>NC_140994.1:81440741-82040741 GCF_052327205.1 Somniosus microcephalus | reverse complement strand
CAAGCCATTGTGACGTAGGAGCTGGTCTCTGCCCAACACGAGGATACTGGTGTAGCTAAGGGAGGCTTCAAAATGGAAGATGTGCAACAAAAGCCATGGAAAAAGACCCTCGTATGGAGGTATCCTCCACAGGGCCATAACAGATGAAAGGGACTCGTCTGCCACAGTCCACAGATGAAGTCCCTGTGTGTAACTTACCCGTCATCCACCCAAGCCTCATTTTACAGGAAACTTATGAGCCTCATATGTCACAGAGATGTTATGCTTTTGGTATCATTGTGCACCATGTCTTCAACCAAGTGCATAGTTATGCAAGAATGTGCAGAACTGGAAACGACTATTGTGGCCCATCAAGCCAGTCTCTCAGTTCAAAAAATACCATACTTTACTCTGTTTCCTCTCAATTAGTTATTTCACCACAAAACTTTCCAGCACAATCTTGTGTTTATTAATACTACATGTTTATCCTTCAGGCTGTTACACAATGGTAACTGCAGGCCACAGAGACCCATCTAGCTCATCCCTCAATAGAAATCTAGTTTTCACCATCAAAAGTATTCAACTGTCTCTTTAATGATTCCAGATTTTGTCTCTACCACCCTACCGAGAAGACCCCATTCCACCTATTGATCACCTCTTACACTGAAGTACTTCCTGACCTCAGTCCTGGGCTTATCTTTTACCTGTTAGTACCTGAGACCCTTGTTCTACAGTCATGATTTAACTGAAGTAGTGCTCCAGATTTTCCTTATCTATTCTACTTAATATAGAATCATACAATGGAGAATCATAGAATGGTTACAGCACAGAAGGAGGCCATTCAGCCCATTGAGCCCGTGCCAGCTCTCTGCAAGAGCACTTCAGCTAATCCCACTCCCCTGCCCTTTCCCTGTAGCCCAGCAAATCTTTTTCCTTCTGCCTCCACCACCTTCTCGAGCAAGTCATTCCAGATCTTAACCACTCGCTGCGTAAAAAAGTTTTTCCTCATGTCACCTTTGGTTCTTCTGCCAATCACCTTAAATCTGTGTCCTCTGGTTCTCAACCCTTCCGCCAATGAGAACAGTTTCTCTCTATCTACTCTGTCTAGACCCCTCATGATTTTGAACACCTCTGTCAAATCTCCTCTCAACCTTCTCTGCTCTAAGGAGAACAACCCCAGCTTCTCCAGTCTATCCGTGTAACTGAAGTCCTTCATCCCTGGACCATTTTTGAAAATCTTTTCTGCACCCTCTCTAAAGTGCGGTGCCCAGAATTGGACACAATACTCCAGTTGAGGCCGGATCAGTGTTTTATAAAGGTTCATCATAACTTCCTTACTTTTGTACTCTGGGCTGGATTTTCATTGAGGAGGCGGGACTACAACTTTCGGGGTTGTAGTCCCGCCTCCATCGAGTTGTAGCCAACCCACGCGATTTTGACTTGATTGACCTTGTTGAGCCCACCCAGCAGGCTCAGCAGACCAATTAAGGGCCACCCAGCAACAGGTGATGTCACAAATTAATATTTCATCTGTCAAGACCTTTTGACAGATGAAATATCAGCGTTTGACAGCTGTTTGAAGCTGTCGAACACTGACAATCTGTACTCTAAGTTAATTCCTTCCTCTCAGGATGATTTAGAGATCTCTCTGGAACAGAAAGCTGAATGCTGCAATTTTTGACAGATCGCGGCCATTCTGCTTTCTGTGCCGGTGAGATGAGGGACTCCCAAGACCTGAAGGAAGGAAGGCTGTAAAGGTAAGTAAAACTTCTTTAAACACACCAAACACACCAAACACACTTACCTCTGCACTCATGCACCCATCACTCACCTGAACACCGGACATCTCGACCCCTCCAAGCCCTTCAGCCCGACAGCCCGCCTCGCTAACTTGCCGTGGTTTGGAGCCGTCAGGAATCCCACACTTCAAGAATAAAATTAGGGATTAGGCTAAAAACTGCCTGTTAACTACCTGTTAACAGGAAGTTAATTGGCACTAATCCCCTTCCTGCCTCGGGGAAGCGGGTCCCAGTGCGGGTCGGGTACCTGCCTCCTTTGAAACTGGCATGGAGGCGGGTTGGGGGCGGGATGGGTTCGTGTCCCCCGATTTCGGGATTTTAACCCCCCACACACCTCCAATCCCGCCTCCACGGCCCAAAGAAAATCCTGCCCCATACCTCTATTTATGAAGCCCAGGATCCTGTATGCTTTTTTAACCACTTTCTCAACCTGCCCTGCCACCTTCAATGATTTGAGCACATATACCCCCAGGTCTCTCTGTTCATGCACCCCATTTAGAATTGTACCCATTAGGTTTATATTGCCTCTCCTCGTTCTTCCTGCCAAAATGTATCATTTCGCACTTTTCTGCGTTAAATTTCATCTGCCACGTGTCCGCCCATTCCACCAGCCTGTCTGTGTCCTCTTGAAGTTTATCACTATCCTCCTCACTGTTCACTATACTTCCAAGTTTTGTGTCATCTGCAAATTTTTAAATTGTGCCCTGTACACCCAAGTCCAAGTCATTGATATATATCAAGAAAAGCAGCGGTCCTAGTACTGACCCCTGGGGAACACCACTGTGTACCTTCCTCCAGTCCAAAAAAAACATTCACCACTACTCTGTTTTCTGTCACTTAGCCAATTTTGTATCCATGCTGCCACTGTCCATTTTTATTCCACTTTGCTGGCAAGCCTATTATGTGGCACTTTATCAAACACCTTTTGGAAGTCCATGTACACCACATCAACCGCATTGCCCTCATCAACCCTCTGTTACCTCATCAAAAAACTCAATCGTTAGTTAAACACAATTTGCCTTTAACAAATCCGTGCTGGCTTTCCTTAATTAAGCCACACTTGTCCAAGTGACTGTTTAATTTTGTCCCGGATTATAGTTTCTAAAAGCTTTCCCATTACCGAGGTTAAAGTGACGTGCCTGTAGTTGCTGGGTTTATCCTTACGCCCTTTTTTGAACAAGGGCGTAACATTTGCAATTCTCCAGTCCTCTGGCACCACCCCCATATCTAAGGAGGATTGGAAGATTATGGCCAGTACCTCTGCTATTTCCACCTTTACTTCCCTTAACATCCTAGGATGCATCCCATCCGGTCCCACTGACTTATCTACTTTATAAGTACAGCCAGCCTTTCTAGTACTTCCTCTTTATCAATTTTTATCCCATCCAGTATCTCAACTACCTCCTCTTTCACTATGACTTTAGCAGCATCTTCTTCCTTGGTAAAGTCAGATGCAAAGTACTCATTTAGTACCTCAGCCGTGTCCTCTGTCTCCATGCTTAGGTCCTTTTTGGTCCCTAATTGGCCCCACCCCCCCTCTTACTACCCGTTTACTATTTATATGCCTATAGAAAACTTTTGGATTCCCTTTCATGTTAGCTGCCAATCTATTCTCATACTCTCTCTTTGCCCCTCTTTTTTCTTTTTTCACTTCCCCTCTGAACTTTCTATATTCAGCCTGGTTCTCACTTGTATTCTCTGCTTCATCTTGCTCTCTTATCTCTTTCGTCATCCAGGGAGCTCTAACTTTGGTTGCCCTACCTTTCCCCCTCGTGGGAATGTACCTCGGCTGTACCCGAATCATCTCTTTAAAGGCAGCCCATTGTTTGATTACAGTTTTGCCTGCCAATCTTTGATTCCAATTTGCCCGGGCCAGATCCATTCTAAACCCACTGAAATTTGCCTTCCTCCAATTAAGTACTTTTTACTCTCGATTGCTCCTTGTCCTTTTCCATAGCTAATCTAAACCTTATGATACTGTGATCACTGTTCCGTAAATGTTCCCCTACTGACACTTGCTCCGCTTGACCCACCTCATTCCCCAGAACCAGATCCAGCAATGCCTCCTTCCTCGTTGGGCCAGCAACGTAATCAAGAAAGTTCTCCTGAACACACTTAAGAAATTCTTTCCCCCCTCTGCCCTTTACACTATTACTATCCCAGTTTATATTAAGATAGATGAAGTCCCCCATTATCACTACTCTATAGTTCTTGCACCTCTCTGTAATTTCCCTGCAAATTTGCTCCTCTATATCCTTTTCACTAGTTGGTGGCCTATAGAATACACCTAGTAGTGTAATGGCACCTCTATTGTTTCTCAACTCTAACTAAATAGATTGACCTCCAGGACTTACTTTCTCTCCAGCACTATAATATACTCCTTAATCAATACTGCCACCCACCTCCTTTCTTTCCTAAACACCTTATATCCAGGAATATTTAGTATTCAATCCTGCCCTTTGTTGAGCCAGGTCTCTGTTATCGCTGCAACATTATATTCCCATGTGGCTATTTGCACCTGCAGCTCCTCAACCTTATTTACCAAGCTTTGTGTGTTTACACTCATGCACTGTAAACCTATCTTAGACCTTCTTGTATTCTTTCTTAGTCTAACCCCACCTAATACCGTACTATTTCTTACACTAGTGCTATCTGTCTCTCCCAATCCTTTGTGCACCTTGTTTCTCCTTTCTAATGCTACATCCTGGTGCCCATCCCCCTGCCAAATTAGTTGAAACCCTTCCCAGCAACACTAGCAACCTCCCCTCCCCGCCCCCCAATCTCAGCGATCTTGTATATCTCCATACCATTTCCCTCTCATCTGGCTCCTCTTGCGGCTGAAATGTTCAAGCTTTTCCAGACTAGTCTTATGTCATTATGGGCAAACATGCCCTAATCAGTGCGTTCGAAGCAGTCCTGAAGCTCCGATACTGCCCCCTCTGGCCATACTTTCACTGCTCTCACTGATGTTCTCCCTCTTTTGATGAGCGGTTTGTATGCCGGGGCTAGAAACAGGGAGACTACTCTCAAGATGGCGGCGCGCATGGACGCAGCGGCTTTGTCTCTCCCGAGACTGAGCGTTTTCACCCTCCTGAGTCTCTTCTGGACTCTGCTGATTCGGGAATTAAAGGCTGACCTACCGTACAGCCGGCAGACGCTCCTAGACATCGGGGCCGACTGCGTGCGGCTTACACTCGGCGACATCGATCTGCCTCCCGACATCGCCCGACCCCTGGGACCAGCGTGGCGTCCTTCCCCAGCCGGAAGTCAGCGCAGACCGCGCAGAGAACGCAAGCAGAAGCGGGGTAAGAGGGCAGGTATCCAAAACAGGCTGAAGAGGGCCCCACACAAACCCTCCCAAGTATTTTCCTGGCCAACGTCAGGTCACTGGAGAACAAAATGGATGAGATCAAACTGGATCTCTCCACACAGAAAAGGACAAAGGAATGCTGCGCCATGATCTTCACAGAGACCTAGCTGAACAACGGCATCCCTGACACCACCATCCAACTAGAAGGACGCACGGTCTTCCGCGCCGACAGAACTGCAGACTCCGGTAAGAGCAAGGGAGGCGGTTTGTGCATTTACACTAACAATGCCTGGTGCACCAACACTGATATAATTGATAGATCCTGCTCGGCTGATTTGGAATTCCTCATGGTAAGGTGCAGACCCTTCCACCTGCCTCGGGAATTCACGGCTGTTATCATCACTGCGGTCTACATCCCACCACACGCTAATGCCAAACTAGCACTGAAGGACCTCTACAGGGCCATCAGTGAACAACAAACTGCGCACCCAGACGGAGCTTTTATCGTCGCGGGGGACTTCAATCACATAAACCTAAAAACTGTACTACCGAAATTCCACCAGAATGTCTCCTGCCCCACAAGAGGGGAGAACACACTGGATCAAGCCTACACGAGCATTGTAGATGCTTATAAGGCCATTCCCTGCCCCCACCTTGGGAAGTCTGACCACCTCTCCCTGTTTCTAGCCCCGGCATACAAACCGCTCATCAAAAGAGGGAGAACATCAGTGAGAGCAGTGAAAGTATGGCCAGAGGGGGCAGTATCGGAGCTTCAGGACTGCTTCGAACGCACTGATTGGGGCATGTTTGTCCATAATGACATTGAGGAATACGCATCCACAGTGCTATTCTACATCAACAGCTGCGTCGAGGTCGTCACGACCCATAAAAATATCAGGACATACCCCAACCAGAAACCCTGGATGAACGGAGAGGTCCGCTCACTGTTGAAAGCACGCGACGCAGCATTTAAATCTGGCGACGCGGCGGCTTACAGTACAGCTAGGACCAACCTAAAAAAGGGTATCAGGACTGCCAAAAAGGAAACAGACACTGCGGATAGAGGATCACTTCCGCAACAACTCGGACCCCCGGCGCATGTGGCAAGGCATCCAGTCCATCACTGACGACAAGGGCAAAAACACCAGTCCCCCGGTTAGCGATGCCTCCCTTCCGGAGGAGCTTAACAACTTCTACGCTCGTTTCGACAGGGACAACAGGGAGCCGGCTACCAAAGCCTTGCCACCCCCAGAAGACCAGGTGCTCACTCTGTCGACCTCCGACGTAAGGGGTGTTCTACGCGGAGTGAACACACGAAAGGCTGCTGGACCGGATAGCATCCCTGGACGGGTACTCAAGGAATGTGCTGATCAGCTGGCTGATGTCTTCACCGCCATCTTCAATCAGTCATTGGCCCAGGCAGTAGTCCCTACATGCTTCAAGACCGCTACCATTATTCCTGTGCCAAAACAAACGGCTGTGACGTGCCTGAACGACTATCGACCTGTCGCACTCACACCCATCATAATGAAGTGTTTCGAGAGACTGGTCTTAGCCCACATCAAAGCCAGTGTTCCTGCCTCCCTTGACCAACACCAGTTTGCCTATCGTGCAAACAGATCAACGGAGGATGCAATCACAACTGCTCTACACTCGGCACTGAATCACCTAGATGGTAAGGAGACCTACATCAAAATGCTGTTCATAGACTACAGCTCAGCATTCAACACTATCGTCCCCAACAAGCTGGCCACCAAACTCCAAACTCTTGGCCTGAACACTTCCCTCTGCAACTGGACCCTGGACTTCCTAACAAACAGACCCCAGTCTGTCAAATTAGGTAACCACACCTCCCCCCCCCCCCCCCCCCCCCCAAACCCTGAACACGGGGGCCCCACAAGGATGTGTGCTGAGCCCCCTCCTCTACTCCCTCCTCACCCACGACTGTGTGGCTGTTAATGGTTCCAACACCATCATCAAGTTTGCGGATGACACCACGGTAGTAGGCCAGATCACCAACAACGATGAGTCAGCCTACAGGGAGGAGGTCCAGCATCTCGTGAAGTGGTGCGCCGATAACAACCTGGCCCTTAACACCAAGAAAACAAAAGAAATCATTGTGGACTTCAGGAAGTCCAAAGGCGGAAGTCACACCTCCATCCACATCAATGGGGCTGTGGTGGAAAGGGTGGACAGCTTTAAGTTCCTCGGAGTCCACATCACGGAAGACCTCTCCTGGTCCCTCAACACCTCCTCTCTGGTGAAGAAGGCCCAGCAGCGCCTATATTTCCTAAGGAGGCTGAAGGGATGTAATCTGTCACCCCTGATCCTCTCTAACTTTTACCGCTGCACTATAGAGAGCATCCTGACAAACTGTATCACAGTATGGTATGGCAGCTGTAGCTCCTATGACCGGAAAGCCCTGCAGCGGGTAGTCAAAACTGCCCAACGCATTACCGGCACCCAGCTACCGACCATAGAGCACATATACCAGAAACGCTGTCTACGGAGGTCACGGTCCATCATCAAAGACCCTACCCACCCCAGCCACAGTCTGTTCACCCTCCTGCCATCTGGGAGACGCTACAGATGCATTCGCACCTGTACGACCAGATTTAGGAACAGCTTCTTTCCCAGGGCTGTCATCCTACTGAACTCCACAAATAAACTCTAAAGCCTGCACATCTGCCAATGCACTTTATTATGGTTATATTTATGTTAATATACTACAAGCCAAATGTATGTTGAATGTTTAAATGTCTTAATCCAAATGTACACTCTCGGGAGCCGCAAGCCTACATTTCGTTGTACTGCACTTGTGCACTAACAATGACAATAAAAGTTGATTTGATTTTGATTTGATTTAACTCAGTCCTCTGATGCTGGAGATCAGTCTTGTGGAAAATCTCTGCATCTGCTTCAGGGCATGGATGTTTCCCTTGTGCCTTGGTGGTCAGAACTGAATGAAAGACTCCAGAGCAATGTACAGTTTCACCATGGTGGTCTCAAACTTGTATTCTACTGACTTGGTGCTGTAAGCTGCCCTTCTATTAGCTTAAATCATTCCTGCTTCGCAGTATCGGGACCAGTTAGGGGCAGTTTTATGATGTTGCACTTCTGGTGGGGAACTTGGCTTGTATATCGAAAATTAGGCCGTGTACTAAGCACAATGTTCCAGTGCATGCCGAAATTTCCAATATACACTCCCGGCAGGTAAGGCTCCAAGTTGGGAGCATAAAGTCGGAAGATTCCCTGTTAAGTATTGAGTCTACTGTCACTCCAAGATTCCTTTCAAGCTCCCCCTAATTAGGTCAACACTATTGACTGAGTAAGTGTGCCACCTATTCTTTGTTGCAATGTGTAATATCTTGCAACTAAAAACAAAATATGCTGGCAATATACAGCAGATCTGACAGCATCTCGAAAGAAAAAAGGCAGATTAACATTTCAGGTGTAGACTCTTCATCAGAATTGGAAACTAGAAGACAAGTGAGCGCCTTTATCGGACTGAACAAAATAGAAAAGGTGGAGAGAGAACAACAGAGTGGCAGTTAATGGCCTGCAAACAGAATTTTACAAAAAGCTAGAAAGAAATGGGAAAACTGTTGGATGACGTACAAAGGTCATCTCAGTCAGGCAGTAAAAAGGGATTAAAAAAACAAAGATTGAATGAGAATAGAAAAGTAAAGCAGTGAAAAGACATGGGAAATATGAGCCCAAAGAAAAACTCTAAGATGGAAATGAGTTAAGTTGAGGAGATGGGAGAAATAGGCAAGAAAACAGCAGCTGCTGAGTGAAGAGAAGGAAGATAGGATACTCTTGCAGAAATTGTATTCTGCTTGATTGGAACAATGTGGGAAGCCAAAGTTGGAAAGATCAGTTGGAAAGGCAGGGGTTTTATCACCTCCTTATAGTCACAACATTTTTGCAGTCACTTAATACCGCAATCCAGTAGCTACCCTCCAGAGTTCTGTAACCCATAAATCTTACTCCTGCTCAATCGTATTCTGGACAGTATATTTAAGGGCTGATTCCCCAATTTGGCGTACCACTAACACCAATCAGACGTTGGGTCTATTTCAAATCTGATGTTCAGAGTGTGGCATTTTTCTTTTACTTGGATGTGCTGAAGACATTTGAGCACCTAATCTGAAATGCTTTACCAGCCCATTTAAAATGGGTGCTGGAGAGAAGCACTGGTTAGCTGTTTTGGTGAATGAGTTCCATTAGTAACTTTGCAAATTAGTTTTCCTGCATTAAGTAGTTTATATAGTTTGTTTTTGTATAATTTTAGTTGCACGGGTTTGCCTTTAGGCCTACTTTTTGCATTTTTCCCAATTTTTGTGGGGAAGGGTCATATTTTGCATCTAATGCTTGTTGGCAGTTGTAATTTAAGAAGATTGACATCCCATTGGACATTTTGAAGGAGGATATGAGGAGGAATAAGAGGGAGGTGCATAAACGCCTGAGATGGACTGCCCACACCCATCTTTGCCCAACCTCTCATGTATACAGACCAAGGCACAGCTACCATGACTTGTTAGATGAGATCTGCCTTCACTGTTGTCACTTCATAGAGGCAGTCAATTAAATTATACCATCAACTTGATCACAACCTACAAATAAGTCCCATGACAAGTATGACTCTGGTGGCAGCTGTTACGGTGAACTTCTATGCTACTGGGTCCCTTCAAGCAACAGCAAGTATCTCAAACAGCAGTTTTATAATACTACCTCGGCCAACTCGCTGATCAGGTTGCTCCTCTGTGGAGCTGAGCTGGAAGTAAGCCTTTAAAGGGGGAGGGAGGCAACCCCTGGGGGGCTCATTTAGTAGTGGGTGGGAAGATTTTTGTGGGGGCAGGAGGAGCATTCATGTTTTTTGGGATATTTCAGAGCAGCCGGCAGCAGCCTAGAAACAGCGTGGGACCCAAATTTTATACATTTTATGAAGGCTTCCCACCTGTTCCAAATCAGGCGGTCAGTACGCATTAAATTTTAAAAATTTCCATCTGCCTACTGCTTTGTTTTTCAGTCTGGGGTGCAGGAAGATGAAAATCATCCCCCATTGTGTGTTAATGCTGCTGCAGTGCAGGTACACCTATACGTTGGTGATTGATTGAATGAGCAAGTAGGAAGAGAAAGAATAATGAATAAAAGAAGGTACTAGCTCTGAACTTGGGTGACATCTGACCTCTAACCCCAGAATTTGGAGGGTAGTGATCTCATAGCGAGCTATTGGGCAATAGTTGTGATGGCCAACTATTTCCCAGCTTTCATAAGAATTAGGAGCAGGAGTAGGCCATACGGTCCCTCAAGCCTACTCCGTCCACTGTTGATCCCACCTGTTGTGTGACCTTTCCCTGTAAGCAGATACAAAACCTACGTACCCTGAAATTTGGGCGAGCAGGGAGAACTAAATGCCCAGCCAATGTGCTACCTTAAATGAATTATACAAGAGGTAAGTAGCTTCTGTTCATAGCATGTTTGGTCGGTTTAGCTTGCAAGATTTATATGCAAGATTAGAAGCCTTTTTTTTCTGTGCCAGCAACAAAGTCTGTCATGCTCCAACAGGCATGCATGTGCATGTGTCAAAGAGCTGAAAGGTTGCTTGACTGCTTTGCATGCTGCCTTAGTAAAACTTAGTTGCAAGTGAACTCTTGTTGACATTCATTTATATACTCAAAAATGGACAAACTGTATTTACTCTTAGCATGGCAATATTTGCGAGTCCAGAAAACTTTCTTCTCATCTGCTCCCACGATCTATGGAAGTGTTCTCAAAGTCCCCAGATCCTGTGACAAGACTGACCATCTGAGACTGCCAAAATGATCGCCGCCAACTGCATTCTGCAATTGACTAACTCAGCAAACAGCCCTGGCAACGCCCCAAACACAACAAGGAACGCTGGTCCTTCGCTGGAACTAGGAGCTTAACCATCCTGCCTTTGAATCGCTGCTGAGCTCCCAATCAGTTAGGAACCTCTTCTATTAACTGTCTCCACAGTGCCACTTCTCTGTGCCCCTTCCACCCCAAACAAACCTGCAATAAGTGTGAATAATGATCTCTTCCACACAACTGCTGACTAATGGACACAGACAAACACAGCAATGCCCAATTTTGACCTCATTGTACAATATTCCAAACAGGAAAACTACATAATTTTCAGAAACGCTGTTTTTTATTATCCTCCAGTACATCTTTTTAACTCTTTTATATGGGAGAACTTTTCCTCTGTGCATTTGCTGTAGAATAATCATAAACTTGCACATTGTCCTTGTACTTTTACCTCTTCTTCTTCCAACACTGGAATGATAGTTTACTCTGAATACCAGTGCAGTGAAGCCAGGCGGTGTGAGACCATCTCTTGTAGGTAGTTAAACATTGTTTGAGTTTTGCACCAGCAGACTGATTTTACAAATGTGCTGCTACTGGCAGGGAGCCATTAAAATGAATGAACGGAGGATCGCAGGCAGCAAGCCCATGATTTCCTGATAGGCCCAGCAGCCAGGCAAGGATCCCTGCCAGTAGCACACCTTTGTAAAATTGACCCTCAGATATAGCAGCTAACTCTAACTCCATGCAAAACCATCTTCAAAAAGTACGCTGGGGATCTGTTAGCAGAGGAGTGATGCTCTGCAGTTTCCTAATGTTAAGAATTAACCAGCCAGAGAGGGGAGCACTGGGCATTCCAAACACCACACATGCAGTACAAAAGCAAAATACTGCGGATGCTGGAAATCTGGAAAAAAAAACAGAAAATGCTGGAAATACTCAGCAGGTCAGGCAGCATCTGTGGAGAGAGAAACAGAGTTAACGTTTCAGGTCGATGACCCTTCATCAGAATTGGAAAAAGCTGGAGATGGAACAAGTTTTTAAGCAAGTGTAGGGAAAGGGGGGAGGGGAGGAAAGAACAAAAGGGAAGGTCTGTGATTGGATGGAAGGCAGGAGAGAGTAAGAGACAAAAGGGATGATGGTGCAAGGCAAAAGGAAAGGGATGATGGTGCAAAGCAAAAGGAAATGGTAATGGGACAAGTTAAGAAACAAAAGATGGCTCTAGATGAAGTGTAAATGGCGATGGCAGAATGAAAGACAGCTGCCATGTGAGAGAGAAAAAAAATGGAAAAAAAAGATTGGGGCAGAAGTTATGGTCTGAAATTGTTGAACTCGATGTTGAGTCCAGAAGGCTGTAAAGTGCCTAATCGAAAGACAAGGTGCTGTTCCTCGAACTTACATTGAGCTTCATTGGAACCGTGTAAGAGGCCGAGGGCGGTGAGGTCTGAGTGGGAGTGGAGCAGAGAATTAAAGTGACAGGCGACCGGAAGCTCGGGGTCACCCTTACGGACTGAACGGAGGTGTTCCGCAAAGTGGTCACCCAATCTGCGTTTGGTCTCCCCAGTGTAGAGGAGACCGCATCGTGAGCAGTGAATACAGTATACTAGATTGCGAGAAGTACAAGTGGAACATTCTTTGTTCCAGCCCTACTCCGGTCCCCTCCCTCACCTCTTTTTCCGGTACATTGATGACTGTATCGGTGCTGTTTCCTGCTCTTGTCCTGAACTAGAAAATTTCATTCACTTTGATTCCAATTTCCACCCTTCCCTCACCTTCACATGGTCCATCTCCGACTCTTCCCTTCCCTTCCCATCCTCGACTTCTCTGTCTCCATCTCTGGGGATAGGCTATTGACAAATTTTAAAATCGAAGCATTGCCGGACCAGTAGCCAATGTATGTTGGCGAGCACAGGTGTGATGGGTGAACGGGACTTGATGCGAGTTGGGATACGGGCAGCAGAGTTTTGGATGAGCTCAAGTTTACAGATGGCGCAAGGTGGCAGGCTGGCCAGGAAAGTATTGGAATAATCGGTCCAGAGGGTTTCAGCAGCAAATGAGCTAAGATGGGCAATGTGATGGAGGTGGAACTAGGCGGTCTTGGTGATGGAGAGGATATGGGGTCAGAAGCTCAGCTTGGTGTCAAATAGGATGGCAAGGTTGTGAACGGTCTTAGTGCCCAGGGAGAGGGATGGAGTCGGTGGCTAGGGAACAGTTTGTGGCGGGGACCGAAGACAAAAGCTTTGGTCTTCCAATAAATGTAATTAGAAAAAATTTGTGCTCATCCAGTACTGGATGTCAGACAAGCAGCATGACAAATCAGAGGCTGTGGAGGGATCGAAAGAGGTGTTTTTGGATGATGTTGTCGAGGGGGCAGCATGTAGATGAGGAATTAAATTAAGATACTTGTCTATAAATTCTTCCACAGTCTTGCCCCACCCTCCTTGGCCCAAGCTCCTCCATCCCTTTTAACCTTCCTAAACACTCCATTTCTCTGAGTCCAGTTCTTTATTCATTCCCCCTCCATTCTCCCCACCAGTGGCAGCAAAGTCTTCAGCAACATTTGCCCCCTGGAATTCCCTCCCTAGATCTCCACTTTTTAAAAAATCTTCTCGAAACCCCCAATCAAGCTTTCCATCAGCTCTCTTAATTTCTCTCTTCCTGGTTTGATGTCCATTTTTTGCATTTCCTACACCCATCTATGAAGCACCTTGGGAGATTCCTTGTGTTAAAAGTCTCAGATTTGGCTCAGTGGTAGGACTCTTGCATCTGGGTCAGAAGGTTGTTGGTTTAAGCTATGAGAGGGAGGGAATCGAAAGAATGGAGGAGGCGATGTAACACGACGGAGCAGAAGAGACAGGGTTGGATACATGGGGTGGATGGAAGGGGTAGAAGGCAATTTCACCAAGGCAATCATGGGAAAGGTTGGGGGAAGAGAAATCTGGCCTTCAATGGTGTGAGCTGTGTCTCTGGTAGCACTCTTGCCAATGAGTCAGAAGGTTGTTGGTTTAGGCTCCACGCCAGAGATTGGAGCACATAATCTTGGCCGACACTTGAGTGCAGTACTGAGGGAGTGCTGCATTGTTGGAGCTGCTGTCTTTTGGATGAAATGTTAGATCGAGGCCCGACAGCCCTCTCGGGTGAAGACAAGGGAAAGGAAAATTGGGCGGCGATCCGCAGCTGCCCGTTTTCCACCACTGCCGAAAGTGAAAATATGCTGATGGTGAAATAGGCAGTGCAAAGCAGGGTTCCGAGCTACTGCCTTAATGTATGTCTGCCTTTTCTTTGATGTTGAATCAAGCTTATTCGAAGATCAAAGATTCGGAGCAGGCTCGAAGGGCCAAATGGCCTACTCCTGCTCCTGCTTTTATTCTATCAAATGGAATCCTTTCAATAGTCGGGCAGTTAAGATGTTTAACTATTTGTATTAATAGAAATGGGTACGAACAGGATCACTTGAGTTTCTGGTGACTTGATTGCTTTTGCCAGCTGACTATAATAGAAGCTTTTGTTAATGTTATTTAGAGTCCCCGAATAAAATACCCTTGTGTCCTTCCAGAGATTACTAAGTCAATTATCCTCTTAAAAACCAAATTACTATATCCTGGCTGACTTACAACCTGCCTGCTCTCACGTAAACAACTGGCCCCCGCGAAACTGGATGTTATCTGGGTAGTTTCATGTACTGACTGCTCCCGGATCACAAAGTCAAAAGAATTCCCTTAAAGGTACAGCTAACCAAAGCCAATTTTCATTTTGAGTTTCTCTATCCATCTAAAGTCATATAAAAAAGATATAGGGGCCGACTTGCATATCGCTACTGCCCCGTTTTTCAGATGGAACAACGCTATAGCAAGATAAAAATTTCAAAATTAAAACTTCCTGCCAACATCCCACTATTTTTGCTTCAGCTGCAATATTGGAGGGGGCTTTGAAATAGGTGACCAGTGCTCCTGACGGAAATAGGCAGGAGCCTCGTCAATATGCTTAAATTAGGGTCCTATGATGTACTTGGGATGTACAAATGCAAGGTGCCCAAACAGTACAAGCCCCGCCCACTCGCACTGGATGGAATGGGGCCAAACCAGTGTCCCTTAAAGGGATCGCTGCAGGCTGCTCAGCCAAGGCCAAAAAAACAAGTTTGTGGTGGATTTTGTTGGGAAGCAGGAGAAGCATGAATGTATTTACTCACGATACTCAACTTAGCTGAGGAAGCTGAGTTGAGCCTTTTAGAATCACCTGAGGAGAGAGGTTAGGAGAAATTTCCAAATCTAAAATGGTGAAAGTTTTTACCGAAGTCTAGATTTCAACCTAAAGCTCAATCATTAGCTTGTTCAAGACCAGGCAGATAATTTAGTGACAGATGTATGATCCCTCCTGAGGAGCTGCTTGGAAAGCTGTATATTGTTATATTGCCAGTTTATCACACTGGCTGATGTGAGTCCTACACTGGTGAGACTCCACTAGTCCTTCTCTTTACTGCTCCAGGATGTCACAATTCAGACCTTCCTAAGTCAGATGAAGCTCACTAATGAAAATCTTCAGGTGGTAACGTGCCTGATTCTGTACTGAGGGCATCTCCATCGATGAATCCTCTTAAAGCTTCTTTGTGTTCTATCTGTAAATAAATACCTAAAATGTACATTTGTGGCAGTCTAACTTCCACAGTGTTATTGTTTATCTATCTATCTCAGTACTTGTTAAGCAAGCTATTTTATATTTAAAGGCACATTTTTCAACTTTGATTAGTATAAAGTAATATAACACTTAAAAATTTATTTTTGGATATGCATATGTGTTTTAAGCTTAATTGTTATATAGTGAATATAACTTCATTTGACTTTCACAGTTTCTAATCCAAATATGTTACCACTTGTCATAACACTTCTCTGTTTGGAATAATTTATTATCCTGTGTCTCTTTTTCTTTGAGTATGATGACTTTTTCTTCCCATTTTATTTATAGATTGTGCATTAGTCCCCAGTGTTGCAGTGCAATCTGAAATGTTTTTTGAAGAGATTCTGGAATCATTTGTCCCATGTGCACTTCTTTATCTTGTGATTCTCCCTTTGCCTAAATATTAATGTAACATGTGCTTTGGATTGTATGAATCCAATAAATATACACTACTTGTTATAAGCATATATATATTTCCACGAGTATACTTTGCGAAATATGCTCTTTCCATTATGTAATAGTACCCATGTAGGAATGTCTAGTTCCTATCAAGAGACTGAGGTTGACTCAGGCGATCAACAAACGATGTTTAATATAAAACAAATGTAAGAAGTCACACAACACCAGGTTATAGTCCAACAGCTTTACTTGAAATCACAAGCTTTCGGAGCGCTGCTCCTTCGTCACTCCGAAAGCTTGTGATTTCAAATAAAGCTGTTGGACTATAACCTGGTGTTGTGTGACTTCTTACATTTGTCCACCCCAGTCCAACTCCGGCATCTCCACACCATGGCTAATATAAAACAAACTGAGTTTAACAAACCAATGCACGAGAACTACGAATACAGGTCTAGTCAGTTCGGAGGCTCCACGAGGACTGCTTGGGCGGTCCCGTGGCTGGCGTCATGACGTCATCGCGTTTTTCCCGCCGATGGGGGATCACGTGATGAACAGCGTGACGTCATCGCGTTTGCCCGCGCTCTTAAAGGGACTGCGCTCTGTACATGCAAACAGTATATACAAAGATACAGACTCAGGCTGTAGTTAACATATTGTTAAAGGGAATTATATACATTTGATCAGAGTCCCTTAGTGGCTCCGCCACATGCGCCCCCCCAGAATTGTCTTTAACAGAAAAAGTGAAACGGCGAGGAGGCCTGACAAGCCTGTCAGAGCGAGTTCTGTACAGTTGGAGTGGAAGCTGCTGGACGGCGGGCAGGCTGGCGGGCGGTGGCGCTTGATCTGGCACGGTGACTGTGGGCGGTCGGCCACGTTTTGGCGGCTGTGCGGTCTCGACCGGGCGGTCAAGGTCCAAGTGTGCCGGCTTCAACTGGTCAACCGAAATGTGGTCCGGTTTACCTCCGGTATCCACCAAGAAAGTTTTGTCTCCCGGCTCTAGCACGCGGAAAGGACCAGTGTAAGGGGCTTTGAGCGGATCCCGATGAGCGTCGTGGCAGATGAACACATATTCGACGTTCTTCAGCTCTGCTGGGACGTGGGAGCTCTGAAAGCCATGATGCGACGTTGATACTGGTGCAAAACACCTGGCTGCCTCCTGGTGGCTGATGAGTTGATTGGATGCGGACCATGGCTCTGTTGGAGTCGGAAGGAAATCACCTGGTACGCGTAGCGGTTGGCCATAGACGAGCTCTGCCGAGGACGACGAAGATCTTCCTTGGGTGCTGTGCGAAGACCCAACAGGACCCATGGTAGCCTGTCCACCCACCCAGCGCCTTGGAGGCTGGCCCTCTGCGGCTTTGAGCGACCTGTGAAACCGTTCGCACAGGCCGTTCGCCTGTGGATGGTAGGCTGTGGTGCGATGGAGCTTGATGCCGAGCCCCTGAGCCACTGCGTTCCAGAGCTCAGAGGAAAATTGCGGTCCACGATCAGAAGAGAGGTCCGCCGGTACCCCGAAACGGGCGACCCAAGAGGAGATGAATGCCCTGGCTACGTCTGCCGAAGTGGTGGATGACAAGGGAACTGCCTCTGGCCATCTAATGGTGCAGTCTACCATCGTAAGGATGTGTGTAAACCCATGAGAAGGTGGAAGTGGCCCCACCAGGTCCACATTCACGTGATCGAACCATCGCTCTGGAACAGCGAAGGTGACCAATGGAGCTTTGACGTGACGCTGCACCTTAGCCTTTTGGCAGACCACGCAGGTGTTGGCCCAGTCGTGGACATCCATATGCATGCCCCGCCAAATGAACTTGGATGACATCAGCCTTTGCGAGGCCTTCATGCCCGGATGTGACAGCCCGTGTATGGCGTCAAACACTTTTCGGCGCCAGGTGACCGGCACAATAGGGCGAGGATCTCCTATGGAGACGTCACAAAGTAGCGTGGTGCCTGCGGCGTGGAATTTGACGTCGGCCGCTTGGAGGCTAGAGGGGCTGGTTCGGTAAGCTTGCACCTCTGGATCCGAGGCTTGATCCGCAGCCATGAGGGCATAGTCGATGCCGAGCTGGACTGCCTGAACGGTCGCGCGGGAGTGGCAATCTGCCACCAGGTTGTCTTTACCGGCCACGTGCTGAATATCAGTAGTGAATTCAGAGATAAACGTCAACTGACGTTGTCGGGCTGACCACGGTCCGGCAGTCTTGGCCATAGCGAACGTTAGTGGCTTATGGTCTACAAAAGCAGTGAAAGGACGTCCCTCCAGCAAGAACCGGAAATGGCGGATGGCCAGAAAAAGAGCTAGCAACCCCCGGTCGAAGGTACTGTACTTCCGCTCGTTTCGCCGTAGTTGACGGCTGAAGAACGGCAGTGGTTGCCACGTTCCATTTACCCACTGTTCCTGCACTGCACCGATGGCGTAGTCTGACGCGTCGGTGGTGAGGGCGATGGCGGCACCTGGCAGCAGGTGCGCCAGCATGGTCGCGTTGGCGAGGGCACTTTTTGTGTCAACGAACACCCGGTCCATGTCGACCGTCCAGCGTACCGGATCCTTGCCAGACTTGCCCTTGAGGGCCTCGTACAGGGGCTGCATGAGCAGAGCTGCCTTAGGCACAAAACGGTGGTCCCGAGGAACTCCTGCAGGGCCTTGATGGTCTGCGGGCGTGGAAAAGATGTTACTGCCTCCACCTTCGTTTGCAAAGGAATTGCGCCGTCCGATGTGATGCGATGGCCCAAGAAATCAATCTGTTGCAGGCCAAACTGGCACTTGGCCGGGTTGATGATCAGGCCGTGTTGGCTGAGGCGTCTAAAGAGGGTGCGTAAATGGCAGATGTCCTCCTCTTTGTTGGAACTGGCGATGAGGATGTCGTCGAGATAGACGAATATAAACTTGAGGTCCCGAAGTACGGAGTCCATCAGGCGCTGGAAAGCCTGTGCAGCGTTCTTCAGTCCAAACGGCATCCGCAGAAATTCAAAAAGGCCGAATTGGGTGATGACTGCAGTTTTCGGGACGTCTTGCGGGTGCACGGGGACCTGGTGGTAGCCACGGACAAGGTCGATTTTGGAAAAAATGGTATTTCCTGCCAAATGGGCAGAAAAATCTTGGATATGAGGGACCGGGTACCGATCAGGAGTAGTGGCGTCGTTTAGGTGTCTGTAGTCGCCGCATGGCTGCCATCCGCCGCCAGGTTTCGGGACAATGTGTAGAGGCAAAGACCAGGGACTATTCGACCGGCGAATAATCCCTAGCCGTTCCATCGTGGCGAACTCCGCTTTCGCAGCCGCGAGCTTGCCAGGTTCGAGGCGCCGGGCCCGTGCGTAGACCGGGGAGCCAGTAGTGGTGATGTGATGTTCGACACCATGTTTCGTGGCCATGGAGGAGAAGGTGGGTCTGGTCAGGTCTGGGAAATCTAGCAGGTGAGGGAACTCATCCGGAGGCGGGAACGCACAGGAGAGGCAAGGGATGGAGTGGAACATGGCCGCATTGATTAAACGTCGGTGCTTTACATCAACCAGGGGGCTGTTGGCGCACAAGAAATCCGCACCGAGGATGGCTTGCGAGACCTTGGCCGTGATGAATTCCCAGCAAAACCGCTGGCCGCCGAAACACACCTGGACCCGCCGTCTGCCGAAGGTCCGAATAGCCCCGCCATTAGCCGCCTCGAGGCAGAGGCCGTGCCTCCCAGCCTGTATATCAAGATTTGACGCGGGTAGGATGCTACATTGCGCCCCGGTGTCACATAGGAAACGTCGACCAGAGAGGGAGTCGGTGATAAACAGAAGCTTTCCAGCATTTCCGATTGCCATCGCAGCCGCGGGGCGCCCGTTAGAGCCGGTCCTCTTTTTCCAGAGTTGATGGGTTTTTTTGGGCGAGAAGCTGCAGGGAGGGCGGCAACATCTTGCTTTCGCGCCAAAACGGGCGTGGTAGAAGCACAACCCCGCAGGTTGAGGAGCTGGGGCGTCGTCTGTGGGGGATGGGCGCCTCGTGGCAGCACAGTACTGCTGCGTCACCGCGAAGATCTTGTCCGCTTCGGCAGCAAGCGCTGCACAGTCTGTGACTTTAGACCGGGCCAGGGCAGCTTTTACTTGCTCCGGTAACTGACTGAGGAAGAGCTCCCTAAAGAGGAAGCATTCCGGTTCGGAGCCAAGGAGCGTGAGCATTTGGCTCATGAGCTCAGACGGCTTGGAGTCCCCGAGGCCGGGCATAGCAAGCAGTCGGCGGGCACGCTCCGACTTCGTGAGCCCGAAGACCTGTAACAACCGTGCCTTGATTGTTTCATACTTGCGGTCGTCCGGGGGTTCTCAAGCAGGCTGACGATCCGCGAGGCGGTGGAGCTGTCGAGTGCGGAGACCACGTAAAAGTAACGGGTCTGATCCGCAACAATGTTCCGAAGTGCAAACTGGGCTTCGACCTGGACGAACCACGAGGTCGCTTGTTGCTCCCAGAATTGCGGTAGCTTCAACGCAATGGCGTTTGTTTCCATGCTTCGTTCCTTCTGCGAAAATCGTTTGCAAAAGTCGGGGTCACCAATGTAGGAATGTCTAGTTCCTATCAAGAGACTGAGGTCGATTCAGGCGATCAATAAACGATGTTTAATATAAAACAAACTGAGTTTAACAAACCAATGCATGAGAACTACGAATACAGGTCTAGTCAGTTCGGAGGCTCCATGAGGACTGCTTGGGCGGTCCCGTGGCTGGCGTCATAACGTCATCACGTTTTTCCCGCCGATGGGGGATCACGTGATGAACAGCGTGACGTCATCGCGTTTGCCCGCGCTCTTAAAGGGACCGCGCTCTATACATGCAAACAGTATATACAAAGATACAGACTCAGGCTGTAGTTAACATATTGTTAAAGGGAATTATATACATTTGATCGGAGTCCCTTAATGGCTCCGCCACACCCACATAGTTTGTTATAACATTGTATCATTCAACAATGGAGACCAGACTTGCGGCTTTACCACTGTAAAAATGTACAATGCATTATATTACAAATGTAGCATTGTATTCCAGAGAACATAAACACTTTTCCATTCCATTGAGAGAGGAGAAACTTTTTTTTAACACAGGGTTGTGAGGCTGTGATACGCACGACCAGAGATGGTGATTGAAGCAGAGGCCATGAGCATAGGTTCAATAGATGATTGAAAGAAAGGGAGATAAACAGGAATGGGAACACGGGCAAGCACATGGGATTAGGACCACTGCTTGTGTAGAGGATAAACACCAACAAGGACTGGTTGGGCCGAATGGCCTGTTTCTGTGTTGTAATTTGTATGTAATTCTGCTTTGCAGGCAATATCATTTTTACATATATTCTGACTTGATCTAAATTCCATACATGATGCCCAGTTGCACTGATTCTTGTTGAAATTGAATTGAACCCCCCAATAATTAGCTAAATTGTTAGATTTTGTGACCATAAGAAATGTTTTTTCATCCAATTTAACATGGTTGGACTGTCAGCCAAAATCTAATTCTCTGCCCAATTTCCAATTTCATGCCTGGTAGAAACAGATTTTTTTTAAAAATCTGAGTCTTCTATTGGTTGATACCTTTTTCCACTGTGGTCTCCTGCAAGCACAAAGTTAATTCTGGGCTCTTCCGTTAGTATTCTGCTGGCACCGTAGTGTACACAGCACAAGACAAAACCAGATTAAACCACTTCTTAGTGGTGACACAACAGTGTGGGAATGGCACTGGGACTATTATTATTCACATTTCAGAACAGATTTTGGCTGATCCAGGCACAGTTCTGACTGTAAACGTATTCTCTGTTTATATTAGTTCTATGGAGTTTGTTGTCAGTGCTAGAGAATAATACACCATTATGGCACAGGCAGTCTGCCAGTGACCACCAATGCAGAATGACTTCCTAACAAAGACGTATATTTTTTAGAGGATCGATAACTCGTTTGACACCTTTATAACTCTGGCACACTGAAGCGGCTTTCCAATGGATTTGAGATTCACTTAGCTTCCATTGATGAAGTAGGTATCCACTATTATCAGTAAGTTTGGGTCATTGTAAAGAAAAGAAAGACTTTCAATTTACACAGCCACTTATTATATCAGAAATGTCTCAAGCACCTCACACAAATTACAGTGCAGTCACTGTTACGTTGACAAATGTACTATATTTCAAATAGTTTACTTTGTTGTATTTATACCCTAGACCAATAAGACCCAATGACATTTTACCTCCTGAAAAGGGCCGAGAGGTAGCCAAAGAACTTGGGATCCCGTATTACGAAACAAGCGTGTTTGATCAGTTTGGCATCAAGGATGTATTTGATAATGCCGTCAGAGGTGCACTGATTTCGAGGCGACACCTTCAGTTCTGGAAATCTCATTTAAAGAAGGTGCAGAAGCCTTTACTCCAGGCACCATTCCTACCACCTAAACCACCGCCTCCAGTAATGAAAGTTCCAGATAGTCCTGTGAGTGCTTTTAGCCCTAGCCATCTGCTCGACAATCCACTGTGTACTGATGTTATGTTTGTACTTCAGAACCAGGTTAAAATCTATGCTCACAAGGTATACCTGGCTACCTCATCATCAAAATTTTATGACCTGTTTTTGTTGGATCTAACTGCTGAATCTCAGACACATGGTGGGAAAAATGAGAAACCGGCAAAACTTGGCAGAGACCATTTGATGAGAACTTTGAGCCTCAACACAGATGATGACAGCAGTGAGATCAGCATTAGTTCAACGCATTGCACTCTAAAAACATCCAAGAGTGATGGCATTTTGAAAATGAACATGCACGAGGATGAATCCTCAGCAGTAAAAGGAACACTGGCAGGAAGACCGCTGTCTTCATGGAGCAAGGCCTTTAATTATATTCACGAAGAAGTCCTGGAGAACCCCGTAACAAAGAGGACGGGTCTTATGACAGTGGTTAGAATGGACCATTCAATCCAGCCAGGGCCTTTTGAAGCTGTATTACGATTTCTCTACACAGGAGAGCTGGATGAAAATGAGAAAGATCTGATGAGAATTGCACAAATAGCAGAAATTTTGGAAGTTTTTGACTTGCGTATGATGGTTGAAAATATTCAAAATAAAGAAGCCTTTATGAATCAGGAGATCACAAAAGCATTTTATGTCAGGAAAGCAAACCGAATAAAGGAATGCTTAGCGAAGGGAACATTTTCTGGTAAGTTTTTCAACTTCTAATTTCACTGCACATTTTCTTGTAACAATCCTTTTTTAATTCATAGTCTATTCCTGCCAATTTAAAATCAGTTAATTCAAATCATTTTTTTTCAGTGCATATAACAACTTTAACGTGACTACATTAACTGTTAATAATAAATAACTCTGGTAATCGCAAACACGCAGCAAGAAACCATACAGTTTGATTTGAAAGAGAATCAGCTTTTGAAAAATCTAATGTGATTTGAAATTTAGCCAGCTACATTTGCATTTAGGTATTCTAATTCTTAACCTCCTGCATAAACAGGGGCTCTGTGCAGTGAGGTACAACAAGATGCCGTGACTAACATTGGAAAGGTTAAAGAGCGCCAATGCCAACTTCATTGTTTCACTCTTAGCCAGTAACAGAATATATGAAGCTTTCATTTGTTTCTCCTTGTACATCACACAAGATTTTTGTTCTTGCTATTCCTTGGCCTGTTTTCCATGTGATTTCCCATAAGAATTGTGCTATCAGACAGTGCATTCACACTCCAAGCTTGGTGTTGCTACACAGTAGTTTTGAATTGACACCAAAGTGAAGTGGAGCAACACTCCCTCCTCCAGTCTCGCTCTGCTTCATTCTGGTGTAAGATCAGGCCTTGTCTCCAGATCTTAACTACAGCTTCAATGCAGAGAAAACTGCTTGGGAAATAAACTTGCAGGGCTACAGGGATAGAGCGGGGGAGTGGGACTGACTGGATTACTCTACAGAGAGCCGGCACGGACTCGATGGGCCGAATGGCCTCCTTCTGTGCCGTTATGACTCTGACTCTGCTTGGCACCAACACTGCGGCTATATTGTAAATGCTCCCAGAGGTTTGTAGCAATTGGTTTGACATATTTGTCTCCTGTGCAAAGCCTCTTGCTTTTGATAAGAGGATGTGAGCAGCGTATGACTTTATTTGGATCCAACAAAATATTAGCAGAAACTGAACAAACCAGATGAAATCATGTTGACCTTTCGCAAAATAAACTGTTCAGTTATCAGAACACCTGTGTATATGTAAAACGGCATTTCTCACGTATTAAGCATAGTATCAGATAACAGTCATGGTAATGGTTGGAATGTTGAGTGGGTAATTGGTTTAAATAATTTTATTCTTGGTGCCATGTTGTCTGCGGACTAACAATCTGAAGTATTTATAGCATGTACCAGATGCAGAATTCAATTATCTCCTGTCACTAATGCTTAGAAGAAAGTAATTAGTATGTGGTTACAGCGCTGTTTTACATTTAGATTTTTACAGTTACGATGTCAGAAACATTTTTTTTCTACTTTTCAATGGCAGATGTAACGCTTAAATTAGAAGATGGGAGTATTAATGGCCACAAGTCTTTGTTGATTTCTAGCTGTGAGTGGATGGCAGCTATGTTTGGAGGGTCTTTCCTGGAGAGTTCAAACAAAAAGGTTGGTAGCTTCATATTCTTAGAGAAAAGATATTAGATAGTTATGAATTATATTGTAAATTATGTAAAAGATTGAAAATGTAATGTCTATGACTTGTCTCATGGCTCGCCTGGTTAATACAGTGAGCACCTGAGCCATATAGATCAGGAAGGCGTTGGTCTGCTCTGAGTTAGCTGATCTCCGCTGGGGCAGTGATGGGCATGCCTACAATTAGCCTTTGTGCCTCTGTGGTGGGGAGGACCAGGAATCCCTTTCCTGATTGTTACACAGTGACCCCCTTCTGTCGGCGTTTAAGTATGCAGACATCAGGTGAAGATGGGACCTGGCTCGGCCGTGGTGCCCTTACAGCTGAGTATTTCCCGATACTCGGCTGGATTTGGCCTAATTGTTTTCCTGTCTGTTTTCAGACGGTGTTGGGGTGCTAAAACAAGTAAAATAGGGCAGTATGAACTTACTACTTCAAACAAATTGCACCAAAATTCTCCTTATTAAAACCTGGTAGTCTGGAGTACCATCCTCTCAGATTGCCCCCCGTCCCCCCCCCCCAATGTAAATGGGTGTAGGTGGACATGGCTTCGGTCTTGATGCAGTTTTCCCTAATTATCGCCCTTAACCCGACCTCAGCACCACTGAGTGAGCAGCACAACAAGGCGGGTATTACATGGAGGAGGCCATTTAGGATTTCCTGACTGGAGCCTGCAGAAACTGCTTACTCAGTGATTTCTTTTGGTGATTCTTGCTCTAGAGCTCCTCTGACGACCTCTCCTGACCGGTTATAATGAGTACTTGAGAAAGTAACTTCCTGAGCTGGGGAAATGGATTTCCAGATGGGAATCCCTCTGTTCCTGCACTTTGAAGAGGAAGATGAGGAGGATGTGGAAGTGTCTAGATTGGAGGCTTCCAGAAAGAGACAACACAGAAGAGTTTTGTTTCCTACACGTCAATACCTTCTCCTCAGGGTTTACAGACCTAGACGGCCTTATAGGTTTGTGTCTCAGAAGGCTTCACTTCCCCTGGAGCTATTGTCAGCTGCTGGCTGAATACCTGCAGCCCACTTCTAGCCGGAGAACAACATGGTCTGTAGCACAGAAAGTGACCACTGCCTTGATTTTTTTTTTAGCACTGAATCCTTCCAGGCAGCCTCAGGTGACTTTTGTCACATTAGTCAGGCACCAGCGTACCCTTCTATAAAGAAGGTCACTGCCCGATTCAGGCGGGCCTTGTGGTTTATTACCTTGTCTGTGGAACTTGGGAAACAATATAGTGAGAAGTCCACTTCAGTAGATTGGCAGGGTTCCCACAGATGCAAGGAGCAATTGACGGAGCATGTGTAGCCTTGAAAGCCTCGTACGACAACCCCTTCAGTTTCATTAACAGGTAAAGCTTTCATTCGATAGATCTCCAGGGAGTATGTGATTCCAATAACCTTGTCATATATGTTAATCCGCACTACACTGGAAGCTATCAGGATACTTCCATCATATCAGTCCTCATAACTCAGAACCGTGTATCGAAATGGTTCATTGGTGATCAGAGTTTACCCTGCAGTCATGGCTTATGACTCCAGTAAGACTCCAATAAATGCATTGAGGCCCTTGGGATTATATGAACTTCAGTGGAGCTGACTATAGGCATTCTGAAGTCTCATAAATCTGGGGTAGTCCTGCGGTACAGCCCAGCCAGAGTCATTGTGGCTTGCTGCATCCGCATAATATCACATGACAGAAAGGGTTGCTACTTCCTGAAGCTGAAGGAGATGACAATGATGAAGAAGATTGGAGAGGGCCCTCCAGTCAGGAGGAGGGGGCACAGGAAGGAGAGGAGGTGGAATAGGAGAGCCCTCCTCCTGCAGCCAGACAAAGAAGGCAGCAACTTATAACTGAGGACTTTAATTTGAGGAAAAAAAAAAAAAAATTCCCCTCCTGTCGTTCCCCTCGCCTCATTCACAACTGCCTCACAAAGACATGCATTCAGCAACAACAACAACTTGTACTTATATAGCGCCTTTAACATAGTAAAACATCCCAAGGCGCTTCACAGGAGTATTATAAGACAAAAATTTGACACCGAGCCACGTAAGTAGAAATTCGGGCAGATGACCAAAGAGGTAGGTTTTAAGGAGCAACTTAAAGGAGGAAAGAGAGATAGTGAGGCGGAGAGATTTAGGGAGGGAACTTCAGAGCTTAGAGCCTAGGCAACTGAAGGCACGGCCACCAATGGTTGAGCGATTTATAATCAGGGATGCTCAAGAGGGCAGAATTAGAGTAGCACAGTTGTCTCGGGGGTGGGGGGAGGGGGAGCTGTGTGGGGGACGGGTGGTGGGATTTGTGGGGCTGGAGGAGTTTACAGAGATAGGGTGGGGCGAAGCCATGGAGGGATTTGAAAACAAGGATGAGAATTTTGAAATCGAGGCGTTGCTCAACTGGGAGCCATTGTAGGTCAGCGAGCACAGGGGTGATGGGTGAACGGGACTTGGTGTGGGTTAGGACACGGAGAGTTACTATACCCTGTCTCCACATGTTATCAGCCAAGCCCACTAAGCAGTAAGCATCCACAGAAGTGGCTCCAAAGTCTATGTGCTTTACTTTCCAGAACAAAATTCAACAAAAAGGTTCCAATAATTCAAGGGCACAACAGCAACAACTTGCATTTATATAGCGTCTTTAACATAGTAAAACGTCCCAAGACACCAACTTAGATGCACTGCAAGTTGGTGTCATTACAGACTGAATACACTCAATGAAGTCCTGGAAGCTCTGTGAAAGCATTGTGTTCAGCTGACCCTCAAAACAGCTGTTGAAGCAGTGGTAGCTGCAGGAGCCACCAATGTCCTTGGAATCTCTTCCTGTGATTGCCACAACAGTCTCCTGGACTGTCACTCTCTGGGGTGTTCTGCATGCCATGAGAAACTTACTGCAAAATGTTGCAGATACGTGTAGTTCTCCATCATCACAACCATATGAATGGGAACTGTCTCCACTGTCTGCATATGAGATCTATGCTCCCAAATGATGAATGTCAGTTCCTATCTTCCTTTTTCTTACAATTGTTTGTAAACATTAATAAAATAAAAATGTAATTATCAAATGATACCAAGTTGGTGAATGTAATAAAGTAGGAGTACTAAATGTTTCATGGAGCAGAATAGATTGATGATGGTCTCTTGTCATGACCATCCAAATTTAGATTAAAGTGATTTTAATTCACATTTTGGGCACAATTTCATGTATGCAATTTTATATTAATATTTAATAACACACTTTTTATTAACCATGAATATATTATACAGCAATTGAGAACAAGTTCTGGTCATATAATAGTACTTTGTCTTTACCTACAGGTCTACTTCCCTACCACGAGCAAGGCTTGCATGCAAGCAGTTCTGGAGTACCTGTACACCAGCCAATTCTCATTGAATTCAAAGCTTGATCCAATTGAGCTGATTGTCCTGGCAAACAGGCTGTGCCTTCCACGTTTTGTGGCTCTGACAGGTAAGTGTTGAAGAAAGGACATGAGGCCGTGTAGCGCATCAGGCAAGAATAAATCCTGACTAGAAAAACAAATATTTTACCACTAGTTTTCCAAAAGAAAATTAAGTAGCACCCTGTGTTGTTTAGTAAAATATTGCAAAAAAAATCTCAGAAATTTAAAGAAATGATATTGCTCTGGCTGTGTGACCAATTGTTAATGCATCACAACAGGGGTCTAGGTTTAGCTTTTTCCATCTGTAAAGTGTAACACAGGAGAGTGGTTCTTTGGTGAATAAAACACTTTATTACTGTGTCTTTCCAGATTCTTTCAGTGGCCTGGTGTGTCCCACCCCACCCTAACACCCCCGCTTGCAACAGGATAACCTCTAATTCACCAACCTTAACTCTAAAGCATCGGCCAGTGGACACTTTGAGTTATGCTTCTGAATTACGTCGAATTTGCAACACAGAAACAGGCCATTTGGTGTTTATGCTCCACACGAGCCTTCTCCCACTTTATTTCATCTAACCGTGCCAGCAAGTCCTTCTATTCCTTTCTCCCTCGTATACTTATGTAGCTTCTCCTTAAATGCATCTATGCTGTTCACCTCAACTACTCCTTGTAGTAGCGAGTTCCACATTCTAACCACGCTCTGAGTAAAGAAGTTTCTCCTGAGTTCTTTTTTGGATTTATTGGTGACTATCTTATATTTATGGCCCCTAGTTTTGGGCTCTCCACAAGTAGAATCATCTTCTCTACATCTACCCTATCAACTCCTTCATAATTTTAAAGACCTGCATCAGGTCACCTCTCAGTCTTCTCTTTTCTCGAGAAAGAGCCCCAGCCTGATCAGTCTTTCCTGGTATCATCCATATAGATCTTCTTTGCACTTTCTCCAATGCCTCTATATCCTTTTTTATAATCTGGAGACCAGAATTGTGCACAGTACTTTAAGTATGACCTAACCAAGATCCCACACAAGTATAACATAATTTCGCTGCTTTTGAATTCTGTTCCTCTAGAAATGAACCCCAGTGCTTTATTTGCATGTTTTATGGCTGTGTTAACCTGTGTTGCTACTTTTAATGATTTGTGAATATGTAACCCTAAATCCCTTTGCACCTCTACCCCATTTAGACTCTTGTTTTCTAAGGAGTAGGTGGCCTCCTTATTCACTAATGCTTTTGTGATTCCCAGGCACTTGGGGCACAGTTTTTGCCCCATGATAGGTGGGAGCAGATTTTGCCACTAAGCTGAATTTACATGATATAGTGGCCCCCCTTTTCTGAGTCATCAGAACATTGAAAAGCAGTGGGGGTAAATTTGATGTTGAATTTTGAAGTTAATGGAAATGATCTGATAGCGCCCATTTTACAGAATCGTCCAAATCCAAAATTACCCCCAGTGAATGTTAATTCCAATTATGTATTAAATATTTCATTTTAGAAAGTTACAAAATTACAACCTTTTCACCAGACATGACTGAAGTCACATGCCTGTAATCATGTGTCAGTAATTTGGAAAGCTCAATGCTTTGGTGGTGGTGCCGATAAGGCCAGCTTCGATTTGGTCTTACTTCATCACTGTTTGTCCCGAGGGATTTCAGAACATTTTATAAACAAATGACTTCCTTAATATCATGTGCCAGATGGGAGCATTGCAGATTATTCTGATGAAAGGAATTCAGATATATTTTGTATTTAATCCTAATTTATGAGTAATTTTGTGTTTGTTTTCCATTTCCTTGTTATGTAATTGTGTACATTGCTCCTTTACAGAACAATATGCTGTGCAGGAGTTGTTGAAAGCAGTAAAAGAAGGTGTTGATATTGATGGAGAAGTGTTGACGTACCTGGAACTTGCCCAAGTAGGTCATTTCCATAATGATATACATTAATAAGCTTTAGGCTGACAGCTGGCATTAAAATGCCTCCTGAATTGGTATGTAAACCAGTATGAAACCATTTATGATACAAGTCTAACTTTAACAATCCTTCCCTGGCCTGTTTCTTAATAATACAATTAGATGGCAAAATGAAGAAGAACACTACATGGGATTTATTGACAATGGGTGTATTACTATGTGGAATTAAGAGGGCACTGCAATACTGAGGGAGTGCTGCACTGTTGGAGGTGCCGTCTTTCAGATGAGACGTTAAATCGAGGCCCCCTTTGCCCTCTAGATGTAAAAGATCCCACAGTACTATTTCGAAGAAGAGCGGTATATAAATGCAAGACCTTTCCCTTTAATAGTTGCATGTTTCTTTAGTGATAGCGGTCTTGAAATTCTTCCGGGATTCTGCAGTCTCTTGCTAGGGGAACCCTGCAGACCGTCGGGGCCAGTGTGTTGCAACAATTACATTAAGTGTGTAAAAAACCAAACTCATAAGCACCAGAGACATGAGTGACTTACGAGCCCCAAATTTCCTTTGATTTTTCACCTCAAAATCTCTGCGGGGGTGTGGAGGGGGGGGGGCAAGAATCTGGGGCACATGCCTATTCCATCCAGAATGATGCAAAATTACAATGGGTGGGAAAGGGGCAGGCCCATCACTCTACCCACCCTCGTTCCCCGCCCTCCTGGTCCCAACGTTACTGGAAGAAGCAGGACTGGCAGGAATGGTATCATCCAGCAGAAATCCTCCAATCCTGCGTCCAGTGTACATGCAGGTGTACTTGCCGTGCATGAGGTGTACGTTGGGCCCACAATGTAATTTTGCAATGGCACAGTCTCTGAGCGATCGATTGCCATGAGCAAGTGAAAACAGAATACCTGAGGAGTTTTTAAGGCTTAGATGAAAGCCATGCCTGCCCCCATCTGACAGAGTGGCAAGGTGCCATAGGATTATCCATCTCCTCCCTTTTCCCCCCCCCCACCACCCCCCCCCCCCCCCCCAATGAGGCAGACACCCAAGAAGCACAGTAAATTGCAAGGGCGCCTACCCCTTTTATGTTAATGTCCCTATCCTTGGGATTTGGGGGCACCACCAACACTGCCGGGTGGAAGCCCTGCCCTGCCCTGCCCTGCCACGCATCAGACGGCGAGATGACTGACCGGGAGTTTTCAGGGCTACGATCTTTTAACAGCAGTCAGAGCAAGTGGAAGAACAATAGCAGTTTTCCACAAGTGAAAGAACCCGCATTGTACATTGGCAGTGGTACAGTGTCCTGTTTATTGTGCAGCTGTGCTTTGAAATGTGTTGTAGAACAGGTTCTGTAACGAGTGGTAACTGTAGAAAGACATAATTCATGTTTATCCTGCGGCCGTTATATTCCTTGGCAGTTAAACTATTTCCTTATACCTTATTTTACGTGGCATTTTTCTGTCATGTAAATGGTAAGCTTATTTTAGAATAACACATTAACCCCGTTTCTCAAAAAAATATTTGGAATGATTTTGCTCTAGATACAATTGACCTGTGTTGCCTTGGTTTTGTCGAGAATGGCATTGCAGATACAGTGTTTGTTTTACTACACTGCATCATGTACATGTTCTTAAGTAATTAGACATGTCTGCACACTCTAATTTTTTTAACCACATGTATGATCTGGAAATTATTGCTCTAACCACCCCCCACCCCTGCACATAATGATGTCAGCTGAGTGGACTAGGGCTTTTTCCTATTGGCCTGTCAACTCTTCCAGCTGCTGCAGATGTTGCCATTAAAAAAAATAGTCTATCAGTGAGACTGCTATATAGTTCAATCTAAGTTGAATGAAACAACTGGTGAAGTAAAATATAAATTACAGTTTAAATGAAATGTAAAGATTTAAGATTGGCTCTGTGGTAATAGAGACTTTCTCTGCCCTTTAATTGCCACAAAGCAAATAGTTAAATAAGTTGTCATGGAGTTAGTTTCAATTTCTAGCCAGCTCGCTAACATTTACAGATTGTGGTCTTACTGGTGCTGCTCACTACTCTAGTTCCACATATTCAGCAACTGAGGGATGACCATCATTCATGGGAAAGCTCCTGTAATTCATTTGTGACATAATGAAGCACTATTATATAGGTATCCTATATATTAAACATATTATAGCAGATCTAAAAAAAAAAACACTCTTTCTCCACCCCCTATACTTGCAGTTTCATAATGCACATCAACTGGCCGCTTGGTGTTTGCATCACATCTGTACGAGCTACAACAGTGTTTGCTGCAAGTTCAGGAAAGAGATAAAGGCAATATCGCCTGGTAAGAAACTGAATATTTACGCTGATTTACTTATATATCATTATTACATCTCGGAGATAAAGTAATGCAGTGGATTAGCATTCCCTTCTTCTACCTCGGAGGCCTGTATTTGAATCCAACCCAGACTGATGGAATAAAAAAATCTCTTTCTGCTGATCATAAGACTCTTGCGTGACAATATAAACCCAAAATTCTCTGAGAGCCAAGACGATGGCTGATGTCGGATTGTTACAGCATGGACGATAATCTAAGCTCATTGCAGCACTTCTGAGGTTCGGTTGGCACAATGTTGGACCAGAGTCGAGGGGAACGTGACTGCATCTAGTATGTGCTGTACCTTACCTAGGAGTGTTCAGCGCACATATGGGATGCCTGAAATTGGATGTTTATTCCACTTCCCAGTATCTTGATGTACATGAAACATTCACAGAAAATGTGGGCATCAGAGCTTGAAGAATTACCCGCCGGCACAGTAGTCATGGAGTGCAGGATATTCCACAGCTATTCTCTCGCCCCAATCCATCAGACTCATCTCCATGATACCCATACCCTGCCCCCTTCACTCCCTCTGGAACCAGTTCCCGACCCCTCAATTACTGTTGCAGACATGTGTGCTGTGGTGAGTAAGTTATTCTGGGCCTCTCGCTAGCACCTTGTAGCATTGGGCTCGAGCAACTCTGGCAGAGGGTTCAAAGCCAGTATGCTGCTTGCTGCCTCGGCTAAGGGATGGCTCACAGAATAAGAGGAGGGGAGGATTTCTGTTAAATAGGTAATAATATCTTTAGTGTATTTGAAATAGTACACATCATGACTAATAGCAAACAGCTGATAAATGTTTCAGAATTTCTGCACAAAGCCACAACTTCCCTGTAAAATCCAGTGGACAAGTACTACCTTAATGTATTTAATGACCTTCGAACCTGGCGGTACAATAGCACGAGTGACCTTTTATTATTCACATGCCTTTACAGTTAAACAGTAAGTAGAAGAGATACTTTTGGAAAAGCTGGCAGCTGTATCTTTCTATACTGGGCTCATGTTTATTTGACTGAAAGTTTTAATTGTATGGAAGCTGAAGGTGCCTGGGGCACCTGCAAAGGATCATTTTATGCATCTCTGAATGGTTACCCTGGAGATGATTTCTCTCTTGTTGGTCGATGTGTGTAATATCAACAATCTAATGTACACTATAGACTTGTCGCATTGTTCAACTGGATTTAATTGTTTTCTGTAAATTCAACTGCAGAAGTCAACTGCCTCCTTCACCAGTGGGCCAACAGCAGATATGGTCTAATCCTCGTCATTCGAATTATCTGCTATTTTGGATTGAAATTATGCAACAAAAAAAAAGTCTCCTGCGCTAATTCATTAAACTTGCTTAATTTGTACTACTGGATAATTCATTTTTTTGAGTAAGAAATGACTGAATTAACAGTAGACTGTAGTTTGTAGCACTGAAACAACCTAATTGTATTCCATTTTCATCAAAGTTTATTGCTACACAGGCTTTTTTTTTTAAGTGTTCAACCTAGATTATTTAGACTGACAGCAATTTTTGTGTACCAAAGCTGTAAATATTTGCACTATTTAAAGTTGTTCTTATTTGCTTTCTCAGCAGCTTGACTTTTAAAAACTTGTGTTTTTTTCAATCTTTTAAATTGATTGGAGTATTCTAGAACATGGGGGAATGGTAAATTTGCAGAGCGATAGTTCAGATTTGTAACTCTACCGTTTAAATTACCAGAAAACCAAGAGTATTTTGAAAAGCACCGTTGGCCACCTGTGTGGTACCTTAAAGAAGAGGACCATTACCAGCGAGTGAAAAGGGAACGCGAGAAGGATGAGGTTGCTCTTCACAAGCATCACTCGAAACGCAGGTGGTGCTTCTGGCACCATTCTGCTGTTGCCTAAAACCTCCGTGAGAAACCAACTCTAGTAATCGGCCAGAGCATCCTGTGCATTATTAGGTAGATTAAAAACCCACAAACGTATTTGTCTTAACTCTGTTTACTGTAAAAATGGCTGATTTGTCTTGGGATAATCTGCCATGTGTATTTAAACAATCATTGTTGCGTTTGAAGCACAACCCTCTTGTCCAAAAATCACAAATGCTTGCTGTAACAAACTGGTCCCTGCGTGGTGCCTATAGATTGGTTTAAAATACTTTTAATATAGATTAACTGTCAACAGTGACATTTCTTTTGTTGTGAAAAGAATTGCCACGGTTGCGTTTTAATTCAAAATAAAATATTTAATTATTTTTGTACCGGTGTTGGCTATATACCTTTGTTGTAACCAAAGTAGAGTCAAAGAAATAATTTAGTTTTTAGGAAACTTATATAATTAGAAGGGCTTAGTAACTAATCCATGAAAGAGGTGATGTGCTTCTATATGGACCTAAACACACACAAGTAACTAGGAGCAGTTTGCTGCTCTCTCTATATATGTATCTTTACAGTCACGCTGTTTTATCTTGCTATAGTTATCATTATTACTGCACAGTTACTGTATACCCCAAATATTAGCGTACAAAAATAAAACTGAAGCTATGTGTTATTTAGCAGTAAAGTTTTGAAGTGTTAGAGATTGATTCAATTGGATTATTTCGAGCAGTGGGAAAGTAATGTACTAAAGTTGTGTTCAATCCTATTTTTGCCAAAAGTAATTATATTTCGGTACATAACTTAACATCAATCTACTGTGGCTGTCAGCTGCTGACACCAAGTGGCTGGTTCATTTGGTTGCAGTTTCTTTAGCCTTTGATCTTTGTGCTTATTACCTTTCTTTTTATGCATCAATAAAATTAAATAAATGTTGTGACTGTGTCGTGGTAGAATTGTAAGGTGGCATAACACTTTTTTCAAAAGATTAGTCAGTTTTTTTTCTTACTTTCATTGTACAATCCTTACTGTATACAGTAATATATATTCCACAAAAGTAGCAATTGTTCTGTAGCTTCTCTGACTTGGAAAAAATGAATTTTCACTAGGATTTACATGTAAACAGGCTTCCGAAGTAAAATACTTTGTATCTAGTTAGCATAATCTGACAGAAATAACTGAGTATCAATAATTAATTAATTTTGACAGGTTAATTGCAGATCCAACCAAAGTGCTGTCATCTCACTGAATGAATGTCAATGCTTAGATTGCATTGCTCAAAACACACATCGCTCAACTAAGAAAACAACATACGCTTCTATATTTATTTTGTTATTTGTACAACGGCAGTTGTCATCTGTAGATCGCAATCTGAAATACTGGATGTTATGCCATACAAAAGTGACAGCCTTGGCTCAGTTGGTAACACTCTCTCCTCTTGAGTCAGGAGGCCGTGGGTTCAAGTCCCACTCCAGGATTTGACCACAGAATCTGGGTTGACATTTCCGTGCAGTACTGAGGAGATGCTGCATTGTTGGAGTTGCTGTCCCTGAAACTTTGCAGCGGTTCAAGAAAGCGGCTCACCACCACCTTCTCAAGGGCAATTAGGGATGGGCAATAAATGCTGGCCTTGCCAGCGACGCCCACATCCCATATACGAATAAAAAAGAAAATTCCACAGCAGGTTTCCCAGTCTCCTGCTGTAACTCTAGTACCTCACAAAATGGCATAGCTAGGTTCCCATCATTTCTTGGGAGGGGGTTGCATTGAGAGACTGGGAGAATCCATGCAGAATTAGAGGGGTGCTCTCTTTAAAGTGAGACATTAACTCCACATATAGATGTAAAGTATGCCATGGTAAAAAGAAAGAACTTGCCTTTTGTGACCTGAGGACATCTCAAAGCACTTTACAGCCAATTAAGTACTTTTGTAATGTAGGGAAACGCGGCAGCCAATATATGCACATCAAGGTCACACAAACCGCAATGAGATAAGTGGTAATCTGTTTTTGGTAGTGTTGGTTGAAGGAAAAATGTTGGCCAGAATAACTGCTCTTCAAATAGTGCCATGGCATTGTTTTTACATGCACCTGAGAGGATAGAAAGGGCCTCTTTTGGATTCTTTGTGATTTTAATCACGTCCCTTGCAGACAAAAAAAAGTTGTGTGAATATACAATGTCAGTCTTTAAAACTCCTTGGGCCCTCGATTTAAAAAAAAATAGAGCCCAGATTCTCAAGGTTCCCAGCAACACCCCTCAGAAACCAAAGCATTCTAACACTTGGGCTTCACAGACCTCAGATCTCCCCACAACAACCAGAAAACACTACAGAATTCACAGAATAGAAAACAAAAAGCAATGGAAAACTGTCACAAACAGTGGAACTGATTCATACTGTCCTAGATTTGATCCTTGGTCTTTGCTGTGTTAGCTGATTTTAGCCGAGGGGCACTATGTTTGGCTTAGGCCAGGGAGAGGAAAAGTTAATTAGGGTTTGGACTCAGTTGTGATGCTCCTACAGTCAAATAGCCTGGTGACACACTCACTGTCTAGCTTATACAAAGGATGTTCTTTTCCATTAGGCACCAGAGGGTCCTTGGCATTCATAGGACCAATGCCCCAGCTGAAAGTCAGCACTTTCAGGAGAGGGTGGGTGAAAACTGAGAACATTCAAAGTAAGCAAAAAATTATATACAGTGAACTGACAATACACTGCGGACTTAATAAACAAACTACGTTTCAGAAAACAAAGCAAATATTCACAGGATTCACAAAACAATGGTTGAATTATAAAATCCTAAAGAGAGACGCTCTGTGAACAACAGCTTGATAATAGCAAATTCTAGATGAAACTGAAAACAAGCAAATAAATTTCACATTATTGATACAAAACGCAAATACAAAACAGTCTGCAACGCCATCATCATCACAACAACTTGCATTTATATAGCATCTTTAACATAGTAAAATGTCCTAAGGCGCTTCACAGGAGCGTTAAACAAAATTTGACATCAAGCCCCATAAGAAGAAATTAGGACAGGTGACCAAAAACTTGGTCTAAGAGGTAGGTCTTAAGGAGCGTCTTAAAGGAGGAGAGAGGCAGAGAGGTTTAGGGAGGGAACTCCAGAGCTTAGGGCTTAGGCAGCTGAAGGCACAGCCGCCAATGGTGGAACGATTAAAATCGGGGATGCGCAAGAGGCCAGAATTGGAGGAGCACAGTGATCTCGGAGGGTTGTAGGGCTGGAAGGGTTACAGAGATAGGGAAGGGTGAGGCCATGGAGTGATTTGAAAGCAAGGATGAGAATTTTAAAATTGAGGCGTTGCTATACTGGAAGCCAATATAGGTCAGCGAGAACAGGGGTGATGGGTGAACGGGACTTGGTGTGAGTTAGGACACGTGCAGAAGAGATTTGGATGAGCTCAAGTCTGTGGCGGTGGAAGTTGGGAGGCTAGCCAGGAGAGCATTGGAATAGTCAAGTCTAGAGGTAACAAAGGCATGGATGAGGGTTTCAGCCGCAGATAAGCTGAGGCAGAGTCAGGGATGTTGTGTATGTACCTTTAAGAGAAGAACTGATTTTATACTGCAGTACCGGCAGTGACCACCCCTGTATGAAAGGCCCTAGCAGGCTTCTGTACTTCAGTCTGACGGTACCCTCTGTTTCAGCATTTCTGGCTGTGCAGCTGCCTCAGTCAGCAGGAGGAGAAGGAACAGCCAAACCAGGAGAGTGGAAAGTGGTGGTCTCCTGACCAGGAAGAGGAGGATAACGATAGGTCACCACCTCCACCATCATCATCACAACAGCAGAGGTGCCTGGAGAGAGAGGACAGAAGAGGAGAAAGGAGGCCAGCAACATCATCAACCAGGGGCGAGGCCTTTCCTATCACTGCCTCCCCAAATTGGCCTCCAATTCAGGAGAGGGGTGAGAAACAACCAACTGTTTGGAAGGAGGGAAGGAGAACATCTTTCTGAAATCTACAGGTGGGTGTTATTTGGGGCACTCTCCCAAAGACTTTGTATTTTAGGTGGGGGGAGAAAAGAAGAAACAAGGCCGGATCATCAAGGGATGTCTGTGTGTGTGTGTGGCTCTTGTTAAAAACTAGGCCACACACACCACTAATAAGCACCCCTTCTATTGCCTGACCTGGAGCTGCCTAGGTGAAGTCCAATTACATCGTTAAGACCTGGTGTGGGACTGAGCCTGGGGCATCTCCAGCTTTCCCAGGTGAAGACATCTTCTCCCCCTGCCAGAAGACCACCACCATCAAAGACTTTAAATTCCCATCGGAGAGTGCACCCCTGCCAACACCCACCCACCCACCATCCTGAGTGGCAACCCTGCCCTTGTGGCCTCCCTCCTTCCCACCCCACCCCCTCTCTGTCTCTGCCTATTTCTCTGAGGCACCTCAATTTCAGCTCTTTTTATTAATTGCCTATTGAGCAGAGGGGAGAAGGCCCCTCTCCCAATTTCAATCAATAAGGGGAGAGGTGTGTCTTCATTTTAAACAGCTCCCTCTGCTCAATAGAGGACCAAAAAATACCTGAGGCCATTAACACCCTCAGGCCTGTGACTTGGGGTGAGTGTAGCCCTTATAAAAACACCCCATAATGGCGACTGCATCTTCGCCGGTGGTGGGGCCAGCCAGGACTTATGCGGGAGTGGCAGCCACAGCCACAGCTGCTCCTGCTGCTTCTGCTGCCCCGTCACCTTTTAAACTTATGACAAAAAAGCTTGGGGTGAAGAGCTACACTCACCCCACTATGACCATTGAGGCCTGCATTAAAGCCATGGCTGGGGTTGTCGGCCCCTCCGCCATCGTCGCGGCCTCAAAAATGTACGGGAAGGCTGTGTTCTTCCTGGGGTCGGAGCGGGCGGTGTCCCTGGCCGTCGCCAAGGGGCTCACCGTGGGCGGGACCTTCCTGCCGGTGGATCCTCTCGAGGCCACCGCGCAGAGGATCGTCATCTCGAACATCCCGCCCTATGTTCCTGGTGAGCTCCTCCTCCCCCATTTATGCCAACTTGGGGAGGTGAGGTCAGGGATCACGCCCATCCCGCTCGGCTTCCGGGAAGCCAGCCTTCGCCACGTCTTCTCCTTCCGGCGCCAGCTGTTTATCCAGCTGGCGCGGGAGGAGGACACCGACGGGGTGTTCATCGTCCACTACGAGGGGACTGCCTATCGCATCTTCTGGACGTCGGACGGTGTGCGGTGCCACGCCTGCAAGGAGGTGGGGCACATTCGGAAAAACTGCCCCGCCTCCAAGGCCGCCAGATCATCTAGTGCGGCCGAGGCTGGCGCCGCCGCCGCTTCTCCCACCGGATCTGCCCGCGCATCGGGAACCGCTGATGCGCGGTCGACGTCAGAGGCCGATGCCACCAAGGCCTTCGGCGGGTGGGAGGGAGCGCGTCCGGCCAGAAGGAAGGCGCAGCAAAAATCCAAACACCTTAGGGCGGGTCCCCCCGTGGAGGGCCGGCCCTTGCCCCTTAAGCCCCTTACACCCGCGCTCCTCGCGGAGTTAATCGGGGCGGATGATAGTGGGAGGGGCCTCGTGCCCGAGCCTGTGGCCGCAACCGCCGTAGCGGAAACACCAATACCTACGGCCGGGCTCGGGCCCGAGGAACCCGACAAACCTGCTCCGCCGGAGGGAGCAGACGAGGAAGCCCCTGCAGACATGGAGGTCTCCCTCACTCCCTCCGCGCTGAAAAGAAGGCGTGACCCCCTGGAAGAGGAGGAGGACCGGGAGGAGGAAGGTCCCTCCAAGAAGGGGGAGTTGCCCCCCCCCTGTCATTACCACCGGTGATCGGCAGGGGTCGCCTGTCCCTTGGGAGGCTGAGGCAGATGTGTCTGTCCGGCACGTGCCTCCCGGGGATGGGGACGAGACCCTGCCCGTGGGGGTGGGCGCGGGACAACCCGCGGCGGTGATTGACATTTTATCGGTGCCATTACCCCTCGCCGGGTCGGGCGGCCTGGGGTCTGGGTCGGACATGCTCGAGGAAAATGAGCTCGCCCAATGCGACCCGGACATCTCCCAGGGGCTGCTCGTCCCGGTGGAGGTTTTAATTGAAACACCCCATCTGCTGGGTCAGAGGTTGGTGGCGGGGAGGAGGATGGCCCCCTGGCTGCGTCTCTGGTGCCGGACGTACTGGAGGAGCTGGGAATTGTTCTCTCCCCGGTTTCTCCGGTCGTTCTGGCGTCTGAGGCGGGGGGGGACTCCGAACCGCCGCCGTCTTCTGGCCCAGCACCCCTAGAGGAGCCCAGGGGGGAATCCTCTGCCGCCGATCCTGGGGGTGGGATCCGGGCGGAGGCGGGGCCGGCTGGTGCGGCCGAGCCGTTCGCTGCGCACTGCGCGATGGACGGGTCGGCCACTGGTGACGACCCCCTGGAGGAGGATGGGGACTCGGTGATGGGCACGGAGGACGATTCGGACTCCAGCGCCGACGAGGCGATGGATGACCTCGTGCCCCTCGCCGAGTCTCTCCTCATTCCCGTAAGGGAACTCCGGGACTTTATGGCCACGTGCCAGGGTCGGCACAATAAGATCCGGCTGGCCCTCGACAGGTGGTCGGAGCTGGCGCTGCTCATCGTGTCCGTCCACGCTGCTGTTAAAATCATGGGCGCGAACGAGGGCGTGGACCCGCTCGAGCTGCATCGGCTCAGAACGTTTCTCACTGGGCTGCTGAGGAAGTGGCGGCTGACCAGCGGCTGCACTCCCTCCCCCCGTTAGGTGTAGGTAGAGGTTGCACTATGCTTCTGACATGAAGATAACCATAGCCAGCCTCAACATCAACGGCAGCAGGGAGGCGCGCCACAGATTCAATAACTTCTCGGTCCTTCGGGACGGGAAGTATGCGGTGTGCTTCCTGCAAGAAACCCACACCATTCCGGGAGACGAAGCCACGTGGCTCCTGGAGTGGCAAGGAGGGGTCAGCATGAGTCACCTCTCCAACAATTCCAGCGGGGTGGCTATCTTGCTGGCCCCGCATTTTCAGCCGGAGATCTTGGGGGTCAAGGAGCACGTGCCGGGCCGCTTGCTCCAGGTCACTGTTTGCCTGGGGGGCGTGCCGCTCCATCTAGTGAAGGTGTACGCCCCTCAGACCGGTGCGCAGCAAGTGCGCTTCTTTGAAGAAGTGTCCGCTCTTTTGGGCTCCGTCAACGCGGGCGAGCTCGGCATCCTCGGGGGGGATTTTAACTGCACCCTCGAGGCAAGCGACCGTTTGGGTCCCCCGCGAAGCCCGGCGGCGATGGAGAAGTTGAGGGACCTGGTCGGGTCTTTCGACTTGGTGGACGTCTGGCGAAATCTCCACCCCGACTCCAGCGCCTTCACTAGCGTGAGGTCTGGGGGAGGAAGGTCCAGAATCGACCGCCTCTACATTTCCCGGGCGTACGTCTCCTGCGCTCCGGCAGCTTCCATGCGGCCAGTGCCGTGCACGGACCACCACCTGGTGTGGGCGGAGCTCACTCCGCTGCGCGCGCGGCGGGGTCCGCGTACTGGCAATTTAACAACCTGCTGCTGGAGGACACGCGGTTCCGGGATTCATTTCATCGGTTCTGGGCCGACTGGAGAAGGAAGCGGGGGGGCTTCCCCTCCTTGAAGCTATGGTGGGACGTGGGCAAGGCTTATGTCCATCTCTTCTGTCAGGAGTACGTGAAGGGGTCGACCAAGAGGCGGGAGGCCCGGGTCGGGCGGTTGGAGAAGGAGGTGCTCGACCTGGAGTCCCGTCTCGGTCAGGTCGTCGAGGACCCGGCCCTGCGGAAGGTGTACGAAGAGAAGAAGGGCGTGCTGAAGGACCTGCAGCTCGTCGGGTCCCGAGGCGCGTACGTGAGGTCGCAGATCCAGCTCTTGCGGGACCTGGACTGCGGCTCCCCCTTCTACTCGCTGGAAAAAAGACGGGGGGTCCATAAGCAGCTCTTGGGGCTGCTGGCCGACAACGGATCTCTGGCCTCGGATCCGGAGGGAATCAGCGCGGAGACCCGCGCCTATTACGGGGCTCTGTTCTCTCCGGATCCGTCCAGCGAGGATGCACGCAGAGTTTTGTGGGAGGACCTGCCGAAGGTCAGCCCGGAGGGCACCGAAAAATTGGACGCTCCGCTAAGCCTGGCGGAGCTGACCGGCGCCCTCCGCCAGCTCTCCAGGGGAAAGTCCCCGGGGCTGGACGGGCTGACCGTGGAGTTCCACAGGGCGTTCTGGGACATCTTGGGGGACGACTACGCGCGGGTCCTGGGGGAAAGTTTGGCGACCAGGGAGATGCCCCTCTCTTGGCGCAGGGCGGTCATTGTCCTGCTGCCTAAGAAGGGCGATCTCCGCCTCCTTAAGAACTGGCGCCAGGTCTCCCTCCTCAGCACGGACTATAAAATCTTTGCCAGGGCCATGTCTGCTCGCCTTGGCACCGTGCAGGCCCACATGATCCACCCCGACCAGTCCTACATGGTTCCGGGCCGGACCATCCACGATAACATCCATCTGGTCCGGGACCTGGTCCACCACTCCCAGAGGGCTGGTCTGTCGGTCGCCTTCCTTTCCCTGGATCAGGAGAAGGCGTTCGACAGGATGGATCACGAGTATCTCTTCGGGACTCTGCGCGCATTCGGGTTCGGGACGCATTTCGTCGCCCGGATCCGACTTCTGTACACCGCCGCGGAGTGTCTGATTAAAGTTAACGGGTCCTTGACGGTGCCCCTTCGCTTCGGGAGGGGGGTGCGTCAGGGATGCCCCATGTCCGGTCAGTTATACGCCATTTGCATGGAGCCTTTCCTGCGCCTCTTGCGGAAGAGGTTGACGGGACTGGCTCTGCAAGGGCCGGGCGTGGAGGTGGTCCTCTCGGCTTACGCCGATGACGTGCTCCTCATGGTTACGGATCCCGCTGACTTGCGGAGGATGCGGGAATGCCAGCAGATTTACTCGGACGCATCCTCCGCCAAGATCAACTGGGAGAAATGCTCCGGACTCCTGGTGGGTCAGTGGCGGGTGGACTCCCTGCCGGAGGAGTTCAGGCCTTTCGCCTGGAGCACCACGCACCTCCTCTATTTGGGAGTCTACCTTAGCCCTGCCAAGGATGCCTGGCCGGCGAACTGGCAAGAGCTGGAGGCCAAAGTCACCGCTCGGCTAGGACGCTGGACAGGACTGCTCCGAGTGTTGTCCTACAGGGGTCGAGTGCTGGTCATAAACCAGCTGGTGGCCGCCATGTTGTGGTACCGGTTGGTCACTTTGATCCCTCCCCCTGCGTTTGTCGCCAAGATGCAGAAGAAGCTCATCGACTTCTTCTGGGACAAAAGGAAGCACTGGGTCTCTGCCGCGGTTCTGAGTCTCCCGCTTAGGGAGGGCGGTCAGGCGCTGGTGTGCCTTCGCACCCAGGCTGCGACTTTCCGTCTTCAGACGCTGCAGAGATACCTGTACGTCGAGAATCCTCCGAGATGGTGTGCGCTGGCGACGTATTTCTTCCGCCAGCTGCACGGCCTCAATTACGACACGCAGCTCCTGTTTGTGAAAGTGGGCTGCAGGCGTGCTGGCCTGCGGGAGCTGCCTGTCTTCTACCAGGAACTGCTATGGGTTTGGAACTACGTCGCTTCCAGGCGGAGCTCTCCCCCGTCAGGAGCGGCGGCTCTCCTTCGGGAGCCGCTGCTCAGGAATCCGCACCTCCACGACCGCGGGTTCGGGCGGCTGGCGGAGGGCAGGGCTGTGCCTGGCAAGGTGACCAGAGTCGGGGACCTGCTCGATGGCGGAGGAGCGGGCTAGATGGTGCCGGAGGAGCTGGCGCGGCGCCTGTCCTGGGCTAACGTCCGGCTCGCGGTCGATGCCATCGAGTCGGTGAAAGTGGCACTGGGCCCCGACTCCACTAGGTGTAATGAGGTGGCTCAAGCACGTGGGGCGATCCCGTCTGAGCTTACCCCCGTTTGGACGGAATTCCTCATCGGCGCCCGGCCCCGAAACTCCCCTCAGGAACCGGCGCCTCACAACTTGAGCCATCTCGAGGAAATACCCTCCATGCCTTTTCATTCCGCGCGGAGGCGTTTCCTGTACGGGCTGCTCCTGCACACTCTCCAGTTTGCCATCTTCGTCTGCCGTCTGGACACGCCTTGGCGTGGCGTCTTGCCGACCGGCGGAGGCGGAGGTCCCCAATGGAGGGCTCTCTACATGGGAGTCCTCCCTTGTTCCATCGGGGACTTGGCCTGGAGGGTGTTGCATGGAGCGGTCCTGTGCAATATGGTTTTAAGTAGGTTCACGGACTCCCAGGCCGCCTGCATTTTTTGCGGCCTGGAGGAGTCCGTGTTTCACGTTTATGTCGAGTGTGAGAGGTTGCAGCCCCTCTTTCACTACTTGAAGGGGCTGCTCCTCGATTTTTGGTTGCACTTCAGTCCCACGCTCTTGATCTACGGTCACCCGGTGCGGAGGGGAGCGGGCAGGTTGGAGGACCTCCTTGTAGGCCTGCTCCTGGGCCTGGCTAAAAGAGCCATCAATTGGTCCAGGCAGCGGGCGGTCGAGGGGGTCGTCCGGACGGATTGCCTGCCTCTCTTCCGCAGCCATGTTCGCGCCCGGGTGGCCCTGGAGATGGAGCACGCGGTGTCCGCCGGCACGCTTGAGTATTTCCGCAACCGGTGGGCACCGCGGGGACTGGAGTGCATCATCAACCCACAAAACCAAATTTTAATTTGATTTGTTAAGTTTTAGTTGAACTTTTGTTAATTTACAGTCCAATTTGTTTTGGGTTTTTTTTTTGGGTCCAAACAAAAGAGTACCCTCTGTTCAGTAAAATACCTGTTTAATTGTTCTCCCGAAGTCCGTGTATTATTGAGGCGTGGACTTTACAGTGGCGACGAGCAATTCCAAACTCACCTGCAGTACTACATCACCTCACGGGGACCTTTCCCTGAGAAGAAGTTTCTTGGAGGTCGTAATCAGAGCAACGGGCGTCGACCACGGGCAACCGCCCAAGGATCCATCGGTGTTCGGAGAATTGTGGGAGAGGCTGTGGAGAGCTGAGCTTGGCTCCCCAGTCAAGGTGTTCCAGCAAATCGTGCTGGTAGCAGGTAGTGCGCTGACCCTTCCGGAATGCGGCGGGCTCGAGCTCGATCGAGCGGCTCTGCAAAAGGGGCCGCGCAGCGTCACCGGGAGGAAAGAGAGAGAGAGAGGGTGGAGCACACAGGGCGCGGTCGGTGCTCAAGAACTGGGCAGCGGAGAGAAAATAAACGAGGGGAAGGAAAAGTGAGACGCGCCGAAGCCGCGGGTTGCCGCCATTATCCTGTAGAACGCTAGGAGCAGCGTGGCAGCAAGGGGAAGAAGGAAAAGCGCGGGAGGCGCCATTTTATTCCATTGGGGAAGAAGAAAAAGCGCAGGAGGTGCCATTTTAAATCACCCAAGATGCCGAAAAGTGGCAGTATCACTGCTTTCAACAACGAGGTAGAAGACTGGACCACGTATGTGGAAAGAATTGAAGTGTACTGCAAGGCAAATGAGGTGGCCGATGGAAAGAAGGCGTCGGTATTATTAAATTTGATGGGCGCGAGAACGTACGGCCTATTGCGGAATTTAATTACCCCAGCTAAACCAATGGAGAAAAGTTTTGAGGAGATTGTTAATATCTTACAGAAACACCTAAACCCTACACCGCTGCTGATAGCAGAAAGATTCAAGTTCCATAAAAGAAACCAGCACAAAGATGAAAGCAATGCTGACTATCTTACAGAACTACGCAAGTTATCGAAGCACTGCCAGTTCGGAGCAGGACTGGCAGATACTTTACGGGATAAGTTTGTCTGCGGGCTCCAGAGTGAAGGAACCCAGAAACGACTACTTTCGGAAAAGGACCTGACGCTAGAACAGGCTTTCAGCGTGGCAGTATCCTACGAAGCAGCAGCACAGGGAGCTGCGGAAATACAACAGAAACCACAAGAATACAGCGCTAACAAAATGGCGTATGGAGCAGAAAAGTGCTATCGCTGCGGCAGAACAACCCATGATCAGAAGGACTGCTGGTTTAAGGACAAAGTATGCAGGCAATGCGGGAAAATGGGACATATAGCAAGAGTCTGCAGGTCAGGAAAGAAAACCAACACTACAAGAACTACTAAGGAAAAGTACAAGAAAGTAAAAAAAATGACAGACTGTGGCGTACCAATCACAGAAAGGACACAATCCGCTTTCCGGTCCGTAGACTATAAATCAGGCGTCATGCCTTTAAGAAGGATCACACCTTTAAGAAACTCGATCTGCAACATAGTTAAGCCCAGAGCGGGGGAGGAGCAGTCGAAGCTGTGCACTGATGAAAGGCAGTCGTACTTTGTGTAGTCTCTGACTCCATTTTGTGTTCAGCATGCAGCCTCAACAATTAAACCTTTTCTGTTGAACCTCTCCGAGTTCAATATTTTTTGCTAGGAGTACGTAGACTCCTACATTGGTGACCCCGATGCTCAGGATGACTCCTAAGAGTAACCATGGCTGACACAAACGCAGTTTCTGTGAAGCTGCTGGAGTTCTGGGAGAACCTGGCCACCGCCTGGTTCCTTCAAGCCAAATCGCAATTCCGACTCCGCGGCATCACCGCCGACGCAACGATGTACGACTACCTCCTCACCTCCCTGGGCAGCTCCACAATCACGAAAGTCTGGACAACACTACAAAACCCTCCAGACGAAGGCAAGTACGCACATCTCAAGGCCGCGCTCATTAAAAAATTCACCGCCTCCCAATTCTTGTGCAACTGCCACCTCCTCGACCTCCCGGGCCTCGGTGACTCCACGCCGTCAGACTTGCTCTCACACATGCTTGCTCTGACCGACGAGAAACCGCCCGGCTCCCTCTTCCGCACGCTCTTTATCCGCCAACTACCTCCCAGCATCTGCCCGGCGATCGTGACGTCCAGCCTCACGGACATCGAGGCCCTGGCCGACGAAGCCGATAAGCTCCTGTCCGCCAGCTCCAACCACGCCGTCACCCCCGACCTGGCCTCCGCAGCGTCGGCGCGCGCTCCACCCTCTATCGCGCAGCCACACAGCTCGGCCACGAGGCCCCCCAGGCCCCCACGTCCCCCAAGCCCTCCGACCCAGGGCTACTGCTACTTCCATACCCGGTTCGGCGCACGGGCACGCCGCTGCAGCCATCCCTGCACGTTTCCAACCGCCCCCACACCGACCTACACGATGGCCGTGGGGCAGGCAGGCGCGCTGCTGTACGTTACAGACAGCGCCTCCGGACGCCGTTTCCTATGCAACACGGGCGCGCAGCATCATCCCCGCGTCCGCCCTCGAGATCCAGCAAGGCGGCCGCGGCCGTGTGCTGGCTGCCGCCAACGGCACCGACATCCAGACGTACGGCACCCGCACCGTCACCATCGACCTCGCAGGCCGCCACTACCACTGGGAGTTTATCACCACCAAGGTGCTCTCCCCGCTCCTCGGTGCGGATTTCCTGTGCGCCCATGGCCTGTTGGTCGACATACCTCGGCGCCGCCTCGTGGACATGAACACCATGTCACCTATCCCGGGCGCCATGGCCCCCCCCCAACCCGCCGAAATGGCGTGGCAGTGCCGCGCCCACTCAACGGACGACTACTCAGCACTCCTGGCTGAGTTTCCAGCCCTCACCAACCCGACCTTCTCCGTGAAGGTTGCTAAGCACGGGGTAGAACACTTCATCCCCACCACAGGCCCACCGGTGTATGCCCACGCCCGCAGGCTGGACCGGGCCAAGCTGGAGGTCACGCGGGCCGAGTTCGCCACAATGGAACAGCTCGGCATCATCCGCCGCTCCAACAGCCCCTGGGCCTCCCCACTCCACGTCGTCACCAAACCCGACGGGGGATGGCGCCCCTGCGGGGACTACCGGCGCCTAAACGACGCCACCACGCCGGATCGGTACCCCATACCGCACATTCAAGACTTCTCGGCTAGACTGGCCGGCCGCTCAGTCTTCTCCAAAGTCGACCTGGTGCGCGGTTACCATCAGGTGCCAGTCCACCCCATGGACGTTCCCAAGACGGCCATAATCACTCCTTTTGGGCGATTCGAGTTCCTCCAAATGCCTTTCGGCATCAAAAACGCGGCCCAGGCCTTCCAGCGACTCATGGACTCGGTCCTCCGGGACCTGAAGTTCCTCTTTGTCTACCTGGATGACATCCTGGTAGCTAGTTCCTCCAAGCAGGAACACATCGAGCACCTCCGCACCCTGTTCCAGCGGCTCAGTGAGCACGGGCTCATCATCAGCCCAGCCAAGTGCCAATTCGGCCTCAGCAGGATCGAATTCCTCGGCCACCACATCACACAGGACGGAGCCATTCCCCTGCCCGCCAAGGTGCAAGCCGTCCAGCAGTTCCCCCGGCCTACCACCATCAAAGGCCTCCAGGAGTTCTTGGGGATGATCAACTTTTACAACCGCTTCATTCCCGGAGCGGCCTCCCTCATGCGGCCCCTATACGAAGCCCTCCGGGGTAAGAAAGACAGAATGGCGATCGAGTGGTCGGCGGACATGTTGACCGCTTTCGACTCGACCAAAAAGGCGCTCGCCGACGCCACCATGCTCGCTCACCCACAGCCCAATGCCAGGGTGGCCCTCACCACGGAAGCCTCCAACCACGCGGTCGGCGCCATGTACGAACAGTGGGTCGACGGGGCCTGGCAACCGCTGGCCTTTTTCAGCCGCCAACTGCGCCCCCTGGAGGCCAAATACAGCGCCTTTGACCGCGAGCTCCTCGCACTGTACCTGGCAGTCCGCCATTTTAGATTTCTTCTGGAGGGCGGCCCCTTCACCGCGTTTGTCGACCACAAACCCCTGACATTCGCGATGGCGAAATCTGTGGTCCCGTGGTCAGCCAGGCAACAACGCCAGCTCACCGCGGTGTCCGAATTCACCACGGACATCCGGCACGTCTCCGGTCGAGACAAGGTGGTGGCTGACTGCCTATCCCGCCCCGCCGTCCACGGCGCCCACCTGGCAGTGGACTATGCTCAACTGGCAGCGGAGCAACGCACCGACCCCGATCTGCTCTCTGCGCCCACAACCCTCCCAGGGCTGCGACTGACCGACGTCACCTGCAGCCCGTCTGCCGTCACAGTCAAATGCGACACCTCCTTGGCGCAACCCCGCCCCGTAGTCCCGGCGTCCTGGCGAAAACGGGTGTTCGACATCGTCCATGGCCTCTCACACCCCGGCACCCGCGCGTCCATTAGACTGGTGGCCAACCGATTTGTCTGGCGCGGCCTGCGCAAAGATGTGCGCGTCTGTTCCAGATCCTGCATAGCTTGCCAGCGTGCCAAAATCCACCAGCACGTCAAAGCCCCACTCGAGGAGTTCACCGTGCCAGAAAGAAGGTTCGATCACGTCCACATTGACCTCGTCGGCCCCCTGCCGCCATCACAAGGTCACACGCACCTGCTGACAATCGTGGACCGTACCACCCGCTGGCCCGAGGCCATTCCACTGACGTCCACCACCACCGCCGACATCGCGAGGGCGTTCATCGGTACCTGGGTCACTCGGTTCGGCATCCCCTCTGACATGACGTCGGATAGAGGCCCGCAGTTCACCCCTGATCTGTGGGCCGCCATCGCCCGAAACCTCGGGGTGGCCGTTCACCGCACCACGGCTTACCACCCCCAAGCCAACGGACTGTGCGAGCGATTCCACAGGTCCATGAAGGCGTCCCTCCGCGCCAGCCTCGAGGACGAGGCTTGGATCAACCGCCTCCCGTGGGTGCTACTCGGCCTAAGCTCTGCGGTCAAGGAAGACCTGCAAGCCTCGGCGGCGGAACTCGTGTACAGCCTGCCGCTGCGCGTACCCAGAGAGTTCCTGCCCACCGCCACGACCCCCTGGTCGGCTGACCAGCAACGCCGCGCTTTCGCCAACCGAGCACAACAGTTCGCTCCGGTACCCACCGGCCGGCACGGTGAACCAGCAACCCACGTGCCACCTAGCCTGCACATGGCCAAATTTGTTTTCGTGCGCCATGACGCCCACTGAGGACCTCTACAGCCCCCATACGACGGACCCTACAAGGTACTCCAGACGGGGAACAAGTTCTTCCTCCTCGAAGTGGGCGGCAGAATTGACAAGGTGTCGGTCGACCGGCTCAAGCTGGTGCACCTAGAGCCCGACGAACCCGTTCAAGTGGGCCAACCCCCACCGCGGGGCAGACCTCCTAAGAGCCCGGCGCGTCCGACCGCCCCGCTCCCGACACCAACCGCCAAGAGCCGTTCCGGCTGTGCCATTAAGCCGCCACACCGGTTCATACACTCCCTACTAGCAGGTTCTGGGGGGAGCTGTGTGGCGTACCGATCACAGAAAGGATACAATCCGCTTTCCGATCCATAGACTATAAATCAGGTGTCATGCCTTTAAGAAGGATCACACCTTTAAGAAACTCGATCTGCAACATAGTTAAGCCCAGAGCGGGTTAGGAGCAGTCGAAGCTGTGCACTGATGAAAGGCAGTCGTACTTTGTGTAGTCTCTGACTCCATTTTGTGTTCAGCATGCAGCCTCAACAATTAAACCTTTTCTGTTGAACCTCTCCGAGTTCAGTATTTTTTGCTAGGAGTACGTAGACTCCTACAAGACAGTAGTTCGGAAGATCAGGAGAGTGATAATGACTCCGGGAGCAGGAGATTAAGTTGTCTAAAGTTACACAACGTGATCGCAAAGGAGGATCACCGAACCATTTGGGTCACCCTCATGATAGCAGGGTCCCAAGTAAAGATGGAATTGGATACAGGATCAGCCCTAACTGTCATGAATCGACGAGACTATGAGTGGCTATTCTCACACATACCCTTAAAGGACACGTCCATTGTATTGAAGACATACACGGGGCAAAAAGTCTACCCCAGAGGAAAAATAAGGGTGCCAGTTAAATATAACGGCAAGGAAACACAGAAACTGTATCTATATATACTACAAGATGGAGGACCACCATTATTGGGACGTGAATGGATCCGAAAAATACAATTGGATTGGCATTCCATTCAGGCGCTAACTGTGACTGACAAAAGGGATGATGACGTCACACCTGGACGTCTGTCACAAATTCTAACTGACGCGAAAGAGATGTTCCAACAAGGACTTGGGACTCTAAAAGGAGTAAAGGCAACGATAAAAATCAAAGATAATGCAAACCCAAAATTTTTTAAGGCCAGACCGGTGCCGTACGCGATCCGCCCAGCCGTCGAAGCAGAACTGGAGAGCCTGGAGCGTTCGGGTGTGCTGTCCAAGGTGGATTGGAGCGAGTGGGCCACACCCATCATTCCTGTAATGAAGAAATCATTGAGCAGCACGCCTGGGGAGCCAAAGAAGGTTCGCATCTGTGGGGACTTCAAGGTAACTGTGAACCCAGTCCTGCACACAGTACAATATCCACTTCCACGGATAGAAGATATTTTCGCCTCACTATCTGGAGGGAAACGCTTTACGAAGATTGATCTGGCCCAAGTGTATCTACAAATGGAGGTGGAAGAAGCATCTAGGAAATACCTCACGATAAACACTCACAAAGGCCTTTACCAGTACAATCGACTGGTATTCGGGGTAGCATCAGCCCCGGCTATTTGGCAGAGGGCAATGGAACAAGCCCTGCAAGGGATCCCAGGGACTCAGTGTTATTTGGATGACATCCTGGTGACGGGCGAAAATGACAGTGAACACCTTGCCAACCTTGAGCAGGTGCTCACTAGATTGCAGGAATATGGGCCACGAGCCAACCGCCCCAAATGCGAGTTCTTCAGGAGACAAATCTCGTATTGTGGCCACATGATTGATGAGGAAGGGTTGCATAAGTCGCCAGACAAGATTGAGGCTGTAGTCAAGGCTCCAGCACTGGAAAATGTGTCGCAACTGAGGTCGTTTCTCGGGCTGGTGAACTACTACCATAAGTTCTTGCTGAATTTATCTACAATTCTGCACCCACTGAACGCCCTGCTGCAAACTGGAGTAACATGGAAATGGAGTGATGAGTGTAAGCGTGCCTTTCAGAAATGTAAATGCCTAATCACTTCAAATGAAGTATTGGCCCACTACAACCCAACACTACTGATTCGGTTGGCATGTGATGCGTCTCCCTACGGCATTGGAGCGGTGCTGTCACACAAATTCCTTGACGGTTCAGAGAGGCCAATAGCCTTTGCGTCACGTTCGTTAACCTCAGCCGAGCGTAATTACGCCCAGATTGACAGGGAGGCCCTCAGCCTGGTGTGGGGGGTGAAGAAGTTCAAGCACTATCTGCACGGGCAGAAATTCACCCTACTGACTGATCATCAGCCCCTGGTCTCCATTTTTATCCCAAAGAAGGGCGTTCCGGTGATGACGGTGCAACGGCTGCAAAGATGGTCACTTTTTCTAGGGGCACATCAGTACAACATAGAATACAAGGGTACGAAGCAGCATGGAAACGCTGATGGGCTGTCTCGCCTACCGTTGCCTACGGTAGAGGAAGCACCTGCAGTGGACCCTGTTGAGATATTCCATGCGACCATAGTCGAATGTCTGCCTGTTACAAACTCAAATATAGAGAAGGAAACCCGAAATGACCCGACACTCTCTCGGGTCTATGATTTGACGGTGAAGGGATGGCCAGCACATGGCGACTCACTGTTGCCAGCATTCTCGCCGAGGAGAGAACAGCTGTCAGTGTGCCGGGGGACCTTGATGTGTGGATCCCGAGTGGTAATTCCACCCAAGTTGAGAGACAGAGTGCTCAATGAGCTTCACGAAGGTCATCTGGGAGGGGTAAAAATGAAAAGCCTAGCCAGGGCTTATGTGTGGTGGCCGGGAATCGATAAACAAATCGAGGACCTGACCAAGAGCTGCTCTGGATGCCAGAAAGTCCAAAATGCACCACCACAGGCCCCTCTACACCCATGGGAGTGGCCCTCATCTCCATGGCAACGGGTACACATTGATTTTGCTGGTCCATTTATGGACTCAATGTTTCTAATCGCCGTGGACGCCCATTCGAAATGGCCAGAGGTCATCAAAATGTCCTCCACCACCACGGAGAAAACTATTGCAGTCCTACGGACCATCTTCGCCAGGAATGGCTTGCCAGAACAGATTTGCTCCGACAATGGGCCACAGTTTGTGTCCGAGGATTTCCGGAGGTTTCTGAGGAATAATGGGGTGAAACATTACACATCTGCCCCATATCATCCAGCCACAAATGGATTGGCTGAAAGGTTTGTTCAGACCTTTAAAAAGGCAATAAAGGCGATGTATAACGACGACATACCACTACAACACAAGGTAGATAATTTCTTGTTTGCTTACCGGAATGCGACACATGGAGTCACCAACCAAGCTCCAGCCATAATGTTCTTCAACCGAAGGCTAAGATGTCGCCTGGATTTGCTCAAACCAAACATAAGACGAGATGTTGAGGATAAGCAATTCCAGCACATCAACAAGAAGCCAACCAGGAGCTTCAAGATAGGACAACCAGTCTTGGCCCGCGACTACCGAACAGAAAAATGGCAGCCAGGAACGATATGCACACAGCAGGGACCACTAATGTACACAGTGGACGTTGGAGAGAGCATCGTGAGACGCCATGCTGACCAGATTCTAGAGTCACAGGAACAAGCCAAACCTATACCACGAGCATGTGCACCTGGTAATCAACCCAAAGTACAGATTGCGTCTACCTCAGAAGCAGTGGTATTGGAAGCTGACGAACCAACCAATGACAATGAGCCAGAATCGACTCCACTGCAAGAACAGGATACTCGAGAAAGGCGCTATCCAGTCAGGATTAGGAAGCCTCCTCAAAGACTGAACTTATAAATGATTATTTCAGTTGATGTATATAGTACCGAGAAAATTGTAATTGTAATTAGTTATTATTTAGTTGTTAAATGAATGTTATGTAGCGGAGCGGGCCCAGGGACCATGTAGCCTGATCCTGCTCCTATTTCGTGTGTCTAATTCTGTTAGATTCAGGAGATGGTTCTGTGATAGTGGATTGGCGGTTAGGATCAGATCAGCCATGATTTTATTGAATGGCGGAGCAGGCTCGAGGGGCCGATTGGCCTACTCCTGCTCCTATTTCTTATGTTCTTATGTTCTTATGTTCTTATGTACTGTTTATCTAAAAGGGGAGGAATTGTTGTTTATGTACCTTTAAGAGAAGAACTGATTTTATACTGCAGTACTGGCAGTGACCACCCCTGTATAAAAGGCCCTAGCAGGCTTCTGTACTTCAGTCTGACGTTACCCTCTGTTCACTCCTTGTGGGCCTGCTCCTGGGCCTGGCTAAAAGAGCCATCAATTGGTCCAGGCAGCGGGCGGTTGAGGGGGTCGTCCAGCCGGATTGCCTGCCTCTCTTCCGCGGCCATGTTCGCGCCCGGGTGGCCCTGGAGATGGAGCACGCGGTGTCCGCCGGTGCGCTTGAGTATTTCCGCGACCGGTGGGCGCCGCGGGGACTGGAGTGCATCATCAACACGGAAAACCAAATTTTAATTTGATTTGTTAAGCTTTAGTTGAACTTTTGTTTATTTACAGTCGAATTGGTTTTTTTTTGGGTCCAAATAAAAGAGTACCCTCTGTTCACTCCTTGTGGGCCTGCTCCTGGGCCTGGCTAAAAGAGCCATCAATTGGTCCAGGCAGCGGGCGGTTGAGGGGGTCGTCCAGCCGGATTGCCTGCCTCTCTTCCGCGGCCATGTTCGCGCCTGGGTGGCCCTGGAGATGGAGCACGCGGTGTCCGCCGGTGCGCTTGAGTATTTCCGCGACCGGTGGGCGCCGCGGGGACTGGAGTGCATCATCAACACGGAAAACCAAATTTTAATTTGATTTGTTAAGCTTTAGTTGAACTTTTGTTTATTTACAGTCGAATTGGGTTTTTTTGGGTCCAAATAAAAGAGTACCCTCTGTTCACTCCTTGTGGGCCTGCTCCTGGGCCTGGCTAAAAGAGCCATCAATTGGTCCAGGCAGCGGGCGGTTGAGGGGGTCGTCCAGCCGGATTGCCTGCCTCTCTTCCGCGGCCATGTTCGCGCCTGGGTGGCCCTGGAGATGGAGCACGCGGTGTCCGCCGGTGCGCTTGAGTATTTCCGCGACCGGTGGGCGCCGCGGGGACTGGAGTGCATCATCAACCCGGATAACCAAATTTTAATATGATTTGTTAAGTTTTAGTTGAACTTTTGTTTACAGTCAATTTGGTTTTTTTTTTGGTACGAACAAAAGAATACCCTCTGTTCAGTAAAATACCTGTTTAATTGTTCTCCCGAAGTCCGTGTATTATTGAGGCGCGGACTTTACAAGGGACATGCGATGTTACGGCGGTGGAAGTAGGTGATCTTTGTGATAGAGCGGATATGTCGTCGGAAGCTCAAATCAAATCAACTTTTATTGTCATTGTTAGTGCACAAGTGCAGTACAATGAAATGTAGGCTGAAATGTATGACTGAGATTGTGAACAGTCTGGTTCAGCCTCAGGAAGTGGCCAGGGAGTGGGATGGAGTCGGTGGCTAGACAATGGCTTCAGTCTTCCCAATATTTAATTGGAGGAAATTTCTGCTCATCCAGTACTGGATGTCGGACAAGCAGCATGACAAATCAGAGACAGTGGAGGGGTCGAGATAGGTGATGGTGAGGTAGAGCTGGGCGTCGTTAGCGTACATGTGGAACCTGACTGGTTTTTGGATGATGTCGCCGAGGGGCAGCATGTAGATGAGAAATAGGAGAGGGCAAAGAATAGATCCTTGGGGAACTCGAGGTAATAGTGCAGGAGCGGGAAGAGAAGCAATTGCAGGTGATTCTCTGGCTAAGGTTGGACAGATAAGAATGGAACCAGGCAAAGGCAGTCCCACCCAGCTGGATGACAAAGGAAAGGCATTGGAGGAGGATGGTGTGGTCAACTGTGCCAAAGGCTGCAGACAGGTCAAGAGGGTGAGGAGGGATCATTTATCCTAGTCACATATAATGTCATTTGTAACTTTGATAAGGGCCATTTCGGTAACGTGGCAGGGGCAGAAACATAATTGGAGGGGTTCAAACATGGAATTGCCGGAAAAATGAGCACAGATTTGAGAGGTGACAACATGTTCAAGGACTATGGAGAGGAAAGGGAGGTTGGAGATGAGACGGTAGTTTCAAGGACAGAGGGGGCAAGGTTGTGCTTTTGGAGGAGGGGTGTGATGACGGCAGATTTGAAGGGGAGGAGTTCAGTGCCTGAGGAGAGGGAATCATTAACAATATCAGCTAACACGGGGGTCCAGGAAGGGAAGTTGGGTGGTCAGCAGTTTGGTGGGAATAGGGTTGAGGGAACAAGAGGTGGGTCTTGTGGACAAGATGAGCTTGGAGAGGGCATATGGGGAGATAGGAGAGAAAGTAGAGAAAGGTGCGAGTTCAGGGCTAAGACAGGTAGGAACCTTAGGAGAAGTTTGGCTTGATGGGCTAGGAGAAGGGAGGGAAACAGCAGAGGCAGCTGAACAGATGGTCTCAATCTTAGTGACAAAGTAGTCCACAAGCTCTTCGTACTTGGAGGTGACAGCCGAAGGAAGGGAGCTGTGGACAAGGTCTGCAAGCATTGGGCCAAACAGTGGTAGTTGAGTGGTTGGGAGCTGACTGTGCGAACATGTGTGTGAATAGCTTGGTATATCCTGGGGCTAGCAGGTAGAAGGAGCCAGGGTGGAGACGTGGTGGATGAGGAGGGGGCTTTCAGTAGCCATGTTGGACCCAGCCCACATTAAATTCATAAAATGTCAATTTGCAAAAATAAAGAACACATAAACATCCCCATTCAATCTTAAAAGATATCTGCAACCTTCTCCAATGCCTGAGGCTTTGAGTTCTGCTCAGTTCCCAGAGCCTCCATTTTTCAGCTGGACATCCACTACATCCAGGGTATCGAGCTATGGTTAATGAGCCACATGCAGCCATGAGCTCTGACAACTCACTCCTATTTTACCTTTTATATTTTTTTGTTGTTGCTGGTTTGTCCTGTTTGAATTCATGGGCCTGGAGGTTTGGAAAGGACTGTCTTTAGCATTGGCAGATAAATCCTAAATCAGAATATCAAGAACAGTTAGTATCAGCAACTTGAGATAAATGCAAATTAATGGAAACATTAATTTCAACTTGATATGTGGGCCCTGAGTCTCTGGTACGCACCTATACGGTCTATGTAAAACCCTGGACACCTCTGCAATATAATATTTTGAAAAAGGTTTTCTATTGGACCACAATCCCCAGGAGCCATCGCTGATGCCCAACATTACAATGTAGGCACAGGCCTACAGCACAATGCATACACGCAGGCCTGCCTTTGCTCCTATTCCCATGCCCATCCACAGCTCAGCACCGCCTCCTCCCAGTGGAGTCAGGCACAAGCTACATTCAGTGCTACTAGGCCCCAGAACCACCTGCCCCCACCTCTGCCCCCCACTCCTCCAAATGTTGCCAGTCCTCAGCCACCATGAGCCACTCTTCCTGTCGGGTTGCCAGACCCCACACTGCTCCCATCTCCCCAGTGCTGCCAGGGCAGTCTCCTCCAACTTGTACTTTACTGTTTTGGCTGTATGGCTCAGCACTTCATTTGCTTTCTTTAAATTCCTTATGCTTCATACTTTATCATACTTACTGTGACTCATTATTCACAGCAAGGTGATAATAACATTTTAACTCATTGTATGAATAGAAAATAAGATTTTTTTAAAAATAAGAACATTTGTAATTCATTCAATATTTTCATCTAAGTTTGAATGTGTCTCTGATACCCCCATATACATGGAATTATTTGGGTCATATCTTATGGATTTATATTACAGAGGAATTGACAGGACAGGTTATAATGGAAGCATATAAATGCACTTATTAAATAACAGCACCGCCATGACATCTAGTGGTCAATCCGACTTGATTCAACCGTATGATATAAGTAGATTCAGAACTCCAACTCTGAAATACAAACAACTTTTTGGAGGAAATACACTGCCAAAAACAAACCTTTCCCCATGGAAATAGATTATTTCCTCAAGCATTAATAAGATAGCAGCAAAACATGTTGGGCCTCCAGGGGCCGTGGAATGCAAATTCAATCCTGACTTAACTGTCTTTTGACGCTTCTCTCCCGTCTCTACCACCTTCCTGTCACCCAGTCATGCCACCTGTAATTGCTTCCCTCTTGGGTACTTTGCCCCCTCCAGTCCTGACCTCAACATATCATTACTCTTCTACCTTCTTACTCTCCTGCCTCCATCTCAGGCTTGAATCCCCTTGGAAAAGCCCACAGCTACCCTCTGTGCCTCTCTCGGCATTCTACAAAGGGTCCTTCAAGGTACTTGTCGCTGCCTCCTTATGGGGCAACCCCAACTTCCCTGCCCTCTTCTCTCAGCAACCTTACCACTGGGGGCTAATCTCATCAACCTCCTTTCCGTTCCGCTCAACCCCATCCATCTCTGCCCCTCAGACTCAACAATCACCACCCCTCTCTGCGTTTCACACCAGAATGTTCACTCACTCACTCGTGAACAAGGCCCTTGACATCCACTACCTTATTGTGTGTGATTGCATTGACGTCCTGGCTTTGACTGAAATGTGGCTCATGGCTGGCAAAATTTGGCCTTTAGTGAAGCCGCCTGCCTGGCTATACTTTCCAGCACCTGCCCTGCTCAAACTGCCATAGTGGTTGTGTATCCGCATCGCCAAATCATTCCATTCCTCTGGGATCTTCTCCTCCTTCGAGCACTTCATCTTGTTCCACTCCTCGCCTCTCCTTTAAGATCCTCGTTCTTTACCACTCCTCATCCTTGATGGTTTCAAGGTAATCTCTGACCACTTCTTTGTATCGCTCACCACTCACAAGCCCACCCCCTTCCAACTCCACTTCCTTCTACCATTCGCCCGTTGAAAAAAACTCTTCCCCCAAGTAACTTACAATTGCACTTTCAAGCTGCCAACTACCTAGCCTTTGGCACGCCATTCGCCATGATGCTTCTGCAGCCACCTCCAACTTTGCCTAAGCCCATCTGCTATTAAAACCCTCATCTATGTCTTTGTCACCTCCAGATCCAGAGCATTCCAGTGCTCTCCTGACCGGCCTCCCAACCTCTATAAACTTCAATTGATCCGAAACTCTGTTAACCATATCTCTGTCAAAGCCTATCATTTCATATGAGGACCTGGATCAAGCAATGAGCAACAAGTAAACCTGGTACACAGCATTGGAATAGGTGTCTAAAACATCAAGGTGGTTGACACATTGCCAGCCCTCCTGCACAAGTCCTTCTCCCACTCTGAAGGTAGATGTTGCTTGTATAGCTGAAACTTAGAATGAGAGCAGCTGGAAGCTGTTAATTGGAGGCTGTGATAAGAGAGCATGTTCATATATGCACAAATAAATTAAGAAAACGCTGGAGATACTCAGCAGGTCAGGCAGCATCTGTGAAGAGAGAAACAGAGTTAACGTTTCAGGTCGATGACCTTTCATCGGAACTGGAAAAAAACAGGAAATGGAACAGATTTTTCAGCAAATGTAGGGGCTAGGAAAGGGGGGAGGGGATGAAAGAACAAAAGGGAAGGTCTGTGATAAGATAGAAGGCAGGAGAGGTTAAGAGACATTAAGAGATATTCAAGGCTAAAGGAGATGGTAATGGGACAGGTTAAGAAACAAAGGATGGCTCTAGATGAAGTGTAAATTGCGCTGGCAGAATGAAAGACAGCTGCCATGTGGGGGAGAAGAAAAGACACAAACAAAAGGTGTGGATAAAAAATATATGTATGATAGGGGCCGAGGTTATGATCAGAAATTGTTGAACTCGATGTTGAGTCCAGAAGGCTGTAAAGTGCCTAATCGAAAGCTGAGGTGCTGTTCCTCGAGCTTACGCTGAGCTTCAGTGGAACAATGCAAGAGGCCGAGGACAGTGAGGTCTGAGTGGGAGTGGGGCGGATATATGCAGGCTTCAGTACTTATCAAGATTGGGTAGCAGAGAGGCAAGTAGATGCTACTAAGGTTCCAATCGCCAACTGCTGGAACCACTGTTCCATGGGCTATGGCTCAGGCTCTACTGTGGTCAAGAGGATGGTGCAATGCACTCACACATTTTATGGTGAGCTGCACTGCTCACCATGCCATTCATGAGGAGTTCCTGGTACTTGCTGTCCACCTATCTAAGACTCAAGCACGTCAGGGGCCTAGTTTGTGACTTAAAGAGAGAGAAACAGGGTCTCTTGGGTTGAGATGGCATGTCTAGCAATGGAAGATTGGAAGAGAGTCAACTTTCTTGTAGCACTCAGTACAGTAATTCAATATATCCGCAGTACTCCTGGGCATTGTTTATGACTGAACAGCCAGCCTGGCTCATTAATGAAACTTGGAGGAGTAGACCTATTATTAGGGCTGGCATTCTTCCCACTTGACTCCAGATAACTCTGCAAGCCAATGCCTGCACAAACAATAGGAAGCTTACCAGTGCTCTGCGCTGGTAGCTGGTGTGGTTTTAGTTACTTCAATTCCACCAGTACTGCTGCAAACATTTGGAAGTCCATAATCCTTGGCTCTTGTCAACCTGTGCGCAAGCTCTCTGAATTTAGATAAGTGGGTGCATCCCTACAGGGAGTTTGTGCACTCCATACGAGGCAAACAGAAACTCTCAGTAGTCTGGTTCGGAGACTCTTCACATGTTGATGTGTTTCCACATCATACATGTGGCTGACCAATGACCTGCAAATGGATTTGCTAGAAAATTGAAATGAGGTGAAAAATTGGTTGATGTACGAAGATCATCACAACCATTAAAAAGGCATAAAACAGGCATGAAAGCAGCTCAGCAACAGTGAAATGGCTCGAGAAAGACAAAAAAGGATGACTAATTTCCAAAGAGGGGAATCAACTAAAATTTGAAAGGGCACAACAAACAGGAAAATGGGCAAGACAGCTAAGGTCTCAAGTCGCTAAAGTAATTGTTCAGATCAAAGGACTGCAGGGTGCATAGGAGGGAGATTAAATATTGTACCAGGACTGCAGGGTGCATAGGAGGGAGATTAAATATTGTACCTGAAACTTACATTGAGTTTAGTTGTCAACCTCCAGGGTTGTCCTGGAGTCTACAAGAATTAAAGATTAATCTCCTGGACACTGTTGCGAGCAACTCTGGAATTTTTTTTTAGAGGCATTAAATGTTTTTTTCATTTTCTGTGACTGGACAGGGTGGTTGGAGGTGGAAGGTCATGTGATGAAGCCTCCAGGAATATGTCCAACCAGCGTTGGTAACCCTATCGCCAATGTAGACGAGACTATTGTGAGCAACAAACACCATATGATGGATTGAAGAACATGTGCATTGCTATCTCACACTGAAGGACCATTTAGGGTCCTGAGCAGCGGTTGCATCTGCTCTGGTTGATTGGGAAGGGCAGCCACAAATGGAGGTAATGGAAGAGCGACACGTGTATACCAGGGTAACAATCCCTCTGGATACCAAAAGAGTGGGAAGGGGAATCATTTTAGGTGGGGCAAATAGCAGATGGTTTGGTGGGATGCAGAGGCTAGTGAAATGTAAGGCTGAGGACAAGAGGAACTCTATCATTGCAAGAAAAGAATATAAAGCCAAACCATAGGAAATGAGGCCAACACATACACAGGCCTCATCAACCATTGATGAAAATATCCCCGGCTGAGGAAAAAGGATATTTCAAAAGCTCAGATGTAGAAAATGTAATCAGAGCAGATACAACAAAGAACTGGGAAAAAGGGGAGTGGGAAGAGATAAGATCCTGGTAGTTGTGGGAATCTTGACTTGAAGCAGATCTGCAGAAAGCACATCACCAAAAATAGTGAAATCCAAGAAGGAGAGTCTGAAATGCAAGATGAGGGATAGGTGGAACTGGGAAGAGTGAAATGAAATTCTCCAGTTTGGCCCCAGAGTGTCACAAAGTTATCGCTGTGACAGAGCAAGAGGCCAGCAAGGGGATCCAAACAGGACTGGAATAAGAAGCATTCTACATTTCTACAAAATGACAGACATAGCAGAGAGCTATGCTGGGACCAAAGCAACACATTTTATTGGCAGAAAGCAAGTGCAGTGAAGAGAAGTTGTTCAGGGCAGGAACTTCCAGCCAAATGAAAGAGGGGAAGTAGTAGATAGGGACTGGTTAGGGCTTTGCTTCAGTAAGTGGAAAAACCCAAAACATTCCAGCACAAAATGAAGGTGTTGAGAGACTGGAGATCCAATTAGTGCAATTGAGAGCATGAAAACTAAAATCTTCAAAATGGCAGAAAACATCAAGAATCCCTGATGCAGGTGGAACAAAGGGGTTGGGAAACAGAAGAGAGTAAAGATACAAAATTGGATTGATGGGGAAAACGGAGCAAGCTAGAACAGCAGGCCTGCAGGGTGGTTCTAGAAAGAGGCATGGTGGTTGGGAACAGTTGGAAGAAAAAAGGTCAGTGAATCTGGAAAATAGTCATCAGTCCTGGTCTAGAGAAATACAAGTTATCATTTGGCCTCAAGCAGAGATCTCTATATGCACCACCCTTCTTAACAGGTTTGATAATCTCAGGATTAAAACCACGTGAAGAAGTTTTTGAGGGAGATAGATTAGTGCAAGTGCAGTGGAGAAACTCAAGAGGACAGGGAGGCAGTTAGTGAGAAAATAAACTGATACCACAGCATTATATTTCTGATAAATTAGATCCTAATCTCAGACTTGGCCTCATTTTCTGCACCATTTGAAGCATAAACTACACCCTCTGTCTTGGAGATATGACTTGAACCTTTGGATTTAATTGGAAAAGGAAAAATGATAGCCACACTAATTCAGACAAGCAGCTCAGACTTCTGGAACTTGAGCATGGGCTCATCTTCCACCCTCCCTTAACCCCCCCCCCCACCCCCACAACTCCCCCCACCCACTCCCTTTTAGTACAGCTTTAAACTACTTCCATGGAAGGAAAGCACATTTGAAAACTTAGCTTTGACAAGAGCTCGTGTTTATCACTGTAAATACAGAGGTGAGGGGAGAGTGACTGCCCTTGACATCAAAGCAGCATTTGACCGAGTGTGGCATCAAGGAGCCCTAGTAAAACTGAAGTCAATGGGAATCGGGGGGAAAACGCTCCACTGGCTAGTTATACCTAGCACAAAGGAAGGTGATTGTGGTGGTTGAAGGTCAATCATCACAGCCCCAGGACATCACTGCAGGAGCTCCTCAGGGCAGTGTCCTAGGCCCAACCATCTTCAGCTGCTTCCTCAATGACCTTCCCTCCAACATAAGGTCAGAAATGGGGATGTTCGCTGATGACTGCAGTGTTCAGCACCATTCATAACTCTTCATCAGATAATAAAGCAGTCCATGCCCACATGCAACAAGATCTGGATGACGTTCAGGTTTGGGCTGATAAGTGGCTGCAGTGTGTACCATCTACAAGATGCACTGCAGCAACTCGCCAAGACTTCTTTGGCAACACCTCCCAAACCCGCGACCTATTCCACCTAGAAGGACAAGGGCAGCAGACGCATAGGAACACCACCACCTCTAAGTTCCCCTCCAAGTCTCACACCATCCTGCCTTAGAAGTATATCGCCGATCCTTCATCATCACTGGGTCAAAATCCTGGAACTTCCTCTCTAACAGCACTGTGGGAGTACCTTCACCACATGGACTGCAGTGGTTCAAGATGGCAGCTCACCACCACCTTCACAAGGGAAATTAGGGATGGGCATTAAATGCTGGCCTTGCCAATGACACCCATCTATCTATTTTATTATATATATAAAAGGATAGTGGTGTCTGTCTGTCTGTCTGTCCGGGCATCACTCAAAAGTTATAGAGCGTACCTACACATATGTTATATCAAAAGAAAGGTTATGATTAGGAGGGTGTCCTAGGCATACTTACTTTTTGGTCAGACAAAATTTGTTCGGACAGTATACAAAAAAACGTTCAAAAAACGGCAAAATTCCGCTCATTAGTGGTTGACCAATTCTACCGCTCATTAGCGTTGAGTGACGTGAAGGTTGACCAATCCTACGGGGGGAGCGCGCTGCGTCACGGGGGGGTGTTTCATGGTGTGTGTGGCGGCGGCCATTGTTGTTTGTGATGGAGCAACTCTGCCTCTGCCTCTGTCCGACCATGGGCCCCAGTCCCACACTCACCCTCCTCCTTCTCTCCGCTTTCTCCCCTCTCTCCTGTCAACCTGGCCTCTCTGCTCGTGGGTTGTTTGCATCCACGGTGGATGAGCTGCCTGCAGGCCTCAGGCCTCGAACTCTCCTCGCCAGCCACGCCCGAGCTAGGCACCACCCGTCCCGTTGGGCTCGATTCCAAACCAGCGGCCCGCCATCGCCGCCATCTTGGTAAAGGTTGGCCTCCTCCTTCTCTCCACTTTCTCCCCTCTCTCCTGTCACCCGGGCCTCTCCACTCTGCAGGATGTCACTGCCGAGCTCTTCGGGTCGGAGGGAGTGGGAGCTCAGCTCAGGTGACTCGGGCCGGGCCTCAGGCACTACGCCGCCCACAGGTTCTCCGCCACTTTCTCCCCTCTCTCCTGTCACCCCGGCCTCACGGAAGTAGTAGCAGCGATGATGGGCCGGCGGGGAAGGAGCTGCTGCTCGGGGCCGCGGTCGCTGCCCTTCGGCCGGAGGCTCGCCTACTTTGACGGCCATTTCGAGCGGCTGTGCCGGTGCCGGCTGCCCGCCTCTGAGCCCGAGTGGCGCCAGGTGCTGGAGCCTCTGCTCTGCTGCGGGGCTGCACCGACCGGCGCCCGGGCTCGCTCTCGCTCGGGCCGCCGCACCATAGCGCTGGCTGCTGCCGCCCTGCTCTCGCTCGGCTGCTGCTTCCTCCTCTGCAGCCGCCCCAGCGCTCGCTTCCTGAGCTTCTGTGGCTGGGCTCTGCTCATCCAGGTCGGTATCCACCTCGACCTCTGCGAGAGGTTACACTGCCAATGCTTTCAAAATATCTCTCTTTATTGTAGTGGATGTCAGAGGGATTCTAAGAAACGCCATTAACCCAGCTTGCATTTATCTAGCGCCTTCAACTTCTAACTTTTCCCCCACCCCCCTTTCCCCCCACCCCTTTCCCTCCCACCCCTTTCCCCCCCACCCCTTTCCCCCACCCCTTTCCCCTTTCCCCCATCCTTTCCCCTTCCCCCCCACCCCTTTCCCTCCTCAGCCCTTCCCCCCCACCCCTTTCCCCCCCACCCCTTTCCCCTTTCCCCACCCCTTTCCCTTCCCCCACCCCTTTCCCCTTTCCCCCTCCCCCCTTTCCCCCCCACCCCTTTCCCCCCCACCCCTCTCTCTCTCTCCTTCCCTCTCTCTCTCCTTCCCTCTCTCTCTCCTCTCTCTCTCTCTCTCCTTCCCCCTCTCTCTCTCTCCTTCCCCCTCTCTCTCTCTCTCTCCCCCTCTCTCTCTCTCTCTCCTTCCCCCTCTCTCTCTCTCTCTTTCCCTCTCTCTCTCCTTCCCACACAGACAGACAAACTCATTTATAAATATAAAAAATTATTTGTACTTTTTTCATAACAACATGCCCTCAAAAAACCCTCGGCACCACCGGGCACTCCAGCTAGTATATATATATAAATAAAAGGATAGTGGTGTCTGTCTGTCTGTCTGGGCATCACTCAAAAGTTATAGAGCATACCTACACATATGTTATATCAAAAGAAAGGTTATGATTAGGAGGGTGTCCTAGGCATATTTACTTTTTGGTCAGACAAAAATTCTTCGGACAGTAGACAAAAATCGTTCAAAATTCCGCTCATTAGCGGTTGGCCAATCATACGGGGGAAATCCGCTCATTAGCATTGAGTGACGTGAAGGTTGACCAATCCTACGGGGTGAGTGTGCTGCGTCACGGGGGGCCTTTCATGGCGTGTGTGGGCGGGGCCTAATCTTTCAAAGTGCTGTTAATTCGGCCATCTTTACCTCAGCTTTTACTTTTATTCACATTTTAACAGCTGCCACCTTCCTGTTCTATATGGCTTAATGCCAGATCATGTAGTGCAGTTGTCTTCTTAGCTATGGGGTGCTTAAAAACCTGAACTTTAATACAGGGAACTAAGGAAAAGAACAAATTAATTCAGTTTTAAATAGTATTTAGGAACAGTTAGAAATGAAGTGATCCATTTCAAGTATGAAGGAACTCAGTTGTCTTCCAGGGAAGGTCTCCCCACCTTGTGGAGCTGGAGGCCCCAGCCGGGGACTCGGGCTTTCCCCCCCTCGGCCTGGTCCTCGGCTCCGTTTGCAGCCGGGGACTCGGGCTTTCCCCCCCTCGGCCCGGTCCCGGGGCTCGGCTCCGTTTGCGGCCGGGGACTCGGGCTTTCCCCCCCTCGGCCCGGTCCCGGGGCTCGGCTCCGTTTGCGCCCGCGGGCCGGGGACTCGGCCTTTCCCCACCTCGGCCCGGTCCCGGGGCTCAGCTCCGTTTGCAGCCGTGGGCCGGGGACTCGGGCTTTACCCCCCTCGGCCTGGTCCCGGGGCTCGGCTCCATTTGCGGCCGCAGGCCGGGGACTCGGCCTCTCCCCCCCTCGGCCCGGTCCTGGGGCTCGGCTCAGTGTCCGGGCCTGAGGCGCTAGGGAGGGAGAGGGGAGGGAGGGACAGAGAGGAAAGCAGGGAGAGACAGGGGGAGGGAGAGAGAGAGGGGGAAGGAGGGAGAGAGGCAGGGAGAGGAGAGGGGGAGAGAGAGGGAAAGGGGAGGGAGGGAGAGAGAGAGAGCGGGGAGGGAGAGGGGGGAGAGGGGTGAGACAGGGGCAGGGAGAGAGAGAGGGGGAGGGAGAGAGAGAGGGGGAGGGAGGGAAAGAGTGAGGGGGTGGGAGAGGGAGGGAGAGCTCGCCTTCTTCCTTCCTTCCTTCCTTCGCAGGGGTCCATCGGGCCAGGCCTGAGGCGCTCCTTCCCCCCCTCTCTCTCCAGGCTAATCCCGAACAAAATCCAGCAGTCTCTCTCTCTCTTCCCCCCCGTCTCTCTCTTCTCCCCCCAGTCTCTCTCTCTCTCTCTTCCCCCATCTCTCTTCTCTCCCCAGTCTCTCTCTCTCTCCCCCGCCAGTCTCTCTCTCTCTCCCCCCAGTCTCTCTCTCTCTCTTCCCCCCAGTCTCTCTTTCTCTCTCCCCCCCAGTGTCTCTCTCTCTCCCCCCAGTCTCTCTCCCCCCAGTCTCGCTCTCTCTCCCCCAGTCTCTCTCTCTCTCCCCCCAGTCTCTCTCTCTTCCCCCCAGTCTCTCTCTCCCCCCAGTCTCTCTCTTCCCCCCGTCTCTCTCTTCTCTCCCCAGTCTCTCTCTCTTCCCCCCAGTCTCTCTTTCTCTCTCCCCCGTCTCTCTCTCTCCCCCGTCTCTCTCTCCCTCCAGTCTCTCTCTCTCTCCCCGTCTCTCTCTCTCCCCCCGTCTCTCTCTCCCCCCCGGTCTCTCTCTCTCCCCCGTGTCTCTCTCCCCCGTCTCTCTCTCCCCCGTCTCTCTCTCCCCCCAGTCTCTCTCTCCCCCAGTCTCTCTCTCTCCCCCCCAGTCTCTCTTCCCCCAGTCTCTCTCCCCCCCTGTCTCTCTCTTCCCCCAGGTCTCTCTCTCTTCCCCCAGTCTCTCTCTCTCCCCCCATCTCTCTCCCCCAGTCTCTCTCTCTCTTCCCCCCAGTCTTTCTCTCCCCCCGTCTCTCTCTTCTCCCCCCCAGTCTCTCTCTCAATCCCCGGGCCTCTCGCTCCCCCCCACCCCCAGTCTCTCTCTCTCTTTCCCTCTCTCTCCTTCCCACAGACAGAGAAACTCATTTATATATATATAAAAATTATTTCTACTTTTTTCATAACAACATGCCCTCAAAAAACCCTCGGCACCGCCAGGCACTCCAGATAGTATCCCATAAACGAATAAAAAATACTATAAAGGATAAAAACGATTAAATAAAAACAACTTTTTGGATGCGCTCTTAATTAGCAAACTACATTCAGTGTGGTCCACAAGCTTCAGAGCAGTCAAGTTAACATTCCCTTCTTCATTGCCATGGCTGTTACTTCATGCACCCTCGTCTGCAATATGTCATTCTGGATATGTGCATCTCAGTTTGTTTGACAGAAGTGACAGAAACAAGTTGACAATGAAGCAACTACAGAAAAAGAAAGGTTCCTTCCCAAGTAGGAGGGGGAAAGAGGGGGTAGGACATAGGGAACTCTGTACATTTGAGCATGAAATATGCTCAAATGAAGACCACATCAAGAATTGTTTCTGCTTTGTTCATCCACCACCCAGAAATAGATCAGAGTGTGTAGTGGTACAATGCATGGATGGGATGTAGGTTCAATTCTCTCAACACTGCTAAATTCCCAACTGCAGTCACATCATTGCACAGAAGGGACCAAGTGGAGGCCAGTGGTAATCACGTTATAATTTAAAAAAACACTTAAGGACAACCAATTTCAAAGCAGTGTCCCATCTTCAGCTGCTTCAATGACTTTCCCTCTATCATAAGTGGGATGTTCGCTGATGACTGCAGTGTTCAGTGCCATTCGCAACTTCTCAGATAATGAAGCAGTCTATGCCCACATTCAGCAAGACTTGGACTGATGTGGCAGGTAACATTCGCGCCACACAAGTGCCAGGCAATGACTATCTCCAACAAGCGAGCATCTAACCATCACCCCTTGACATTCAACAGCATTACCATCGCTGAATTCCCCCACAATCACTATCCTGGGGGGTCTCCATTGACCAAAAACTTAACTGGACCAGCCACATAAATATTGTGGCAACCCAGTGAAGGGATAATGACTAATCCTAGCCCCTTTAGGGCTACCCCGAATCAGGCGTATTCCCCAGACGTTCACTTTCAACTAAAGTTGGAGGTAACCGAATCCTAGACGCTTAATGGAGTTTAAAGGTCCAGACTATCTCTCCCTAAAGGAAAGGAACCTGAAGATGTTACCGTCCTCCAGATAGCACTTTTAATAAGTTTAGCTAGATTGTAACTTTCCGGATATTATGAGGGTCCGGAAAACTCCCCCAGAATTCTGCAACTCCTCACCAAGGCGTGCAGAGATTGAGTTTGCAAGTTTGATACAGAAGTACTATGTGAGACAATTCTAAAAATATATAGATTTATTAAACTGACATGTAATTTACAGTTGGTGTTTCAATCGCAACATTAACAGTTCCAAATACAAAAATCTTACAATTCTATTATCAGAGATCCTTATTCTCAAATCTTAACTTCGTTACATTTTTGTCTTATCCCAGGATATCCACTAAAACCAAACACAATACAGTTGATCCCAGAGACAAAGAGTTGCAGACTTATTGCCTCTGAAGCCAAAAATCACTTTGCCCCTTCAAGCGAATCTATCTTCCCATTTGAAAGTTCAATTTTTATACCCTCAGTGGTATTTCCTTTGAAGTTTTCCGCTGATGCAAGCTAATTATCTCTAGTCATTTTTCAGTTGACCCCTGCTATTAAGTCAGTTCAGCTGGTAACAAGCAGACTCATGTCTCTCTAGGTGTTCAAATGTAACAGCAGGTGCATTTATTTGATGTCATTCTTACTAGTCTTCTATATGTGTCTTTTTAATGACGTGCAAATTAAAAACCTCAACTAGGTGCACCATTGTCTTAGTTACCTCAACTGGTTGCAACAGAGACTCGTGTTTCCTAGGTGTTCCAAGTTCAACACAAAAACAATGTGACGGCTGGTGCCTCCCCCACTTGATGCCATTCCCATGAAGGCATGTTTCTTAATTTTTGTGTTTCTTTCCGAAGTGTAATCATAACACCTTAACTGGGTGTACCATTGTCTTTTTTCCAAAGACTCAGACGTCAGGAACCTCCAACCTCCTGTTTCAATAAGGCTACTGATTCAGTGTCAACAACTTAACTTATCTCAATAGCCTGTATGCTGTTTACAGCTTTTTCATTGTTAGGGTTTTAGATTTTCAAGCCCAGTTTCTCATGTTTTAATAAAGTCAGAATTATTTTATAGAATGGTGTATTTTTCTGAATAGGTATATTGCTTATTCCTTCACACCAGGTCAGAGGCTGGGTATTCTGCGTTGAGTGTCACCTCCTGACTCCCCAAAGTCTTTCCACCATCTACAAAGCACAAGTAAGGAGTGGGATGGAATACTCTCCACTTGCCTGGATGAGTGCAGCTCCTACAACACTCAAGAAGTTCAACACCATCCAGGACAAAGCAGCCCACTTGATTGGCACCCCATCCACCACCTTAAACATTCACTCCCTTCACCATTGGCGTACTGTGGTTGCAGTGTGTACCATCTACAAGGTGCACTGCAGCAAGGCACCAAGGCTTCTTCGGCAGCACCTCCCAAACCCGCGACCTCTACCACCTAGAATAAGGGCAGCAGGCGCATGGAAACACCACCACCCGGACTTGGAAGTATATCGCCATTCCTTCATTGTCGCTGGGTCAAAATCCTGGCACTCCCTCCCTAACAGCACTGTGGGAGTACCTTCACCACACTGACTACAGCGGTTCAAGGCAGTGGCTCACCACCATCTTCTCAACAGCAACTAGGTATGGGCAATAAATGCTGGCCTTGCCAGCGATGCCCACATACAGGAAACTGTGCTATCCGGCACCCATGGGACCGAGCTACTGCTGTTTTTTTTTTTAAAAAAAAGCTCCGGATAGACCAGATAGGTATCAGATAGGAGCTTTTCAATCGCAGTATCTGACCACAAACACTGTTGCTCAGCAACAGCTTGTAAACACTCGGCCCGTGGCTTGGAAGCGTCTCTGAAGCTGTTGCTAAGATACAGAGACGCTTTCAAGAGCCTGCCGTGTCTGACCACAAACACTGTTGCTCAGCAACAGCTTGTAAACACACGGCCCAGTAGCTTGGAAGCATCTCTGAAGCTGTTGCTAAGCGACAAAGACGCTTTCCAGAGCCTGCTTGTGAAAAGAATGCTAGGAGAGAAAAAAAAAACGGCTGCTGATTTCTGCCGTTAGATCAAAGTTGCCGGACATTCAACTTCCAGATAGCACAAAGTTTCCTGTACTAGGAACAAAAAAAAACTGCCAAGATAGGAAATTCTCACCTCTGACTTGCTTACAAATTCACACATCTCAACTGCATCTAGGGTGCTCAAAAAAAAGTCCCTCAGCAATATGGTGTACATTAGGTTTTTATTCATATTTACAAGTTATACAGGTACAAAAACAAGTTCAGTATTATGCAACTATGTAGTATAGTCAGAAGGAAAGAAATACATAGATATGAACAAACAAATCTACAGAACTTTAATACAGAAATAGTTGCAACCAGATTTTTTTTATAAAAGTTGGTGGGGAGAAAATGGTCTTGATTTGTTTAGCGATTGCCCACAGCTTCACTGCCAAGCAGAGACAATCACCTTTCAACAAGCATTAATTCCTTTGCATATTGGCAGGGAGACTGGACTTATCCAAGTCTTCAAAATACGGGTGATGCAAGGCTTCCTTTGCGGATATTCTTCTGGCAGGATCATAAACCAATGTTTTCTGGTAAAAGACAAACATTACATTAGAAAAATATTCAGAGTGGTGATACTGTTGCATTATTTCTCTCAGCAGACACAACAAACCACCCAGGTCATAGAATTTAATGGGAATATACGAGTCAAATCACAAAAATGCAAGGCCTACGAGAAATATTGTAAACTTAAAATTTTAGTGAGCAAATGCTTCACTGCAAAGATTTGAGGAAGTATTTGGTTGTGTGTAATTTCAGTATTTAGATACAAATTTCACATGTACAATGTACTCTGGAACAACACCAGCTGAGTGCAGTAGTTGACACTCCTGAACTTGTATGCATTTGCTCTGTTCATTACATTTTGTTCATGTTAGCCATTTCCTATCTGATTAGGGTTACATCAGCACAAGTTTTACTCTTCATTGCTTCTAGTGCGATCAAATACAGACTATTCATCTCAATGCAAATTGGTTTTTATTCAAATTGCTGAATAATTGAAGCTTGAGCAAACATTACTTCCAATTAACAGTGGACTGTACAATGCAAGCTTATTTGTAATGCAGAAATGTACTGCAAATTAGTATTGATAGCCTAATTATAGCAGTGAGCTGTTAAGCGGAAACCATTACCACAGGGCATTTTTTTTAAAAAAGGGCTAGAAACAAATATAGTTCAGAGCTAGTTAGAGAAGGGAATTTTATATATATGGCCGATATTACTGTTATGCAGGATGAATGAATTCACATTTCCCAATCACAAATAGTGGAAGAAAGCAGAGAAGTTATTTGCAAAATCCACTTACCGCTAGCAGGTCAAGGCCATTTACATCTACATTCTTCACTTGTGACAAGCTTCCTGCTTTCCACTTGGGGAAGGTAGTCTTGTAATCTGGCAAAGTCTCAACCTCTGGCCAAATGTCATTGTTTGGTGTACCCAGGGTCCTGTAAGAGGCAAGACAAGTTTTCAATTCCAGTAAGGTGCCTCAATGCTGCCTGGCATGTGGACGTTAAGCTACATCAATGGTTAAAAACTCCAAAGGGAGAACAGGGTAGCGTTAAAATATATGCCAATGATAAAAGTGGTGCGGACACAGAATTTCAGCACTGCTCCTCAATCCTCAACACGCAAACTTGAAACATTCATCACCTTTACCCAAATAAATGTCCACAAGTGTAGGATCAGTTTGGGGAGATTTATATGGTTGACCATTTCACCTGGCACAAACCACCTCTAAAAGCAACTTCCTTAGTGGAAAATCAGGGGCAGTATCTTCACTATACAAACCCTAAACACCTTAGGGTCTAATTCCTCATTACTCCACCATTAATACTGACGCAAAAGGTAGATGAAATTATCACTTGCTGCTCTTCAGATGCGAAAGTTAACAGGTGGATGAACTCAAGTATAGCTGAGCAGGCTGTTGGTGCATGAGACATCAGAATGAAAACTGAGGCTGCCCAGCTACTTGGATCACTCAGCATCTCATACTTAGTAAACAGCAAGAGTACCCAGGTTACAGTGGAATCCACTAGGCCCTGCACCTTCAGCTCGAACCTTCAAAAGAACTCTGCAGACCTGGTTCATTACCACTTCGGACAAAAATAAGGGAATCTAAACATTTGGATGTAGATTCAGTCCGAGGCCTTCCAAAACTGGTGCCAGAGAGCATCTTTTTCTGGCCTGTACTAAAGAGAATTCTGCTGAAGCAAGCCAAGAAACAACTCTGAAGGAAGTTCCCTTTAGAGCACAGGCTGGAGACTGGATCCAGCGAGTTCAGTCACTTCTGAACAGCAGCATTTGGTATAGGTTCTGGGCATCACATTTTAGGAAGGATGTGAAGGCTTTGGAAAGGATACAGAAAGGATTTACTAGATTAGTTCCAAGTAGGAGGGTTTACAGTTACATGGATAAACTGGAGAAGCTGGGGTTGTTCTCCTTAGAGCAGAGAAGGTTAAGAGGAGATTTGCTAGGTGTTTAAAATCATGACGGTTTAGACAGAGTAAATAAAGAGAAACTGTTTCCAATGGTTGAAGGGTCGATAACCAAAGGACAGAGATTTAAGGCGATTGGCAAAAGAACCAAAAGGCAACACGAGGAAAACCTCTTTTTACACAACAAGCAGTTAGGATTTGGCATGCACTGCCTGATAGGGTGGTGATACAGATTCAATAGTAGCCATCAAAAAGTAATTGGATAAATACTTAGAGAACAAATTACAGGGATATGGGGAAAGAGCAGGGGAGTGGGACCAACTGGATTGCTATATGAAAGAGTCGGCGTAGACACGATGGGCCAAATTACCTCCTTCTGCGTTGTACTATTGTACAGGGGACTTTCTGGGCCCACGCTGCTATAAAGCATTCCCAAAGGATAGCGCCCCACTTCCATGGATTAAATCCAGAAAGACACTGCATACGTTCACGTTTTATCTCTTAAGATTGCTGCGGCATTGTGAATATCAGAATTTTTATTTTTTTTAATTATAAAAAAAGGGGCATTTGCCCTTTGCAGTCCCCTCAAATGTCTCCTGGAGCACGTGGAGAAGAACATCTGGAGACCAGAGATGCAGGATGGAAGCAGATCTCTTAAATGGCAATGGCGATAGGCAAAACAGTGAAATGCACAAAGTTGTTTTGGGCACATCTTGGGATTTATTGTGGAGAGTGTGCTTTTGTTATATTGACATATTTCACACATGCCATTAAAAAAGGACATACCTGAAAATTCTGAAGAGTTGATCAATCTCAGAGTCCCCGTGGAATAGAGGTCTCTTGGTAGCCATTTCAGCAAATATTGTGCCAATACTCCAGATATCCACAGGAGTAGAGTAACGAGCAGAACCCAAGAGTACTTCAGGAGCTCTGTACCATAGTGTGACAACCTTTGAAGGCAAATCACACCTCCAATTAGTTGTTGGGTTGTAAAATCCATAATAACTGACAGAAACCCAAATTTGCAATTACAAATATGATAAAGGGCTCCACAAAATACTGCTCAGCATGGATGACTAACGTCGTCACAGACCAACAGTTCAATAGCTACACCCCGGCAGAAACATTTTCTATGGGACTGTTACCAGCCCACAAGGATCACTGCTCACCCGCTGTTCTTAAAATATAAATCGCGAAAGTTCAACGTTTACAAGCATGTGTCCAATACCAGTCATGATTGTGAAAGAACATTCAAATGTAGGCCCCAGGATCTCATTTTTTAACTTTCACTTTCCTATCAGGTTGAAGGTGAGCTCAACACAAACTCCCAATTTAAGTTTCATCGAAGGTTATGCTATTTGTGTCAAAATGGGTTTAGAACTAGCTGCACCATCACCCATTAAGGCCATAGAGAATGCAAGTAGAGTGGGGAGCAGGAAAGAGTCACAGCTAAAGATCGAATGGTACGTGCTGGGTTATCGCATCAAACCCCTAATCTTCCCTAGGAGCAGGAAGGCGACAGAAAATCAGGGTCTCAACAGGCTACTAAAATAGGTATTTTATCAAAAACTACCAATCTTAACAGAGGGAAAGCACAAACATTAAAACAACTGATAATATCACCGCAAGAGTTTGCTTTTAAAATTGTAATTCACATCTTTGAACAAACTGCACAGTTGGACTTACTTCATGAGTATAAACTCTGACAGGGACACCAAAGGCACGAGCCAGTCCAAAGTCGGCCAATTTAATAACACCTTTACTATCAATCAGCAGATTCTGAGGTTTTAAGTCTCTGTGCAAAACTCTTCTTGAGTGACAGAAGGCAATCCCCTGCGTGATCTGGTACAGGTAACTCTGGGAGAGGGGAAAAAACATGAAACACCATCATAGGTCATGCCTGCCAGGTAGAAGATTCGTTCAATCCATAGATGACAGAGACCAAGGTCCTTACTTCAAAACTGATAACTGTAGTGGATTCACTAGTCAGGGACAAATACAGATAATAGTTCAAGGATCAGCACGTGAAGTATCAAAGATGCAGTAATCAGCCTGCTGAGGTTTAAAATAAAGTTGGTGGGGACAGTGTGAAAGCTGAGCATTAATGGCCAGTCACTGAAGTTTAAAGCACTTGCCATGTTAATTTACTACCTTTACATCAATCATGGCTTACTATTCCAGTTTACTGGCTTTTGAGACCTGGATCAAAGACAATCCCTGTTCCACTTGGACTAACTGGTAGTTTGGAGCAATTGCACTATGGTGGGCGGGCGCAGAAATTCACACCACTTAATGCATGATTCATTCTTTTTTTAAATTAAGAAACTAAGGTGAGGGGACCATCATGCGGGATGCAAATTGAAAAATGTACAAAACAAGATAAATCAGGAAGCAGTGAATAAGTCTGAAGATTGTAGGAGAAATGGGAGGAGAATTCGGAGATCCTTGGAAAGAAGGAGTTAAAGCAAGAGACTTGCATGGCGATTAAACACAATAGGGATGCAAGGAAGAACATGTATAACAGGATATTGGGAGCTTAGGAAAAAATCTGAACACAAGTTAAAATAAAGACATGAAAGGTTGATAGACAGCAATAGCACATTTCTGGCAAAGGGGCTAGAGTGAAAGATGCATCAGATTTCAGACAAATGGTTTCTGGTATCCTGCTCAGGATTATGGGAAATGTGCTAGAAGTACTGGACAATCTTGAGCTTTATAGGATTCAGTGAATAGAAAAATATTTGGTACAAAAAAAGTAAATCGTGCTTAACTAATCTACTGGAATTTTTTGAGGATGTAACTGGTAGAATAGATAAGGGAGAGCCAGTGGATGTGGTGTATTTGGACTTTCAGAAGGCTTTCGATAAGATCCCGCATAAGAGATTAGCGTGCAAAATTAAGGCACATGGGATTGGAGGCAAGGTATTGACTTGGATAGAGAACTAGTTGGCAGATAGAAAGCAAAGAGTTGGAATAAACGGGTCATTTTCCAAGTGGCAGGCAGTGACTAGTGGGGTACCGCAAGGATCGGTCCTAGGACCCCCAGCTGTTCACAATATATATTAATGATCTGGACGAGGGAATTGGATGTAATATCTCCAAATTTGCAGACGACACAAAGCTGGGTGGGAGGGTAAGCTGTGAGGAGGATGTCGTGAAACTCCAGTACGATTTGGACAGGTTGGGTGATTGGGCAGAAACATGGCAAATGCACTATAATGTGGATAAATGTGAGGTTATCCACTTTGGTGGCAAAAACAGGAAGGCAGATTATTATTTGAATGGCAATAGATTGTGAGAAGGGGAAGTGCAAAGAGACCTGGGTGTTCTTGTGCACCAGTCGCTGAAGGTAAGTATGCAGGTGCAGCAGGCAGTTAAGAAGGCAAATGGTATGTTGGCCTTTGTAGCAAGAGGGTTCGGGTACAGGAACAAGGATGTCTTGCTGCAGTTGTACAGGGCCTTGGTGAGACCGCACCTTGAGTATTGTGTGCAGTTTTGGTCGCCTTATCTGAGGAAGGATGTTCTTGCCATGGAAGGAGTGCAGCGAAGATTCACCAGGCTGATACCTGGGATGGCAGGAATGACGTATGAGGAGAGATCATATCGATTGGGCTTATACTCACTGGAGTTTAGAAGATTGAGAGGGGATCTCATCGAAACCTATAAAATTCTGTCAGGCCTGGACAGACTAGATGCAGGAAGGATGTTCCCGATGGCTGAGGAGTCCAGAACCAGGGGTCATAGTCTAAGGATAAGGGGTAAGCCATTTAGGACTGAGATGAGGAGGAATTTCTTCACCCAGAGAGTGGTGAACCTGTGGAATTCTGTGCCACAGAGGGCAGTGGAGGCCAGTTCATTAAATATATTCAAGAAGGAGTTGGATATATTTCTTAAGGCTAAAGGGATCAAGGGATATGGGGAGAAGGCAGGGACAGGGTACTGAATTTGGATGATCAGCCATGATCTCATTGAATGGCGGAGCAGGCTCGAGGGGCCGAATGGCCTATTCCTGCTCCTATTTTCTATGTTTCTTGGAGGTACAGGAAACTACCGGCACCTAAATAACCAGAAATCTCAGTTAACCAGCAAAATTCAGGAGTAGGTTCATACTTCATATTACTTGCCTTCCTCGATGTGTTGCTGTGCAAGGGTGTGGCTGCAGCTGTTGCTAAGCTACAGATACACTTGGAACCTGTGGCCATTGTTCTGAACCTGTTGCTAAGCAACAGGGTTTGTTGCTTTATACGGAGCTCTTAGCTCTCCCTATCATTTACTATAGCGCTCGGTTATCCGGAATTTGATTAACCGGCACCACGTTGGTCCTGGATAAAAAAAAGTTTCCTGTAACTTTAGCAATGGAGGAGATAAGGGGCTTTTATCTGAACTCAAAAGAAGCTAGCAAAGCCAAGAAAGTAGACAGATGGAAAAACTAGAGGTGGCACCAAAAGATAAAGCTGGTAGCTGATGGTTAGAATTGAGACAAAGAAACGATTTGAAGAACTGAAAGAAAAACTATTTTCACTGCACCATTGAAAAGCATGGAGGTCTGAGAATCTGATGAATATAGTGGAAGTCAGAATAATCAAATTACTGGTTACAGTAATGTCGTGGTTACTGGACAAGTACTGCAAAGGCCCGGACTAACAAACCAAAGAACACAAGTTCAAATCCCACCATGACAGCTTGAGAATTTGAATTTTAAACAAAAATCTGGGAATAAAAAGCTGGCATCAGTAAAAGTGACCATGAAGCTGTTGGACTTTTGTAAAAAGCCAACTGATTCACTAATGTCCTTTAGGGAAGGAAACCGGCCGCATTTACTGATCTGGACTAGGTGACTCCAGTCCCACACCAATGTGGTTGACTCAACTTCCCTCTGAAATAGCCTAGCAAGCTACTCAGTTTCATCACTCAGGGTAATTAGAGATGGGCAATAAAACCTTGCCAGCTATGCCCATACCCAGAGAATGAATAATAGTGATAAAAAAGGATTGGCCAAGTAGAGGTCATTGGTGCAAGGAAGAATAAGAAAAGGGAGAGAGTCCCAGGGAACTAGAGTTAAGGGAAAAAGTCAGATGCTGAGCCATTAACTGCAGCACAGAGAGCAATTTAGGAGATCCAGACTAGATGGCTATGTACATGACTTTGGTGGGAGACTGACGATAATTTGTTTAGAAGTGGAGAGCTGAACCGTCAGGAGCTTTGGCGGTGCCCAGGACAATGAGGTGATTCAAAAGCATTCAACAGCCGAGTTCCAGGGGATCTTAACACAGGTAAGAATATAACCTGTGGAATGGCTATAACAAAACCCATACTAACAACCACAATCAAATCCCGAATTGTCATGGTGACAGATAATTTGAGAGTTAAGAACATCGAAGATTAGAAAACAGAGGGCAGTAAGGAATTTCTAATTTGATTTGTCTATTGCTAAATTGCGACATAATCCTAGACATCAATCCTCCCTTATTCCTTTCTATTCTTCCAAACTACTGCTCCAATTACAATTTACTATAATTATCCCCTTGAATTTACAGTGATATAAAACATGGTCTGCAGTGGTAGAATTACATCTAGAAAAGCTCAACGTTAATTTGTCTACAGAAAACAGATGCAATAATGTTTGGACCTGCCAATTTAACTGGAAACACTAGAATGATTTTCAAATCTTCCTGCCTAACAAAGGCTTTCAGTTAGCAAATAATACTGCAGATACCTTAACTAGCATTTGGTCCATCATCTGACGAGTAGGTAAGGAATCCAAATATTTTTTCAGATCCATTGAAAGGAATTCAAATATAAGGTACAGCCTTGCATCTTGCATTAGTACATCTTGAAGACTAAAGAGAAAGAGAAACATGCTGAAATCACAGCACTACAAATTGCTGAGTTATCAAACTTGCTTCCCACTCACACCAAATGTTCTTCTCTCCTAAAGACACTGACCTTGGACAGAAGTACAGTGCTATAGGTGCCAGTAACCCTCTTGTCTCCGTTTGAGCCTTGACAGAGTGCTAGCTGGCTATTTCTAAGTGGGGACACCAAGCCTGATCCAGTCATCGTAACATTCTCTCACACTCAAAGACTTGTATTTACATAGCATCTTTCATGACCTCACTATGCCACAAAGCACTTTACAGCCAATGAAGTACTTTTGAAGCATAGTCACGGTTGTAAAGTAGGAAATGCAGCAGTCAATTTGTGCAAAGCAAGGCCCCACAAACAGCAATGAAAAATGACCAGGTAATTTGTTTTAGGTGGTGGTCGAGGGATTAAATGTTGGCAATGATACTGGGAGAATTCCCCCAATTTTGCCGTAGGATCCTTCACATCCCATCCGGGAGGGCAGACACACTTTTCAGACAGTGATCAGCAATTGGGAATATTGGCAGATTCCCATCCACCCTATGCCAAGAGCATGAGGTTGACTGTGGTGCCCCAGCCACTCAGATACATCTGCAGGAACCAGTAGTCAAATCTACAACTTCTCATCTGTATAGCCTAGTGCTGCACTGGACAGTGCATTTATCAATTTGGTCCCCCAGGAACCCCTATTTATCCATTCAACTCTGCTACATTCAATGTGGTTATATAAAAATATACATTCAATGTGGTTATATAAAAATATGTAACATTCAGTTAATTGAAGGTCACTTAATTTTTTACAAATACAATACCCACTTGTTGCCAAAAGCAGTCAATATTTAATTGGATAAACTGGCTTTCTTCTCTCCCACCAGTAAACAAATCATTCTATACCACCCACATCAGGACTCACTGGGCCATAGCCCCATTAGTTATCCTCCCCCACCAAAATGGCATTTAACATAGAAACATAGAAGATAGGAGCAGGAGTAGGCCATTCGAGCCTGCTCCGCCATTCAACGAGATCATGGCTGATCATCCAAACCCTAGCACCCGGTCCCTACACCTACATTTAAGATGTAGCCAAGCTGATAGTTGCTTTGGGAAACAAAGTTTGCAAAACATTTTTTGCTAAAAGATGTGCTTTTGGAACATAAGATAAGAGCAGGAGTAGGCCATACAGCCCCTCGAGCCTGCTCCGCCATTCAATAAGATCATGGCTGATCATTGACCTCAACTTCACTTTCCTGCCCGATCTCCATATCCCTTCATTCCCCTAGAGGTCAAAAATCTATATTTCTGCCTTAAATATACTCCGACTCGGCATTCACAATCCTCTGGGGCAGAGAATTCCAAAGATTCACAGCCCTGAGTGAAGAAATTCCTCATCTCAGTCTTAAATGGCCTACCCCTTATCCCGAGACTATGGCCCCTAGTTCTAGACACTCCAGCCAGGGGAAACAACCTCTCAGCATCTACCCTGTGAATCCCCATCAGAATCTTGTATGTTTCAATGAGATCACCTCTCATTCTAAACTCCAGAGAGTATAGGCCCATTCTACACACTCTCTCCTCAGGACAGCCCTCTCATCCCAGGAATCAATATAGTGAACCTTTGATGCACCACCTCCAAGGCAAGTATATCCTTCCTTGGATAAGGAGACCAGGACTGTGCACAGTACTTCAGGTGTGGTCTCACCAAGGCCCTGCACAATTGTAGCAAGACTTCCTTACTCTTATATACACATGCCATTTGCCTTCCTTATTGCTTGCTGTACCTGCATGCTAGCTTTGTGTTTCTTGCACAAGGACACACAAATCTCAACACCAACATTTCAAAGTTTCTCACCATTTAAAAAATATTGTTTTTCTATTCTTCCTACCAAAGTGAATAACCTCATATTTCCCTACATTATACTCCATCTGCCACCTTACTGCACACTTAGTCTATCTATATCCCTTTGCAGACTGTGTTCTCCTCGCAGCTTACTGTCCCACCTAGCTTTGTATCATCAGCAAACTTGGATACATTACACTTGGTCCCTTCATCTAGGGTCATTAATATAGAGATTGTAAATAGCCGAGGTCCCAACACTGATCCTTGCGGCACTCCACTAGTTACAGCCTGCCAACCTAAAAAAGATCCGTTTATCCCTACTGTTTTCTGTCCATTAACCAATCCTCTATCCATGCTACTATATTACCCCCAACCCAATGAGCCCTTATCTTGCTTAACAACCTTTTATGTGGCACCTTATCGAATGCCCTTTGGAAATCCAAATATACTACATCTACTGGTTCCTCTTTATCTACCCTGCTAGTTACATCCTCAAATAAATTTGTCAAACACGATTTCCCTTTCATAAAACCATGTTGATGCTGTCTAATCACGTTATGATTTTTAAAAAAAAGTGATTTGATACCACTTCCTTAACAATGGATTCCAGCATTTTCCCCGACGACTGATGTCAGGCTAACTGGCCTGTAGTTCCCTGTTTTTTCCTCTCTCTTTTCTTGAATAGCGGTGTTATATTTGCAACCTTCCAATCTGCTGGGACCATTCCAGAATCTAGGGAATTAGAAGATCAAAACCAATGCATCCACTATCGCTTCAGCCACCTCTTTTAGAACCCTAGGATGTAGGCAGTCGGGTCCAGGGGATTTGTCGGTTTTTAGTCCCATTAGTTTCTCCAGTACTTTTTCCTCTACTTATATTAATTATGTTAAGTTCCTCATCCTCATTAGACCCATGGTTCCCCACCATTTTTGGTATGCTTTGTGTGTCTTCTACTGCGAAGACAGATACAAAATATTTGTTTAACGTTTCTACTGTGGAGTTATCGTTTCTCAATGGAATGTATTTTTGTTGAGAATTATGAAATATTTCTTTAAATGTTAGTCACTGCTTATCGACCGCCATACCTTTTAATCTATTCTTCCAATCTACCTTAGCCAACTCGCCCCTCATACCTATGTAATTGGCCTTATTTAAGTTTAAGACTCTAGTTTCAGACTTAGACAAGTCACTCTCAAAATTAATGTAAAATTCTATCATATGATCACTCTGCCCCAGAGCAACATACATAGAAACATAGAAGATAGGAGCAGGAGTAGGCCATTCGGTCCTTCGAGCCTGCTCCGCCATTCAACGAGATCATGACTGATCATCCAAACCCTAGCACCCGGTCCCTACACCGACAGCCATCCCACCCAAGCCCCATAACCCCACGTATTTAATCCCCCCTAACACTAAGGGCCAATTTTTTTTTAATCATGGCCAATCCTTTACTATGAGACTTTTAATCTGAACAATCACATTAGTGAAATTGTACTGTTACATGGCTACCTCTTTACTCAAAGTACTCATTATCCCGATCTTTAGTCCTCCACAATATAGTTTGGCCAACTTTAAACATCATCTGATACAGGCGGTGCCGTAACATGCTGCCAAGACTCCCAAATCAATTAATTAATTGCAGCCACTTATGTAGATAAATATGGAAGGTAGCTTATCATATATTATTGCCTCATTCACTCAGCAAAGCACTCAAAATTAGGGCGGGACCTCGTGGACACGCAAAGTGCAGGAAATTAAAATTTTCAGAGTTAGGAAATGTTAGGCAAGCCACCAAGAGTCATCCCTGCTATCTTAAGAGGTCATTCTAATTTCAGTTAAGCTCAGCACAGCGAATACAAAATTTGTTGCATCAGAGCTTAGCCCAGTGCACTCACCATACTACATTAGGATGTTGTAGTTCCTTTAAAAGGGAAATCTCTCGGATTGCAGTGCTGGGAACACCTTCCTCTTCACTCTCCAATCGGATTTTCTTCATGGCTACTATCTGCTGAGTAGTTTTATGACGCCCTTTATAAACAACCCCATAGGTACCTAAAAAAAATACATCAATATTTCTTTCTTAAAAACTTTAAACTCAGCACAACGACAATTGTATTGGTAAAATGAGGACACAAGCTCCAGTAATTTGAGATGGGGCTGTTATTCAAGCCATCTTACTGGTTTACAAAGATAATCACTGGCTTCTCTTCTCTACTACAAACAGTCTTCTTAAAGTCCTCTTCCCGGTCTCCTCCACCCGCACCGCCAACAAGTGTGAGGAGCTCATGGACTTCTTTGTCACCAAGATTGAGGCCATCTGGTCAGCGGCCTCTACCGCTTCCCTCCCTTCCCAAACCGGGCCAAACTTCCCATGGTTCCCGTCGCCCTAGCCCTGAACTTGCATCTTTGTCTAGTTTCTCTATCTCCCCTCGTGCCCTCTCCAAGCTCATCTTGTCCATGAGATCAACCTCCCACTCCCTCGACCCTATTCCCACCAAACTGCTGACCTTTCCCTGCCTCTGTACTGGCTTAAAACTAGTTACATCTTGAAACTTTTCCAGTTCCATCTTGAAACTTTTCCAGTTCTGATGAAAGGTCATCAAGCTGAAACATCAACTGCCTCTCTCCACAGATGCTGCCCAACCTGCTGAGTATTTCCAGAATTTTATGTCTATTGCTACAACTTCCCTTCCTGGCCCCCATGTTAGTGGATATTGTTAACGGTTCCCTCTCCATGGGTACTGTCCCCCTCCCCTTAAGATCTGCAGTCATAAACACCTCTTTGAAAAACCCACCCTTGCCCCACCCATCAAACTACCACCTTAACTCTAACTTCCCTTTCCTCTCAAGACCTTGAACATGTTGCCTCCCAAATCCATGCCCATCTTGCCTGGTACTCCTTGTTTGAATCCCTCCAATCAGGTTTCCACCCCAACCCACAATACTGAAACTACCATCAACGTCACAAATGACATCCTATGTGACTGATAAACAATTCCTCCTCGTCCTTCTCGATCTGTTTGCAGCCTTTGACAGAGGTCGGAGACCAGCGGTGCGAGCAGGACCGGCGGACATAAAAGCAGCAGTGCCAGAGGCGAGAGCGGGACCAGGGGAGGAGTGGCGGACACAAAAGCAGCTAGCCGGGAGCGGGAGGAATCAAAGTGTGACGTCACAGGAAAGCAGGTAAGTATTTCTCTTTTTCTCTAAACTAGGGCATTGGTTTAAATTAAGAGCCGTGATTATAGATTAAAAACTATACATAGATAATTGAGTGATATTTCAAAACTTTAATTAGCAAAATAAAATACAAGAGATGGCAGGGCAGGTGATGTGTTGCAGCTGTAGCATGTGGCAGCCAGAGGACCGCAGTGTGATCTACAGCGACCACATCTGCAGTAAGTGTCTGCAGCTCGAGGAACTTCGGCTCAAAGTTGGAGTCCGAGCTTTGGACACAGCAATGCATCGGGGGGGGGGGGGGGGGAAAGAAAAGAAAGAGAGTTAATGTGAAAATTTGATCCAGGAGGCAGTCACACCCCTTAGGTTAAATACTTCAAATTTGGGTCGTGGTCAGGGACAGGAGGGTGTGATTACAAGTGAGGCAGGTATGGGGATCCAGAAGGTAGCATTGGAGGAGTCTCAGCCCTTGCACTTGTCCAACCGGTACGAAGTTCTTTCAGCCTGTGGGGACGAGAGCAGGGACTGCAGGGAAGATGAGCAAACTGACCACAGCACCATGGCACACGGGGTCATTCAAGCTGGGGGAGTAAAAAGGAATGTAGTAGTGGTAGGGGACAGTATAGTTAGAGGGATAGATACTGTTCTCTGCAGCAGAGAGCTTGAGTCCTGAAGGCTGTGTTGCCTGCCCGGCGCCAGGGTTAAGGACATCTTCTCCGGGCTGGAAAGGAACTTGGAGTGGGATGGGGAGGATCCAGTTAGTCCATGTTGGTACCAACTACACAGGCAAGACTAAGAAAGACATTCTGCTGAGGGAGTATGAGCAGCTTGGGGCTAAATTAAAAAGCAGAACCACAAAGGTAATAATCTCTGATCTTATTTGGCCCTATGCCAATTTGCTTGTGGCTCAGGTAGTAATCCAGAGAGTTGAATGCGTGGCTCAAAGATTGGCGTGTGAGAAATGGGTTTCGATTCATGGGGCACTGGCACCAGTACTGGGGAAAGAGAGCTGTTCCGTTGGGACAGGCTTCACTTGAACGACGCTGGGACCAGTGTCCGGGGCGAATCGAATATCCAGGGCTGTAAACTAAATAGTGCGGGGGGCGGGGTCAGGTGAGGGGAAATTTAGCAGTTAGAGAAAGGACAAGGCAATAGTGCAGGGTAGCAAGAGGGGGTAATGATAACCAGAGTGTGACAGGAGGGGACAGAGCATACAAACACAAGAGTGCACTAGCAAATAGGATCAGGGTAGGGGAAAATGTTAAAAAGACAAAATTGAAGGCTCTTTATCTGAATGCATACAGCATTCATAAGATCAATTGACAGCACAACTAGTAATAAATGGGTATGATCTGATAGCCATTACAGAGACGTGGTTGCAAAGTGACCAAGGCTAGGAACTGAATAGTCATGGGTATTTGACATTTCGGAAGGATAGGCAGAAAGGAAAAGGAGGTGGGGTAGCTCTGTTCAGTACAGTAGCGAGAAATGATTTTGGCTCAGAAGATCAAGATGTAGAATCAGTTTGGGTGGAGAGAAGAAATAGAAAGGGAAAGAAGTCACTGGTGGGAGTAGTCCAAGGCCCCCTAACAGTAGGATAAAGTATAAATCAAGAAATAATGGGAGCTTGTAGGAAAGGTACTGCAATAATCATGGGCTAGCTTAATCTTCATATCGACTAGACAAATCAAATTGGCAATGGTAGCCTTGAGGACGAGTTCATAGTGTATTCGGGACTGTTTTAGAACAATACGGTGTGGAACCGACCAGGGAACAGGCTATTTTAGATCTGGTAATGTGTAATGAGACAGGGTTAATTAATGATCTCATAGTAAAGAATCCTCGGGGGGGGGGGGGGGGGGAGAAAGTGATCATAACATCAGTTTGAGGGGGGAGAAACTTGGGTCTGAAACTAGTGTCTTAAACTTAAATAAATAAAGGCAATTACAAAAGGTATGAAGACAGTTGGCTAAAGTGGACTGGGAAAATAGATTAAATGGTAAGATGGTAGATAAGCAGTGGCAGACATTTAAGGAAATATTTCATAACTCTCATATTCCAATAAGATTGGGAGAAGCAGCGAGAGCAGACCGACCCGAGAGGGAACAGGCGAAGGAGGAGCGAGGAAATAAAGCCCGAGGCCCAGACCGAGCTATTGGGAGCAGCAGCGAGAGCAGACCAAAACAGGCAACATTCAAAAGTGACATCAGAGGTTAAAAGTGATGTCGGCACAAAGGAAGGAGCCGATTGGCAAGTAGGACCAGGTGAGTATTTCTACAGTCCAGTCGTTAAAGTCTCTAGTAGTGTTCACAGTGAAGTAAGGTCCCTAGTGTATTTAATATTCTTTAATTTAAAGGAAGTAAATTAAGGGTAGGACATGGCAGGGCATCTCAGCAGTTTAGAGTGCTCCTCTTGTGTTATGTGGGAAGTCAGGGACACTTTTGGTGTCCAGGGCGAACACGTGTGCAGGAAGTGACTCCAACTGCAGCTACTCTAAATTCGCATTCCGGAGCTGGAGTCACTGTGGAGCATCTGCGAGGCTGAGATCTTCGTGGATAGCACGTTTAACGAGGTGGTCACACCGCAGATAAAGAGTGCACAGGCAGACAGGGAATGGGTGACCGCCAGACAGAGTAAAAGAAACTAGGAAGGTAGCGCAGGAGCCCCCTGGGTCCATCTCCCTCCAACAGATTTTCTGTTTTGGATACTGCTGGGGGGAGATGGTTTCTCAGGGGAATGCAGCAAGAGCCAAGTCCGTGGCACTACGAGTGGCTCAGCTGCACAGGAGGGGAGGAAAAAAAGAGAGAGAGCAATAATGATAGGGGATTCTATCGTAAGGGGAACAGATAGGCGTTTTTGTGGCTGCAGACGCGACTCCACAATGGTATGTTGCCTCCCTGGTGCCAGGGTCAAGGATGTCACGGAGCGGCTGCAGGACATTCTGAAGGGGGAGGGTGAACAGCCAGAGGTCATGGTCCATATCGGTACCAACGACATAGGTAGAAAGAGGGACGAGGTCCTGCAAGCAGAATATAGGGAGCTAGGAAATAAATTAAAAAGCAGGGCCTCAAAGGTAGTATCAGGATTACTTCCAGTGCCACGTGCTAGCGAGAACAGCAATAGGAGAATAGACCAGATGAATGCGTGGCTGGAGAGATGGTGTAGGAGGGAGGGATTTAAATTCCCGAGGCATTGGGACCGATTCTGGGAAAGGTGGGACTTCTACAAGCTGGACGGGTTACACCTCGGCAGAGACGGGACCAACATCCTCGCAGGGGGGTTTGCTAGTGCTGTTGGGAAGGATTTAAACTAGTTTGTCAGGGGGCTGGGAATTTAAGTGTGGGCCCAGAACTGAGAGAAACAAAGCTGGAAGTGCAAGTTAGAAAAGTAGTCAACAAAACTAGTAGGGAGCAGAAACAAAGGTCAACAGTAAAAAAGAGGGTCAAAGTGCAGAAAAATATTAAACAAGCAAAATTGAAGGTACTTTATCTAAATGCATGTAGCATTCGCAACAAGGTGGATGAATTAATGGCACTAATAGAAGTAAATGGGTATGATGTAATTGCCATTACAGCGACATGGTTGCAGGGTAACCAAAGCTGGGAACTGAATGTTCCAGGGTACTCAACATTTAGGAAGGACAGACAAAAAGGAAAAGGAGGTGGCATAGCGCTGTTAATAAGGGATGAGATCAAAGATCTTGGCTTCGCAGGTCGTGATGTAGAGCTGGAATCAGTTTGGGTGGAGCTAAGAAACAGCAAAGGGCGGAAAACATTGGTGGGAGTTGTGTATAGGCCACCAAACAGTAATGGCAATGTAGGACACAGTATCAATCAAGAGATTAGAAGTGAATGTAACAAGGGTAATACGATAATCATGGGGGACTTTAATCTGCATATTGACTGGGCAAAGCAAATTACCACGAATGGCGTGGAGGATGAATTCTTGGAATGCATGCAAGATGGTTTCCTGGATCAGTAGGTGGAGGAACTGACCAGGGAACAGGCTATTCTGGATCTGGTACTGTGTGATGAGAAAGGGCTAATCAATAATCTTGTGGTAAAGGGGCCTTTAGGGACAAGTGACCATAATGATTGAATTTTACATTAAGTTTGAGAGTGATGTAGTCCAATCTGAAACTAAGGTCTTCAATCTAAACAGAGGAAACTACAAGGGTATGAGGGACAAGTTGGCCATGGTAGATCGGGAGACTGCACTAAAAGGTATGAAAGTGGACATACAATGGCTAACATTCAAGGAAATAATGCATAATTTGCAACAAATATATATTCCTCTGGGGCATAAAAACCCAAAAAGGAAGCGATCCAACCATGGCTAACAAAAGAAATTAAAGCTAGTATTAAGTCAAAGGAGGAAGCTTATAAAGTTGCCAGAAAAAGCAGTCAGCCTGAGGATTGGGATCTTTTTAGAAATCAGCAAAGGGGGACCAAGAAATTGATAAAAAGGGAAAATGGAATAGGAGCACAAACTAGTGAAAAATATAAAAACGGATTGTAAAAGCTTCTATTGGTATGTGAAAAGGAAAAGACAGGCAAAGGAACATGTAGGTCCTTTAGTCAGATACGGGAGAATTTATAATGGGGAATGAGGAAATGGAAGAGAAATTAAATAAATAATTTGTTTCTGTCTTCACAGAGGAAGACACAAAAAACCTCCCAGAAATACAAGAAAACTAAGGGTTTGACGAGAATGAGGAACTTAAAAAAAATTAGTAAAAAAAAGTACAGGAAACTCTTTGGTATCCGGCACCAACAGGACTGGGATGGTGCCGGTTGATGAAAAATTCCAGATGACAGAGGGTTATCTACTGAGGCTACTTTTAACAAACAAATTTTTTTTTAAAAATCAAGAAGTGTGCAGTACAGGAAACTCTTTTATCCGGCACCGATTGGACCGGCGTGGTGCCGGTTTATCAAAAAGTCCGGATTACAGAGAGGTATAGTAAAGGTACGAGAGCCCGGTACACAGCAACAGATCCAGGCATCCTTGTTGCTTAGCAACAGGTGCAGGAACCCCAGTTACACAGCCACAGATCCAGGAACAGCCACTAATATGAAGTAAAACTTACCTGAACCTACTCCTGAATTTTGCTGGTTAACAGAGATTTCCGGTTAATTAGGTGCCGGTAAATCGAGAGTTTCCTGTATACAGTAATTGGGTACTCACCTACAGAATGTTGTGTTAAATGGATGGTGGAAGATGCTTGATTAAGTGCAGTACTGCCAGAGACTACCGGCAGCACAGGAAAGTCAGACTCCTGTTATTGAGGTACATTAGCAAAATTCTGCGGATGCTGGAAATCCGAAATAACAACAGAAAATGCTGGAAAAACTCAGCAGGCCAGGCAACATCCGTGGAAAGAGAAAAAGAGAGTCAACGTTTCAGGTCGAAACCCTTTGTCAGGACTGAAAAAACACAGGAAATGAAACAGATTAAAAGGCCAGTTTGGGGACTGGGAAATGGGGATGAAAGAGCAAAAGAGAAGTGAAGAGTCATTCAAAACGAGACAAGATGGTGATAGGACTAGTAAAGAGACAAAAGACGGCTCTAGATTAGGTGCGAAATGCGCTGGCAGAATGAGAGACAGCTGCCATGTGGGAGAGAAAAAAAGGGGAAGGGCACAAAACAAAGGTGTGGATAAAAAAATGTAAAAATGTAATGGGGGCCGAGGTTATGATCTGAAATTGTCGGAAGAGGTGCTGTTCCTCGAGCTTACGCTGGGTTTCCGTGGAACAATGCAATTTTTACATATATTTTTTATCCACACCTTTGTTTTGTGCCCTTCCCCTTTTTTTCTCTCCCACATGGCAGCTGTCTCATTCTGCCAGTGCATTTCACACCTAATCTAGAGCCGTCTTTTGTCTCTACTAGTCCTATCACCATCTCGTCTCGTTTTGAATATCTCTTAAATGTCTCTTCACTTCTCTTTTGCTCTTTCATCTCCATTTCCCAGCCCCCAAACTGGCCTTTTAATCTGTTTCATTTCCTGTGTTTTTTCAGTCCTGACAAAAGGGTTTCGACCTAAAACGTTGACTATTTCTCTCTCCACAGATGTTGCCTGGCCTGCTGAGTTTTTCCAGCATTTTCTGTTGTTATTCTTGTTATGGAGGTGTTCGGACTTCCGACAGCGCCAAGAAGCCGAGTAGTGGCAGTTTGGAGAACTACCCCCACTGACGCCACCGCAGGAGACTGACTCTGCAACATTTCCGGTTATTGAGGTGTTGTTTTCAGAGTATGAATTTTGCCGGTTAATAGAGAATTACGGATATTTAGGTGCTGTTTAAACGGGAGTTTCCTGTACTAGCAAAATTAATGGGACTAAAAGTCGATAAATCCCAAGGACCGGATGACCTCCATCCTCGGGTTTGCAAAGAGTTGACCATTGGGATAGTGGACGCATTGGTTGTCATCTTCGAAAATTCTATAGAATTTTGGAACAGTTCCTGCAGATTGGAGGATAGCAAATATAACCCCGCTATTTAAGAAAGGAGGGAGAGAATACGGGGAACTACAGACCTGTTAGCCTCACATCACTAGTTGGGAAAATGCTGGAATTTATTATAAAGGATGCAATAACTGGGCACTTAGAAACTAATAGTAAGATTGGGCAGAATCAACATGGATTTATGAAAGGGAAATCCTGTTTGACAAACCTATTGGAGTTCTTTGAGGATGTAACTAGTGGAGTAGACAAAGGGGAACCGGTAGATGTGGTGTATCTGGATTTTCAGAAGGCCTTCGATAAGGTCCCACACAAGAGGTTGGTGAACAAAATTAGGGCACATGGAATTGGGGGTAATATGCTAGCATGGATTGAGAATTGGTTAACAAACAGAAAACAAAGAGTAGGGATAAACAGGTCTTTTTCAGGATGGCAGGCTGTGACTAGTGGGGTACCACAAGGATCGGTGCTTGGGCCCCAGCTATTCACAATCTATATCAATGATTTGGATGAGGGGACTAAATGTAACATTTCCAAATTTGCTAATGATACAAAGCTAGGTGGCAATGTCAGTTGCGAAGAGGCTTCAAGGGGATCTTGACAGGTTCAGTGAGTGGGCGAGAGCATGGCAGATGGAATATAACATGGATAACTGTGAAGTTATCCACTTTGGTAGAAAAAACAAAGGTAGAGTATTTCCTAAATGGTGAAAGATTGGGGAATGCAGATGCTCAAAAGGGACCTGGGTGTCCTTGTACATGAGTCACAGTGAATGTGCAGGTGCAGCAAGCCATTAGGAAGGCAAATGGTATGCTAGCCTTTATTAAAAGAGGATTTGAGTACAGGAGTAAAGAAGTCTTACTCCAATTATATAGGGCCTTGATGAGACCACACCTGGAGTACTGTGTACAATTTTGGTCGCCTTACCCAAGGAAGGATGTACTTGCCATAGAGGAAGTGCAATGAAGGTTCACGAGATTGATTCCTGGGATGGCAGGACTGTCGTATGAGAAGAGATTGAGTAAACTAGGCCTGTATTCTCTTGAATTCAGAAGAATGAAAGGGGATCTCATTGAAGCATACACAATTATTACAGGGCTTGATAGGATGGATGCTGGGAGAATGTTTCCCTTGGCTGGGGAGTCTAGAACCAGAGGCCACAGCCTCAAGATAAAGGGTAGGCCATTCAGGACTGAGATGAGAAGAAATTTCTTCAGAGAGGGTGGTGAATCTTTAGAATTCTCTATCCCAGAGGGCTGTGGAGGCTCAGTCATTGGGTATATTCAAAACAGAAGTCGATTGATTTCTGACTAGTAAGGGCATCAAGGGATATGGCGATCAGGCCGGTGAATGGAGTTGAGGCAGATGATCAGCTATGATCTCATTGAATGGCGGAGCAGGCTCGAAGGGCCAAATGGCCTACTCTTGCTCCCATTTATGATGTTATGTTCTTAAGACTCTACGAGAAGGATGAATCATCCGTGGCTAACTAAGGAAGTTAAGGATGGTATCAAATTGAAAGAAATGGCATACAATGTTGTGAAGATTAGTGGTAGGCCAAGAGATTGGGAAATTTTTAGAAACCAGCAAAGGATGACTAAAAAAATTATAAAGAAGGAGAAAATAGATCGAGTAAACTAGCAAGAAATGTAAAAACAGACAGCAAGAGCTTCTACAGGTATATAAAAAGGAAGAGTGTAGCTAAAGTAAACATTGGTCCCTTAGGAGGATGAGACTGGGGAATTAATAGAAAACAAGAAAATGGCAGAGACTTTGTACAAATATTTTGTATCTGTCTTCACAGTAGAGGACACTAAAAGCATCCCAATAATAGTAGATAATCAGAGGGCAAAAGGGAGGGAGGAACTTAAAACAATCACTATCACTAGAAAAAAAATGTACTAGGCAAACTAATGGGACTAAAGGCTGACAAGTCCCCTGGACCTGATGGCCTGCATCCTAGGGTCAAAAGAGGTGGATGCATTGGTTGTGATTTTCCAAAATTCCCTAGATTCTGGAAAGGTCCCAGCGGATTGGGAAATCTCAAATGTAACACCTCTATTCAAGAAAGGAGGTAGACAGAAAGCAGGAAACTACAGGCCGATTAGCCTAACATCGGTCATTGGATAAAGGGTAAGCCATTTAGGACTGAGATGAGGAGGAATTTCTTCACCCAGAGAGTGGTGAACCTGTGGAATTCTCTACCACAGAAGGCTGTTGAGGCCAATTCATTAAATAAATTCAAGGAGTTAGATATATTTCTTAAGGCTAAAGGGATATGGGGAGAAAGCAGGGACAGGGTACTGAATTTGGATGATCAGCCATGATCTCATTAAATGGCGGAACAGGCTCGAGGGGCCGAATGGCCTACTCCTGCTCCCATCTTCTTTGTTTCTATTGGGAAAATGCTGGAATCCATTAAGGGAGTAGTAGCAGGACATTTAGAAAATCATAATACAATCAGAGTCAACATGGTTTTATGAAAGGGAAATCGTGTTTGACAAATTTATTAGAGTTCTTTGAGGGGAACCAGTAGATGCAGTGTTTTGGGATTTCCAAAAGGCATTCGGTAAGGTGCCACATAAAAGGTTACTGCACAAGATAAGAGCTCACTGTGTTGGGGGTAATATATTAGCATGGATGGAGTATGGCTAACCAACAGAAAAGAGTCAGGATAAATGAATCATTTTCAGGTTGGCAAAAGGTAACTAGCGGGGTGCCACAGGGATCAGTGCTGGGACCTCAACTATTTACAATCTATATTAATGACTTGGATGAAGAGACCGAGTGTACTGTAGCCAGATTTGCTGACGATACAAAAGATAGGTGGGAAACAAGTTGTGAAGAGGACACAGTCTGCAAAAGGGATATAGATAGGTTAAGTGAGTGGGCAAAAATTTGTCAGATGGAGTATAATGTGGGAAAATGTAAGGTTATCCACTTTGGTAGGAAGAATAGAAAAGCAAAATATTGTTTAAATGGAGACTACAGAATTCTGCGGGACAGAAGGATCTGGGTGTCCTCATACATGAAAAATAGTTAGCATGCAGGTACAGCAAGTAATTAGGAAGGCAAATGGAATGTTGGCCTTTATTGCTGGGGGATGGAGTATAAAAGTAGGGAAGTCTTGCTACAACTGTACATGGCGCTGGTGAGACCACACCGAGTACTGCGTACAGTTTTGGTCCCCTTATTTAAGGGGGGATATACTTGCATTGGAGGGTGTTCAACGAAGGTTCACTAGGTTGATTCCAGAGTTGAAAAGGTTGTCTTATGAGGAAAGGTTGAGCCTTTTCCCACTGGAGTTTAGAAGAATGAGGGGTGATCTTATTGAAACATAAGATTCTGAGGGGGCTCGGCAGGGTAGATGCCGAGAGGTTTTCCTTCGTGGGGGAATCTAGGACTAGGGGGCACAGTTTCAGGATAAGGGGTCACACATTTAAGACAGAGTTGAGGAGGAATTTCTTCTCAGAGGGCTGTGAATCTTTAGAATTATCTACCCCAGAGAGCTGTGGAGGCTGAGTCAGTGAATATATCTAGACAGATATTTGAGCTGCAAGGGAGTCAACGGTTATAGGGAACAGGCAAGAAAGTGGAGTTCAGGCCAAGATCAGACCAGCTGTGATCTTATTGAATGGCAGAGCAGGCTCGAGGGGCCGAATGGCCTACTCCTGCTCCCATTTCTTATGTTCTTATTTTATCACCCCATCCTTCTCCAACGCCTCGGTCATCCAGCTGGGTGTGATTGCATGCGCCTGGTTCCATTCCTATCTAGTCGTAGCCAGAGAATCACCTGCAATGGCTTCTCTTCCTGCTCAGTTACCTCTGGAGTCCCCCAAGGATCTATCCTTGGCCCCCCTCCTATTTCTCATATACACTTCACCCCTCAGCGACAGCATCTGAAAACACATCAGGTTCCACATGTACAACGACACCCAGCTCCATCTCTCCTGCCTAGCTTACATTCTTCCACCCTCCATAAACTTAAGTTCATCCAAAACTCTGCTGCCTGCATCCTTACTCACACCAAGTCCTGTTCACCCATCACCCCTGTTCTCGCTGACCTACATTTACTCCTGGTTCAGCAACACTTCAATTTAAAAATTCTCATCCTGGTTTTCAAATCCCTCCCTATCTCTAGCCTCCTCCAGCCCCACAACCCTCAGATTTCTGTGCTCCTCCAATTCTGACCTCTTGCACATCTGATTTTAAAATCGCTCCACTATTGGCAGCCATGCTTTCAGCTCCTAGGCCCCAAGCTCTGGAATTCCTTCCCTAAACCTCTCTCTCAAGGCGCTCCTTAAAATCTACCTCTTCGACTAAGCTTTTGGTCATCTGTCCTAATATCTCACGTGGCTCAGTGCCAAATTTTGCTTTACAACGCTGTGAAGCACCTTGGGGCGGTTTACTACAGTAAAAGGTGCTATATAAATGCAAGTTGCTCTCGTTTACTTTCATATAATTGTTTGCGAGCCCTCAATAACAACTTTCATTTATATAGTTGCTTTAACATAGCAAAACATCCCAAAGTGCTTCACAGGAGTATTATATGACAAAAAATTGACACCAAGCCAGATATTTGGACTAGTGACCAAAAGCTTGGTTTTAAGGAGTGTCTTAAGAGGAACAGAGAAAGATAGAGGGGTTTAGGGAGGGGATTACAGAACTTAAGGCCTAGGCAGCTGAAGGCACAGGCACCAACAGTGGGGCGCTAGAAATCAGGGATGTGCAAGAGGCTAGAATTGGAGGAACGCAGAGATCGGAGAGATGTAGGGCTGGAGGAGGTTAGAGATAGAGAGGGGCGAGGGCTAGAAAAGGAATGAATGCAGGAAAGAGACTAGAAAACTAAAGCACTAAATACAAGTGCCTTAATGTGCTCATTAATATATTTCTCATGCAAAAAAGGCACATTTTCCTAGTCATGCATCGGAGTGCAGCAAGTTATTTTGTTTCAAACGTCAATTGAACTAAAAGTTCAATGGGCAACATGATTGGAATTGGAAAGAAACTAAAGCATTGATATCTAACATACTGCAACTGGTCTAACTATCTCAACTTTAGTCAAAGCAAGCACCATTTTGTTGCAGATCCCAAGAGTCAGCCTAAAGATAAAACTTTGAAAAAAATTGCTCACCTTCACCAATTTTCTCTATCTTCACATAATCGTCCATGCTAGCGTTCACACTTCAGCCTGAAAACTGGACAGATATTAGAGCATCAGATTTCTGCAATTAAAAAAAAAAAAATTTGAAGCCTGTGGCGGAGACCACATAGGGACAGTAACACAATTCACTGTTAAACCAATGTTGTTATCGCTCCACGTTATGTACAGAACTTGGTTGGGTATCGGGGCAGGGTCCCTTTAAGAGTCGTCGATTGAGAGATGACGTCATAGCCCTGCGACGAGGCCGAGTCCCTCAGTCCATGCGGAGAGTTAATAAAGCTAACACGCGTTTTTCTTTGCTGCTACGAGTCTCGCAGTCTGTTGATTTCCAGCGACTCCTACACCTCTGTTTTATGCATGTTCAAATCCAACACCATAATGTGCCAGGGCCTCCTTTGGATTGTATCGCTTAGTTCAAAACTGGAAATCTCACTAAAATAACCACAAATATATTTCAGAAAACATTTTGGGATACAGTATGTGAGTAATTTGAGACACGAAATATGGCAAGTATAGCGTGCTTGGGAGGAACCGGTGACTTTGGACCTACAGTTCCCAAAGCTTTCCACCACTGGGGTTTTCCTTGCGTTATACTTGGGTCTGTTTTAGACTAATTGATAAGAGATTGATTGGTATGATTAGTCATCTAGCAATTCCTATGTTCCAAATTGTCTGTTTAAAATGAAGCAAATCAAAACCAGTCCAAAAATTCAATTTTGAGGGAATTAATTTCAAAAGAATACTGGGAATTATATTGCTTATTTACTCACAACACTCACTGCTTTCTTTAAAAGGAAATAAAGGTGAATTGAGTCAATTCTGGTCATTTAGGGAGATACAAACTGTACTTAAATACCAGACAGGCAATTTTATGCCACCAGTTGGCTGCCTGTGTCCTAACTCTCACCAAGTCCCGTTCATCCATCACCCGTGCTCACTGACCTACATTGGCTCCCAGTTAAGCAATGCCTCGATTTCAAAATTCTCATCTTTGTTTTCAAATCCCTCCATGGCCTCGCCCCTCCCCATCTCTAATCTCCTCCAGCCCCACAACACCCACCCCCCCGGCTCCTAATTCTGCCTTCTTGAGCATCCCTGATTATAAATCGCGCAACCATTGGTGGCCATACCTTGTTGCCTAGGCCCTAAACTCTGGAATTCCCTGCCTAAACCTCTCCGCTTCTCTATCCTCCTTTAAGACGCACCTTAAAACCTACCTCTTGACCAAGCTTTTGGTCACCTGCCCCAATTTCTCCTTATGTGGCTCCGTGTTTCCAATTTTTGTGTCTTATAATACTCCTGTGAAGTGCCTTGGGACATTTTACTACATTAAAGGCGCTATATAAATACAAGCTGTTGCTGTTGAGGTGCTGAAGTGTGACATATGCGGCATTTCTCCTACAAAGGACAACGCAATAATTTGTGAAGCTCCCAGAAGTTGAATATCAGATTATCAGTACATCCAAAGTGCTAACCAGAGGGGGAAATAAACAGAATATTGATACCTCTTTTGCAATAAAGTACTCCTGGGGGAATGGCATGCATCCTGTTTTTTTTTTGTTTTTTTTTTTAAAACCAATATTCTCTTTGGTTTAGTATCACAGACCACTCCCATGAGCAGACCTTGCATCTCCAACAAGCCGAGTATCTTTTTCTACCCAATATCTAGCTAAATGATAGACACCTGGATATCATAATAGAGCCCTCACTGTTTACACTGTTGTATCACTACACAAGGTCACCGCTTGTCACGCTGTTATACCTGGGCTGACCACAGCTGACTCCACCTGCTTGCCCAGGTATAAAGGTGGTCGACTGGCTGGTATTCCTCCTTGTTGGACCCGATCACCCACGAGGGTGGGCTCTGTTATTTAGCCAATAAAAACCTATAGTTACTATCTTAACTTGTCACTTTTCATTGGATGAATTGATAGGTATATCACTTAGTACCCCAGCTACTGGAACACATCATGTGCTACCATATGGTTCTTTCCTTCAAAAGCCAGAAGGGTATAAAGTCCCTAGGGGTCAGTGTTGTACCATTGTTCTCAAAATAATTACATACACACAGAGCTCCCTTGGCATTGCACAGTGAGTCAGGATTCATTATTTTATAATAAAAAAAGGTGCCTCTGCCAGGGACAACACCTTGATTTAGTGACTGATCAAGTCAAATTCTGTTTTTATTAAGTGCTCTTCTGGGATTTTGGCATTAATTTCCAGGACTGTCCAATATTCTATGAAAACTGTAAATGAATGGTCTTTATTTTGTATATTTTCCTTTATCCATATCATAGATTGAACTTTTATCCTTCATCTTTAAAGCTGAGAATACATAGCAAAGTGCACCATTGGTGGCAGACCCGATAGAGAAATATTGGGGAGGATGCACTTTGGTAGCAATGGGGATTGTCCTGGGCTATGGCAGAACTGTGGTGGGGTTCTGGAGTTTCACTACAGCAGTGGGGTTGCTGAAGTTTGGCAACATGTGGTTTTGGGGGGGGGGGGGGGTGGGCACAAGGTCCTGTCATCTGGCAGTGAAGGTGAGCCAGAGATTTGGTTTGCTGATGGATCCCTGTTGTCTGACAACAGCAAGGAGGGGGCAGAGTACAAGCCTGAAAGCATCAACTGAGGGAGGGAGGGAGGGAGGGAGGGAGGGGTGTTTAGTAGGAGATGAGATCCAGTCTGGCAGCACTAGTTAATGGCTTTGCAAAACAGAACCTGCTGTAACATTTTCTACATCACCCTCACTGGATTCTATGGCATCGTGAAGCTGTTTGCTGCTGGATTGCAGGTGAATTCATCGTTTAGCTAACTCATTTTCACACAAGCAGCATTTCCATATACACAAGAGGTCACTGCTCACTGAATAGTTATACCTCACCCCTTTCATTCAACTTGGCCAATACAACCTCTACCCTACTATATAGAACTTAAATGACACTTTCTCTCTGCCCACCATTCCAATTTTCTCAACATATCCTGAACCATATTGGAGTACAGCTCCACAGGCACCAATAGTCTCCAGGTAAATATGTACAATTTCTCCCCTACTGTAGTGCACCGAGGAATCACACCAGGCTCATTCTTTACCTCTTCCCCCTTCCTCTGGCAGGATTGGAGCAGGTGGCTTTGCCATCTGTAATTACTGACTCTGCCTGTGGTTCCACTGATAGACTGAAATATAAAAGTGACTATGATTAACTGTGCAGCAGTCTGGGGATTACCACAATAAGTACAGACAGAACATTGAAGGAAGCATGTTTGACTTGGATGCAAATTTTGTTTTGCACACTCACTGCTGGTTTTTCCTTTATTATTCTATCTCTCTGCCACTGTACAGAGTACAAGATTTTTTGAGACAGGATTTTTAAGGAAAACTTAGGCGCAATCTTGGGTCTCCAGATGTTCCTACCTTCCCAGTTGAAGGAGAAAGTGTGGCAGTGCCAGGCAAGAGGTGAGGAATTTAAAAGGGAACAAGGAGCAAAATATCTGAATGCCTACCTGTATTAAAAAGGCCAAAGCTGCGAGATAAATCCTTCAGGAAATAACTTCGGCCCAGATGATGACAGTCCAGGTAGCTTTTGGGAAAGCAATGGTCAAGTTGGTCTGTTGAATACAGAAACCCAAATGTAATCAATGTCTCCTATAACTTGAGTTGGAGTTTAAACAAATCTACAAGCTGTGAAATTATAAGAATGTTCTAAAGTTAAACAATGCGGCATTTTAATATGGTTTTTTTTTAAATCAGAATTTCTTCAGAGTGACAACCCCACAAGTCTTGGGAGTCTTAATCAGGTTAGAGGCGGTGCAATTTAATTTGCTGCCTACACTCGAGAGTGTACACTCCTATCGAGCCTCAATGAGTGCCAATCAGCTGAGATGGGCATCATACCCAAGCCTGCCAGAGTCTACATCAGACACGCACTTTCCATGACAGGTCACTGGGCAAGAACCAGGAGCATGAACTAGCCCGATTTTCCTCCTACACAGTCCAGGACCACTCCGGCCATTACAACACTCGTACCACTACCATGAACGCGATTAACTAACTTAGCAAAAACAGAATTGAACAAAAAAAAAACACGAAAGTACTGCAGCTGCTGTAAATCTGAAGCAAAAACAGAAGGGCCCAATGCGCCCCCCTCCCTCCACCAGGGGCTGCTTTTAGGCACCTAACTAACCCCCGTGCTGTACGAGTACGTCCGGGAGGCCGGATGCCGCCGAACGCTGCTTACAGCCCTGGGCTCAATCACACCAGCAGCCAGCCCGGTGTCTACCCAGGGGGGGCCCGGGAATCAATCAGCCCCCCGCCGCGGGGAAGGCCAAAGCCTCCTACCGCCACACAATACACCCCCCCGCCCCACAGGAAGCTTGCCGAGACCCGGGTCCCCGGACTCACCGCCTTCACCTGCCGACTGACGAGCACGAACCTGCGGGAGGGGAGAGAATGAGTGAGGGTGGCCCTGCCACTGCCGCCGCTGTTTGAATGTCGCGAACGCGCTCCAACGGCTCCCCCGATTCAAACCGACAACCAATCAGCGCCGCCATTTGGATTCAAAGGGACCAATCAGAAGGGCCGCAGTCCGAGGGAAGGAGGGGGCGGGGTCCTTCGTCGAACTCTTAGGTGTCCAGAGAGAAAGGCGCGAATGGAGCGAGCACAGCGGCTGCGTCTGCAGGGGGCGGAACGGGTGTCTGTCTGACTGACGGACCGGTCAGGTTTCTGTGGCTGCTGAAGATTTCTTTTCTGATATAGTTTCACGCGGTCGGGCGGATTTTAATTCACATAGATTGGCTTAAAGAACACCTGAGTTACATACATAATAGGAAAAGACCAAGTCATTGGCCTGAAACGTTAACTCGGTCTCGCTCACCACAGATGCTGCCTGACCTGCTGAGTATTTCCAGCATTTATTTAATATAGGAAAAGACCATCTGGTCCATCAAGCCTGCCCCACACTCAGGATGGCTGGAGCAGCCTGACTAACACTTCCTTACCTCCCCACCCCAGCAGCCAGCAGAGGAAAACTCAGGGCCAATAAGGGGAAAAAATACTTTGGACAATTCCTCTCTGACCCCCTCAGGCGATGGAAACCAGTGTAGGAGATTACTCACGCTAACTGAATACTCAGATTATTATAGAAGGTAATATATACTGGGACAGAATATGTGGTAATGGACATTGGATTGGAATATAGGCCCGTGTCGCACTATCCCTGGGCCCTGACCCCGCTGTTGGTCCACGCTGCGCCACGCCTGGGCGTTGACCTTGCTGCTGGGCTCGTCCTCGCTCCTGGGTCCCAGCCTCGGACATGAATGATGTTGTCTCTCACAGGATCAAATAGCACTGATATTCTTGTGATCCCTGGCCCCGAGCTCCACTCGCGATCCACTAGTCACTAGATCACTAGCCTAGTTGAGAAGCGTAGTCTTGATAGCACAGAGGTCTGGGAATTTGGAGCTAAATTTAAGTGAAGAGGGGAAGTGCAACGAGACCTGGGTGTCCTTGTGCACCAGTCGCTGAAGGTAAGCATGTAGGTGCAGCAGGCGGTTAAGAAGGCAAATGGTATGTTGGTCTTCATAGCGAGAGGATTCGAGTACAGGAGCAAGGATGTCTTGCTGCAGTTGTACAGGGCCTTGGTGAGACCACACCTTGAGTATTGTGTGCAGTTTTGGTCGCCTTATCTGAGGAAGTCTGTTCTTGCCATGGAGGGAGTGCAGCGAATATTCAGCAAACATACCTGGGGTGGCAGAAATGACGTATGAGGAGAGATGGGGTCGATTGGGCTTATACTCGCTGGAGTTTAGAAGAATGAGAGGGGATCTCATTGAAACTTATAAAATTCTAACAGGACTAGCCAGACTAGATGCAGGAAGGATGTTCCCGATGGCGGGGGAGTCCAGAACCAGGGGCCCCAGTCTAAAGATATGGGGTAAGCCATTTAGGACAGAGATGAGGAGGACTTTCTTCACCCAGAGAGTGGTGAAATTGTGGAATTCTCTACCACAAAAAGCAGTTGAGGCCAATTCATTAAATATATTCAAGAAGGAGTTAAATATATTTCTTAAGGCTAAAGGAATCAAGGGATATGGGGAGAAAGCAGGGACAGGGTACTGAATTTGGATGATCAGCCATGATCTCATTAAATGGTGGAGCAGGCTCGAGTGGCTAAATGGCCTACTCCTGCTCCTATCTTCTATGTTTTGATGTAAGAGCCAGTGCTCACTGAGAACAAAGAACCGGCATGGTCGGGGGATGGGCAGTGGGCTCAGGTAACTTTAACCTTGCAGCTTGAACTTGCAGTTTGGGATAAAATGCACCCACTATTAGAGCCAGGGGAACTTAAACAGCAGAAGAGAGGAGACTGGGGGGAAAAAGAGCAAAGGATGGCAACGAATGGCCAAGGATGGCAAAGGAGCTCCCTAGGGAGCTGCCAGCACAGGAGCCATCCAGGAAACACCAAGACTGGTTCGACAAGAATGACTAGGAGATCCAGGAGCTAATAAGCCGCAAGCGCAAGGCATTCCTGATCTGGAAACAGCAACAGAACTCAAGAGCAAGAAAGCAGCTCTACAGAAGCCTGAAGGCCGAGGTCCAACAAAAAACTCGCGACCTAAAGAACAGATGGTGGGTGGAGAAAACGCAGGAGATCCAGCAGCTAGCCGACAACCACGACGTGCATCGATTCTTTAGCACAGTCAAGACCATCTATGGCCCAAGCACCCAAGGCAATACCCCACTGCGGGCCAAGAACGGAGAGGTACTCATCAAGGACAGAGAGGCAGTCAGTGCCCGCTGGAAGGAGCACTTCAAAGATCTCCTTAACCGCGACTCTGTCTTCGACGCGAGTGTCCTCAACTCCATCCCACAGCATGTTACCCGCCACCATCTCAGCACAACCCCAGCCTGGCATGAGGTTGAAAAGGCTATCCAACAACTGAAGAACAACAAGGCCTCAGGAGCAGATGGAATCCCCGCCGAGGCACTAACGCATGGCGGAGAAGCACTACTGTCGTGAATTCATGAACTCATTTCTCTTATCTGGACGGAGGAGAGCTTGCCAGGGGATCTCAGAGACGCCGTAATTGTGACCATCTTCAAGAAAGGTGACAAGTCCGATTGCGGTAATTACAAAAGGAGTTTCCCTGCTGTCTGCCACAGGGAAAGTCATTGCAAGAATCCTCCTCATTGCCTTCTCCCAGTGGCCGAAGAGCTCCTCCTAGAGTCGCAATGCGGATTCCGCCCACTATGGGCACAATGGACATGATCTTCACCGCACGTCAATTACAAGAGAAATGCAGGGAACAGTACCAACCGCTGTACATGGCCTTCTTTGATCTCACAAAGGCCTTCGACACGGTCAACCGTGAGGGATTATGGAGTGTCCTCAAATTCGGCTGCCCTCAAAAGTTTGTCACCATCCTCCGCCTGCTTCATGACGATATGCAAGCCGTGATCCTGACCAACTGTTCCACCACAGACCCAATTCACGTACGAACCGGTGTCAAGCAAGGCTGTGTCATCGCACCAATGCTCTTCTCGATCTTCCTTGCTGCAATGCTCCATCTCACCCTCAGTAAGCTCCCCACTGGAGTGGAGCTAATTTACAGAACAAACGGGAAACTGTTCAACCTCCGTTGCCTCCAGTCCAGATCCAAGGTCGTCCCATCCTCTGTCGTCGAATTACAGTATGCAGACGAAGCTTGCGTCTGTGCTCACTTGGAGGTTGAACTCCAAACCATTGTCAACACCTTCACCAAAGCGTACGAGAGCATGGGCCTTACACTAAACATCCGTAAGACAAAGGTCCTCTACCAACCTGCCCCCGCCACACAGTACTGTCCCCCCGATTATCAAAATCCACGACAAGGGAGCCTACTGTCAACAAGGGCAGATGTCGACGACGAAGTCCAACACCGCCTTCAGTGTGCCAGTGCAGCCTTCGGTCGCCTGAGGAAGAGAGTGTTTGAAGACCAAGACCTCAAACCTGGCACTAAGCTCATGGTCTACAGAGCAGCAGTGATACCTGCCCTGCTGTATGCCTCAGAGACATGGACCATGTACAGCAGGCACCTCAAAGCACTGGAGAGGTACCACCAATGCTGCCTCTGCAAGATCCTGCAAATCCATTGGCAGGATAGGCGCACCAACGTCAGTGTTCTCGCTCAGGCCAATATCCCCAGCATCGAAGCTTTGACCACACTCGATCAGCTCCGATGGACGGGTCACATTGTCTGCATGCCCAATACGAGACTCCCAAAACAAGCACTCTACTCGGAGCACCAGCACGGCATGAGAGCCCCAGGTGGGCAGAGGAAACGCTTCAAGGACACCCTCAAAGCCTCCTTGAAAAAGTGTAACATCCCCACCGACACCTGGGAAGCCCTGGCCCAAGACTGCACAAAGTGGAGGAGAAGCATCCGGGAAGGCGCCGAACACCTCGAGTCTCTTCGCCAGGAGCAAGCGGAAGCAAGGAGCGCACGTCAACCTAAGCACCCCACGCACCCGCCTCTTTGACCACCGTCTGCCCCACCTGTGACAGAGACTGCAAACACATTGTTAAGGTGGAAGCAAGTCATCCTCGGTTCCAAGGGACTGCCTAAGAGAGAAGAGAAGAGGAATATAGGGGAATGCATAACATCAACAACTTACATTTATATAGCGCCTTTAATGTTGTAAGATGTCCCAAGGCACTTCACGGGAGCGTTATCAGACAAAAATTGACACCGACCACATAGAGATATTAGGACAGGTGACCAAATGCTTGGTCAAATAGGTAGGTTTTAAGCAGCCTCTTAAAGAGAGAGAGAGGTATAAAGGCGGAGAGATTTAGGGGGAAATTCCAGAGTTTAGGGCCGAGAACAAGTTGGAGAAGTATCCCGTCGGTTCACTGCCACTTCTCTTCTAGGAATGCCCACCTTGAAGAAATTCTGCTCTTCTCTCCGACGGGATACTTCTCCAACTTTTTCCAGTTCTGATGAAGGGTCATCGACCTGAAACATTAACACTGTTTCTCAATCCATGATGCTGCCTGACCTGCTGAGTGTTTCCAGCATTTTCTGTTGTTGTTTCAGATTTCCAGCATCCGCAGTATTTTACTATCGTATTGGAATAGTCGAGTCTGGATGTAACAAAAGATTGGATCAGGGTTTCAACCGCAGATGGGCTGAGGCAGGGGTAGAAACAGGCAATGTTACGGAGTTGGAAGTAGACGGTTTTTATGATAGAGAGCATGTGGGGTCGGAAGCTCAACTCAGGGTCAATAGGACGCTGAGGTTGCAAACGATCTGGTTCAACCTCAGACAGTGGCCAGGGAAGGCAGTTTGTGGCTGCTGCCGAAGACTATGTTTAATTGGAGAAAATTTTGGCTCATCCAAGACTGGATGTTGGACAAGCAATCTGACAACACAGAGGCAGTGGAGGGGTTGAGAGAGGTGGTGGTGAGGTAGAGCTGGGTGCCATTAGCGTACATGTGGAACCTGAGGTCGTGTCTTCAGGTGATGTCGCTGAAGGGCAGCATGTAGATGAGAAATAGGAGGGCATATATGATACTGCAAATTGGATTGGAGGGTAATGTATAGGGGAATAGAATATAAGGTAATCATAGAATGATACAGCACAAAAGGAAGTCATTCGACCTAGCGAGCCTGTGCCGGCTCTTTGAAAGAGCTAGCAAATTAGTTTTACACTCCTACCATTTCCCCAGCAATTTTTTTGCTTTCAAGTATGTATCCAATTCCCTTTTGAAAGTTATTATTGAATCTGCGTCCACCACCCTTTCAGGCAGTACATTCCAGATAATAACAACTTGATGCGTAAAAAAAAAAAAATTCTCCGCATCTCACCTCTGCTTCTTTTGCCAATTACCTTAAATCTGTGTCCTCTGGTTACTGACCCTTCTGTCACTGGAAACAGGTTCTCCTTTTTTACTCTTATCAAAATCCTTCCTGATTTTGAACACCTCTATTAAATCTCCTCTTAACCTTCTCTGACCTAAGGAGAACAACCCCAGCTTCTCCAGTCTCTCTACGTAACTGAAGTCCCTCATCCCTGGTACCATTCTAGTAAATCTCCTCTGCACCCTCTAAGGCCTTGACATCCTTCCTAAAGTGTGGTGCCCAGAATTGGCCACAATACTCCAGCTGGAGCTTAACCAGTGTTTTATAAAGGTTTAGCATAACTTACTTGCTTTTGTACTCTATCCCTCTGTTTATAAAGCCAAAGATCCCGTATGCTTTTTTAACAACGTTCTGAACTTGTCCTGCCAGCTTCAAAGATTCGTGTACATACACCCCCAGGTCTCTGTTCCTGCACCCCCTTTAAAATTGTACCCTTTAGTTTAGAAATAACAACAGAAAATGCTGGAAATACTCAGCAGGCCTTTAGGTTGCCTCTCCTCAGTCTTCCTACCAAAATGCATCGCTTCACACTTCTCTGCATTAAATTGCATCTGCCATGTGTCTGCCCATTTCACCAGTCTGTCTATATCCTCCTGAAGCCTGTTACTATTCTCCTCACTGTTTACGACATTTGAGTTTTGTGTCATCTGCAAACTTTGAAATGATGCCCTGTATACCCAAGTCCAGATCATTAATATATATCAAAAAGAGCAGAGGTTCTAATACCAACCCCTGGGGGACACCACTGCACTCTTCCCTCCAGTCTGAAAAACAACCGTTCACCACTACTCTCTGCTTTCTGTCTTTTATCAATTGCGTATCCACACTGCCACTGTCCCTTTAATCTCACGGGCTTCAATTTTGCTAACAAGTCTATTATGTCTATAATGCATACTGGAATAGCGATAGAGGGTAATGTATACTGGAAAAGCAATAAAAGGTAATGTATTATGTACATTAAGATAATTAATATATATATAAGGTACTGGATTGAAATATGTACAGCCCAATCAGATCAGGATACATTAAGTGCCTTCCTTTGCAGAGAGGACACCATAAATAATGTAGGGAAGGGAAGACACTCCAGACTGATCATTTATCATTATCCAAATTTAATTTAAACTTAGTGCCAGCACAGCCCAGTAGGTGGCACTTTCACCTCAGGGTTCAAGGCACACTCAGGTTTTGAGTGCATAATCTACACTGACACTATAGTGCAACATCAGCAACAGGAACTTACATTTATATAGTGCCTTTAATGTAGAAAAAACAGTCCCAAGCGCTAACCAGAGGCGCAAGGAAAAAGTGGACACCAAACTAAAGAAGGAAAGATTAGAATGGGTGTCTAAAAGTTTGGGTTTTAAGGAGATGTGGAGAGGCAGAGGAGTTTAGGTAGGGAATTCCAGAACATGGGGCCATAGCGGCTGCACAACTGCCAATGGTGGGGTGAAGAGAGTGGAGTATGCACAAAAAGCCAGAGTTAAAGAAATGTAGAGATCGGGGAGGGGTTGTTGGTCCGGAGACATTTGCAGAGATAGGGAGGGGCGAGGTGATGATGGGATTTAAACATGAGGATGATCATTTTAAATTTGAGGCATTACTGGACCGGGAGCAAATGTAGGTCAGCAAGGACAGGGGTGATGGGTGAGCGGAACTTGGTGCAGGAAAGAATACAGACAGCAGAGCTTTTGAAGAGCTGAAGCTCATGGGAAGTGGAGGATAGGAGGCTGGCTAGGCGAGCCTGAGAGGTGGTGGAGTGTTTCAGCAGCAGATGGGCCTCAGGCAGGGGTGGAAACTTTGATTGACAGCTGTTTTCGGGACTAGTGGGAGAAGGGCTAGGTCATTGATGGTTAGAGCCCTGTGTGTTTGTACTGCTCAGTAGGAAAAGACCTCGGCCTAAAAGTTCGGTTGATTTGCGCCTCCCGTTAGTGCCCTGGCTGCGATCTTCGGTAGTGCCCCTGACTTACTGCCGGACGCTATGTCCGATGGGGTCGGGAGCCTACCTGCGGCCGGGGCGGCACAAATTAAAGGGGAAGTGACGGGCGGCCATTTTTGTTGCTGGCCGCCTGCCAGCACCTGCCCCCTCTGCCGTCCCTGGCCTCCTCTGCAGCCCCCCCCCCCCCAGGCTGCGCTCCATGAGCCCGGCACTTCTTTTGCGTACTGGGCTCTTTTGCTGGCACTCCGATCCCTGGTGACCCAGCTGGGCCCCGGGTATCACTGCGCTAGGCCCCTCCCCTTTAATAAGTGGAGGAAGGCCTGCAGTACCGCGGCGCGATGTGCCGCAGAGCGTGGCACTGTGGCATGTAGCGTCGCGATATTCACTCGCAGTGCCCCAAGAGGGAGGTGGGGCACTTCCAAAGGGGGCCCGACCCAATTTTTCCCCCCCTCATCTCAGACTTAAGCTGCCAGTTCCATGGCTGGATTTCTCAGTGCCTTCAATACAGGTATTTACTACCTGTTTGATAGGATCCAATATATAATCTCTTGCTGTTGTTAACTTCCCCTTTTATGATTGCAGTATCTTGTTTGCTTGTGATTTCCTTCCTCCTTTTTCTGATCTACTAAAATGCTTGCTTGATTCTCAGTCTGCAGTTTGAAAGAAGGACACTACCCAAAATGTTAACCTGTCTTTTCTCTCCACAGACGCCGACGGAATTGCTGTGTGTTTCCAGCAATTTCACATTTTGTTTGATTCAGATTTCCAGCACCTGCAGTTCTTTTCTTTCCAAATTTTCTTGTCTGTTACACAAAGAAAACGTTAATAGTTTTGGATCTTAGATTTGTCTTTACAATGTCTTGCTCTGCTTTTCTATGATTTACTGATTCTTTTTACATAGAATGTACAGCACAGAAACAGGCCATTCAGCCCAACTGATCTGTGCTGGTGTTTATACTCCACATGAGCCTCCTCACACCCTACTTCATCTCACCCTGCCAGCATATCCTTCTATTCCTTTCTCCTTCGTGTACTTATTCTAGTTTCCCCTTATATGCATCTGTGCTATTCGCCTCAACTATTCCTTGTGGTAGCAAGTTCCACATTCTCACCACTCTCCTGAATTCCTTACTGGGTTTATTAGTGACTATCTTATATTTATGACTCCTAGTTTTGGATTACCCCACAATTTGTATTAACTCTTGTTTAAAGTGTACTGCTGCAGCTATAAATTAATTAAAGTGCGGTGACAAGAATTATAAATTCACCGTCACATTCCCATGAGTTTGAATTAAAGAAGTAAAAAGAACCTCTGCTCCTTTAAGAGTTTGCAGTGTAAAATCCCAAAGATTTACAGTAATATTGCACATAATTTGTTTATGTTGAAGTTTAAGCAAAGTTGAAGCCCATGGAATACAAGGGACAGTGGCAGCATGGATACAAAATTGGCTAAGTGACAGGAAACAGTGTAGTGGTGAACGGTTGTTTTTCGGACTGGAGGAAGGTATACAGTGGTGTTCCCCAGGGGTCGGTACTAGGAGCACTGCTTTTCTTGATATATATTAATGACTTGGACTTGGGTGTTCAGGGCACAATTTCAAAATTTGCAGATGACACAAAACTTGGAAGTATAGTGAACAGTGAGGAGGATAATGATAGACTTCAAGAAGACATAGACAAGCTGGTGAAACGGGTGGACACGTGGCAGATGAAATTTAACACAAAAGTGCGAAGTGATACATTTTGGTAGGAAGAACGAGGAAAGACAATATAAACTAAAGGGTACAATCCTAAAGGGGATGCATGAACAGAGAGACCTGGGGGTATATGTGCACAAATCATTGAAGGTGGCAGGGCAGGTTGAGAAAGCAGTTAAAAAAGGATACGGGATCCTGGGCTTCATAAATAGAGGCATTGGGCTCGAATTTCATCGGGCTGTTGAGGCGGGATTGGAGGCATGTCGGGGGTTAAAATTGCAAAAAAACTGGCGGGCGGGCTCAACCCCGCCTCCAAGCAATTTTCATGTCTACTGGTCCCGTCTCCGGCCCGCCTCCAAGAGACGGGATAGGCCGTTAAGGCCCTTAACAAGTACTAAATTGCCTCTATAATGCCATTTTGATAGGCCTTTGTGATTTTAACCCTTTTCGCACGTGAAGCATGCCTGTTCTGAAACACGATGGTGAAACCTGGCGGTAGCACAACGGGATTGCTGACTATCAGCTGCAGCTCAACCATTAAATAGGAGATTTGATCAGCCATCATTTGCAGGTGGCAGGGCTTTATTGTCTCAGGTCTGGGGGAACTTTTAGAAGGCATAACCACAGCTGTGGAAGTTTGGAGCCTGACACCCATCTCCAGTGTGACCTCCTGGAAAACCCCTCTTGCCACCTTGACTGAGCGCTTCCTCAACTGAAGCATCTACCAGAAGCATGGGAGCCATTTATTTCCTTCCCTTCTGGACATCAGATAAGGACGAAGACCAGCCACGGCACCAGCAGAACCATGAACAACAGCAGCAGCAACAACAGGAGTGCCAAGCTGCTGCTCACCCACCTGAAGCTGCACAGGCCAGAAGGGGCCAGCGCATGGAAGCCCGTTGACGCAGGAGATACCCCCCAAACAGGGTCTACAGACACAGGGTGCAGGGCTTTCCAAGGTTGCAGGGCGTCATTGACTGCACACATGTGGCCCTTAAGGCACCCCATCGCAATCCAGGTATTTTTGTCAACCGCAAGGGCTTCCACTCCCTTAACGTTCAGCTGGTGGGTGACCACAAGAAGGAAATTTTGCATGTTTGTGCCAAGTACCCTGGCAGTTGCCATGACTCCTTCATACTGCACCAGTCTAGTGTGCCTCCGCTATTCAGTCCGCCAGACCAACTTAACGGATGGCTACTTGGAGACAAGGGCTATCCCCTGAAGACGTGGCTAATGATGCCGTTGAGGAGCCCATCCAACAAAACTGAGGAGAGCTACAACTCCACCAGAGCCATAATCGAGCAAACCATCGGTTTGCTGAAGATGCGCTTCAGATGCCTGGATAGATCAAGTGGAGCCCTGCAGTTCTCAGCAGCCAGGGTCTCCAGAATCGTCGTGGTTTGCTGTGCACTTCACAACATGGCACAGTGTCGTGGCTTGCAGATTCCTGAGGACCAAGTGGCTCGTCACATATCCTCCTCAGATGAAGAGGAGGAGGAGAGTGAAAATGAACATCTTGCAGAGGCCCATCAACCAGCGGCAGCAGTACGCGAGAACATTGCTGCCCGGGATGCAAGGAACGCACTCATCTTGGCCAGATTTGCTTAGCCTAGCCAATCAAACACTTTTGCCTCGCAGCTTCTTACCAGAGCATCGACAATGGCCAAGAACCAGCGGATTCCTAGCAATTTGACCACCATACTGACAATTGCAAGTAATCCTAAGCCCTCAATGTGGAAATCCCAGTCGCGAAATGACACACGCCACAACAGATTTTTTATTTACAGTAATCATCTGATGGCTTTTTAACATAAAACATCAAATTTCACCCAAGTGACTACCCTTGTGACTATTTGTGCAGTATCTTTCTCTTCTGTGTGCTCCTACGTGGTGCTTCCCCTGTGGCTTCAGCGGATGTGGAGGCCCCTTGCTCAGTTTCTTGCTGCTCCTGTCTCGACACCTTTGGCGGGCGTCCTCTGGGGTTGCGAACCTGTGAGCGCTCACCAACAGTCTGCTGCTCCTGCGGCTGTGCAGGGGTTGAGACGCCGATCTCAGTTGGGTGGGGCTCTGACCGAGGGCTCTGCAGTGGCATGGAAGTGAGCGCTTGGAGAGGAGCCCCCACTTCCTTGATATCTGCCACCAACTTCCCTCTCATGGGTCAGGTCCCCCTCAGCGCTTGCAAGTGGCTTGAGAGCACCTTGCTGCACATCAGGGGGGCCATGGGGACCCGTATCTGCAATGGCAGTCCTACTCAGAAAGACTTCCATGAAGGCCTGGTTTCTCTGTTCAATAGATGATCATCGCTCCTCCAGAGATGTCATTCTATTCAGAACACTCACCATGTTTTCTGCATTCTGGCGACTTATCACCTCCATGGAGGTTGCCATCCTTTCCATGGTGATGCGTTCATGCGCCAATGACTCCACAAAGGCTCTGCTCATGTTCACAATGGACTCCTCCATTTGCTCCACAATCGTAGCAACCCTGGAGACAAAACCTGCCAGAAACTCATGCATCTGTTCCTGGAGTTCCAGCACCGCTGATCTTATGGATGGACCCAGAGGCAGAGGGTCGACATGCAGCTGAGCCGAGCTGGCAGAGTCCTGCGTCCTCCGACTAGGACTCTCCACTGCTGTCCCTGTCTCCACAATCTGCTGATGCTCACTTGTGAGCTGTGATACACCAGGTGACAACACTACTCTATTTCGCGATGTTCCCTCCGAGGTGTGAGTGTCTACGCTGGTGCTGGGTGTGGTGAATTCTGCTGACGCTGCGCCCTCAGAGGTTGCAGCTTCCTCTGAGGAGTCTTGAGGCTCGTGCTCTTCCTCCTGGCTAGTGGGGGACGGGTGCTTGCGATGGTCCTGTGGGGGAGTAAAGGAAAGAGTCAGAGATGTGATGCCAAGGTTACATGCACATTGCATATTGCAGATGATCATAAGTCCATCTGTTAGAGCTACAGAATCATTATCAGCGACTCATGCAATGTCATTGAGAGAGATGGAAAACTATTCTGTCACCAGCTTGCTGTGATGCACCCGTCTGTCCGTCCCCCACTTGGGATTCTTCCTCCACTCCCACGATCTCCAGGACTGCCTCCTCCCAGGTGGTGAGCTGGGCTACTGAGGGTGGCCCTCCTCCTGTCCTCGCTCTTTCCCTCTTATTGTGAGCTCTCTTTTCCTGCAGTGAGGGAGACAAGTGGAGTTTGAGTGAGAATGAAGGAGTGAGTGTAGAGAATCCATAGCATCGATGCTTAGAAGGAGACAAAGATGGAGTGAGGTGGCAAGACCAAGGGCCCGCCCTGTGTGTTGTAAGTTGTAATTGCATTAGTGATAGGGAGTGTGAGGGCTGCATAGTCGAATAGTTAGATGAATGTGACCATAGAGAGAGAGGGAATGGGTAAGGGTTCATGGATGTCAGTGTCAAGTAGGATGAGGAGGAAGAGATTGCTAAAGCCGAGTGCTGGTGAGGAGAGGCAATGGGGATCAGATTGAGGGTGATGGGAAATTCATACTCACTTTTCCAGTGCACAGAAGGTCAAGAAACCTCTTCCTGCACTGAAGCCAGGTTCTGCGCGTTATTGACAAAGAGTTGACCTCCTCTGCCACCTGGATCCACACAGCCTTGGTTTGCTGGGGAGGCTTCTTCCTCTCTGAAGAAGGGAAGAGCACCTCTTCATTTGCTCTTGCTCCCTCTACTAAAGCATGCAGGGCCTCTAACATGCAAGGGCAAAAGCTTGGCAGTCTGCAGAAGAAGCAAGGCTTGTTGCAGACCTTAAATGCAGCAGCAATGATGACATCATCGGAGGCGACTTTCAGACTGGAAAAACTCATTGGCCATGGGTTCCCACACATTGGAACTCAATTGGCCAATTAAGTTAAAATGGCATAATTTTCCCACATCGATTTAGATTCGGGTGGCTAACATGAAATGCCGATTACACAACCCCAGCCCGCCCCAGTATCAAAATCCAGCCCATTGAGTACAAAAGCAAGGAAGTTAAGATGAATCTTTATAAAACACTGGTTCGGCCTCAACTGGAGTATTGTGTCCAATTCTGGGTACCGTACTTTAGGAAGGATGTGAAGGCCTTAGAGAGGGTGCAGAAAATGTTTACAAGAATGGTTCCAGGGATGAGGGACTTCAGTTACATGGATAGACAAGAGAAGCTGGGGTTCTTAGAGCAGAGAAAGTTGCGAGGAGATTTGATAGAGGTGTTCAAAATCATGAGGGGTCTAGACAGAGTAGATAGAGAGAAACTATTCCCATTGGCAGAAGGGTCGAGAACCCGAGGACACAAATTTAAGGTGATTGGCAAAAGAACCAAAGGCGACATGAAGAAAAACTTGTTTACGCAGCGAGTGGTTAGGATCTGGAATGCACTGCCTGAAAGGATAGTGGAGGCAGACTCAATCGTGGCTTTCAAAGGGGAATTGGATAAGTACCTGAAGGAAAAACATTTGCAGGGCTGTGGGGAAAGGGCAGGGGAATGGGACTAGCTGAAGTGCTCTTGCAGAGAACCGGCTATAGGCTCGACGGGCCGAATGGCCTCCTTCTGTGCTGTAACCGTTCTATGATTCTGTGATACTACTGTGGATTATTTTTTATATCTATATTAATATATTTAAAGTCTTGTGTCTAGTGTACATGCCTGTTGTTCTTTCTGCTTGTCATATTTCTATATCACAATTTGCTCACATCTATTACTTTTAATGGTTAGATGATCACTTATACTTGCCTTTCTGACTTAACACTACTAGGTGGCACTGCAGGTAAATTTGAGAGTTCTTATTTTGTATTTTAAATGTATTAAACTTTTATTTGCTGCCAGGTATGTTTTATTTTTAGTCTATTTAAATATAAAGATTATATTTTAAAGTTTACACTAACCTTCCTTTTAAGCATGATTAAGTTTTAATTTTACTTCATTTATTTCAGCCTCCTCTGTCTCCACGAGCCTCCCCATCCTTCCCTGTCACCATTCACCCGCCCCATTCCCCCTCCCCCCATGCAAGAGCTGCCTTCTCCAAGCATAGGAAATTGGATTTTTTTTTCCAGGTGCTTATAGTGCAATATTTTATTTAAGCACAACAAGTGCTTTAAAACAAAAAGCAGTTTGCCAGCTTTGTGCTGAGGAACTGGCTTTAAGGTGAGATGGGTTAGAGGGTCGGGCAGAGTGGAAGCCGAGGAGTGGGACTGGGGGGGCGGGACCGAGAGGGGGAGCGGGACAGAGAGGGGACTTGGCCTGGTTGGGGTGATGGAAGGTCAGGAAGACCAGGGGGTATAGAGGATGAGGCAGAGAGGTGGATGATGTCTGGTGGGGGTAGGAGGGGATGGGGTCAGGATGAGGTGATGGATGGGGAAGAAGAACAGGGCAGGGGATTGGAGGGAATGGGAAGCGATAGTGGAAGGGAGGAAACTGGGCGGGGGGAGGAGTTAGTGCAAAGGGCAAGTCAGTGGGAGCGGAGGCGATGAGAGAGAGGGAGCCAGAAGAATTGAGGAGGCAATGTGACATGACAGAGTAGACCGGGTTGGATACATGGGGTAATTTCAAGGGGTAGAAGGCAATATCGGCAAGGGGATCAAGGGAAAGGGTTGGGTAAGAGATTCCCTGCACCCTGGCCAGAGCAGAAATCTGTTCTTCGGTGGTGTTAGCCATGGCTCAGTAGTAGCAGTCTCGCCTCTTGAGTCAGAAGGTTGTGGGTTGAAGTCCCACTTCCTAGACTTGAACACATAATCCAGTGCAGTACTGAGAGAGTGTTGTACAGTTGCAGGTCTTTCAGATGAGACGGTAAAGCAAGGCCTTGTGTGCCCTCTCAGGTGTATGTAAAAGATCCCACAGCACTATTCGAAGAAGGACAGGGGAGTTCTTCTGGTGTTCTGGCCAATATTTATCCCTCAACCAATATCACTAAAACAGATTATCTGGTCATTATCTCACTGCTGTTTATGGGATCTTGCTGTGTGCAAATTGGCTGCCGCATTTCCTATATTACAACAGTGATTACACTTCAAAAGTACTTAATTGGCTGTAAAGTACTTTGGGATGTCCTGAATGTGTGAACGGCGCTATATAAATGCAAGTTCCTTTTGCAGCTACCTCCCTGCACCTAGCACCCTAAAAGAAGCCCACGGCTCTGGCCAGATCCCTGCCCCCACCTGGGGCATTCCATCTGCTGCCTAGCCCGGATTGACCAGTGCCCTTGGTTCACCATCTGCAAATGTGGCTCTCCTTCATTCTTTTCCCTGCCCAACCAGTGCCCTGGTGCAGGCAACCTGTGGTCCTTGGTGGGTCTCTGCCATGCCAGGTCACATCACGTCACACCACGCCCCCTCCCACTCGAAAGGAAAGAATAAAAGAGAGCCAAGCTCAGAGAGAGAAGTAGAAAAGGAGAGAGAAGCAGCAAAAAGGAGAGCAAAGAGAAAGAGAGAAGAACTGAAAGAGAGAGAAGCAGCAACACAAATGTGACAGAGACAGGTAAGAGAGTGACCGTATGCTCCAACTTACCATGAGATGCACCAGGGGAGTATATCATGTAAATACCCACACCCTATACAATGAATACCTGACCCCTAAAATCTGGGCGCTTTGTTATCAGTAGCCATTTACTTAATTGCTACATATTTCTGAAAGTTTTACCCAGGTTTTCATCTTTTCCCATTTGAATAAAGTGCTCCAGAAATACTTGTACGTGGCAGCTTGTGGATAGCCTGCAGTGAGCTGTGATTCCTCTTTGCTCAGAGAGGAACAACCTTGAAATCATGCAGTTTTAAAATGTATACCTGCTGTAAAAAGGGCCTCGCATGGACATGGTTGATTTAATCTCTGCCTAAAGCCAAGGCATGCATTGGAAAACATTAATTGTCATGGCCGGCAAGTCCATGCCAAGAAGAACTGACCAAAATGCCACAGGGAGACAGACACAACTGCTGAGCTTCACGTGTTCACTGTCTCAGAACTGTAAGGTTTCTCCTGTGGTCACAGTGATGGGTATAGAGGATGAGGCAGAAGTGGATGATGTCTGGGGGCGGGGGATAGAGGGGTAAAAAGGAGGGGATGGGGTCAGGATGAAGAGATGGATGGGGAAAGGGAACAAGGATGGTATCGGAGGGACTGGGAAGGTGGAGGGGAAGTTATAGCAGAACGGAGGAAACTGGGTGGAAGAGAGGACACCAGAGGAGATGAGTTAGTGCAAAGGGCAAGTCAGTGGGAGAGGAGGCAGTGAGAGGGAGGGAGCCGGAAGGATGGGGGAGGCGATGCGACAGGACGGAGCAGAAAGGGACAGAGTTGGATACATGGGGTGATTGGAAGGGGCAGAAGCTGGCCTCGATTCTTTCAGTAAACTCCAGACTGCTGCTGAATTGACAACAAAACCACCTCCAGCTCCTGTATTTGTTTAGGTCATTATCTGCATCATAGTCCATCAATGGAAATTTTGATGGCACCCCTGCTGATGGGACAAGAGCACATCGTGTGGTGGAGGGGTCGACAAAATGGGCAGAGCTCCAACTCTCCAGATCATAGACTATTACAGCACAGAAGGAGGTTATTTGGCCCATCGTGCCTGTGTCGGCTCTTTGAAAGGGCTATCCAATTAGTCCTGCTTCCCTGCTCTTTCCCCATAGCCCGGTATTTTTTTCTTTTTCAAGTATTTATCCAATTCTCTTTTGAATTCTCTATTGAATCTGCTTCCACCACCCTTTCAGGCAGTTCATTCCAGGTAATAACTCACTGCATTAAAAAAAACTTCTCCTCATCTCCCCCCTAGTTCTTTTGCCAATTATAGTAAATCTGTGTCCTCTGGTTACCGACCTTCCTGCCACTGGAAGCAGTTTTTCCCTATCTACTCTATCAAAACTCCTCATAATTTGAACACCTCTATTAAATCTCCCCTTAACCTTCCCTGCTCTAAGGAGAACAACCACACTTCTCTCGTCTCTCCAACCATTCTGTGCCATGTGCCAATTTCTGGTTGGGCCTTAAGGTGCTCTCTTCAAAAAACAGAGGAGAGCTACATGTTAATATAGTAATTAGATGCTTGTGACTGCGTGAGTAATTTGTAATTATTCTCCCTGGGATGCCCTGTAGTTTGAGTTCAATGCAATTAATGGGGCCTTTGGGGCAGGCACATTCTGAGCTGACAGGAAATGTAAAGGGGAGGGGGGTTTGCTGTTTTTGAAAAAGAATAGCTGAAAGTGTAAATTTTCTTCAGATTTATGCTAGATATTTTTAATGTTATTTTTGGAGCTCAAGCGTCAAGACTATAATTACAAATACAATTTTTGCAAATGGGGATTCCTCTTTTTCAGTGTTGTTTGGAGGATGTGGAAGAGGATGATCGGTAGATCAGACTGTTTCAAGGTGGACTGCCTAAACCCACACTTGCCTACAATTACATTCTACAGGTCTGTAGCAGTTTGATATAATTGATATGACTAGGCCACTTCAGCAGGCAGTTAAGACTCAATCACATATCTACAGGCAGAGACACATCTACCTTGGAAAGTTGGAGGGAAACTGCCCTCGCGGCCTCTGGTTCATTAGAGAGAGAGTAACAAAATTGTGCCGCCTCCTGGACTGTGACCTCCCGCCAACCTCCATCTCATGGACTGTACTAAACGTTGGCGCTCAAACAGCATTGTTCTTTTAAATACTGACCCCCACCCCCATGTTGTCCCAATTCCTTTGTGCTGAAACTGAGGAAGGACATGCGCTGGCCCCTCAAGTCAGAAAGTTTCTGTTACTCCGCCTGCTCCTGCTCACTTGAGCTCTGTGATTCACCAGCGAGCCCTTCTCAACCCATTATCTAACTCCCCCATGGTAGACATACCTGTTGGTGCTTGCAATTGACAGAGCAAGTGACACTGAATACTGTGAGGTGCTGGCTTAGTATTTCCACTTAGCCCTGTGGCTTATTTTTGGGGCAATGTATGGAACCAGAAGAACATACGTTGCAATGGTGGCTGGAAAATGCCCGCTGTAACAGTGTGTGTCTTGGTGGCTCGCTTTAAACTATGCGTGTCGGAAGAATTACAAGAAAAGGGTCTTCAGGCCTTGAGCTTCAGGGAGTTCTTTGGCTTCACTGCTACTCTCTGTTCTCAGGTACCACCATGTCCAACATGGCCTGTTCGTAATGATCGAGGGATCTAAAGTGAGAGTCCCCTCCTCCAGTTCGGGTCTGCTCCCTTCTGTTAAGTGTCACTTCATTCTCCAAACAGAGGAGAAGTACCGATCCGTTGGAACTTTGAAGAGCACATAAACATGGACAGTCAAGTGGCCACCCAGAATCCCAGCTAGTGTGTGAGTAAATGAACACGCATCATGCAGGGTAGTTGGGTGATGAGCTTTCTTTGGGCAGACAATTTGTCCAAATGGTCATACTTGGAAATATAGTGAACAGTGAGGAGGATAGTGATAGCCTTCAAGAAGACATAGACAGGCTGGTGGGCTGGGCGGTCATGTGGCAGATGAAATTTAATGCAGAAAAGCGCAAAGTGATACATTTTGGTAGGGAGAACGAGGAGAGGCAATATAAACCAAAGGGTACAATTCTAAAGGGGGTGCATGAACAGAGAGACCTGGAGGTATATGTGCACAAATCGTTGAAGGTGGCAGGGCAGGTTGAGAACACAATTAAAAAAGCATACCGGATCCTGGGCTTCATAAATAGAGTCATATAGAGTACAAAAGCAAGGAAGTTATGATGAACCTTTATAAAACAGTGGTTCAGCCTCAACTGGAGTATTGTGTCCAATTCTGGGCACCGCACTTTAGGAAGGATGTGAAGGCCTTAGAGAGGGTGCAGAAAAGATTTATAAGAAAGGGATGAGGGACTTCAGTAACTTGGATAGACTGGAGAAGCTAGGGTTGTTCTCTTTAGAGCAGAGAAGGTTATGAGGAGATTTGATGGAAGTGTTCAAAATCATGAGGGGTCTGGACAGAGTAAATAGAGAGAAACTGTTCCCATTGGTGGAAGGGTCGAGAACCAGCGGATACAGATTTAAGGTGATTGGCAGAAGAACCAAAGGTGACATGAGGAAAACCTTTTTTACGCAGCGAGTGGTTAGGATCTGGAATGCACTGCCTGAAAGGGTGGTGGAGGCAGATTCAATCGTGGCTTTCAAAAGGGAATTGGATAAGTACCTCAAGGGGAAAAAAATTTGCAGGGCTACGGGGAAAGGGCGGGGGAGTGGGACTAGCTGAAGTGCTCTTGCAGAGAGCTGGCACGGGCTCGACGGGCCAAATGGCCTCCTTCTGTGTTATAACCATTCTATGACCGCAGTTTCAGTTTGAAGTGGCAGACATAACAACAATAACAGCTTGCATTTATGTAGTGCCTTTAACATAGTAAAATGTCCCAAGACGCTTCACATCATTGATGATGAGTCACATGAGATATTAGGATGGGTGAAAGGGGGAGGTTTTAAGGAGGAGAGGTTTAAGGAGTTAATTCCAGATCCTCGGGCAGCTTAAGGCAGGTGGAGCGAAGGAAATTGGTGTGCCCTGCTGCAGATGTGAAGCTTGGAAAGAGCTGTTTTCTGTGCGTTTAGAACGCAGCCTCAGTCAAGGTGTAACAGTGTGAGAGGGAACTCTTAGTGGCCTACACCTTTTGCCCATCTACTTGAATCAGCACCATGGTGGTTAGCATGAGGCTTCCTGAGGCTATTACCTTTTTTTCCTCATCTGCCTCCAGGTCTTTGTGCACTTACCCTGATAGCTACCTCCTGTCAAGTAGCCAATATATTTCTTCTGAGAGGAGGGTGCTAAAGAGGGCAACCTTTCTTTGCTGCATTTCTCCTAAAATGACCTTCAAACATGGATCCTAGAACGGAATAGAATTGCTTCTTCCTGCAGCCATTTCCCCCTTCCCTGTCTAGGAACAATGAATCTGCCCCATTAAATAGCAGCTGCAGCTCTTGATAGCTGCAGTTGTGCACTTTTTTCTGTACCCAGCTCACAGCAAACTCACACAGGCAAGCCCAATCCAGGCCAGGAGTTTGCCATAAATGTGATGAGACCAATCTTGGCAAATGCTATGAGGTTGGCCTAGCACAGCTGTGATGGTTATGCTCCCCATGCCGATATCCCACTGCTCCAGTGCCGAGAATGGAAAATTTCCCCTATCCTGCCGTGTCAGTACCGAGCGAGCACAAAGTTAGATTCTCGAGCAGTTTTAGCCAACGTGACGCCATAGCTGACAGGGAGTCAGAGATCTCTTACCCTTACATAGAACTGGTTGGCTGCATGGCCAAAGGCCAAGGAGAGAAAGCTGGTTCTGGTTCCTCAAATGTCCCATCAGCTGGAAAGACTCTTGAACCATTGGGACTGACCAACGCCGCAAGTGTGTTCAAATCCTATCTCTGTAACCTCCTCCAGCCCTACAACCCTCCAAGAACTCTGCGTTCCTCCAAACCTGGCCTCTTGTGCATCCCCAAATTCCTTCGTCCCACCATTGCCTTGGGACGTTTTGCTACATTAAAGGTGCTATTTTTTTTCATTCATGGGATGTGGGCATCACATGGCCAACATTTATTGCCCATCCCTAATTGCCCGTGAGAAGGTGGCGAGCCTCCTTACAACTGAGTGGCTTCCTAGGCCATTTCAGAGGGCAGTTAAGAGTCAACCACATTGCTGTGGGTCTGGCATCACATATAGGCCCGACCAGGTAAGGACGGCTGATTTCCTTCCCTAAAGGAACCAGGTGGGTTTTTACGATGATCTGGTAGTTTCATGGTCACCATTACTGATAATAGCTTTTTATTCCAGTATTATTTAATTAACTGAATTCAAATTCCACAGCTGCCGTGGTGGGATTTGAACTCATGTCTCCAAATCATTAGTCCAGGCCTCTGGATTACTAGTCCAGTAACATAATCACAAGACCATTCCCAGTATAAATGCAAGTTGTTGTTGTTTGCATAGGAGGCCTGGCCCAAACCAGTGCAATACATGGCCTTTGCACTGGCTAGCCAAATAGCTCCACAGAGTATCAGCGCCCCAAATGTTTTCCTCTCCATGACCCCAACCGATCGATTATTCCAAACATTTATTACTCTTTGCGTAAAGAATTTCTTTGTAATATCTGTTTTAGATTTATGTTCCACTCGTTTAAATTTATGTCCCCAGGTCCTGCCTTGCTTTGAAGTAAACTAACTGGGGGTTGCACCTAGTTAACTCTCAACATATGATCTTTAGGAAACTGCATTTGACTGTCATTCTTGCAAGACTTGCATGAATACTCATAGAGAAAGGCATTGAGCCTGCCAGCTCCTGCCAGGATGTGATACTATGGGAACCAGGAGGAGAATAACTGCAGTGGTCATCCTTCATCAACACATCTGGCTTTGACAGTCAGGTAATAGTACTTCATGTTCAGCTCAACCTCTGATTTGATGGAGTTTGTTTGATCCATAAATTAGCATATGTTCGGTGCTCGGCCAAGAGCCTCGGAATGTGAAATAAATGTCTTTAAAATTGTGGGAGCTCAGATCAAAGTATGGGCATTTGTACAAGTTATACAAAGTTTTTTGTTGATATTAAAAAAAAGATGCATTTTTATACAGCGCCTTTCGTGACCTCAGGACATCCCAAAGCACTTTACAGCCAATGAAGTACTTTTTGAAGTGTAGACAAATGTTGACACCATTTGGAAGGAGCATGTACGATTTTAAATTTACACTCAACACACCACCCAGGCCGCCTGTATTTTCTGCGGCCTGGAGGAGTCCGTGTTTCACGTATATATGGAGTGAGAGGTTGCAGCCCCTCTTTCATTACTTGAAGGGGCTGCTCCTCGATTTTTGGTTGCACTTCAGTCCCACGCTCTTGATCTACGGTCACCCGGTGCGGAGGGGAGCGGGCAGGTTGGAGGACCTCCTTGTAGGCCTGCTCCTGGGCCTGGCTAAAAAAGCCATCAATTGGTCCAGGCAGCGGGCGGTCAAGGGGGTCGTTCAGCCAGATTGCCTGCCTCTCTTCCGCGGCCATGTTCGCGCCCGGGTGGCCCTGGAGATGGAGCATGCGGTGTCCACCGGCATGCTTGAGTATTTCCGCGACCGGTGGGCGCCGCGGGGACTGGAGTGTGTCGTCAACCTGGAAAACCACATTTTAATTTGATTTGTTAAGTTTTAGTTGAACTTTTGTTAATTTACAGTCAAATTTGTTTTTGGTCCAAACTAAAAGAGTACACTCAACACACCTGAATTTGACCACGACTTTCATTATACATCTCGGTCAGCAAATCTGGGCTTCTTGGCTTACCTCTCCTCCTTGGGACGTTGTCATTATTTTCCTATCAGCACAAGTGGCTATGCTACCATTTAGAGACTTACAAGAGAAAAGTACTTCATTTCCAGCTCGTTCAGGTAATTACTGCTAATTACTGTTGATGCCGAAAGACTGAGTAACTTAACCTGCCACTTGTGGTAGGGTGCGGCTGATTGAAACAATCAGCGTTAGCAGCTTGACAATAAATGTATGTATTTAACTCAACAAAACTAACTACGTTCCTTTATGCCCAACAGAAATGTGGCCCCAGGTTCTTGGAGTTTATTAAATAATAACAATTGATGTTATTTATATATCTAGAATAAATAGGTCGAGGCAAGCTATTTCTCTTAGCTGAATGGGAGGCAGCCAAACTAAGATCATTTCAAATAGTAAAGTTTTTCTTTAAGCACAAACAAACAGAAACTTGAACAAGGGTTGTATAGACAGGGAAAAATGATAAATAATCCCCCACAGGCTTAATTTGGCAGCCGGTAACTTTAAGCAGAACAGAATCGAATGTATTTCACTTGAAGACGGCAGCTATTCACCAGCCAGAAATATTCTGAGTTTAGTAACAAAGCTTTTAGCCACCAATTAAAGAAAACAAATCCCCAGTAACTGGATCATTGGCTTAAAGGGGAACATTTCTATAGCAGTAAGTATTTAAATGTGACGTTCCCAAATCCCCTTGTTGGTTTGGTGTGTTCATCTGGTAAGTAGCGGAGATAGATAGATCAGGAAGGTCCCAGATTTGATCCTTGACCTATGCGGAGTTAGAAGATCACAGCCAAAGTGACAAGGTTTCTACAGTTGACCTCAGTATCCCTAGATTAGGGAGGGGGAAAGTGGGCTGGGGTTCTTGCTGCCGCTGATCACCTCATGTCAGCCATGGCTTAGTGGGTAGTACTCTTGCCTCTGAGTTAGACGGTTGTGGGTTCAAGGCCCACTCCAGCGACTTGAGCACATATTCCAGGTTGACATTCCAGTGCAGTGCTGAGAGAGTGTTGCACGTCCTTCAGATGAGACATTAAATCGAGGCCCCATCTGTCCTTTCAGGTGGATATAAACGATCCCATGGCACTATTTTGAAGAGAGGGCAGGGGAGTTCTCCCCAGTGTCCTGGCCAATATTTATCCCTCAACTGACATCACTAAAACAGATTGTCTGGCCATTATCACATTGCTGTTTGTGGGACCTTGTGTGCAAATTGGCTGTCGCATTTCCTACAATATAATAGTGACTACACTTCATTGGCTGTAATTCTTAGGGACGTCCTAAAGTCGTGAAAGGCATTATATGCAAGCCCTTTCTTTAAGAGTAAACAGATACTTTTAAATCCATGTACATTTGAAAACATGACTAAAATGAAAATTAAAACACAGCTTTCCAAATTAATAACATTGATGTTAAACAAGTGGCTATTTACTTTGAGACATTTTCAAATGAAGAGTGGAACCCTGTTTCTTATTCCTCACCTGATCCATGTTATTTGACCTTTGGTTAAAAAGAACAGAAGATGGCCAGATTACGAGTTAAAGGAAAAGCAGAAAGTTGCAGTTGCTGGAAATAGGAAACACAACCAGGAAATTTTTGGGAACACTCAGCAGGATAGTTAACATTTGTGAAGAGAAGAGACAAGTGAATTGTTCAGGTGTGGACCCTTCAACAAGGTGTACTGAAGAGTCACGTTAACTCATCTCTTCTCTCCACAGATGCTGACTGACACACTGAGTGTTTCCGGCAATTCCTGTTTTTGCTTGAGGTAATGATGAGCACTGATTGACACTGAAATAAAACACTGTCCTTTCATCACTGACACCTGGATTCATAGCCAGCACAGAATGGTGGGATGAAGTTGTGATTGACTCTGCTAAAGTGAAGACCACACACAAAGTGGTTTAGGCAGTTTGAACGACAACAACTTGCATTTATATAGTGTCTTTAATGTATTAAAACATCCCTAGGTGCTTCACAGGAGCATTATCAGACAATAATTGACTTAGAGCCAAAGAAGGAGACGTTAGGACAGGTAACCAAAAGCTTGGTCAAAGAGGTAGGTTTTAAGGAGGGTCCTAAAGGAGGAGAGAGAGGTAGAGAGGTTTAGGGAGGGATTTCCAGAACTTAGGGCTTAGATGGCTGAAGACACGGCCACCAATAGTGGGGCGAAGGAAGAGGGTGATGGACAACCCAGTTCCTAGTGTAGTCCAATACAAAATTACCAAAGTTTGAAAGTTAATTAGTAATCTTACTCAGAGACATTATTAGGATGACTGTGGGAAATGAATTATTTACGCAGCTGCAGTAGGCAGCGCTTTGCTGAGCTTTGGAGTAAACGGCATTATTGGTACAGAGTAGGCTGAAATTTACTCTACATTTACCTGAACTGAATACTTGATGGTGACACCGAGTGGAAAAATTCCATTTATCAGCACAGCCTTTGCCTTATGAATTTAAAACTTCCAAAATTATTTTCAAAACAGTGAGGTACGTTGTAAAGGTGTGAGAAGGAAAAGTCACCTAATGAAGTACATTATGGGTCCTGTAGGGTAGTGGTTATGGTACTGATTTAATAACCTAAGAGATTGTGAGTTCATAATCTCATCATGGCAAGTTGTGAAACTGAATTGAATAAATCTGCTAATTTGTGGGCTGACATCAAGGAAAAAAACTATCAAAGCAGCTGGGTTGCTGTAACAACACAACTGGTTCACTAATATCCTCCAGGGAAGGGAACCCCTACCGAATCTGACCTACATGACTGATTCACACAATATTGTTGACTCTTAATGCCCTCTCAAGTGGCCGAACAATCCTCTCAGTTGTACAAGTCACTACTAAGGCCCGTGGCCACCTTCTCAGGGCAATACTGTCCAGTAGAAATTGCTGATTAGCCACAGGTGTGTCTACAGCGACGCCGTTTTACCCACCTGCACTAATTTTAGTAGAAAGCACCTTACATAGACTCACACAATCCAGGTAAATGTACTTCACATGTGTTTATTTACTTAACACCGACCACCATTCAGTAACCAAGAAAGTAAAGCACTCACAATGATCAAAAAACACTCACACACTCTGCTTTTCATTTTTCAATTATACCAACAAACGCACACAAAAATTAAAGTTCACATGCATACGCCATATGAATAGGAGTATTGCGATCACAGGCCCAACGATGGTGTCTATTACAGTACTCATTTTTTATTTCCAATCAAAAATGCAATTTGCTGCATCTGGTTTCCCAATTAGCCAAATGTAGCAAGAGGCAACATATTGGACAACATGGAACTAGGCAATGGGCAATAAATGGAGCTTTGTCAAGAACAAATAAAAAACATCTTAAAAGTTCCCTTTACAATTTCCCTATTTGCTTGATCAACGTGTCCCTCACCTATGACTTGGAATAGGAAATACTAACAGCAAAAAAAACTTGCATTTATATAGCGCTCTTCAGGACATCCCAAAGGGCTTTACAACAAATTAAATACTTTAAAAGTGTAGTCGTTGCTGTAATGTAGGGAAGCAAAGGACAGCGATCTACCGTTACCTACCAATACACATAAGACAAAAAGGAGAGACAAGGCCATCAGGCTCATTGATGTTCACCCTTTCTATTAGGTTATGCAAGCTCCATGCATCACCCTCCCTGGATGCTAGTCATACCCTTATCACTCCAGCAACGCCAACAATTTGATTCCCATTAGACTATCAGGATGAAAGTTATTCAAAGTTGTTTTTTGTGGGGGAGAGACAGAAGAATGGCATTTTAAAAAATCTGAATTAAGCAAAAGTTTTAGTGGGCAAGGAGGGAGAAGGTAATCCGAGTGGGAGGAGGCTCGTGTGGAGTATGAACACCGGCATTGGGCCGAATGGCTTGTTTCTGTGCTGTTGATTCTATGTAATTCCTTGATTGCATTCAAACTGCAATTGATGCAAAGCAGAAGCAGGGAGGAGTGGGCTGCAAGCCGTCAGAGGCAAAGCAGAAGCAGTGTGACACCACCTCCTCGAGGTGGCCTCGAACCCAATGCGAAATGCAGAACTGATGCTAGTTTTGCTGTAATTCTTGCATTTCTGGGAAGCAGAAACTGACGTGATATATGCAGTGGTAAGCATCACTAGATTCTGGGTCTGTTCCACAATGGGAACATATGCTTTTCAACAGGCCCCTCATTATTATATTCAAGGGGCTTAATGTCTGTTTTAAGCAGCCGCATAGGAAGCCTAAAAATTGGGCCTGACATGTTTAGAAGTGGGCCTAATATCTGCATGATTGAGCGCAGGCCATCCCACTACTAAATTGGTCCGTTTTATGCCCGAAAAACTGACACAACGCATACCAATTTCTACACCTATAATTTACAGAGTCAAATATGGCTCATTTTCATAAAAATCATGTTGACAGTTTCCAGGCTATAGTAGGTTCTAGCTGCAAAGAGTTTATAAGTAAATTAGGTGTGTGGAGCAACAGGTACAGTATAAACAAAGAAAACCCCTGTAGATCAGTGTAATTTCTGTGTGAGAAGTGTCTCACAGGCCTCAACTGTGCTAGGTTTCGGTTGCTCAAGTGCCTAAGCCTTTGTGTAGACAGCTGAAAATGTTTATCTAGTCACCACTGACTCTTTAACTCAATGTAACTAGGAACAGTTATTGTTCATAGGACTTGAGTAATAAAAGGAAAAGAATACAAATCTTTGAAGGTAGCAGGAACCAGTTGATAAGGCTTTTATAAAAGCTTACGGGATCCTTAGCTTTATAAATAGAGGCATAGAGTGCAAAAGCAAGGATGTTATGCAAAACCTTTATAAATCACTGGTTAGGCCTCAGCTGGAGTATTGTGTTCAATTCTGGGCACCATACTTTAGGAAGGATATCAAGGCCTTGGAGAGAGTACAGAGGAGATTTACTAGAATGGCACCAGTGATGAAGCACTTCAGTTATGTGGAGAAGCTGGGATTGTTCTCCTTAGAGCAAAGAAGGTTATGGGGAGATTTAATAGAGGTGTTCAAAATTATGAGGGGTTTTGATATAGTAGACTGGGAGAAACTGTTTCCACTGGCAGGAGGGTCAGTAACCAGAAGACACAGATTTAAGATAATTGGCAAAAGATACAGGGGAGAGATGAGAATTTTTTTTACACAGCGAGTTGTTACAATCTGTAATGCACTGCCTCAAAGGGTGGTGGAAGTAGATTCAATAATAACTTTCAAAAGGGAATTGGATAAATACTTGAAAAGAAAAAATTTGCAGGGCTATGGGGAAAGAGAAAGGGAGTGGAACTAATTGGACAGCTCTTTCGAAGAGCTGGCACAGGCACGATGGGTCAATTGGCCCCCTTCTGTGCTGTAAGAGTCTATGATTCTTACCTTGTTCTTTATATAGCGCCTTGTCACATCTAGGCAATATTCCCTTTAAGCTGCGCAGCGCTCCAGGGGTCCCGAGCAGCCAGTGAGCTGGATTTTAAATTGAAAAAACATGCATGCGCGGTCTTTTGAATGGGCCGCACAGCCTGTTAAAGGGGCCATGCGGCCCAAAAAAAATTACGTGGAACATTGCTCCTAGGATTTGACCTTTCCCAAAGCATTTTACCTTTGCCATGACATTGCCTGTAGGAGCTGCTCATTACTGGTTGGGCTTGCTTTCTTCTGCTGGCCTGGTGCGGTTATTGGTCGAGCTGACCATGGTGACAGCTCTGCTCCCCATACAATGTTGCTGATGTTTCCATGGTGCTGAAGTCCAGCATGTTCACCTGTGTAATGCACTGGGGTGAATTTTCAAAATGGAAATGAAAATCTGGTGGGGTGTAAATCACACAGGGTGTATACGGACAGGTTATATAGTGGGCAGGGCATAGAAACATAGAAGATAGGAGCAGGAGTAGGCCATTTGGCCCCTCGAGCCTGCTCCGCCATTCAATGCGATCATGGCTGATCATCCAAATTCAGTACCCTGTCCCTGCTTTCTCCCCATACCCCTTGATCCCTTTAGCCTTAAGAAATATATCCAACTCCTTCTTGAATATATTTAATGAATTGGCCTCTACTGCCTTCTGTGGTAGAGAATTCCATAGGTTCACCACTCTCTGGGTGAAGAAATTCCTCCTAATTTCTGTCCTAAATGGCTTACCCCTTATCCTTAGACTGTGACCCCTGGTTGTGGACTCCCCGACCATCGGGAACATCCTTCCTGCATCTAGTTTGTCCAGTCATGTCAGAATTTTATAAGTTTCAATGAGATCCCCTCTCATTCTTCTAAACTCCAGCGAGTATAAGCCCAATCGACCCAATCTCTCCTCATACGTCATTCCTGCCATCCCAGGTATCAGCCTGGTGAATCTTCGCTGAACTCCTTCCATGGCAAGAACATCCTTCCTCAGATAAGGCAACCAAAACTGCACACAATACTCCAGATGTGGTCTCACCAAGGCCCTGTACAACTGCAGCAAGACATCCTTGTTCCTGTACTCAAACCCTCTCGCTGCGAAGGCCAACATACCATTTGCCTTCTTAACCGCCTGCTGCACCTGCATGCTTACCTTCAGCGACTGGTGCACAAGGACACCCAGGTCTCGTTGCACTTCCCCTTCTCCCAATCTATTGCCATTCAGATAATAATCTGCCTTCCTGTTTTTGACACCAAAGTGGATATCCACGTTATATTGCATCTGCCATGCTTCTGCCCAATCACCCAACCTGTCCAAATCATCCTGGAGTTTCTCGGCATCCTCCTCACAGCACACACGCCCACCCAGCTTTGTGTCATAAAACAGGTGGGGTGTAAAATAGGATGGGGTGTAAAATCAGGCGGTGTGTAAATCAGAAGGGGTGTAAAATGGGACAGGGTGTAAATGGGGGCGGGTGTAAATCAGAGGGGGGTACATCTGGTGGGGTTTAAAAAGGGGTGGCTGATTTGATGCCGCTAGGTGGCAAGAGTGACAATTCAACTCACTATTTTAGCAGATAACCAACAAGCAGTAACCGAGGAAGTACAGTACAGCACTCAGAAATTGAAAGCACTTGCTCACTGATTGCTGTCATACCATTTTACCAACAAACACACAAAAAGGTTAAAGTTCACATGTATACACCTGTGAATGTAAGTATTGAGATCACATGCTCAAGGAGTGTGTCAATTTTTATTTACTTATCAGAAATGCAATTAGCCACATCTGGATTTCTAATTAGCCACATGTGGCTAATGTCTTGGTGACCACTGATCTGGGTTAGTATCTCAAACAGGTGCCAACTCAAATGTGGTGAAGGGCACACAACGGTTCAGATGTGGATATTACCAGTGTGAGCGCCAACTGACCTGGCATTTTATTTCATTCAGCTGATGCAGAACTTTCTTTTAGCGGAGTCAACAGCAGGGTATTCTTTTGTTTGTACCAAAAAAAAACCAAATTGGACTGTAAACAAAAGTTCAACTAAAACTTAACAAATCAAATTAAAATTTGGTTTTCCGAGTTGATGATGCACTCCAGTCCCCGTGGCGCCCACCGGTCACGGAAAAACTCAAGCGCACCGGCGGACACCGCGTGCTCCATCTCCAGGGCCACCCGGGCGCGAACATGGCCGCGGAAGAGAGGCAGGCAATCCGGCTGGACAACCCCCTCGACCGCCCGCTGCCTGGACCAATTGATGGCTCTTTTAGCCAGGCCCAGGAGCAGGCCCACAAGGAGGTCCTCCAACCTGTCCGCTCCCCTCCGCACCGGGTGTCAACAGCAGGGTCATGAGATTTTCAAAGGCGATGTATAAAGTTCAGCAACAGGTGAAATTGGAGTTAGAGCTGTGTAGTTGAGGGGGAAACAGGTGACAAGGCAGTGGAGCCGGCTGTCTCATGTAGTAGGAAGCGTCTCGCTAAATTTGAAGGGAGTTCAAATCAACTCATTCATAAATACTCCCCGATGCTCCTGGAACAGTCAAATAAGGGGGGAAACGCGAAAGGTATGATACAAAGTAGCTTGAGCACTCTCTCCCGGTACAATTAGATAAAGTGGGAGGCACTGGTGTACTTAAACCCCAGCACACACATGGATGGAAACATACAGCTACTTCTGTCCCCTTAAACAACACGGCCTTGGTTCCACTATTGCAGAAAGCAGCATTGACTGAGCTCGGTTCCCAATGTGACACTCAGTTTCACTCCATCTAGTCGGTAACAATGCCCGGGATTCCCCGGGGAGAGAGAGATTTGGTTCATTCCAACGCACCCAATGTGTGGCAGTAAGTCACCCTGCTCGCTTGCACTGATCATTTTGCTGCCATCTAGTTTGGGAACTGTTCTATTGCTGGAGAGAGAGAGGGAGGAGGCGTCACCGTGTTGTTACCTGCAGTCGATGTCCTGCCTCACCATTCCAAGCTGGGATAGAACTGCCCCCTTTTAAAATCTCGGTGCACAGCGTCGGTGCATTTGGAAGGATTCCCTCCTCCCGCTCTCTCTCTCCCACCGAACACATACTTTTTTGAAAGTGAAACGAGTGAGGGTTGACTGACTGGACTGAGAGTGAAGACCAGCAACATGGCCTCCTCCCCTCCCGAAGACACCGACGGACTCCCCGAACAGGTGAGAAGGGACCGTGGGACTGTTGCAGCCCCGTGCCCTCTTGTTCAAACTGTTTGTACCCGGGCTCCGCTCTTGTGCCCGTCTCCCTGGTTTTACTTCTTCCTCGTCTTTCGCCTTTGACTCCTGTCTGTAGCACGTCCACCAACTTTTTTTTGCAGAAGCAAAAGTATCCCCAGAACTCTTTTTATAAGTTTCTTTTAAAAAAAAAAACACTCTCTCTGGTTTGCAAAAAAAGTATAACGTGTCCTTATTTGAGGGCGCCAATGTAATCGCTCCCTTTGGTTGCAGTGAACCCCTTTAAAGACTGCTCAGTTCTGTCAAAGTGCAGATGGGATAATATGTATGTTTTTTTTCAATTCCCAATTTTAGCCCGCATACTTGCACTAACCCATCTCCAGTGGATATAGACGGCACTGCAGTACGTGTGTTTTAAGTGAACTATTTGCAAGCAACAGGTATCCCGCAGCGTTTCCTGGAAAGGGAGTTAGCCAGGAATCCAGGTGTACTGTACATAACTTACAAAAGTCTTGTCTCCAGTACATAAGCCCCCTGTTAAAGGAACATCTCCGAGTCGTGACAAGCAGCCTACAGTTTAGCAGAATCCGTCCTTTCACTTCCCCAACCCCATCTGTTTTCCGTACAGTGCAGCTGTAATTCACTCCGTTTTATATACATTTTTTAAATCTCACCGACCTATTTTAAAGGACTAACGCGCGTTAAAGTGGGAAACCGTCTTTAAGAGACTCCCTTCCCGTTCTCTATCCTCCCGTATAGAGGAATGTGAACCTCGTAATGTACGTAGATATTGAAAATCTTAAAAGCAGTTTCACGCCGCACCTTGTATTTGTTCCGAAGGGTAAGTTTCAGCAGAGCAAGTAGTTTTACTCCCACCCCACCTCTACTTTTATATATTACTGCATTCTACCCAAGCACAGCAAGTAGAAACTGATAACTTCTCCCAATAGTTCTTACTTCAAACTCTACAGTTCCCATTTCAATTCAAGTTTCGAGAGATTCCTTTCCACTTATTGTAAATATTGTAGTGAAACAGATTATTTACTTAACAGGGATTGGCCCTGCACTGTCTCAACTCCGAGTACCACGCTGGCTATGAAGTGCAAACATTTCTGGAATCTTAACCGGCAGCAGAGCGGAAAATTGTCCCGTTTAAAATAAATGTTTTACCGCGTTTCAGATCTACATTATTCAGTGTGTTAAGTGTAATTTATGAGAGGTTTACCGTATGTGTTTGTATGTATATGCGTGTTTGTGAGTGTGTGAGTAAGTAAGGTTGGATTGTGATTTAACACTCCAGAAATTATATCTAAATTTCAACAATTTAAGGATGTAGAACTCAATTCTTGCTATAAAGATAGTGTCACCGTTTTAAAATGCATAATGTACAGTTAGGCAGACCTTTTATTAAAAAAAAGTACATCCAAGTCAATCTTGAGCAACAAGTATTAATGGCGGAGACATATCGTGTATGTTGGAAAATGTAAACTTTGATATTGTGCTGTGCTCATGTGAGTGTGTAAAGAATTCGTGTTTTCAGTGCCTCTGCTGATTTCTGAAAGCCTGTGTATTGCTGATGACTAGTTAAACTAATATTTCAGTATCTGTGTCTGAAGACCATTTCATTGCGATTTTGAAAAATGTCACGGTTGCTGGATATTTTGCAGCTTGTCAATAACATGAAAATTTTTAAAAATTGAAAGTGCTCTTTGTGGCTGAATCCAATCTGGGAGAGCTATAAGGAATTTTTATATGTTTACTTTATTAAAAGGCAGCAGCTCTTTCAGTGGGGTAACAGTCGTCGAAGTGTGTGTTGTAGTGTAAAAGTGAGTGTGCTCAAATGGGGCAACGATAAGTGGCAAAGGAAAGCAGAACACATCCATTGATGAATCCCTATTTCCTGGCTCATTTTTACTGTATGCTGTTTAATCCATTCTACAATTGTACCAAATGACATTCATCAACTCTGTTAGTTTTGGAATATGATAGTCAATAATGGATTGCTATTCTTTCCCATTTTTTTTGTTGAGATATAATTTTGTTCAGAGGTGTCAGCCTTGGTTCAGTGATAACTCGCTTGCCTCTGAGTGAGAAGGTTGGGACTTGAGCACAAAATCTAGGCTAACACTTCAGTGCAGTACTGAGGGAGTGCTGCACTGTCAGAGCTGCTGTCTTTCGGATGAAATGTTAAACCAAGACCCCGTCTGCTCTCTTGGGTGGATGTAAAGGATCCCATAACACTATACAACATTTTATCCTTCAACACCTAAAAACAGATTATCTGGTCATTATCACACTGCTGTTTGTGGGACCTTGCTGTGCACAACTTGGCTGCTGCATTTCCTACATTACAACAGTGACTACACTTCAAAAGGTACTTAATTAGTTGTAAAGCACTTTCGGATGTTCTGAGGTTGTGAAAGGCGCTGTGTAAATGCCAGCCTTTTGTCTTTATAATCTCTCTGAACAAGGGGTAGTTTACATGCCTGTCACTCATCCCTGACCCAGCTGCTGTTATGCACGATATATAAGCAAAGCAGTTTTCCTTGTTTACCTTGGTGAAAAAAATGTTCTCCGGAATGAGGTGATTTCACAGTTGTGTAGGCTGCTGGTATTGAAAAATAATTCTGTCAGATTTTAGGTGCAAGATAATAAGCTTCTGTTTGTATAAAGAAAGAAAAAAACATCGCATTCAGAAAATATAAGCGAATGAAATACCTGTATCTTGTAAGTATGGGATCCAGTCATTGGTTGGGTTGGATTGCAAGGTAGTAGTAACATGTTGAGAGTTCAGGTGAAGTTGTAAACCATTGGAGTGGGCCTTGAGCAGTTTATCAGTGTAATCTGAATCTCATGCTGAGTCACTGCCTTGAGTACATTCCTGCTTCTTGTTATTTTGTAATAAATACAAAGAAAAGTAATATAATGTTATCGTCTACAAGCTGAGAGAGCAGTTGTGTCTTAAATGGTTGGCAAGCCTCAGCGATCGCTTCATATCACTCATACTGTAGTGATACTAAATTTTATTTCACAATGTTACAAGGAAGTGGGATATCATTTATTCTGTAAAGGGAATAACATTTGGGAGTATATTACATGGCTGCCAGACATTTATCTTTTTAGCAAGAAACATCACAATGTCAAGCACACATGTTTACATTTATTTTTATAACCTATACAGTTTTTGTTATTTTCCTCCTTCATTTCTGAGGTTTTCCAGTTAGAAGTTGCCATTGCATTTTGTAAGTGAGAGGGTGAGTTTAGATCCTGTCCGTCTGTTCAGGTGCACATGTGAGACATCCAATGGCACTGTTTGACAAGAACAAGAATTTCTCCAAGTGTCTGGGCCAAAATTCCTCCCTCAAACCACTTCCACCAAAAAAGTGGAGTAACTGGTCGTTTCTCATTTCTATTGATACAATATTACTGGTGCAGAATAACTGCTGTGTTCTGTTCGCATAACAATACTCTATCACAAAAGTAATTCTTTTTGTGTGAAACTCTTGGAGACAGTTAAATCCTTGACTCTGAGTCAGAAGGTTGTGGGTTCAATTACCACTCCAGAAACTTGAGCACAAAATCTAGGCTGACATTTCAGTGCTGCACTGTCGGTAGTGCTGTCTTTCGGATGAGACGTTAAACTGAGGCACCATCTGCCCTCTCGGCTGGATGTAAAAGATCCCATGGTATTATTTGAAGAAGAAAATAAGAATTCTCCCGCCCCCCCCCGCCCCGCCCCGCCGCGCCCGCCCCCCCGCCGCCAACACCACTAAAACAGATTATCTGGTCGTTATCACATTGCTCTTTATGGGACCTTGCTGTGCACAAATTGGTTGCCTCATTTCCTACATTACAACAGTGACTACACTTCAAAAGTACTTAATTGGTTGTAAAGTGCTTTGGGATGTCCTGATGTTGGTGCTATATAAATGTAAGTCTTTTGTTTCTGATAAGGTGCTATATAAATGGCTTTGCATCATGTGACAAGAAAAGCATATATTCATGTACTAGTAGATTTCCCATGGCAGTTGACACTAAGCTAAGTATTGGATCCAATAATGAAATGGTCAGCCCCCATTGCACTGGTGCACATCAAATAAGTGCACCACTATTATTGGACGCTGAAAACTCCTCAGTGATGTAGTCCTGAAGCGCCTGTGGCACTGAGAGCATGCGCACAGCTTGTGTGTTTGGCTATTTGAGATCTCCCCCAACATTAAAATGTAGTGAGGTCACAGCCTTGTAATGTGGGATGAGCATCTGAACGACGGCCATATATACACTGGCACTGTATGGGAGGCCCAGTCACCATATTGGGCTTCTTCCCCTTCAGATGGACTCTTTTTTTGAACTAGTAGTGAGTGGGATTCCACTTGCTCTAATCTGACTGCTTCTTTGCTGTCTGCTGTGTTTCCAACACAGATCTTCTTCAAGCTGCACCCCATCTGCTGCCTGTGTTCATTTCCCCATTGTGCGCCACCTATCGACGGGCTATGAGTATCCCTCTGGGCATCCCTCTCCCTTGGCAGGTTCTGGAGGAGGAGGAGGTGGGTCAGAGGAGACATGTTTACACCCAAGACGATCAAGCTCATCTGTGCTTACAAAGTACGCAAAGCCATCTGTATTTCCAAAGTCAGGCGTTTGTACCTGGATTAGCCCAAAGAAACCCTGCATGGAGTGTCTGCAGCACCCCCAGGACGCCTGTGGCAGAACTGTACAAATTCCTGCAGCTAGACCTGGTTGCCTCTGAGTGTAGCGATGGCTCTGTCAGTAGCTGGCCAGGGAACAGCTACTTTAAATGTACATTTCACAGTGTCCTTCCAAACAGGGGATGCCTGTCAAATCTCCCACCTTGCAGTATATAGTGCATCATGCAGGTGCCGGATGCCTCCTTTGCAGGCCAGTGAATTCATCCATTTTCCTAGAGAAAACGGGCAGCAGTACAGAGGTACCCTGCATCTTTTTTGTAGAGTTGGATTTCCCAAAGTGCTGGACAAGCATGGGGCCATATTGATCCTCCCTACATTGAATGCCAGCAACGTCCACATCCCATGAACGAATAAAAAAAAAGAATCCCCCCCCCCCCCCCCACTCCCCTTCATCAACATAGAGGTTTCACTCTGTCAATGTGCATCTGCTGTGAGCATAGGCACAGAATCATACACATTAACACAGCCAGCCTGGCAGTTGCCACAATACCTTTCTCTTGTTGAAATCCACGGTGCCACCATTAATTAGTCGGCCATGGCTCTGTGGTAGCACTCTCTCCTCTGGGTCATGAGTTCAAATCCCACACCAGAGACTTGAGCACATAAATCTAGGCTGGCACTTCAGTGCAGTGCTGAGGGAGTGCTGCACTGTCAGAGGTGGCGTCTTTCGGATGAGACGTTAAACCGAGGCCCCATCTTCCCTCTCAGGTTGACGTAAAAGGTCCCATGGCACTTTTCGAAGAAGAGCAGGGGAGGTCTCCCTGGTGTCCTGGCCAATATTTAACTCTCATCCAGAATCACTAAAAAAAAAACAGATTATCTTGTAATTTATCTCAATGCTATTTGTGGGACGTTGCTGTGCACAAATTGACTGCTGCATTTCCCTACATTACAACAGTGTCTACACTTCAAAAGTACTTACTGTAATTGGCTATAAAGTGCTTTGGGGCATTCTGAGGTTGTGAAAATGCTATATAAATGCAAGTTTCTTTTTCTTCCACACACTGTTGCTGCCTCTCCTCTCGCTCTCTCTCTCCCCCTCCCTCCCTCTCTGCAGGAATTTCTAACAAGTGATTCATTTTATTAGCCAGTTTAATAATTTGGAAACTGGATGAATTTAACATTTTTATATGTTTCTTATATTATAAACGTTAGTTGGAATTACCCAATTCAGTTGGGCCAGAAAACAAGATTGCAGCTGGACCCACCTTCAAAAAAAGTTGACTAAATGGATTAATTCACTGGTTTCAGCTTTGAATTGGTTGCTTTATGTGGGAAATTTCTTGATCTATTTTCCAGCCAGTGTGGATAAATTCCTTGTTTGAGCTAATCAGAAAAGTTAGACTTATTTTTCCTGTTATGAACATGTTTAATGTTCTATTTACATATTGAACTTTTGGAGTGATATACAAAAGATCGTTACTTTTGTGAATTTTTTCTTAGAATATGCAAATAATGAATTAAAATTACTGTCTTTCATATTCCTGGTCATTGGGAAGAGCTAAAAATTAATTTTACAAAAGTGCAAGTAAACAAGAAATTAAATCAACTAGGATTTCAGTTTGCTGTTAAAGTTTAGTTTTAACTTCTCAATTCATACTATAAGTAATAACTTGGATTAAATAGCACCTATCACGTCCTCCGGGCATCCCAAAGCCAAGGATGTACCTTTTTGAAGTGTAAATGCAGTAGCCAATTTGCACACAGCAAGGGCCCACAAACAGATAAATGACCACATAACCTGTTTTTTAATGATACTGGTTGAGGATAAATATTGGCCAGGACACTAATTGAACTCCCCTGCTCTTCTTCGAATAGTGCCATGACAACATAAGAATTAGGAGCAGGAGTAGGCCATACGGCCGTTCAAGTCTGCTCCGCCATTCAGTAAGATCATGGCTGATCTTGGACCGCAACTCCACTTTCCCGTCAGATCCCCACATCCCCCGATTTCCCCATGAGTCCAAAAATCAATCTATCTCAGCCTTGAATATACTCAATGACTCCACAGCCCTTTGGGGTAGCAAATTCCAAAGAATCACAATCCTTTGAGTGAAGAAGTTCATCCTCATCTCAGTCTTAAATGGCTGACCCCTTATCCTGAGACTATGCCCCCTAGTTCTAGACTCCAGCCAGGGGAAACAACCTCTCAGCATCTACCCTGTCAATATCTTCATTATCTTATATGTTTCAATGCGATCACCTCTCATTCCTCTAAACTCCAGAGAGCATAGGCCCAATCTACACGATCTCTCCTCATAGGACAACCCTCTAATCCCAGGGATCAATCTAGTGAACCTTCGTTGCACCGCCTCTAAGGCAAGTTGGTCCTTCCTCAGATAAGGAGACCAAAACTGTGCACAGTACTCCAGGGCCTAAAAATTGGGTTGATTTGCGCCTCCCGTTAGCCCCTAAGAGGGCGCTAACGAGGCGCAAAGCAACTAGCGCCTGGGCGCAGCACCGCCAATGTCTCGCGCGAAATTCAGCAGGAGGTTAGCAGCGACGGTAACCGTTAGCGCCCTGCGGCGCTGCACCGCCGCCGATGACGTCCTCGCCGTGCGTCGTGCCCCGGCTGCGATCTTCGGTAGCACCCCCTGACTTGCAGCTGGACGCTATGTCCGACGGGGTCAGGGGGGGCTTACCTGCGGCCAGGGCGGCGCAAATTAAAGTGGAAGTGCTGGGTGGCCATTTTTGTTGCTGGCCGCCTGCCAGCACCTACCCCCACTGCCGTCCCCGGTCTCCTCTGCAGCCCCCCCCAGCGGAGGGCCGGGCTCTTTTGCCTGCACTCCGATCCCTGGAGGCTCAGCTGGGCCCCGGGTGGATATACCCTGCCCCAGCTCGTATCAAAGAGGATACAAAGAAAGAACTTGCATTTATATAGCATCTTTCACAACCTCAGGATGTCCCAAAATGCTTCACAGCTAATGAAATGTTTTTGAAGTGTAGTCGCTGTTGGAATGTAAGGAAATGTGGCAGCCAATTTGTGCACAGCAAGCTCCCACAAACAGCAATGTTGGTTGAGGATAAATACTGGCCAGGACACTAGTTGAACTCCCCTGCTCTTCTTTGAATAGTGCTGTGGGATCCTTTACGTCCACCTGACAGAGTAAATTTCGCCTCAGTTTAACGTCTCATCCCAAAGACATCTGACAGTGCAACACTCCCTCAGTACCGCATGGAAGTGTCAGCTTGGATTATGTGCTCAAGTCTCTGGAGTGAGGCTTGAATCTACGACCTTCTAACCTGGAGCCGAAACTCATTGTGTTGTAGCTGGGGTCAGCAGACCTGAGTTATGCAGGTGACTTCAGGTCACATTCTGACCAGCAGCTAAGAAGTTCTGCTCCTCCACTGGTTAAAATTTAACATGAGTACAAAGGCAGCTGGGGCCCAGTTACTTTGCACCACAAGCTGTCCCTAACCCAGCATTAACACTGGAAGTCTCACTCGGGCAGGCTGGCTGGTGTAGGATATGGAGATGTCGCACTGTACAGTAGAGGGTGCTTTTCTGATGTTGGTGCGGGGGTGGGGGTAGAGTTGAAGAAGCTTCATCTATAGAGTAACTTGCTGTTGACACTGCCTGAAATGGGAGCATGTTCCATTCTGCAGCACCAATATCCCTCACCTTGATGAGCCTAGCAAGGAAAAGTTGATTATAAGCCATATTTGTAAAATTAGGATAACAAATCTTCTGAAAAGGCTACCAGTTTTGATATTGTAATAGTTTTACAGTCTGTTTATAAACAACCATTGATTTCGGGGTTTGGCTCAAATTAGTAACTCATTTTGTACTTGGCTCGGGATGAATTCCGGTTTGCATAATTTAGAACTTTTTTGTATAATTATGTTTAGTGGGAACACTGTGGTAGAAATTCGGCGTGGGTGACAGTGCAGAATGGCTGGTATCGCATGTACTGCCCGTTTTGCGCCCTACCCAATATTCAGTTCCTATGAGGTCAGATGGAACTGAATATCAGGCAGGACGTATAACGGGCAGCCCATGCGATACCGGCCAAGATGAATTTCTACCCCACTGTGCTAATCACTTAAAATAAAGTCGTCATTTCAATTTTTAAAAAAGTTTTAACCTGTCAATTTCGGTCAGGTCAGTAATTCACGTGTAAGTGTGTGTACGTTCACCCCCCCCCGCCCTCCCCCCAGCTTAATTTGGTGAAATAGACATCTCCTTTTTGTTTCCTCTTCCCCAAAACCATATATCGCAACCCTGCCAAGAAGGCAAGCACAGCTTTGCCAATGGCACCCTATAATTGGTTAACGGGTTGTGCAGCCCTGGGTTGACTGATCCTCCATGTCCTCTCCTCTTCACCCATTTTGTAAGGATAGTGCCTCATCTGCATTTAGTCCCGGGCACCTGAAATCAGGACTTCACCAGTGCACACAAACCCGCTTATTACCTCTCCCAGCAACAGCACTACTTCCCGTAAGAAGTAGATGTGTTTGAGTTATCTCAGCTTATCACGGAACTTATCTCTTCCTATCTCGACTCTTTTTTCTCCCCTTGTCCAGTCTCTTCCCACCTACATCCGCGACTCTTCCGACGCCCTCCGCCACTTTAACAGTTTCCAGTTTCCTGGCCCCCACCGGCTCCTTTTCACTGGACGTACAATCCCTCTACACCTCCATCCCCCACCAGGACGGCCTGAGGGCGCTCCGGTTCTTCCTTGAACAGGGGCCCAACCAGTCCCCATCCATCACCACCCTCCTCCGCCTGGCTGAACTTGTTCTCACATTGAACAACTTCTCCTTTGACTCCACTTACTTCCTCCAAATCAAAGGTGTTGCTATGGGAACCCGCATGGGTCCTAGCTATGCCTGCCTTTTCGTGGGATATGTGGAACATTCTTTGTTCCAGTCCTACTCAGGTCCCCTCCCTCACCTCTTTTTCCGGTACATTGATGACTGTATCGGTGCCGTTTCCTGCTCTCGCCCTGAACTAGATAATTTCATTCACTTTGCTTCCAATTTCCACCCTTCCCTCACCTTCATATGGTCCATCTCTGACTCGTCACTTCCCTTCCTCGACTTCTCCGTCTCCATCTCTGGGGATAGGTTATTGACAAACATTCACTACAAGCCCACTGACTCCCACAGCTACTTGGACTACACTTCCTCCCACCCTGCCTCCGAAAAGGACTCTCTTCCATTCTCCCAGTTTCTCCATCTCCGCCGCATCTGCTCTGACGATGCCACCTTCCATACCAGTGCTTCTGACATGTTTTCCTTTTTCCTCAACCGAGGATTCCCCTCTACCGTGGATGACACGGCCCTCGACCGTGTCCGCTCTATCTCCCGCATTTCTGCCCTCACCCCTGCCCCTCCCTCCCGGAACCACGATAGGGTTCCCCTTGTCCTCATCTTTCACCCCACCAGCCTCCACATTCAACAGATCAGCCTCTGCCATTTCCGCCACCTCCAGCGTGATCCCACCACTAAACGCATCTTCCCCTCTCCTCCCCTTTCAGCATTCTGTAGGGACCGCTCCCTCCACGACACCCTTGTCCACTCCGCTATCATCCCCAGCACCCCTTTCCCTTTGCCCGGCACCTTCCCGTGCAAGCGCAGGAGATGCAACACATGCCCTTATACCTCCCCCCCCCTTCCCACTGTCCAGGGCCCCAAACACTCCTTCCAGGTGAAACAGCAATTTATTTGTACTTCTCGCAATTTAGCATACTGTATTCGCTGCTCATGATGTGGTCTCTATATTGGGGAGACCAAACGCAGATTGGGTGACCGCTTTGCGGAACACCTCCGTTCAGTCCGTAAGGGGGACCCCGAGCTTCCGATCGCCTGTCATTTTAATTCACCGCTCCACTCCCACTCAGACCTCGCCGTCCTCGGCCTCTTGCATTGTTCCACGGAAGCTCAGCGAAAGCTCGAGGAACAGCACCTCGTCTTTCGATTAGGCACTTTACAGCCTTCCGGACTCAACATAGAGTTTAACACTCGGCCCCTAATTAATTAATATATATATAATGTATGTATATGTGTGTATATAGGCATCGGTAGTGGGGAAAATGCTAGAGTCTATTATAAAAGATGTAATAGCAGAGCACTTGGAAAACAGTGACAGGATCGGACAAAGTCAACATGGATTCACAAAAGGTAAATCGTGCTTGACTAATCTACTGGAATTTTTTGAGGATGTAACTGGTAAAATAGATAAGGGAGAACCAGTGGATGTGGTGTATCTGGACTTTCAGAAGGCCTTCGATAAGGTCCCGCATAAGAGATTAGCGTGTAAAGTTAAGGCACATGGGATTGGGGGCAAGGTATTGACTTGGATAGAGAACTGGTTGGCAGACAGAAAGCAAAGAGTTGGAATAAACGGGTCTTTTTCCGAGTGGCAGGCAGTGACTAGTGGGGTACCGCAGGGATCGGTCCTTGGACCCCAGCTATTCACAATATATATTAATGATCTAGACAAGGGAACTAGATGTAATATCTCCAAATTTGCAGACGACACAAAGCTGGGTGGGTGTGTGTGCTGTGAGGAGGATGTCGAGAAATTCCAGGATGATTTGGACATGTTTGGTGATTGGGCAGAAACATGGCAGATGCACTAACGTGGATAAATGTGAGGTTATCCACTTTGGTGGCAAAAACAGGAAGGCAGATTATTATCTAAATGGCAATAGATTGGGAGAAGGGGAAGTGCAACGAGACCTGGGTGTCCTTGTGCACCAGTCGCTGAAGGTAAGCATGCAGGTGCAGCAGGCGGTTAAGAAGGCAAATGGTATGTTGGCCTTCGTAGTGAGAGGGTTTGAGTACAGGAACAAGGATGTCTTGCTGCAGTTGTACAGGGCCTTGGTGAGACCACATCGTGAGTATTGTGTGCAGTTTTGATCGCCTTATCTGAGGAAGGATGTTCTTGCCATGGAAGGAGTTCAGCGAAGATTCACCAGGTTGATACCTGGGATGACAGGAATGACTTATGAGGAGAGATTGGGTCGATTGGGCTTGTACTCACTGGAGTTTAGAAGAATGAGAGGAGATCTCATTGAAACTTATAAAATTCTGACAGGACTGGACAGACTAGATGCAGGAAGGATGTTCCCGATGGTCGGGGAGTCCAGAACCAGGGGACACAGTCTAAGGATAAAGGGTAGGCCACTTAGGACAGAAATGAGGAGGAATTTATTCACCCAGAGAGTGGTGAACCTGTGGAACTCTCTACCACAGAAGGCGGTGGAGGCCAGTTCATTAAATATATTCAAGAAGGAGTTGGATATATTTCTTAAGGCTAAAGGGATCAAGGGGTATGGGGAGAAAGCGGGGACCGGGTACTGAATTTGGATGATCAGCCATGATCGCATTGAATGGCGGAGTAGGCTCGAGGGGCCGAATGGCCTACTCCTGCTCCTATCTTCTATGTTTCTATATATTTTTTTTTTATCCACACTTTTTTGTCTGTCTTTTTTTCTTCTCCCACACATGGCAGCTGTCTTTCATTCTGCCAGCGCAATTTACACGTCATCTAGAGCCATCCTTTGTTTCTTAACCTGTCCCATTACCATCTCCTTTTGCCTTGAATGTCTCTTAATCTCTCCCGCCTTCCATCCTATCACAGACCTTCCCTTTTGTTCTTTCATCCCCTCCCCCCTTTCCCAGCCTCTTCACTTGCTTAAAAATCTGTTCCATTTTCTGCTTTTTTCCAGTTCTGACGAAAGGTCATCAACCTGAAACGTTAACTCTTTCTCTCTTCACAGATGCTGCTTGACCTGCTGAGTTTCTCCAGCATTTTCTGTTCTTATTTCAGATTTCCAGCATCTGCAGTATTTTCTTTTTGTTTGTGTTATTGTTGCTTAGTTACAGACAAGTAACAATTCACTTGTGAATTACCAAGATGTCAGTCTTGGCTCAGTGGTAGCACTCGTGCATCTGAGTCAGAAGGCTGTGGGTTCAAGTCCTGCTGCAGGACTTGAGCACATAATCTAAAGTGACGCTTCAGTGCAGCACTGAGGGAGTGCTGCACAGTCACAAGTGCCGTCTTTGAGAGGAGATGTTAAACCAAGATGTCTTCCCCCTCAGGTGGACATAAGTGAACCCATGGCACCATTCGAAGACGAGTGGGGGAGTTCTCCTGGTTTTCTGGCCAATATTTATCCCTCAACCAATATCACTAAAACAGATTAATTGGTTATTATTTCAGATTAATTGGTTATTTGTCTCATTGCTGTTTGTGGGACCTTGCTGAGTTCATATCGGCTACCGCGTTTCCCTACACTATAACGGTGACTATGCTGTCAGATGCTTTGGGATATCATGAAAGATGCTATATAAATACAAGTTCTTTTCTTTGTGTCCAAACTTTTTATCTTCGTAGGCTGCATAGGTGGGTAGCACATATAAAGTTTAATCCATGTTCCCATTAATTTGCATCTATCTCAAACTGCTGATACTAGAAGATCTTGGTGTTCTCATTTAGGAAGCAACAGCATGGAGAACAATGAGATTAATGATCAGTTAATCTGTGTTTGATGCTGATCTCCCCTGCTAGTCAAATAGTGCAAGAGGATATTTTATACAATAACAACTTGTATTTATATAGTGCCTTTAATGTAGTAAAACATCTCAAGGTGCTTCACAGGAGTATTAAAAGACAAAAAATTTGACATCGAGCCACATAAAGAGAAATTAGCGCAGGTGACCAAAAGCTTGGTCAAAGGGGTAGGTTTTAAGGAGTGTCTTGAAGGAAGAAAGAGAGGGAGAGGTTTAGGCAGGGAATTCCAGAGCTTAGGGCCTAGGCAACAGAAGGTACGGCCACCAATGGTTGAGCAATTATAATTAGGGATACTCGAGAGCAGAATTAGAGGAGCGCAGATATCTCTGGGTGGAGGGGGGGGGATTTTTGGGGCTGAAGGAGATTACAGAGATAGGGAGGGGCGAGGCCATGGAGGGATTTGAGAACAAGGATGAAAATTTTGAAATCGTGGCGTTGTTTAACTGGGAGCCAATGTAGGTCAACGAGCACAGCGGTGATGGGCGAACAGGACTTGGTGCAAGTTAGGACCCAGGCAGCTGAGTTTTGGACGACCTTAAGTTTACGTAGGGTAGAATGTGGGAGGCCAGCCAGGAGTGCATTGGAATAGTCAAATCTAGAGGTAACAAAGGCATGGATGAGGGTTTCAGCAACAGATGAGCTGAGGCACATACTCACCACATTGGTTTAATGTCTCATCCCAAAGATGACACCTGCTACAGTGCAGCACTCCCTCAGTATGGCACTGAAGTGTCAGCCTAGATTACGGGCTTGACCTGTATTGGGGCTTGTACCCGCAACCTACTGACTGAGGCAAGCTGACAGTAGTTGGGCAGGTAATCTATTCACTGCACCTACAACTAATTTGAGCTGCCGGCTTCTTTTCAATTTTTTCCCTCTTTCCCTCTCTCGTTCTGCTGCAGTGGGGAGGTGAGGGTGTGTGAGTAGGGTTCACGCCTCTGCTCAGCACTTATTCCTGATAGTCTGACGGAGGGTAGGACTACCCCCTATAGGGATTTGCTGTTGTAACCTTCTTCTTCTTAGGCAGTCCCTCGGAACCGAGGATGACTTGCTTCCACACTAAAACTGAGTTCTTAGGTGACTGATGAGTCCAATGCGGGACCTACAGTCTCTGTCACAGGTGGGGCAGACAGTGGTTGAAGGGGCGGGTGGGTGGGGTGCTTGGGTTGATGTGCGCTCCTTCCGCTGTTTGTGCTTGGCTTCCGCTTGCTCCTGGCGAAGAGACACGAGGTGTTCGGCGCCTTCCCGGATGCTTCTCCTCCACTTTGTGCGGTCTTGGGCCAGGGATTCCCAGGTGTCGGTGGGGATATTGCACATTTTCAAGGAGGATTTGAGGGTGTCCTTGAAGCGTTTCCTCTGCCCACCTGGGGCTCTCTTACCGTGTCGGAGCTCTGAGTAGAGCGCTTGTTTTGGGAGCCTCAAATCGGACATGTGTACGATGTGGCCCGTCCATCGGAGCTGATCGAGCGTGGTCAAAGCTTCGATGCTGGGGATGTTGGCCTGAGCGAGAACACTGACGTTGGTGCGCCTATCCTGCCAATGGATTTGCAAGATCAATCCATTGTTATAACCACAGAGTTGGGCATTAGCATATTATCCAGAGTGTGAGAGGGAAAACTACTAGCAGAGCACTTGTGTCTCATTTTGTTTTCCTTTTGACTAAGTTATAACTTCTCAGTTCTAAAAACAATCAGGAAAGATTGAACAGGCTGGGCTCGTTTCTCTAGAAAAGAGAAGGCTGAAGGATGACTTAGTATAGGTCTTTATTAAAATTCATAAAAGCATAGAATGATACAGCACAGAAGGAGGCCATTCGGCCCATCATGCCTGTGCCAGCTCTTTGAAAAAGCTCTTCAATTAGTCCCACTCCTCTGCTCTTTCCCCATAGCCCTGCAAATATTTCACCTTCAAGTATTTATCCCATTCCCTTTGAAAGTTACTATTGAATCTGCTTCTAACACCCTTTCAGACAGTGCATTCCAGATCATCATAACTCGCTGCATATATTTTTTTTTCCTCATGTCGCCTCTGGTTCTTTTGCCAATTACCTTAAATCTGTGTCCTCTGGTTACCTATCCTTCTGCCACTGGAAACAGTTTCTCCTTATTTACTCTATCAAAACCCTTTGTGATTTTGAACACCTCTATCACATCTCCTCTTAACCTTCTCTGCTCTGCGGAGAACAATCCCACTTTCTCTAGTCTCTCTACCTAACTGATGTCCTGCATCCCTGATACCATTCTAGTAAATCTCCTCTGCACCCTCTAAGGCCTTGACACCCTTCCTAAAGTGTGGTGCCCAGAATTGCCCACAAAACTCGAGCTGGAGCCTAACCAGTGTTTTCGAAGGTTTAGAATAAATTCCTTGCTTTTGTACTCTAGCCTCTATTTATTTATAAAGTCAAGGATCCCATATGCCCTTTTAACAGCCTTAGCAACTTGTCCTGCCACCTTCAAAGATTTGTGTACATACACCCCCAGGTCTCTCTCTGCACCTCCTTCAAAATTAATATAGTTTAGATTGCCTCTCCTCATTCTTCCTACAAAATGAATCACTTCACACTTGTGTTAAATTTCATCTGCCATGTGTCTGCCCATTTCACAAGTCTGTCTATGTCCTCCTTAAGTCTGTTATTATCCTCCTCATTGTTGACTACATTTCTGAGTTTCGTGTCATCTGCAAGCTTTGAAATGATGCCCTGTATACCCAAGTCCAGGTCATTAATGTATATCAAAAAGAGAATCCAAAACTAGGGGTCATAAATATAAGATAGTCACTAATAAATCCAATAGGGAATTCAGGAGAAACTTCTTTACTCCAGAGAGTGGTGAGAATGTGAAACTCGCTACCACATGGAATAGTTTAGGTGAATAGCATAGATGCATTTAAGGAGAAGCTTATTAAGTACATGAGGGAGAATGGAATATAAGGATATGATGAAGTAGGGTGGGAGGAGGCTCCTGTGGAGCATAAACAATGGCATTGACCAAATGGAGTGTTTCTATGTTGTAAATTCTATGTATTATGTTACTAACCTGGGAAATCACTACAATGTTCAACTTGCAAATTAGGCAAGTCAAGTACAGCAGAAAAAGATGAAATATTGCAGGGATGTTCAGACTATGCCATATACAGTCAAGCCTGGCAATCTGACCCACAAAGCCCAGGCAGTTCAGCACTATTCATGATTTTCCTTATTCCCTCGTTACAGATCCCAGCTCTGTACATTCACCCCTCATTAACATACAGAACCCAGCTTTGTACATTCACCCCTCGTTAACATACAGATCCCAGCTCTGTACATTCACCCCTTCACCCACTTTTCCTAATACAAATGTGTTTTACATTTGAACGATTATAATAAGGTTCACATTTTCAACAAGTGCACATTGTAGTGAGATGACTTGTGTAAATATTAAACGTCACATTCCCATTTCTAACCCCCCCCCCTCCCACCCCATCAACACAAGGTGAGCTATTTCTGATTGTAACCAGCTTTAAGAATCACAAACTCCTTACTTGAGGAGGCCCCTTTACTGTGTACAATTTCTTAAATGACCAACTTGTCCTGTGAAAGCTTGCTGGAAAGCTGTGCAGTGAACGTGAAAATTAAAAAAAAATTAATCTGAAATAAAACATTTTAGATTATCTTCAGCGGAACATTTTATACTTGCCACTTCCTCAGCCTCAAGACATATAAATATGGGCACAGTTTAAACATTGCATCAAGGTTCAAGTACATTTTGAGTTCAGATTCCTTCACTCTGTAATTGTGTTTAAAAATCTCTCACTCGTATTTTTATTAAATAAGAAGTGGAAGTAAGTATCATGCTGCAACATGTCCATGGAAAATAATATTTTGTGACTGCACTGTCTCTAGACTCCTGAACGATTCAGTGTTTGGCTCTTTAAATGAGAATGGCCATGGGTGATCGAATTTGCAATGTTTAAGTCATGCCCAGTATTGTGGAGCTGATGTTTTCTAAGACCTGGCCCCTCTACATAGAATCATACGGCACAGGAGGAGAGCATTTGGCCCATCGTGCCTTTGCCGGCTCTTTGAAAGAGCTGTCCAATTAGTCCTGCTCCCCTGCTCTTTCCCCATAGCCCTGCAAAATTTTCCTTTTCCAAGTATATATCCAATTCCCTTTGAAAGCTACTATTGAATCTGCTTCTACCACCTTTTCAGGCTGTAACATTCCAGATCGTAACCACTCGCTGTGTTTTAAAAAAAATAATTCTCCTCATCGCATCCCTGGTTCTTTTGCCAGTTATTGTAAATCTGTGTCCTCTGGTTACCGACCCTCCTGTCGGTGGAAACAGTTTCTCCTTATTTACTCTATCAAAATTTTGAACTCCTCTTAAATCTCCCAAAGTCATCCACTTTGGACTCGAGAAAGATAAATCAGAGTATTTTCTAAATGATGAGAAAGTAGGAACTGTGGAAGAACAAAGAGAAGTGTGGTGAACTGCCAGAGATTTCACAGTGCACTGTGACTGCATCTTTACTCGTGTTTGTGTACCAGATACTTCCTCAGTTAGAAAATGCGGCTCAGTTTAAAGGAGTTTAATGACCAAGGCAGGTGTAGGAGTGGTAATTGTCATACATTATAGTCTTAGTCAGATAGTAAGAAAATAAGAACTATGGTGTCATCGTCTTATGAATGTTCAGATTTTTTTTTTAAAGAGTTGAAATATGACTGATGCTGAAACAAACATCTGAAACACTTGGGAGTAACACTAAGTCATTGATAGACACCATCACAGCTGTATTGGGACACGTCATTGGCTACTGTTCCAATAGGAAGATTTCCAAGAGGGTGAACATTGATATTTTCTGTGCAGAAAGGTTTTGTGTGGGATACGGAGCTTAATTTATTGCCGTAACAAAGTACATTTGTGCAGAAAAGGGCCTGTGTTGTGACAGTGGACCTGGGGTCAGAATCCAGTGCCTTGAACCCACTTGTACTTTTCAAAGCATCCAAATGGAATTTTACCACTTGGCATTGTAAGTCTACAGGCTTTTTTTCCCCTAGTTAAATAACTGTTGGTCTTATAATCTCACTGTACAAAACATTGCAGTAGAGCTATGGTAAAAGCACTCTTCTCTGTAGGGTCAGTTGTACACAGATCAAGTGCTGGAGTTTGGTTGTGGATTTACACGGCACTATCTGATTCCGTTCATGAAGCACGATTGCAGTTCGGTGAAACACAAAAGCTGTTCAAATACGTACAATGCAATTTTCAATTATTTTTGCACACGGTAGGACAAGGGACTTGCAAGTCATTTGTAAGTCAAGTTTGAGTATGTATCCAGTGAAACTGGTGCCTGGTTTCAATTTGTGATTTCAGTTTATTTTTTGTGGGGGAGCAAAGGAAATGGAGCGATTGTTGGTGTTTTAGAAGTGATGTGTGAATGGAACGTGGGAACAGGAGTTGGCCATTCAGCCCCTCGAGCCTGCTCCGCCATTCAGTTAGATCATGGCTGATCTGTATCTTATCTCCATCTACCTGCCTTGGTTCCCTATCCCTTAATACCTTCGCTTAACAAAAATTTATCAATCTCAGTTTAGAAATTTTCATCTGAGCCCCAGCCTCAACAACTTTTTGGGGGGGAGAGCTCCAGATTTCCTCTACCCTCTGTGTGAAGAAGTGCTTCCTGACATCACCACTGAACAGCCTAGCTCTAATTTTAAGGTTATGCCCCCTTATTCTGGACTCCCCACCAGAGGAAATAGTTTCTCTCTATCTATCCTATCAAATCCTTGAATCATCTTAAACACCTCCATTGGATCACCCCTTAATCTTCTGTACTCAAGGGAATACAAGCCTAGCCTATGCAACCTGTATTCATAATTTAACCCTTTTAGCCCCAGTGTTTTTTTCAGTAATCAAAATTAAATGTCCACCCCCTCTATGTATACTTGCCATAGAGGGAGTGCAGCGAAGGTTCACCAGACTGATTCCTGGGATGGCAGGACTGACGTATGAGGAGAGATTGGGTCAAATAGGCCTGTATTCACTAGAGTTTAGAAGAATGAGAGGGGATCTCATTGAAACGTATAAAATTCTGACAGGGCTAGACAGACTGGATGCAGGGAGGATGTTTCCCCTGGCTGGGGGGTCTAGAATGAGGGGTCACAGTCTCAGGATACGGGGTAGGACATTTAGGACTGAGATGAGACATTTCTTCACTTAGAGGGTAGTGAACCTGTGGAATTCTCTACCACAGAAGGCTGTGGAGGCCAAGTCACTGAATATATTTAAGAAGGAGATAGATAGCTTTCTAGACACAAAAGGCATCAGGGGCTATGGGGAGAGAGCGGGAATATGGTATTGAGATAGAGGATCAGCCATGATATTGAATGGTGGAGCAGGCTCAAAGGGCCGAATGGCCTACGCCTGCACCTATTTTTCTATGTTTCTGTTTACAAGTCCAAGTAGAGTGTGAATCTAATCATGTACTGTGATTATAGTGTTTGCTCTGAGACTTGCAGTATAAAGTTTGCAGGATATGCTGTATACCATCTATACACCAACTTTCTCTACAACTAAATTATGTGCAATTTGGAGAAATAAAACAAAATGGGGCTTTCCTGAGGATTAAATGAATAAATGTACCAGGAGATACAGACATCCAGACCAATATGGTCCTGTGTTGAACCTGATCCTGGTCCATGCTACCTTAAGTGTCCTCAGAGAGGAAGACCAATAGGAGGTGCTACAATCAGCCTTGGTATCCATAGGCTAGTGAGGAGTAAAGTCAGCCAAAATGGCTACTGCTGATGGCTGTCCAATGACCCCAGTTGGTAAGTACCTGTATGCAGGTGTTTGATGAGGAGGCTAAGAGTGGCCTCTGTTGTACAGCCTATCTGGTTGAATACCCTACTCGCACTCACTTGGGCGGTAGCGGATGGGCCGACCGTTTTACACTCTGCCCAATTTTTGTTTTCCACACAATAAAGGAAACAGACGGAGTGTAAAACGGGCTGCTGATTTGCAATCGCCCGTTTTGTGCTGCCGTCCAAGACCAATTTCACCCCCTACTATCTTCATTTGCCCATGAAGAATGACCCCCAAGGGTGAGGGATTGGAGAGGTGCCACGCTTCATGGAGCTGTACTCAACGTAAGTCAGTCTTCAGGTAAGGCGAAAACAGACAGGGGAGGAGGAAATCTGGGCCTAAATTTTCAGCTCAACGTGATAATCAGTCTTACTGCGGCCATTATTTGCTCATGGGCATTTGCACTTTTGCCCACAGTTTGTACATGGGCCCAGTTTGTGTTTTGGTGTCACACAATTAGACAATATGTATAGATGTATTCAAAAATGTGAAGAAATGTGTTTATTAAATGTGCCTGATGGATCTAATTCTTGCCCACCCTGGTTAACTGGAAGCATTGTATACCAAGCAGTTTGGACCTGGCAAGCTTGGGTCTTTTTTAAAAATTTGTTTATGGGATGTGGGCGTCACTGGCAAGGCCAGCATTTATTGCCCATCCCTAATTGTCCTTGAGAAGGTGATGGTGAGCCGCCTTCTTGAACCGCTGCAATCCATGTGGTGAAGGTACTCCCACAGTGCTGTTAGGTAGGGAGTTCCAGGATTTTGACCTAATGGCGATATAGTCATAGAGTCATAGAGTTTTACAGCACAGAAAGAGGCCCTTCGGCCCATCATGTCTGTGCCGCCCATCCATCCCTGTCCAGTCTAATCCCATTTTCCAGCATTTGGTCCATAGCCTTGTATGCAATGGCATTTCAAGTGCTCATCCAAATGCTTCTTGAATGTTGTGAGGGTTCCTGCCTCTACCACCCTTTTAGGCATTGAGTTCCACATTCCAACCACCCTCTGGGTGAAAAAGTTCCTCCTCAAATCCCCTCTAAATCTCCTGCCCCTTACCCTGAATCTATGCCCCCTTGTTATTGACCCCCCTACTAAGGGGAAAAGTTCCTCTTTGTCTACCCTATCTATGCCCCTCATCATTTTGTATACCTCAATCAGGTCCCCCTTCAGCCTTCTTTGCTCCAAGGAAAACAACCCCAGCCTGTTTAGTCTTTCTTCATAGCTGAGGCGCTCCATCCCAGGTAACATCCTGGTGAATCTTCTCTGCACCCTCTCCAAAGCAATCACATCCTTCCTATAGTGAGGCGACCAGAACTGCACACAGTACTCCAGCTGTGGCCTCACCAGCGTTTTGTACAGCTCCATCATAACCTCCCTGCTCTTATATTCTATGCCTCGGCTAATGAAGGCAAGTATCCCATATGCCTTTTTAACCACCTTATCTACTTGTTCCGCTGCCTTCAGAGATCTATGTACATGTACACCGAGGTCCCTCTGACCCTCTGTACTTCCTAGGGTCCTACCACTCATTGTGTATTTCCTTGCCTTATTTGTCCGTCCAAAATGCATCAACTCGCACTTTTCAGGGTTAAATTCCATTTGCCACTTTTCCGCCCATCTGACCAACCCGTTTATATCGTCCTGTAGCCTGAGGCTTTCCCCCTTGCAATTTACCACCCCACCAATTTTCGTGTCATCTGCAAACTTACTGATCATCCCTTTTACATTCTCATCCAAATCATTTATGTAGATCACAAACAACAAGGGACCCAGCACTGATCCCTGAGGTACCCCACTGGACACAGGCTTCCAGTCACAAAAGCAACCTTCGACCATCACCCTCTGCCTCCTGCCACTCAGCCAGTTTAGGATCCAACGCGCCAAGGCACCCTGGATCCCATGGGCTCTTACCTTCTTGACCAGTCTCCTATGCGGGACTTTGTCAAAAGCTTTACTGAAGTCCATGTAAACCACATCCACAGCATTTCCCTCATCCACCTCCCTAGTCACCCCCTCGAAAAATTCAATCAGATTTGTCAGACATGATTTACCCTTGACAAAGCCATGCTGACTATCCCTGATTAATCCTTGCCTCTCCAAGTGGAGACTAATTTTGTCCCTCAGAATTTTTTCCAATAATTTCCCTACCACAGATGTTAGGCTCACTGGCCTGTAATTCCCTGGTTTATCCCTGCTACCCTTCTTGTATAATGGTACTACATTAGCTGTTCTCCAGTCCTCTGGTACATCCCCTGTGGCCAGAGAGGTTCTGAAAATTTTGGTCAGAGCCCCTGCAATCTCCTCCTTTGCCTCCCACAGCAACCTGGGATACATCTCGTCCGGGCCTGGGGATTTATCAACTTTTTGGCCTGCTAAAACCGCTAGCACCTCCTCCCTCTCGATGCTAATATGTTCAAGTATGTCACAATCCCCTTGCCCGATTTCTATGTCTGCATCGTCTTTCTCCATAGTGAACACAGATGCAAAAAATTCATTTAAAACCCCGCCTACATCATCTGGTTCTACACACAGATTGCCACTTTGGTCCCTAATGGGCCCTACCCTTTCCCTGGTTATCCTCTTGCCCTTAATATACTTATAAAACATCTTAGGATTTTCCTTTATTTTGCTCGCCAGTGTTATTTCATGGCCCCTCCTCGCCCTCCTAATTTCTTTTTTAAGTATGCCCCTGCACTTTTTATACTCCTCTAGGGCTTCTTCCGTCTTTAGTCTTTTGTAACTGCCAAAAGCCCCCCTTTTATTTCTAATGCATTTTTGTATCTCCCTTGTCATCCAAGGTTCCCTTTGCTTGTTGGTCCCACCCTTGACCTTTACAGGAACATGTTGGCGCTGTACTCTCTCTATTTCCCTTCTGAAAGTCTCCCACTGTTTTGATGTGGATTTTCCTATAAGTAGCTGCTCCCAGTCCACTTTGGCCAGATCCTGCCTTATCATATTAAAATCGGCCTTCCCCCAATTTAGAACCCTTATTTCCGGGTCGTCTTTGTCTTTTTCCATGACCACCTTAAATTTCACCGAATTATGGTCACTGTCGCCAAAATGCTCTCCTACTGACACTTCCACCACTTGCCCGGCTACATTCCCCAGAATTAGGTCCAGTACCGCCCCCTCTCTTGTAGGACTTTCTACATGTTGGCTCAAAAAGCTCTCCTGGATGCACTTTAAGAATTCTGCACCCTCTAAGCCTTTCACACTCTGACTATCCCAATTTATATTGGGGAAGTTGAAATCCCCCACTATTATTACCCTATTATTTTCACACTTCTGTGAGATTTGCCTACATATCTGCTCCTCTATCTCCCCCTGACTGTTTGGGGGCCTATAGTACACTCCCAGCAAAGTGCTTGCCCCCTTTTTGTTTTTAAGTTCTACCCATATGGCCTCATTTGAGGAACCCGCTAATATATCATCCCTCCTTACAGCAGTAATTGACTCCTTAATTAATATACTTCCAAGTCAGGATGGTGTGTGACTTGGAGGGGAACTTGGAGGTGGTGGTGTTCCCATGCACTTGCTGCCCTTGTACTTCTAGGTGGTAGAGGTCGCGGGTTTGGGAGATGCTGCCAAAGAAGCCTTGGCGAGTTGCTGCAATGCATCTTGTAGATGGTACACACTGCAGCCACAGTACGCTGGTGATGGAGGGAGTGAATGTTTAAGTTTGTAGATGGGGTGCCAATCAAGCGGGCTGCTTTGTCCTGGATGGTGTCGAGCTTCTTGAGTGTTGTTGGAGCTGCACTCATCCAGGCAAGTGGAGAGTATTCCATCACACTCCTGACTTGTGCCTTGTAGATGGTGGAAAGGCTTTGGGGAGTCAGGAGGTGAGACACTCGCCACAGAATACCAAGCCTCTGACCTGCTCTTGTTGCCACAGTATTTATGTGGCTGGTCCAGTTAAGTTTCTGGTCAATGATGACCCCCCAGGATGTTGATGGTGGGGGATTTGGCGATGGTAATGCCGGTGAATGTCAAGGGGCGCTAGTTAGACTCTTGCTTGTTGGAGATAGTCATTGCCTGGCACTTCTGTGGTGCAAATGTTACCTGCCACTTATCAGCCCAAGCCTGTACGTCGTCCAGGTCTTGTTGCATGCGGACATGGACTGCTTCATTATCTGAGGAGTTGTGAATGGCACTGAACACTGTGCAATCATCAGTTATGCGCTCTAAGTTGTACCTATTAGAAATGAAGCCAATTTGTCATAAGAAGAAATGAGCCCCAAACTAAATTGAGACACCAACCCAGCCACTGGTCATAATGGAAGCTTGGGCAACAGTCAAAGCCTTTCAAAAGTAAATGGAAGAACACGATTCTTGCCTGGTGTGGGATGTCTTCCATCTTATTGACACTTGCCAAGTCATGTACGTATTTAATTACTAGAGATAACGATAACACAGGGCAAATGTTTTAATATCTGTAGACGCACAGGTGTTAGGAGCCTGATACAAGGGCTTTAGTATCACCAGCTCTGTGCCTGTGACTACAAAGGGGACAACGCACCTTAAGTGATTACGGCTTCTGGATATGACTGGACAGACACTGAGCTGAATCCAGGAACTTCCCACGTGTTTAGAAACTGGGCTTTCATTTTATTACATTAAGTTGAGGAAGACATTTAATGCATTTCTTTTGCAGGATGATGCCATTTCTGTCATAACATTTCTTTGGTTAATTTTGTAACATTTCGTACTTTTTGATAGAATTAAAAATGTAAAGAATTGCAGAGGCTTGTTTAATTCCTACAGTTTTTGTAATGTATGTGCACTCTGCAAAATGTCTACTTCGGGTGCTCAAATGCAGTTCTCAAAGTAGGTTTCTCATTTTAAAGGTTACTAATTCATTATTTAGGGTCGCCAACTATGGGAGGGTAAAAATGGAAGAAAGGCTTGCATTTATATAGCGCCATTCAAAACCTCAGGACGTTCCAAAGCGCTTCACAGGCAATTAAGCACTTTTGAAGTGTAGTTACTGTTATAATGTAGGAAACGTGGCAGTCAATTTGCGCACAGCAAGGTCCCACAAACAACAATGAGATAATAACCAGAGTATCTCTTTTAGTGGTGTTGGTTTGGTCCCGATACTGGGGAGAACACCCCCTGCTCATCTTCGAAATAGTGCCATGGGATCTTTTACATCGACCTGAGAGGGCAGGCGCAATCTCGGTTTAACGTCTCATCGGAAGGACTGCACCTCTGACAGCGCAGCACTCCCTCAGTACTCCACTGGAGTGTCAGCTTACATTTTGTGCTCGTGGGACCCATTTCAGAGAGCAACCACTGAACAATGACCATCAAATAATACCTAAAAGTTGTGCTGACCATGGGAAATTTGCTTGGGGTTGACCCGTGTACAGATTATTTTGATGGGCTACCTGCGGCATTTCTGCTTGGGGTGGCGCGGGGCGGGGGCAAAATGTCGCTGCTGATGCTGCTGGTCTCTGGTGTCCACAGCAGCTTAAAGTGGGGAGGGAGCTCTTAATGTGATCACTGGGGATGGGGGGAGAGAGAAGAGTGCATTGGTTTAGCCCTGTCATTGACTGCACTCACTGGGATGGGCCATTTAAAGTTTTTCAAACCCCCCACCTCCCTCCCTGTCGGCCTCGTAACACTGGACTCCAGTAAAATGCCAGTGTGACTGGCATCCAGTGTTGCTAAGGTGCTGATGCAATGACATGGTGCGCCACATTTTGCAGCATCAATATCATCTTATTTGAATACACCTGCCTATATATGGCAGGCAGCAGAAGGTACGCTGGATGATTGGTTTGGGAATTTGGCAACAAGAACTTTGTATAGCGCCTTTAACATTGTAAAATGTCCCAAAGCGCTTCACAGGAGCATCATCAGGCAAAAAATTGTCTCCACATAAGGAGGCATTAGGGCAGGTGACCAAAAGCTTGGTCAAAGAAGTAGGTTTTAAAGAGCGTCTTAAAGGAGGTGGAGAGGTTCAGAGAGGGAATTCCAGAGCTTAGGGTCTAGGCAGCTGAATGCACAGCTGCCAATGGTAGGACGATGACAATCGGGGAAGCTCAAGAGGCCAGAGTTGGAGGAACCCAGAGATCTCAGAGGGTTGGAGGACTGGAGGAGGTTACAGAGATAGGGAGGGGCGAGGCCATGGAGGGATTTGAAAACAAGGATGAGAATTTTAAATTTGAGGCTTTGGTGGACCGGAAGCCAATGTAGGTCAGCAGCCGGCAATACAGGTCCTCGTCCAGTATTCTGCCTGAGTAATGCTGAGGAATCCGGTGGAAAATCGTGCTTGGTTGCGTCTAGAATACTGGCAATTTTCAACCACTTAACAATCTACACCTAAAATCTCATGGACTAATTCGATTTCAAAAATCTGTTTGAGCCAATTTACTAATAAAATGTCGGCAAATTTTTGCGGAGCGAGTGATAAAATTCTGCAGTTAATTCAGCCAAGCCAAAGTAAACATTTTGCCTCAATAGGGGATTATGAAGTGCTGAGCAGTATCCATGTTTACGCAAAGCGTTGATCAGTTTGGACAGCTCTTAGTGCTCCGTAGCTGTTGTCATTTTTTCCATTAGGCTCTGTTAAGCTTACAGACCTATTTAAAACCCGCAGCCATCAGCACATGCATTAAAATCTATTGTCGACCGAAACAAAAGGGAGATAACATTTTTTATGAAGTGTCAGCAGCAACCTGCCGTTGAAAACGACAGCGACGGGGCACCCATGTTTAATTCTCATTTGTTTGGCCGAGGTTCTTGCAAAAACAGGCCACTAGAGATTCTGCCAAGCCATAGGTTTTAGTGCAGTTGGCACAGCCCAGTCTGCTAATGCCTGAAAGATTTTGCTGCTGAAAATCTCTAATGAAAAGGGCGGATTTTTCACGTCATTTGGGCAGGTTGTTTTGGTGCAGTATGGGCGGAGGGAAATCGGAAAATTGGGGCAAGTGCCTCATTTCTTCTGCCTACAGTGTACACCCAGCTACGTTGTGTTTGCCACAGTTCATGCCCACGCTTCATGCCTTTCCCTCACTAAAGGCTCCAGAATGCGTGCAAAAAGATTTAAGTGATCACCTGGCACAACTTTTCCTGCTTTCGCATTGAGATTGCACTTTTTCCCCAACAAAGCCTATTTTGAATGAAAGCAAAGGGAACTCCATGTATTACAGAGCTTTTTAAGTAGAAGAAAGAACTTGCATTTGTAAAGCACATTCACAACCTCAGGACATCCCAAATACACTTTGTTTGGCAATTAAGTATATTTAGAGTGTAGTCATAGTTGTAATGTCGGCAATCATAGTAAATTACAGCACAGAAGGAGGCCATTCAGCCTGCCGTGCCTGTGCCGGCTCTTTGAAAGAGCTGTCCAATTGATCCCACATCCCAGCTTTTCCCCATAGCCCTGCAAATTAGTCCTCTTCAAGTACACGTCCAATTGCCCTTTGAAAGTTTCTATGGAATCTGATTCCACCACTCAGGTAGTGTTCCAGATCTTAACCCTTTGTGTGGAAAAAAAAAAAAAATTCTCCTCATTTTCCCTCTAGTTCTTTTGCCAATTATTTTAAATCTGTGACCTCTCATTACCGTCCCACTTGCCAGAGGAAACCATTTCTCCATACTTGTGCTATCAAATGTAGCAGCCAATTTGTGCACAGCAAGGTCCCACAAACAGCAATTAAATAATTTAGTGATGTTGGTTGAAGGATAAATATTGGCCAGGACACTGGGGAGAACTCCTCTGCTCTTCTTTGAAATAGTGTCATGCTTCTTTTACATCCACCCGAGAGGGCAGATGGGGTCTCGGTTTAAAGTCTTGTCTGAAAGACGGGAACAGGCACTGTGTGTTTTCTGTTGCAGTGTTTACTGTACTTTTGTAGTGCTGTTCTGTTCTCTTCCAGGTTTTTTTCAATATTTCTGAAATTAGTTATTTTCTGGGGAATTATTTTTTATTTACTCATAGCAGCAAGTTTGGTTTTAAATGTCGCAGAAACATTTGGTGTAATTTTACCCTACCTCATCGGGCGGGAAACCCACAGGATCAGGTGGAATGGTGGTTTTGCACTCCGCCCAATGTTGTTCTTCACTCACCTTTTTAATGGCGAGTAAAATCGGGTGGGGTCAGTTTCCCGACCGGAGAGGGTTAGGTTAAATTTGCCCCCATAGTGCACTGTTGCTCAGAAAGCAGGCTGTAAGTGAGCAGAACAGAAACGGCTGAAAGAAAGGGTACACATAAAATACATTTTCTTCGACAAACTGACAGGAGCTCAGAGAGCACAAAGGTATCCAGGTACAAGCTGCAGAGTCCTGTGGTAGGCAGCAAGTGAAGGTAAAGTCAGTAGTGAGGTTTGGTTTGCATGGATGGTGAATACAGTATTTCACGGTAGAAGTGGTACAAGATCAGTGAAGGCTAGCCAAGGAGATCAGCAGCCAACTAAGCTGCCCTGGCTACATTGGCCATTCTGCCACCAAACAGATCTGCAGGTCTTGGCACACCTGCCTGCCAATGACTGAGCATAACTGCCTCTGCGGGCTGCCTGTCAGCAGCATACTAGTTACAGAGCTTTGCCGTCTGCTGCAAGGAGACCTGCAGCCAACCTGAACCATAGGCACAATGCTGCCACAGGCAAGTCAAGGCCACCACAGCTCTCATCCTTTCTGCTTTCAGCTCATTCCAGGCTAGTACTTTTAGGGGCAATTTTAACCAAACCCGCCAGTCGGGAAACTGACGGGATCGAGTCCAATGCTTATTTTACACTTCTCCCAATTTTACTCTCCATTGAAGTCAGTGGCGAGTAAAATCAGGTGGGATGTAAAACCAGCGTGCCACCCAATCCTGTGGCAAGTTATGTTAAAATTGCTCCGTGTGTCAGCTCATGTGCTGGCCACACAGATATCAAACATGACGCATCAGTCAGCAAGGCCAACGCTTGTATTTCCTTTCCCACTGAGGAGCAGCAGAAACAAGACACAGCTGCCCAATTTCACTGCACTGTTCTATTTCACACTGAACGGTGTTGGCCTTGGCCTCCGTGTGGCATCCAACCAGCAGGTTCCTGCTTGTCTGCCAACAGCCCTTGCTCCTCCTCACCTGTGTACTGAAACTCATCCATTGCCTCTTCCTTGAGCTCACTAACTACATACTTTGGGCTGAGTGTTGCTGAGCTAGTGCCACCAAGGTTGGTAGGAGGGTCATGGGGCGGCTGTGAGATGCTGGTCTACTGGCAGTCCTGGTAGGCTGTAGGACCAACCCTAAATAACCGAAAAGTGACTAAATGTTGCAATGTTGTCTCCAAGAGTCGCTTTCGAGCCTACAACATAGGGCTCCATAACAGCTTCCTTCAGGTATGCTGCCATCTTTTGCGCCTCTTTCCTGGTCTTTTGGGTTGTGTACATGGTGTTGAGCCTGCCCACCACCACCTGCTAAGCTTGCAGACCTGCTGTCTTGTGGGAGAAGGTGCCCTGAGGTGGCAAACAGCATGTCCCTCCTTGCACCCACCTTATACCTTCACTTCGCCATCTATCAAACAGAAGTTCAAGTGTGGCACCACTCGAACATACAAAAATGATGGTCAGGAATAACCCAGCTGGTCCTTCAAGCCTGCCCGACACTCGTGATACCTGGAGCATCATAACTAAATACTTCCACCCTCCGCCCCCGTGCAGCCATGTCATAAGAACATAAGAAATAGGTGCAGGAGTAGGCCAATCGGCCCCTCGAGCCTGCTCCACCATTCAATAAGATCATGGCTGATCTAATCCTAACCTCAAACCTACTTCCACTCTCCATCCCACCCGAACCCATGTGATCTCCCGGGAGAGGCGAAAAACCAGATAAAAACCTAATGGCCAATTTGGGAGAAAAAATCTGGGAAATTCCTCTCCGACCCATCTGGGCGATCAAAACTCGTCCAGGAGATCACTCTGTCCCTGTATTTCCTGCAGCAGTTCTGTAAAAGATGATCTCCACCCCAGCCAGGAACAGGCCCAATTTACTCTTGAAGGACTCCTAGCTGGCAGCCTGTTCCCGAGGTCTCTACTAATCCCTGTGAATAGAACCATCTCCTGAAATCTAACACAGAATTAGAACACAAGAAGTAGGAGCAGGACCAGGCTACACGGCCCCTGGGCCCGCTCTGCCACCCACAGGGCCATGACCGATCCGAACCTAGACTCATGTCCAATTTCCTGCCCGCTCCCCGTAACCCCTAATTCCCTTTACTTCTAGGAAACTGTCTATTTCTGTTTTAAATTTATTTAATGATGTAGCTTCCACAGCTTTCTGGAGCAGCAAATTCCACAGACCTACAACCCTCAGAGTGAAGAAGTTTCTCCTCATCTCAGTTTTGAAAGAGCAGCCCCTTGTTCTAAGTCCCGGGAGAGGCAAAACATAAGAAAAAACCCAGGGCCGATAAGGAGAATAATACAGTGGAAAATTCCTTTCAAACCCCCCCCCCCCCCAGCCCCCAGCCCCCCTGTGGCAGGCAATCGAAAACAGCCCAGGAGATCACATAGACCAAGTGTTATCTATGAAGATACTTGCCTTCCACATGATGATGTGATCTGTGCCCAAGCCAAGAACTGGTCCAGCTCCCTCTTAAGTCATGCATGGAGGTCTAGTTGTCCTTCACTAGTTCCTGTTTACAAAATGTCCTGAGCAAGCTGGGCCCATGCCTGAGTATTTATACTCTCCCTGGACAGCGCCACCAGCAGGCCGCCCAGTATTATTTCATAAGTCATTTCTACATAAATGGCAAGATTCATGTCATTCTTCCCGCCTGAAAGATTGGAAGTCCGGCGGCTCCTTTCTACCGAATTAATCAGACTAAGAATAGACGCAGTCGTTTGGATCTCCGTCAGTGGCCGGAAGGCACGTCTCCTCGGACTGTGTTTTGGTCCCTGGGTCGCTTAGTTCGTACCAGCGGGCTGGCAGAGTCCGTGTCGCCTTGATCGACCTGAGGGGGACTGGGGAGATCGTGGCTCCCGGTGCGTTTGGATCTCCATTGGTGGCCATAAGGCATGTCTCCTTGGACCATGTTTTGGTCCCTGGGTCGCTTAGTTCATGCTGGCGGAGTCCGTGTCGCCTTGATCGACCTGAGGGGGACTGGGGAGATCGTGACTCTGGGTGCAGGCCCCCACAGGCGCAGAGCAGGCTTCACCCTGCCCAGTAGTCAGTGACTGACCGGCGTCCTGGCTTCGGGTGGAGCGCTCTGTTCCCTGGGTTGATCCGGCAGAATAGCTGGCAGATCCCTTGACGTCCCGGTTAGGGCGTCATCCTCAGAGGAGCACAGGGTATCTGCGTCATTAATACGGCTCCCACCATCGATTGGGTCCGTGGGACCGGTTGGGCAGGGAGCCAAATCCCGAAGTGACACTGCGGATTCCCAGCCATCAGGGTACTGCACATATGCATACGTGGGATTGACATCCGTCAGTTCCAATTCGTCGACGAGGGGATCACTCTTAGAGGATTGGACGAATCTTCGGAGCAGCATGGGGCAGGAGCTGCCAACTATGATGGTAGGGACGTCCCGTGAGTGGAGCGACGCTGGAACCCGAAGAATCGTTGTGAGGAGTAGCGTTGGTGGTTGTAGAAAGAGACCTGATGGAATGCAATGCGTCGGGGAGCATAGTTTCCCACTGCTGGTCTGATAGGTTGTGTGACCTCAGTGCAAGACGAACAGTGTTCCAAATGATAGCGTTGTATCTCTCAACCTGTCCATTTCCAATAGGATGATACGGTGACGTTCTGCTTGTGGCGATTCCCCATTGGGAAAGATAACTTTTGAGTTCGCTTGACATGAAGGAGGGACCCCGATCAGAGTGGATGAAATTGGCCGTACCGCAAAGGGAAAAGACCTGATCGAGGCATTTGATCACTGTGGAAGTAAGCATATTGGGAAAGGGAAAGCGTGAATATTCGTCCACCATAGTAAGCAAGTAGGTGTTTCGCGTTGAGGAAGGCAGTGGCCCTTTAAAGTCAATACTGAGTCGCTGCATAGGCTGTGTAGCGTGTATGAGCGAGCCATCCGACGGATGGAAGAATTGCGGTTTTAATTCCGCGCAAATTCTACAAGTGGAGCATGTTCTTTTCACGTCTTCTAAAAATCTCCCATTTTCTACAGATCGCACAAAGTGTAACATATGGGTAACGCCAGGATGGCACAAGTCAGTATGAAGATCCGCAAGAGTCAAAGTTGACATGGAAGAGCAGAATGAACGCGTGAGGGTATCCGGGGCCACATTCTCTTTGCCGGGTTGATAATGTATGGTGTAGCCAAAGGCGGCCAATTCCATCCCCCCAGAGCTGTATTTTGTTGTTCTTGATCTTAGTGCGTTTCCCGTTATCCAGCATAAAGGCCACGGAACGCTGATCGGTTATAAGCGTGAAATGGCGACGAACGAGAAAATGACTCCATTTACGTACTGCTTCGATGATAGCTGTAGCCTCCTTCTCGACAGGAGGATAATGGAGTTCGCTACTCTGCAAAGTTCTGGACAGAAATGCAATGGGTCGACCACCTTGATTCAAGGTAGCCGAGATCGCCACCTCCGATGCATCGCACTCGACCACGAAAGGGAGATATTCATCAATGGAACGAAGCGTGACTTTTTCCAGTTGTTGCTTGAGGAGGTCGAAAGCCGAAATAACCGTTGCCTCCAACGGAAATGACTTCTTGTGAAGCAGGGGCTGGATCTTGTCAGAAAAGTGGGGTATCCACTTCGCATAATAGGCGAACATGCCGAGGGCCCGACGAAGAGAGCCGAGATTCGTAGGAGGAGGGAGCTGAAGCGGACGAAGTCGCTCTGGATCCGGTTTGATGACGCCATTGCCCACCCAGTAGCCAAATATGTTGACTGATGGTACTGATTTCACAGATTTGACTCATTTAAGGTTAAGTTGCAACGACGGAGAATGTCAAAAATTTCTGGAGGTTGGCATCATTCTCCTTCTGGTCATGACCAGCAATGGTGATATTATCCAGATATGGAAAAGTATCCATTAAGTTCTCCTGTTTGACTAGGCTATCCATTGCCCGTTGAAAGACGGCCACCCCATTGGTGATCCCAAATGGAAGGCGACAAAACTGGTAAAGCTGACCATTGGCCTCAAAGGCCGTATACTTTTTGTCAGAGTCCTTTAACGGTACTTGATGGTATGCGCTCTTTAAGTCAAAAGTTGAAAATACCTTGTAGCTGGCAAGGTTACTGACCATGTCATCGATGCGTGGTAGTGGGTAGGCATCCAGGTCAGTATACTGGTTAATAGTTTGCGAGTAATCGATGCAAAGACGTTTCTTGTGTTGCTTCAGAGGATTGCTTCAGAGGATTTTTAATAACGACGACTTGAGCCTGCCAGGGAGATGAACATGGCTCAATGATACCGTCAGCTAGAAGGCGAGAGATCTTTGCCTCGATAAAGGATAGATCATCTTGGCTGAAACGTCGTGATTTAGTGACTGGGCTTTGTGGTAAACCACTGTTAACCTGTACATGCCTGTGTGGTAAACCACTGTTAACCCTGTACAAGTCCAGGCATGTCTCAGCCCCTGGCTCCACCCCTAAGCCCGGGTATAAAGGTGACTCACCACCCTTCCCCCGGGAGCTATTAGGATGGATTCACTAGCAGAGGCATGCTCTAGTTCTTAGTCAATAAAAGCCTACTTCATATAAGTCCATTTCGTAGTCTTTGGTATTGTTGATAGCGCATCAATTTTATTGACTAATTTTCAACATGGAGCAAATCTTGAAGCCGGAACGTTTAGACCTGGATCCTCAAGCAGCAGATGCAGCCAATAACTTTGAACACTGGCTGAGCTGTTTCGAAGCCTTCCTGGAGGCCTCCAGCACTACTGTCACTACAGATGATGCGAAACGGCTTGTCTTGAACTCACGGGTGAGCCACCGAGTCTACTCGATCATCCGAGACGCCACTACTTACGCGGCCGCCATCGCGACGCTAAAGGAACAATACGTGAGGCCTGTTAACGAGGTCTACGCCAGACACCTGGCTACCCGAAAACAGCGCCCCGGGGAATCGGGCGCTGAATATTTACTGGCACTGAGAGTCCTCGGCCGGGACTGTAATTGCAAAGCGGTGACAGCCAAGGAATGCACGGAAGACCTGATCCGAGACGCCTACGTAGCCGGCATCCGGTCCAACTATACTCGGCAGAGGCTGCTGGAACAGAGGGGGCTCGACCTGCAGAAGACGGTGGCCCTCGCTAACTCGTTAGACGTGGCCCTCCAGAACATGGACGCCTACCCCCCTGACCGGATGGCCACGTGGATGCCACGGGAGCAGCCATCTTGGGACCCGGTAAGGCCACAAGCCGCCAGCAGCCCAACTACAGCTGCAATGACCAGAGGCCAGAAATGCTACTTCTGCGGCCAGGCCAAGCACCCCAGACAGCAATGCCCAGCAAAGGACGCGACCTGCTCCAAATGCGGCAAGAAAGGCCACTACGCGAGAGTGTGCAAGGCAAAATCGACCCCCAATTCCAGCAGCGCCGCGTGTGAACCGTACAGGCCGCCATTTTGGACCCCACCAACCACGTGTGAGCCGTGCGGGCCGCCGTTTTGGACACCACCAGCCGAGGGGGAGCCGCCATCTTGGACACCATCTCGGGACCAGGCCCTCGGCGCGGGCGAATACTACAGCGACCCACCGACCTCGATGATGGCCTCCATCACCCTGGACCAATCTAGGCCCCATCAACTAGCCAGGTCCATGATGAACGTAAAGGTAAATGGCCATGCCACAAATTGCCTTTTCGACTGCGGAAGCATGGAGAGCTTCATCCACCCCGACACGGTGCGACGCTACTCCCTATCGGTTATGCGCACACGCCACCAGGTCTTTATGGCCTCAAAGTCCCATACGGCGGACGGTGGCGGCTATTGTGTAGCGACTCTGACAGTGAACGGCGTGGAGTACAGAGAGTTTAAATTCCTCGTCCTGCCACAGCTCTGTGCTCCCGTACTGCTAGGATTAGACTTCCAGTGCCATCTGGAGAGCGTCACAATGGCATATGGCGGGCCCCTGCCCCCACTTACAGTCTGCAGCCAGCAGAATTTAAACACGGCGCCGCGCAAAGTATGCAGCCTGTCCACCCTGAAGGTCAAACCCCCCCCCCCCCCCCCCCCCCCCCGTTCGCTAACCTCGTCAAAGACTGCAAGCCAATTGCTACTAAAAGCAGGCGGTACAGTGCCGGGGTGTGGTAAACCACTGTCATACCTGTCTGTGTCTGTATGTGTATTCCACTAGGTACAGGTCTGGACATGCCTCGGCTGACTCCTCCCACTATTCCAGGTATATAAGTGACTACCTCCCAGTCCCTTAGTATTCTGGATGGGTCGACCACTCGAGACAAGACCTTCATTCTTTAGTTAATAAAAGCCTGATTGTTACTCGCTCAACCTCAGTCTTTTGAGTAATTGATGGCGCATCACGGGGATAGGAGCTTTATTAAATCAGAAGTACAAAGACTCCTGAGGGAAGGGATTATCGAGGACAGCACCAGCCCATGGCGAGCCCAAGTGGTGGTAGTAAAGACCAGCGAAAAACAGCGCCTGGTTATTGATTATAGCCAGACGATCAATCGATACACGCAATTAGACGCATACCCACTTCCCCGCATATCTGACATGGTCAAACAGATAGCACAATACCGGGTATTCTCGACGATTGATCTGAAGTCGGCATACCACCAGCTCCCCATCAGGCCTGAGGACCGCCAGTACACGGCCTTCGAGGCTGACGGTCGCCTCTACCACTTCCTCCGAGTCCCCTTCGGCGTCACCAACGGGGTCTCGGTCTTCCAAAGGGAGATGGACCGGATGGTTGACCAGAACGCGCTGCAGGCCACCTTCCCCTATCTAGACAACGTCGCCATCTGCGGCCATGACCGGCAGGACCACGACGCCAACCTAGAAAAATTCCTCCGTACGGCCCAACGGCTGAATCTGACATACAACAGAGAAAAATGTATGTTCCGCACTGCGCGCCTCGCTATTCTTGGCTGCGTGGTGGAAAACGGAGTCATCGGCCCCGACCCCGACTGAATGCGCCCCCTCCTGGAACTACCCCCCCCCCCCCCACTGCCTAAAAGCCCTGAAGAGATGCCTAGGATTCTTCTCTTACTACGCCCAGTGGGTGCCCAACTATGCGGACAAAGCCCGGCCCCTCATCAAGTCAACCTCCTTCCCCCTGACGGCAGAGGCCCGTGCGGCCTTCACCCTCATAAAAGAGGACATTGCGAAGGCCACAATGCACGCAGTGGATGAGTCCATCCCTTTCCAAGTGGAGAGCGATGCATCCGACTTTGCCCTAGCCGCAACCCTTAACCAGGCGGGGAGACCCGTGGCCTTCTTTTCACGGACCCTCCAGGGCCCCGAAATTCGACACTCCTCAGTCGAGAAGGAGGCCCAGGCGATAGTGGAGGCTGTACGGCACTGGAGACATTACCTGGCCGGTAAACGTTTCACCCTGCTCACTGACCAACGGTCAGTAGCATTTATGTTTAACAACAGACAAAGGGGGAAAATCAAAAATGATAAGATATTGCGGTGGAGGATCGAGTTATCCACCTACAACTACAATATCTTATACCGGCCCGGGAAACTTAATGAGCCCCCAGACACCCTATCCCGTGGGACATGTGCCAACGCACAAGTCGATAGGCTACGGACCCTCCACAATGATCTCTGCCACCCGGGGGTCACCAGGTTCTTCCACTTTATTAAAGCTCGCAACCTGCCTTACTCCATCGAGGAGGTCAGGACCATGACCAGGAACTGCCAGGTCTGCGCCGAATGCAAACCGCATTTTTATAGGCCAGACAGGGCACACCTGATTAAAGCCACCCGCCCCTTCGAACGTCTCAGCGTCGATTTCAAGGGGCCCCTTCCCTCCTCTGACCGCAACACGTACTTCCTCAATATTATTGACGAGTACTCCCGTTTCCCCTTCGCCATCCCCTGCCCGGACATGACCAGTGCCACAGTCATCAGGTGCCTCCACGACCTGTTCGCCATATTTGGCTTCCCCAATTACATCCACAGCGATGGGCTCGTCGTTCATGAGCAACGAACTGCGCCAGTACCTGCTCGAGAAGGGCATAGCCACGAGCAGGACTACCAGCTACAACCCCCGGGGTAACGGACAGGTAGAGAGGGAGAACGCAACGGTGTGGAAGACCGCCATGCTCGCCCTAAAATCCAAGGGCCTCCCAATCTCCCGCTGGCAAGATGTCCTCCCCGATGCGCTCCACTCCATACGATCACTGCTCTGTACTGCCACAAACGCCACCCCTCACGAGAAGATGTTCGTCTTCCCCAGGAAATCCACCTCGGGGACATCACTACCGCCATGGCTGACGTCTCCGGGACCCGTCCTGCTCAGGAAACACGCGAGGAGCCATAAGACGGACCCCCTGGTCAAAAAGGTTCACTTCCTCCACGCCAACCCACAGTACGCCTACGTGGCGTATCCTGATGGGCGGGAGGACACAGTCTCAATTCGAGACCTCGCACCCTCAGGTACCACCCGAATCACCATCCACTACCTCCACCCACCACCACTACCCACGACGCACCACCGGGGTGTCTACCACGAACTGACGACATGCCGGTGCCATCCCTACCCCGAGAGGATGACACGCCAGTGCTCCGTCCCACGCGAGAAGCGGCCGCGGGCAAAGAACCGCCGCAACCGGCACCACAAAGATCATTACGGCAGACAAGACCCCCGGAGAGACTTTCGTATACGAACTTTTGAAACACTTCACCCCGCCGGACTCTTTTTTTTAAACGAGGGGTGAATGTGGTAAACCACTGTTAACCTGTACATGCCTGTGTGGTAAACCACTGTTAACCCTGTACAAGTCCAGGCATGTCTCAGCCCCTGGCTCCACCCCTAAGCCCGGGTATAAAGGTGACTCACCACCCTTCCCCCGGGAGCTCTTAGGATGGATTCACTAGCAGAGGCATGCTCTAGTTCTTAGTCAATAAAAGCCTACTTCATATAAGTCCATCTCGTAGTCTTTGGTATTGTTGATAGCGCATCAGGCTTACATCGGGGGGGAAAGATTGGCAAACAAGGAGGGCTCATCGAGCGAAGCCGCTGAAAGCGCACAAAACAGTACTTTGGAAATAGTAAGCTCCGGCTTTGATCCTCCAAACTCGAAAGTGAGTCTTTTGTTTTGTTTCTGGAAATCCTGTCCCAGGAGCACATCACTGCATAGGTTTTTGAGCACCCCGAGCCAGGTGGAGAAATAAGTGCGGCCATTGAGAATACGGTCGACAAGACAAAAGCTGGAAGAGTTGGTGGTCAGTGTCATCAGAGCTATTGCAATTTCCCTGTCCGAGGGGTAAATACACAGTTTTAACTTACTGACAGCCTGCTCACTGATGAAGCTGTCAGAGCTGCATGAGTCGATTTAGTGCACTCAAAATGTGTCCATTTACCGAAACCTTCGTGGCTGCATGGGACAGGCTTTAGGGAAAAACAGCTGTGATGGGAGGAGGAGCAGTTTTACCCTTGACAGCTGTAACCTTAGTAGTGGCTCTTGGGGGAGGAGCAGTTTTATAGATAGCAGCTGCAAAACGAACAGGGGCTCTTGACCGGTATACCTTAGAAAAGTGACTTTTCTTACTGCAATGATTGCAGATTGCATTACGAGTAGGACAAAATTTCCTATAGTGGAATGCACCTCCACAGAAGAAACACTTCCTTCCAGATTGCCAAGATGCCGCTAGGGCAGGGTCTTCATCAGTGAGGGCTTCTACGGTAGGGTCGTCATCAGCTAGGATAGAGTCGTCATCAGTGAGGGCTTCCGCCCGAGGCCCATTGGAGGAGTCACCAAAAGTGATAGCAGCAGTCCGTGCATGCAGTAAAAGATAGGCATCTGCATTTTTTTTTGCTAAGTCCAGAGAACATGCCTGGTCATAGGCAGCCTGTAACTTGAGGGTTTTATTCTCCAACAGACGCTGGCGTATGAAGGGAGATGCAATTCCATTAATAAAAGAATCACGAATTAACTCCTCCTGGTACTGCTCAGCTGAGAGAGCTTTGAGATTACAATCCTTGCTGAGCCTGCGAAGCTTTTGAAGGAATTCATCAAGTGATACCCCGGGTTGTTGTGGCCAGTAGATGCCGAGCAAAAATTTCGTTTGGGGCCTTAACATATAGTTGCTGTAGTATTTGGATAGCGGAGTCATAGTCTACACAGTCTTCGATATAGTCAAACACATGAGGGGATACATAATTGGCAAGTATCACTAACTTATCAGGAACATTCTCACCACACACCCTGAGGAAGTCACTGAAGGTACGATACCAGTGTTTCCATACCTTAGCAGTTGTAGGTGAATTCGGGCCCAGGTCAAGACGGGCGGGTCGGAGTAGTTTCTCCATGATGGATTGATTACTACCTCTGGTTCCCTTCTACCGTTTGAGTCGTAGCCGTCTGTTCCCCAAACCACTCAGAGCGTGGAGCATGTTCAGTTGATTAAATTGACGTAAGAAAACTACTAGGCACTTGGTCTGAGTATTAAACAAGGCTTTAATCAACTGTTTCACAACATGGAGGTCTAGTTGTCCTTCACTAGTTCCTGTTTACAAAATGTCCTGCGCAAGCTGGGCCCGTGCCCGAGTATTTATACTCTCCCTGGACAGCGCCACCAGCAGGCCGCCCAGTATTATTTCATAAGTCATTTCTACATGAATGGCAAGATTCATGTCAACCCCTTCATAATCTCTCAGGTCCCCCCTCATTCCTCTGAGAAAAGAGCCCCAGCCTGTTCAGTATATCCTGATGGTTATAACCTCTCAGTTCTGGTATCATCCTTGTAAATCTTTTTTGCACTTTATCCAGTGTCTCTATATCCTTTTTGTAATATAGAGACCAGAACTGTGCACGATACTCCAAGTGTGGTCTAACCAAGGTTCTCTGCAATATTGCCTGCCTGGTTCTTTCGAGAAGGTACAGCAATGCAAAGTTAACTTGCAAACACAGGCATTAGTTATGGAAATTGAAAATGTAACTTGTTGTAACATGATTGATCTTTTGCAAGTTGACTTAGTCTTAGCTTGCTTTTTGGTATTCTGTGGAGCTTTTGTTATAGAGCTGGCTTTTGATCAAAGAATAGTCTCCCATGCAAAATGCTTGCGAAACATCAATTTTGTTGCCTATGGGTGTACGTGCTATGTACATACAGGTACTTCGATGCTGTTAATGGGTGGGTTTATCTCCACATTTCATAGGCTTTGGGTATGCCTTATATATGGCTGTCTGGGGCCAGTAGCTCCTCGCACATTAATTCAGTTTGTACTGCAAGTCCTTCAGTATTAACCTTGGCAAATGTAAGATTTCCTATGTCATGTGACTAATCCTTTAACCTACAAAAAAACATAATTGTGAGAAATGAATGCATTCTTTCTGTTAAACTGCAGTCACCAAGTGCCCTGGTACTGGCATACTGTGTGTCTACTGTAGCTTTTTTTTTAACCTTGGTCAATAACAGTGTACAGTATTTTGTTTTGCTATTAAAATGGATTTTGCACCACCAACTATTTCAAAACTAAATCCTCAATGATCTTATGCATTCTTTGCACACACAAAAAAATGCACTGTGTTTTGCAATATTTCCTGTTCTACCCGGTTGGTACTTTCACATTAGATCATCACAGAAGTCACATGATTTATCCTAAAAAACGTCAGATGAGATAAATGGAATCACCTCCTACACATAGCTTCTAGCTACGTTAAAATTTGTGTAGCAAAAACACTGAAGAGTCGGACCTTGCAGAGGTAGACTAAGAACAAGTCTTCCAACTCCATACTATGACTCTTAGTACACAATAAGGACTTTAAAAAAAAACTCTTTCTTAGTGTCCTTTTTAGTTACTTTGGAAGCCCGTTGATACTGCAACATTGAAAGATATGATTATGTAGAGTTTATGGTCCTGGATTAGCATGCCAGAGGTTGTAAGTTCAAATCGCGCCATGACAGATTGTCAAATTGAAGTAAACAAATCTGGTAATTTGTGGAATGTCACCAGAAAAAATGACCACGAAAGCTTCTGCAATGTTGTAAAAACCCAACTAGTTCACTACTGCCCTTCAGGGAAGGGAACCTTCCATGCCCCTACCCTTTTTTTTTTAGCCTACTTGTGACTCCAGTACCCTGACTCTGAAGAGGCCTAGACAGCCCCTCAGTTGTTTAAAAAAAAATACAATCACTACCAAGCATTGCAGCAGTTCAAGGGGATGGCCCACAGCCACCACCTCAGAGCAGCTAGGGATGGGCAATAAATACACCCTTGCCAGTGTCACTCACAGCCTGATAACAAATAATGAAAAACATTTCAGATAGTCCTGGAAATTCCTTACATAAAGGTCGGTGTGATCAGCCTAGCAATGCGATCATCTGTATCCAAATCACAATACATATTCGAAAAATATTAGGAATTAATTAGACAATTGTTTGCGCGAACAGCAAACCTGCATGGGTGGGCTTCAGCAGAGGTATTTTATTGCAGAACTCATTTAGAGCAACGGTAACTGTGGTCTCAGTCTATTATGCTGACTACACTTTAAAAACTCTACATAGGAGTTTCCATTATTGAGTTAAAAGTGCAATTGCATAAATATCATGTTTATCCTAAACACAAATATACACCCAAATCATTTAAAACAGAGCTTTCAGATACACTAACAGTCTGTTGGGCCATACAAGCCCATCTAATTTTGGTTCATCTCAACACCATCTACCTTCTCTCGCGCCATATTTTGCAATCCCTTCTCAGTCCAGAATTACATCTAATTGCTTCTTGAAGCCAACAATAACAGCAACTTGTATTTATATAGTGCGTTTAACGTAGTAAAACGGCCCAAGGCGCTGCACAGGAACGTTATAAAACACAAAATTGACATCGAGCCACATAAGAAATTAGGGCAAATGACCAAAAGCTTGGTCAAAGAGGTAGGTTTTAAGGAGCGTCTCAAAGGAGGAAAGCGAGGCGGAGAGGCTTAGGCAGGGAATTCCAGAGCTTAGGGCCTAGGCAACAGAAGGCACGACCACCGATGGTTGAGTGATTATAATCAGGGATGCTCGAGAGGGCAGAATTTGAGGAGCACAGGTATCTCGGGCGGGGTTGTGGGACTGAAGGAGATTACAGAGATGGGGAGGGGCGAGGCAGTGGAGGGATTTGAAAATAAGGATGAGAATTTTGAAATTGAGGTGTTGCTTAACCGGGAGCCAATGTAGGTCAGTGAGCACAGAGATGATGGGTGAATGGGACTTGGTGCGAGTTAGAACACAGGCAGCCGAGTTTTGGATGACCTTAGGTTTACGTAGGGTAGAATGTGGGAGGCCAGCCACAAGTGCGTTGGAATAGTCAAGTCTGGAGGTAACAAAGGCATGGCTGAGGGTTTCAGCAGCAGATGAGCTGAGACAGGGGTGGAGACGGGCAATGTTACGGAGGTGAAAATAGGCGGTCTTAAGTCATTTAAACTATTCCCTTCAGTGACCCTCCATGGTGATTTATTCTGAAGCTCTATTACTCTTTTGTGCAATAGTTCTACCTTCATGCTCCTAACTTACCAAACGTCTACCATAGGAAGTCTTCACCATAGTGAGCAGTTTGCCTGTATTAACTTTGTCAATCTTGAAGACCTTCAATTAGGTCACCTCAAAGTTGTCTTTGGTCCAGAGAGATCAATCCCATCTTCTTTAACCTTTCCTTGCAAATTGAATTCCTGATACCCAGGATCACTTTGATTCTCACCTCCACATCCTCTTGGCCAATAATATCCTTCTTATGAATAGGTGACCAGAACAGAGCACAGTACTGTTCTGACCAACTGCTTGTACAGAAGCAAATCTTTGATTTGGATTCTATACCTCTGCTAATGCAATTGAGTACAGTACTTTATTTCTTTTTGAACTGTTAAGCACTGTGAGGACAGTTTATCCACCATATAACTCTTAGCCACGTACTTGTCCAGTTACCTAAAGATTCTGAATCCAGTTCGATTATATGTTTCACCTCCTCTTTTGCTATACCCTGTATCTGCAAACCTGGGGATTTTGCTTGCAATACCATTCTTCAAATCATCAACAGTCCCAAGAATGACCCCTGTGGTACTCAGCTCATATCCTCTTTCCAACACTGTTGGCTTGTTTATGCCTTCTCTTTGTTTCCTGTTTTTAAGACAGTTTTCTGTCCACCATATTTCACCTCCTATTCCATGAAATGGCAGAGTAAAGCCTACAAGTGGAAACTTGTCAAAAAACCCTATGACGATCCAAATATAAAGCAACTGCAGTACATGTGTCAATAACATCTTCGGAAAAATCCAGAAGGTTGGGATGAGCATGATCTCCCTTCCTGAATCTGTACCGTCTATCCAAGTGTTAACCCACTTTATCCTTCATGATCGTTTTGAATGTTTTGCTACAATTCCTTTGCTATTGAAGTTGACCCTATCGACCACATTTAACTAAGTATTTTGTAATAAGTAAATAGCTAACTGTGGCAGAGCCACCAAGAGACTCAGGGCAATTAGTAATAATCCCTTTAACTACAGTGTAGTGCAGCTGTGGACTGCACCTTTAAACTGCCTGTTAACTATACTGTATGTACTCCTGCACTCTGTGATGATGTCATGACGCTGATCACGTGACCGCCAGTGGCGCGAAGAACGCGATGACGTCATGATGTCAGCTTCCAGAACCTTCCAGCAGTCGTCCAGTGCCTTGCAACCTGAACAGACCTGTGTACATCTTCTCCTGTAGTTTACTAGCTAACTTCATTGTTTATTAAACTTTGTTATTTTGATTCACTGAGTCGAGCTCCATTATTCGGATAGGCACCTCCGTTCCTACATTGGTGACCCCGATCTCGTCGGACAACTTTCGTTGAGATTCCATAATGAACACGAATGCCGTCGCCCTCAAACTGCCGCAGTTCTGGGGACAGCAACCAGCAGCATGGTTTTTCCAGGCAGAAGCCCAGTTTGCACTCCGGGAGGTTACAGCGGATTCGACCCGTTATTACTACGCGAGTCGACAGCCTCCTTGGCAATCCACCGGCTGAGGGCAAGTATGAAGCTCTAAAAACTTGTTTGCTACAGGTGTTTGATCTCAATAAGTCGGAGCGCGCACAGGCTTATTTCTATGCCCGGTCTCGGGGACTCAAAACCATCAGAACTGATGAGCCAGATGCTCACGCTCTTGGGTTCGAAGCCCCAATGCTTTTTGTTCCGCGAACTTTTCCTCTGCCAGGTACCTGAACCAGTTCAAGCGGCCTTGGCCAATTCTGCCATCACGGACTGTGCTCAGCTCGCTGCAGAGGCAGACAAGATATTTATGGTTACGCAGCAGTGTTGTGCAGCCACGAGGCGCCCTTCCCCGATGCGAGCGAAGCCCAGCCCCTCCTCCAGCAGGCTGGTGCGCGTACCACGCACGTTTTGGCGCCAAAGCTCGATGCTGCCGTCCTCCCTGCAGTTTATCCCCGAAAAAAAAGACTTCAGCAAGCCCGCACTTTTCGAGACGGACAGCAGGGTCTGAAAAACACGTTCAGGTCGCCATGGCGGTCGGTTCAGCGGGAAAACTCCTTTACATTACGGATTCCATGATGGGGCGACAATTCCTGTGCGACACTGGTTCCCAGTGCAGTATTCTGCCAGCTTCAAAGCTGGATCTACAATCCGGCGGGCACGGTCCTTCCCTCGTGGCAGCTAACGGCGCGGCTATTCGCACGTTCGGAGAATGGACAGTCAATTTAACCTTCGCCGGACAGCATTTTGTGTGGGAGTTTATTACAGCTACAGTCTCACAGGCCATCCAGGGGGTCGATTTCTTCTGTGCCAACGGCTTTCTGGTCAATGTCCAACACTGCCGACTCATTAATGCGTCCACTTTCCACGCGGTGCCCTGCCACCGCAGCACCGCCGTGTCCTGGTCGGTCGCCTGTGCGGTTCCATCGCGGGACGGGTTTATGCGCCTGCTCGGCGAGTTCCCGGAGCTCACCAGGCCAGCTTTTTCGGCTGCAGTCACGAGGCACGGTGTGGCGCATCACATCACCACAACAGGATCGCCTGTTTACGCTCAGGCGCGAAGATTAGAACCCGGCAAGCTTACAGCTGCAAAGGCTGAGTTTCAGACCGTGGAGCACCTCGGGATCATCCGACGCTCCGACAGTCCTTGGTCCTCCCCACTGCACATTGTACCTAAACCAGGCGGCGGATGGCGGCCTTGCGGTGATTAGACACCTAAACGAGGCCACTACACCGGACAGGTATCCAATACCCCATATACAAGATTTTTCAGCACATCTGGCGGGCAACTCCGTATTTTCCAAAGTGGATCTCGTCCACGGTATAGTAATCTCGGATGTAATGCTTAAGTTATCCACCAGAGGGAGACAAATGCTAAGGGTTCATTTACCAGTGTTTTAAGGTAATGTTGCATTATGGGTAGAATGACATCATAGGATCATCCATCTTGGATGCATCATGCAGTAGAATTAGAAGTGCATGCCTGTAGCTTGTAAGCTCTGTTCTCTCCTTATTCTGTGTAAAATAAAAGTAAAGTTTTAAGTTCCTGAAGTCTCACTTATATCAATTAATTGGACCTTACTACTCGGATATAACATTTGGCGACGAGGATTAACTGTTTCAACTTGAAGGGAAAATACAAGATCACTGCATCTGAATCATGGCTACTCGGGTAGGAGAGATTTCTGCTTTTGATGTTCAAAATCAAACTTGGATCGAATACTGAGTTATTGGAGCATTTCTTTGTGGCAAATGATATTGTCGATGTTGGAAAAAGGAGAGCTATTTTGCTAACTTCGGTGGGAAGTCTGACATATAGTTTATTGAGAAACTTATGCAGTCCTGCAAAGCCTGGAGATAAATCATTTACTGAATTAGTGGACTTGCTAAAGGAACATTTCAATCCCAGACCGAGTGAGATTGTACAGCGTTTCAAATTTAATTCACGGAACAGGATACCGGGAGAAACTGTGTTGGATTATGTAGCGGTGTTGAGAAAACTGGCACATGATTGCAATTACGGGAACAGCTGGAAGGACATGCTGAGAGATAGGCTGGTTTGCGGGATAATGGATGCTCGAATGCAGAGGAGGTTATTATCCGAGACTGGGCTTACGTATGAAAAAGCGTTGGAACTTGCTCAAGTCATAGAGACAGCTAGCCGTGATGTGAAAGAAATACAAGGTTTAGACTGGTCTACTACGAAGCAAGTTGCAGGTCAGACGCTGGTGCACAAGTTAAATATGAGTCATACACCACAACGTGCGCATTTAAAAGCATGTGATAGATGCAATGGAGATCACCTGGCAAGGGAATGCAGGTTTCTGGGGGAAAAGTGCCACAAGTGTGGGAAAAAAGGACATAAAACATGCATGCTGAGCAAAAGCTACCCTGGAGGTATACAAACCTAAAGGGGGAGAAAAGAAAAACCTAGTAAGAAAAGTGAAAAAACAGGGAGCACATCACATCAGTGGAGAAGCTGAGGAAGAAAACGACGTGTTCATATTGCATAGTATGGTAGAGGACATTCCAAAAGTGGATCCTATCACTTTGCAACTGATAGTAAATGACACTAAGGTCAACTTTGAGGTGGATACTGGATGTGGCGTTACCATAATGAACAGGGAAGAGTATTCAAAATTGTGGAACCGTGCAAAAGTTCCAGAGTTAAAGTCTTGCTATATGAAGCTTAAAACCTATACCGGTGAACGAGTGGCAACATTGGGTACAGCTATTGTAACTGTGAAACACAGGGACACCGTGGAACAGCTACCTGTAGTTGTATCGGGTTCTGGACCAAACTTGTTAGGTCGGGGCTGGATAAAAGAACTTAAATTAGATTGGGGAGCAATAAATCAAATGGAAGGAGGCAAACAGTTGTCTTTGCAAGACGTGTTGATTGAACATGAGAATGTGTTCAAGGAAGAACTTGGAACATTTAATGGCCCCCCAGCTAAGATTTATGTCGACAAGGAGGCACTGCCAAGATTTTTTAAACAGCGACCTGTGCCTTCTGCCATGAAACCGAAGGTAGAGGCTGAGCTTGATCGTCTTTTGAGGGAGAACATTCTGGAACCCGTGAAATGTTCAGAATGGGCAGCTCCCATTGTACCTATTTTAAAACCAGACAATTCGGTAAGAATCTGTGGAGATTATAAATTGACTGTAAATAGGGTGTCTAAACTAGAACAGTATCCTATTCCTAAAACTGAGGATCTTTTTGCAAACCTGGCTGGAGGGAAGAAATTCACAAAGCTGGATATGAGTCATGCATACTTGCAGATTACACTAGATGAGGAATCCAAGAAGTATGTAACCATAAATACACACAAGGGTTTGTTTACCTATAACCGCTTGCCATTTGGTGTCTCATCTAGTCCAGCTATCTTCCAGAGAACAATCGAGGGTGTACTGCAAGGGATTCCGCATATTTCAATTTATCTGGATGATATTCTGGTGACTGGAAGAACCGACCAGGAGCATCTGAGCACTCTGAGAGAGGTACTTCAAAGATTGGATAAGGCTGGGTTACGGCTTAAGAGAAGTAAGTGTACTTTCATGGGGAATGAGGCCGTGTTCCTGGGACACAGAGTGGACGCCACTGGGCTCCATCCAATCAAGGAGAAGGTAAAAGCACTGCAGGAGGCCCCAGATCCTACAAATGTGACTGAGTTAAAAGCTTACCTGGGACTGCTAATATTATAACAGGTTTTTGCCAAACTTGTCAACAGTGTTAGCACCTCTTCACAAACTACTGTGCAAGGAGACACAGTGGCAGTGGGAAGAGGAACAGAGGGTTTCATTTGAACAATCCAAGAAACTGATGCTGTCCTCGGATGTGCTGGTTCACTACAATGCAGAGAAAGACATCATTCTCTCTTGTGACGCTTCACCTTACGGGGTGGGTGCAGTTCTTTCACACTGTATGGAAGATGGAACAGAAAGACCGATAGGGTTTATGTCTCGAACTCTGACCCCAGCGGGAAAAAACTATTCCCAGTTGGATAAAGAGGGATTAGCAGTAATGTTTGGGTTAGAGGTTTCATAAGTACATATATGGCAGGAAATTCACTATATGCACCGATCATAAACCTCTTCTATCTCTTTTTAATGAGATGAAAGCAGTACCACAGATGGTGTCACCCCGAATCCAGAGATGGGCAGTGACGTTGAGGGCATATGAGTATGTCATTGTTTACAAAGCGGGCAAGTACCATGGGAACGCAGATGCCTTGAGCCGTCTTCCACTACCAGGTACACCTATCTGTGCAGCTCCAAAGGACAGAGTTTTGATGTTGGGAACTGGTCAGGTAGTACGCAGACATGTGGATCAGATACTGACCAGACAACGGGAAATCGAACTGGAGGTTCCAGAGGAAATGTTGGAGGACAGGTTGGTCCCCAGTTATCCAAGTGCATTGGTGGTCCCGCCACCACGAACAGAGACAGTTATTCCTGGACCCCTTAATCAAGAGGAAACCATCGTAGCAGATTCAGATACTCGGAGTACTGCTCAGGAGCAGCAGGTGGCTTTACCACAACCAAACAGGGACTTGACTGTAAGACGTTCAACAAGGTCTCACAAGCCGCCAGAGCGATTGATCACGACCTGCTAGATTCGTTCCGTATGGACTATTGTTAAAGGAGTTTCCTTATGGACTTTTAAGAATGTTGTTAAGAATTGTTGTAACTTAAGAGGGGGGGGATATAGTAATCTCGGATGTAATGCTTAAGTTATCCACCAGAGGGAGACAAATGCTAAGGGTTCATTTACCAGTGTTTTAAGGTAATGTTGCATTATGGGTAGAATGACATCATAGGATCATCCATCTTGGATGCATCGTGCAGTAGAATTAGAAGTGCATGCCTGTAGCTTGTAAGAGCTGTGTTCTCTCCTTATTCTGTGTAAATTAAAAGTAAAGTTTTTGAGTTCCTGAAGTCTCACTTATATCAATTAATTGGACCTTACTACTCGGATATAACAGCGGATATCACCAAGTCCCTGTGCACCCTCAAGACGTCCCCAGAACAGCGGTCATCACTCCGTTTGGGCTGTTTGAGTTCCTCCGAATGCCGTTCGGTTTGAAAAACACGACTCAGGCCTTCCAATGGCTAATGGACTCTGTGTTACGGGATCTGCCTTTTATTTTCGTTTACTTAGATGACATTCTCATAGCCAGCAAGGATTCGAAGGAACACGTGGTGCATTTACGCACACTCTTTGCCCGTCTCAGCCAACATGGCCTTATCATCAACCCAGCCAAATGCAAGTTTGGGGTAACCAGTAATGACTTTCTGGGGCACAGGATTACCTCAGAAGGCGCCATTCCACTGGCCACCAAGGTAGAGGCAATTATGGCATTCCCGCGGCCTCACACAGTCAAATCCCTTCAGGAGTTTCTGGGGATGGTGAATTTTTATCATCGTTTCGTCCCCAAGGCAGCCCAGTTAATGCAGCCCCTGTACGAAGCACTCAAAGGGAAGTCGGGCAAGGACGTTATCACTTGGACACCGCAGATGGACCAGGCATTTCTCGACAGCAAGGCGGCGTTGGCAGACGCAACTATGCTTGCACACCCACTCCCAGGCGCGACAGTCGCCCTCACTACGGCTGCCTCCGACTACGCCATCGGGGCGGTCCAGGAACAATGGGTCGACGGGACTTGGCAGCCGTTAGCCTTTTTCAGCCGCCAACTGCGCAAGAACGAGCGAAAGTATAGCACTTTTGACAGGGAGTTGCTGGCCCTGTTTTTGGCCATCCGACATTTCCGTTTTCTCCTAGAAGGGCGCCCGTTTACTGCATTCGTGGACCACAAGCCGCTTACTTTCGTGATGGCCAAAACGGCAAAACCTTGGTCAGCTCGGCAGCAGCGCCACCTCACATTTATATCCGAATTTACGACGGATTTATGGCACGTGTCCGGCAAGGATAATCTCGTGGCTGATTGCCTCTCCCGCGCTCCAGTCCAGGCAGTTCACCTGGGCATCGATTTCATCGGATTGGCGGAAAATCAACTGGCAGATCCCGAAGTACAGGCGTTTCGGTCCACACCTTACAGTTGGCAGGTAGCCGATGTTAAGTTTCAAGCAGCAGGCACCACGCTCTTGTGCGACACATCCATGGGAGTGCCCCGGCCCATTGTACCGGTCGAATGGCGTAAGAAAATATTCCAGGCTATACACGGTTTATCGCACCCGGGGATGCGAGCTTCACAACGGCTCATGACCCGCAAATTTGTTTGGAAAGGAATGCATTTGGACGTCCGGGACTGGACAAACAATTGCGTCGAGTGTCAAAAATCGAAGGTCCATCGTCATGTCAAGGCTCCAGTGGCCACCTTCCCAGTGCCAGAACGACGTTTCGATCACGTACACGTGGACTTAGTGGGTCCACGCATCTCCTGACGGTGGTGGACCGTACCACCAGGTGGCCGGAAGCGATTCCCTTGGTCGCTACCACTGCAGCAGACGTCTCCAGGGCGTTCATTTCGTCGTGGGTGGCTCGGTTCGGGGTGCCAGCCGACATCTCCTCTGACGGAGGTCCGCAATTCACGTCGGAGTTGTGGAACGTAGTTGCACAGGGCTTGGGTACCAAGCTGCGCCGTACCACCGCTTACCATCCGCAGGCGAATGGCCTGTGCGAGAGGTTTCATCGATCTCTCAAGGCGTCCCTCCGTGCCAGCTTGCGTGGACTCAACTGGGTGGACAGACTCCCCTGGGTGATGCTAGGCTTCCGCACAGCCCCCAAGGATGATCGCCAGTCTTCATCGGCTGAGCTAGTCTACGGTCAGACGCTTCGAGTACCAGGTGACTTTCTCCCTCCACACACTGAACCGTGGTCTGCAGCTCAGCAGCTCCTCCAGCATCACGAGGCGGCCAGGAATTTCCTGCCTATTCCTACCTCATCACAACCTACAGAGGCCTCCTGTCCCGGCAGAGCTCATGAGCTCTGATTACGTCTTTATTCGGCAGGACAGCCACAGAGACCCGCTCAGACCGCCTTATGCTGGACCGTTTCGTGTCATCTCATCGGGAGAGAATTTTTTCACGGTCGAAGTGGGCGGCAAGTCCGATACCATCTCTATCGACCGACTTAAACCAGCCCATCTAGATCGGAGTGAACCAGTTGTGGCTGCCCAGCCACCTCGCCGTGGACGACCACCGTTGACCGCCAGACCAGTTATGCAACGGCCCACCATTGAACCGCCTGCATCTGCCTCATCCTTGCCCACACCACCTGCTATTGTTTCCTCCACGCCTGATGCGCCGCTTCAGACACAGCCAAGCACCAGCTCGTTTCCCAACGTTCCACCTCCGCTGCCTGAGTTTCGTCGTCGTTCGGGCAGGCTCATCAAACCGCCTGCTCGTTTGACACTGGCTGTTAAAGAGAATTCTGGGGGGGGGGCGCCTGTGGCGGAGCCACCAAGAGACTCCGGGCAATTAGTAATAATCCCTTTAACTACAGTGTAGTGCAGCTGTGGACTGCACCTTTTAAACTGTCTGTTAACTATACTGTATGTACTCCTGCACTCTGCGTGATGACGCCGATCACATGACCGCCAGTGGCGCGAAGAACGCGATGACGTCAGCTTCCAGAACCTTCCAGCAGTCGTCGAGTGCCTTGCAACCTGAACAGACCTGTGTACATCTTCTCCTGTAGTTTACTAGCTAACTTCGTTGTTTATTAAACTTTGTTATTTTGATTCACTGAGTCGAACTCCATTATTCGGATAGGAACCTCTAACCACTTTTTAACTAAAAAAGCTATACTGCACAAAGTAACTTTTTCACAAGACTATTTTTGGCTAGTTCTTTGGATCTTAATTTTTTTTGGATCTTAACACATTTCCAAGGTTTTTTTTTTAAGTTGGTACAGAACTTAATTTAGCAAGTGTTGATAATCTGTTAATGCATCACATCCTGCGGTGCTAATTTAAAGCATGACATCTTGGAGCTCTTTTGATTAGACAACAGTGGTGCTTTGGGGTAAGGCTATGGATGTACTGCTGTAGTTATAATATCACTGGTGGTTATTTAAGTCACCCATTCAAATACAGTATGAAATCATAGAATCATACATCAGAGAAGGAGGCCATTCAGCCCATCGTGCCTGTGCCGGCTCTTAGAAAGAGCTATCGAATTAGTCCCACTCCCCTGCTCTTTCCCCATAACCCTGCAAATATTTTCCTTTTCAGGTATTTATCCAATTTGTTTTTGGAAGTTACTATTGAATCTGCTTCCACTACCCTTTCATGCAGTGCGTTCCAGATCTTAACGACTCGCTGTGTAAATTTTTTTTTTTTAAATGCTCATCTCCCCTCTGGTTCTTTTGCCAATTATCTTAAATCTGTGTCCTCTGGTTACTGACCCTCCTGCCAGTGGAAACCATGCAAGACAGAAAGCAGGGAGTTGGGGTACCCCGAGTGGCAGAAGGTAGTAAGTGGGGTACCACAAGGATTCGGTGCTGGGACCACTGTTGTTCACCATTTATATTAACGATTTAGACTTTGGAATCAAAAACATAATTTCTAAATTTGCGGATGACACCAAATGGGTGGGGGTGGTGGGGTTGTCAATACTGAGGAGGACTGAAACAAACTATAAGATTATTAATAAACTTGCAGAATGGGCATATAATTGGCAAATGAATTTCAACACAAAAGTGTGAGCCAATAAAGGGAGCCTACGAGTCTACCACTGGAGTAAGGGAACCAGAATCATCAGAGCAAACTCGCGGATGCCAATCTCCCAGAGCCCAACCTAAATGGGTCCCGGTCTAAAAGCAGCCGTTGCCGCCTCAAGCACTCTGCTGTGCTGTGCCAGTGTGCAAACTTGTTTTTGTAAGTGGCCCTTCCAAATGATATTTCACGAGAAGCTGCTATTACTGCTGACCTGAAACAAGCCAGATAATTGGGGATTGTTAAATGATTAATTTCTGGATGGTTCTGCTGATTTCATCTGTATGCTTTCATTCTTCACCCAGTATGTGGTCAGTTATGGCCTGCTTGAGTTGGAGCAGGGCAAGTTCTGCACATGTGTCGTTAAAACACCAGCACAGAAACTAACCCCCCACCGATCGCTAGAGTCTCTAACCCTCCAGCATTGACCTGGAGCCTCCAGGAATTAAAAATTAATCTCCAGGACACTGCTACAAGCAAAAACCCAGGAGCAAAATCAAAGGAGCATTTAAAAAAAAGTTTTCATTTGCTTTGAACACTTTTGTTTAATAGATATGAAAATATTGGAGCTGGGAGAAAATGGCTGTTTGACTTAGTCAAGAATCATCCAATTGGGCAATGAAGAGTCTGCTTGCTGTCCAATTGGCGTGAGAAGGTGGTGCCCCGCTAGTATAGACATGTTGGGCCACCAATGGTGGGGTGGTTGGGGGCGTGAGATCATGTGATGAAACCTCTAGGTATATGTCCAACCAGAGCTGGCAACCCTACTGATGGTTCACTAAGTAAATTTAGCTGTGATATAGGGCCAAGGAGGTTCTAGGTTCAGCTCCTAGTCTCTGCCGTGTTAGCTGACCTCAGCTGGGGCGGCAGTAATGGTCCTCAGTGCCCCTGGGTTAAGAAAAGGGGCAAAAATCAGTGTTTTCGCTTTGAATTGCTATATAATGCCCCCACCCCACCCTCCTGGAAAGTGTACATGTCTGGATAGGGCCGAACTCAGCAGTGGTGCCTGCCACAGTCAAATTGCCTGCTGGCGCTCACTGTCTGTCTGGCATCTACAGAGCTGTACTCAGTCAGGGAGTCGATGCTTTCAGGAAAGGAAGAGATTTGAACATTACTCACTGGTTTTCAGGAAGCTTTGAAGATCAAGAGCTGTTGGAATGTTGTTTACAGGAGCCCATATGTTGCTCTCTCAACAAAGTCTACTGCAGTTAGTGTTGCAGATAAATTTATTGATACTGGTTCTCTTGTTGGTGTGAGCATAATTTCAGTTAAGTTCAATACTTAGTTACATTGGTATGTCAGGTCTCCAATTCTAATAAAATGTTTACACTCACGCCCCTTAAAGTTAATTAACATAAAATATGCCTTCCACTTTTGCATCTAAGCAATTAAAGCTAGCTGTGTGGGACTCCCATCCAACCACACAGCTGTACTGGAAATTTCCCAGTTAAACTTAAGGTCATAAATTCCCCTTCAGCTGCCCTTGGGGGAAATTTATTAATTTCCTGGCCTTTGCAGCTGGGGGCTGCATTTTACTTGGGCATCACTAGCCAAAGCTTCACAGCAGAGCCATGTGAACTAAATTGTTCTAGGAAAATGTGTCAGAAAAGCTAATGTACAGAGTGACAGTTCATGTGGAGGCCCTTTTTAGAAATGTTCCCGCCGTCCATCTTTTAATCAATTGACACCGCCCTCGATATTTTAAGAGCCAATAATGAAGAACAACTTGCATTTATATAACACCTTTCATAACCTCAGGATGTCCCAAAGTGCAAAGAGCAGCCCTCATTGACCAGAACTTAACACGTTTGCCTTACGGTTTAAAGTCTTACAGTTCAATAAAGATGGGGAATTCTTTTTTTTGATTGTCTTTAACGTTTCTATTATCAGCACTTTGCTAATTCTGCTGTGGGTCCAACAAAGTGCTTGTTCTAGTTTGGACTTGTGTTGCCTGTCAGTTAGCGCGCAAGAATTGCTTCCGCTGGTGTCTGAGAGTCGAGGGGGGTTTCTGATTTTCTTTATTTCTGGGCTAGTCATGTAACTCGGCTTGACTTTGCAGGAAGAAGTTGCTGTGTGATTTGAAATTACTTTGCCCTTTCCCACGCCACCCAGCATCTCTGGCTGAAAGGAGTGCAAGACCTTTGGAGCTCTCAGGAGCTCCGTGACCCCTGCATGGTGTGGCTAGCTTCCAATTTTCCTTCCTTCCCTGTGTGCAAGCACCCAGCCCTCATTCAGCGCACCTCTGCTGTGGCATGATATGCCTGGTACTTGCATATTGGTAACTGAACACTAGAGGGCCCCCGAAGGGTGCGGGCACAGTGCAGCAATTACACTCTAGGGCCTCCTCTATTGTGTGTTATATTGAAAGGGAGTGTTCCAGAGAGTCTGAAATAAATGCAGCCACTGCATTACCACACCAACTTGGGTGTTTATCAAACATAACATGGCACAGTTAGAAAGGAAGATAGAACTTGCCATTCACAACCTCAGGACATCCTAGTGTGTTTCACAGCCAATGAAGTACTTTTGAAGTGTAGTCACTATTGTAATGTAGGGAAACGAGGCACACAATTTGCTCACAGCAAGGTCCCATGACCAGTTATTGTGTTTTGAGTCATGTTGATTGAGGGACAGGACACCGGGGAGAACATCCGTACTGCTCTTCCAGTAGTGCCATGGGATCTGTTACGTCCACCTCGGGGGGGGGGGGGGGGGCGCAGACGGAGCCTCTGTTTAACAGGGCCTCATCTGAAAGATGGCACCTCAGACAGTGCAGTATTCCAGTGATTATGTGCTCAAGTCTCCGGAGTGGGGCTTGAACCCACATCCTTCTGATTCATAGGCGAGACTGCTACCATTGAGCACGGCTGACATTTTGTGGTAAGGAACTAATTGTGAGCGGCATAGTGCACCTGTATCCTGCGAATCAATGGTGTAATATGTTGGCATTTCAATGCTCTACGCCACCCTTTTGCCCCGTATGAATTTAAAAGAAGCCAATCTATTTATAATTAACACTGGAAAATAAATCACGCTCTTGCACCGAATTCTTCACACGGTCCAGTGCTCTCCTGAGAAGCAGCGACTTTTAAACAGTGAGTAACAGTCACATGTTACTTCTTAGTAATTCAGCTATGTGAAAAATTACCCTTCAAGTTATATTTAGGCTACAGCAGTTTCCAGCTTGTCCTTTCTCCTCACTGACACACCTTGTAATACCAACCTGCTTGTACTAGCTTGAAACAGCCTGATGCCACATCTACCTAGTTGACAGAGGTGAATGACTGACTGTGAACCAGTTATTGAAGCAACTGGCTAGTTAAGGTTATAGTTTCTCTTTCCTTCCCCCACTCCCCATTCTGAATATCTGCTTTGTACGGTGGATGTGGTGGCAGGGAGTCACTAAAGCAGGTTTGACACAAACATCAGAATTCACTTGCTGTGCCTTCAGCCTTCTAGGCCCTAAGCTCTGGAATACCCTCCGTAAACCTCTCTACACCTCTCTCCTCCTTTAAAACCTACCTCTTTGACCAAGCTTTTGGCCACTTGTCGTAATGTCTCCTCCTTTGGCTCGGTGTCAATTTTTTGACTAATTATGCTCCTGTGAAGTGCCTTGGGATGTTTTAATATACTAAAGGTGCTGTATAAATGCAGGTTCCTATTCGTGTTTATATGATGTCCTCTTGGGTGGTTTCTCCTGAAATTAGTGGACTTGGATTTGAGGAATGTCTGTTCTTGGTGCAGCTCCAGCTAAAACTGAACACCAAGATCTGCTCGTGTTGGTCGCTTGAGGTATCTGGAAATGAACGTGTGTGTCCATTGACACTTTATGCAAAGCCTGCAGACCTTCCAAGTGTCCCATGAGTATAAGGGGTGATCTAATTGAGGTGTTTAAGATGATTAAAGGAGTTGATCGTTTCTCTCTATTTACCCTATTTCATCCTGAACAAGAGGGCACAACCTTAAAATTAGAGCTAGGCTGTTCAGGGGTGATGTCAGGAAGCACGTCTTCACACAGAGTAGTGGAAATCTGGAACTCTCTTCCCCCAAAAATCTGTTGAGGCTGGGGGTTAATTGAAAATTTCAGAACTGAAGGGTATTAAGGGTTACAGAACCAAGGCGGGTAGATGGAGTTAAGATACAGATCAACCATGATCTAATTGAATGGCGGAACAGGTTCGAGGGGCTGAATGGCCTCCCTCTGTTCCGATGAGGACCAGAGGTGGTCATTTTGAGACACTCCGCTCCTGGTGCAGAGCCATGCCACACAGCATTGTGAATCACAGCTTCGGCCCTGCACTGCTAGATTTCCAACCAGCGCTCCCATCGAGCGAGGCTCCAAACCGAGGCCGCCATGCCAAATTAGCCCTTTAATGTTTGGGAATTAGCAAATCTTTTGCTTTAAGGTAAAGTGCTGCTGTTGTGAAGTTTGGTCAGACCGATGCTTGCTCTGTTCTGGTAACCACATTTTTAAGATTTCTCACACTGAAGATCATTTAAAAAAAAATCATTTTGCTGTTGAACTCTTGTTGAACTGCTGACTTATTTTTCCCCTCGAAGGTGATAATTGCATTCTGTGCGAAGAAAGAATCAATTTTTTAAAAGGCTTCCCACTTGGTAAAGGAGTTTTGCTGTCAACACAGTGTTTGGGAGCTACTGGGCTTTTGTGATTGCCCGTCAAAGCTTGGCAGGGGTTATAGTTTATTACCCATGCAATGCTGGAGAAAAGCCTGTGGGAGGCTTGGCAAGTAAATTGAACTGTGGATACTCAAGCCGAGAGAAATCCCAAAGCTCTGTTTTCTCTCGTCCACTTCAATTGTGTCTCAGCTCCCTGCAACAAACTCCGTATCCCTGCCACTGATGCCATCTCCCTCCCCGGCCACTGTCGGGTTGAACCGGACCTTTTTGCATTCTCGCCATCCTAATCGACCCCGAACTGAGCTGAGCTTCTAACCCCATATCCTCGCCATCAGCAAGACCCCCTGCTTCCACCTCGGTAACGTCGCGTGCTGAAGCCCTTGTCCATGCCTTTGTCACTGCCAGACTTGACTATTTCAGTGCTCTATTGGCTGGCCTCCCATAAACATCCACTCATCCAAAACTGTGCTGCCCGTATCCTATCCCGCACTAAGTCCTGCGCATTATCACTCCTGGCCTTACAGATCTGCATTAGCTCCCAGTCCCCCAACGTGTCCAATTTAAAATTCTCATCCATGTGTTTAAATCCATTTATGACCTTGCCTCTCCCTATCTCTGCAATCTCCAGCCCACAATCACCTCCTCCACCCACCCCCCAAAAAACACTGTTCCTTAAAATCTGCTGTCTTGTGGACACCCCTGCACCCGCCCCCCCTCCCCCAACTCCTTTCATCCCACCACCAGACATGACTTCAGCCGCCTTGGCCCTGAGCTCTGGAATTCCCTCCCTAAAACCTCTCTACCTCTCGCTCCTCCTTTAAGACACTCTTTAAGATCTCCCTCTCTGACCAAGCTTTTTGTCACCCCATCTAATATCTCCATTGGCTTGGTGTCCACTTTTGTCCGATTTTGCCTCTGTGAAGCGCTTCAGGGTGTTTTTCTAGATTAAAGGCGCTGTATAAATGCAAGTTGTCGCTCGCCAGCAATAGTGTTTCTTTGCTGGAATACCATAGACTGCAATTTTTGGAGGGTCTTCTGCCTGGGCCCTCAAAACATTACTGCAGCTGTATGGAGAGGCAGGTGTGAGGGAAGAAAAAATGGGAATGTTTCGTACAATAGGATGGAAGTGTGATAAATACAGAAACAAAATTAAGGGCAGAAAGCAATGAGGTAAAAAAGAAAAAGCTTTATTTATAAAGCATCTCATCAATTCAAAGCACTTCACAAACAATGAATTTCAATGTTCTGTAGGCAAATGTGGCAACCAGTTCGCATGCCGCAAGGGCTTACCACAAACAATAATGAGATTGTCAATATTTCAACATGGCAATAGGCCGCTCGGCCCAACCAGTCCATGTTAAGATGACACAGAACAAAAACCCACAAAAAATAACATCAAAGTTGGTTTCGGCTGTTTTAAGGGGAGGAAAGAGAATTTGTGATCAACTGTTACAGCAATTAGGTTAAAAACCATTCATTCAAAGGTAGAAATACAAAGAAAGAGGAAAAGTGAACATGGGAACAGGAGTAGGCCATTCAGCCCCTTGAGCCAGTTCTACCATTCAATTAGATCATGGCTGATCTGTATCTTAACTTCATTTAAGATAAAATGAAACAATGAAAGTCTTAAGGAAGAAAAAACAGCAAAGGAGGTTGGAAAAAAACACGTGAAAGACACCAAAAAAGAAAAAAATTAAACCAAGACAGACAGATACAGATGAAGGCCATTCAGTCCATCTAAGGGTGTCCAGACAGAGAGAACCTACTGTTCTGTACTACTAGCTCGTCCAACTGTGTGTCATTCCGGGGCTATTGCCAGGAGTCCATACCGTGCATTAGTCACTCTTTGTGAAGAAGAACCTCCTGACACCAGTCCTAAATTTTCATTTTACTAGTCTCCCGTTGTTCAACTGTTACAGTTTAGCTCAAAATGAGTCGCGTTTACTTTTTGTACCCTGTTTATAATTTTTAAATGCCATGCACGGCAAACTAGAAAACTAGCAAAAGTTGACCAACTGTTTCAAACACGCTGACATAGCCCTAGAAAGGCTGATAAATTGGCAAGTAATTACCCAGGCTTTGTACAGGTACACTATCCCTTATCCGAAAGCCTTGGGACCAGCTAAGTTTTGGTTTTCAGATTTCAGAAGGTATTATTATAAGACTGGGAAATTTGTATTTAATATAAATTTTTAAAGTTCAGGCTACCTCTTGCGACTGTTCCGTGTCTCATTCCCCTTCCTGCTTCTCTGGAAGACCGGATATCGGCTGACTCCTACTAAGCTGGCCCGCAAATCAGGTCGGGGGTTGGGTGGGGGGGGGGGGGGGGAGGGAGAAAAGAATATCGGATGGGCCGCGGTTCGGGTCGGGTCGGGGGGAGAAAAGAATATTGGACGGGCCGCTGTATTGTTGGGTTCACTCTCCCGGTACCTCCTTCACACTACCCGGCTCGGCCTGCAATCTCCTACCCAGGAGGGAACTCTGTGACCCTCTGCCCTGCTCAGCGTAAGTCGTGCGCCACTCTGGTCATGTCGTGCGTACGACTTACGCTGAACGAAAAAACTTTCGGTTTTTATCGGTTTTCGGAAGTTCGGATAAAAGATAGTCTACCTGTACTTGTATATTTCACAATTAATTGTTTTTCTTTTTTTTTAAAGATTAAGGGCTAAAAATTGAGTAGCGCCCCGGAAAAATTAGCGTCCCCGCGCTGGAAATTGAGTGGTTGCGCCTCAAGAGGGAAGCGGGGTGCTACTGGAAGCGCCCCGCATCCCTCTTGGGGCACAGTGAGTCAATATTGCGGCGTTATGTGCCGCAGCGCCACACGCTGCGGCACGTCGCGCCACGGTATTGCAGGCCTTCCTCCCCTTCTTAAAGGGGAGGGGCCTTGTGTAGCGCGACCTGGGGCCCAGCTGGGCCCCCGGGGATCGGGAGTACAGGCAAAAGAGCCCGGCACTCAAGAGAAGTACCGGGCTCTTGGAATGCAGCCAGCACTCCGCGGAGGGGGCCGTTTCAGGAGGTCTGGGATGGGAGCACAGGCAGGTGCTGGCAGGTGGCCAGCAACAAAAATGGCCACCCCACACCTCCTTTAAATTGCGCCTCCGCGGGCACAGGTACGCCCCCCTGACCCCGTCCGGCGGTAAGTCAGGGGGCGCTCCCGAAGATCGTGAGCGGGGCGCTGCGCACGCCAATGACGTCATCGCCAGCGGCGCTGCGCCACAGGGCACTACCGGTTAGCACCACCACTAACCTCCAGCTGAATTTTGCGGGAGGCGCGGGCAGTGCTGCGCTCGGGCGCTATTTGCGTTGCGTCCCATTAGCGCCCTCTTAAGGCGCTAACAGGAGGCGCAACCAACTGAATTTTTCCCCCAAAGAATCTAAGTGAAGTTTGGATTTTCTACAGACCATCAGATCTTCATTTCCCTAAATGTTATCTCAACAGTCACTCTCCCACATTCAACCCCTGGCTGACCAGTTCAATGATGCACTGTCCCCGATCAAGACCCACTTCACAGAGACACTGCATTCTGTCTAACCCCAACCCATTCACACAGACACTGCATCTGTCTAACCCCACACCCTTTCACACAGACACTGTACACCAGCCGACCTCAACCCTTTCACACAGACACTGTACCCCAGCCGACCCCAACCCTGTCACACAGACACTGAACCCCAGCCGACTCCACACCCTGTCACACAGACACTACCCCAGCCGACTCCCCACACCCTTTCACACAGACACTACCCCAGCCGACTCCCCACACCCTTTCACACAGACGCTGTACCCCATCCATGCGTCTCCCCCCCCCTTCAAAAGCCTTGCGTTCCCCCTTCAAACGCCTTGCATTCCCCCCTTTAATAGCCTTGCATATTCCCCCTTCAATAGCCTTGTATTCCCCCCTTCAATAACCTTGCGTTCCCCCTTCGATAGCCACGTGTTCCCCCTTCAATAGCCTTGCGTTCCTCCCCTTCAATAGCCTTGCGTTTCCCCCTTCGATAGCCTTGCGTTCCCCCTTCGATAGCCATGTGTTCCCCCTTTAATAGCCTTGCGTTCCTCCCCTTCAATAGCCTTGCGTTCCTCCCCTTCAATAGCCTTGCGTTCCTCCCCTTCAATAGCCTTGTGTTTCCCCCTTCAATAGCCTGCGTTTCCCCCTTCAATAGCCTTGCGTTTCCCCCTTCAATAGCCTTGCGTTTCCCCCTTCAATAGCCTTGCGTTTCCCCCTTCAATAGCGTTGCGTTTCCCCCTTCAATAGCCTTGCGTTTCCCCCTTCAATAGCCTTGCGTTTCCCCCTTCAATAGCCTTGCGTTTCTCCCCTTCGATAGCCTTGCGTTCCCCCTTCAATAGCCTTGCATTCCTCCCCTTCAATAGCCTTGCGTTCCTCCCCTTCAATAACCTTGCGTTCCTCCCCTTCAATAGCCTTGCGTTTCCCCCCCCTTCTGTAGCCATGTGTTTCCCCCTTCAGTAGACATGCGTCTCCCCCTTCAATAGCCTTGCGTTCCCCCTTCAAACGCCTTGCATTCCCCCCTTTAATAGCCTTGCATATTCCCCCTTCAATAGCCTTGTATTCCCCCCTTCAATAACCTTGCGTTCCCCCTTCGATAGCCACGTGTTCCCCCTTCAATAGCCTTGCGTTCCTCCCCTTCAATAGCCTTGCGTTTCCCCCTTCGATAGCCTTGCGTTCCCCCTTCGATAGCCATGTGTTCCCCCTTTAATAGCCTTGTGTTCCCCCTTTAATAGCCTTGCGTTCCTCCCCTTCAATAGCCTTGCGTTCCTCCCCTTCAATAGCCTTGCGTTCCTCCCCTTCAATAGCCTTGCGTTCCTCCCCTTCAATAGCCTTGTGTTTCCCCCTTCAATAGCCTTGCGTTTCCCCCTTCAATAGCCTTGCGTTTCCCCCTTCAATAGCCTTGCGTTTCCCCCTTCAATAGCCTTGCGTTTCCCCCTTCAATAGCCTTGCGTTTCCCCCTTCAATAGCCTTGCGTTTCCCCCTTCAATAGCCTTGCGTTTCTCCCCTTCGATAGCCTTGCGTTCCCCCTTCAATAGCCTTGCATTCCTCCCCTTCAATAGCCTTGCGTTCCTCCCCTTCAATAACCTTGCGTTCCTCCCCTTCAATAGCCTTGCGTTTCCCCCCCCTTCTGTAGCCATGTGTTTCCCCCTTCAGTAGACATGCGTCTCCCCCTTCAATAGCCTTGCGTTTCCCCCTTCAATAACCTTGCGTTCCCCCCCTTCTGTAGCCATGTGTTTCCCCCTTCAGTAGACATGCGTCTCCCTCTTCAATGGCCATTTGTTTTCCCAATTATCCCTGTTACGAGGCGTTTGTCTTGACACCCCCCCACTCCCCATCCCAAAGTAACTGGGATTTGGACTCTGTGAGGCGTGGGACTGAACTATATCCCAGCATTGTGTGGAGCCACTCATTGTTGGATCAATATTGTGAACTGTGCTGCCACTTAATGGCTATTGTCAACATTGTAAGACAGACGACCATCCAATTCTGGTGAAAGATTTGTCTCGTTTAACAATTTAATACTGATTTCTAAAGAGTGATGTAATTTGCTGGGTGAGATTTTCCAGTACACCCCTGCTTAGGTCATTATTAAACCTAAAGTCTGCTACAGCCAATAAACAATAGCAGCTCATTGTATAGCCTGATTTTTTAATTGTGCACACGAATGAGTGAGATAAGATCATCCGAATGACCTGGTCCTCTGCCAGTCATGAAGTCATCCATCAGTCTGTGAAATGCTCCATTTCTTGTACCTTGGTCAGTGCTACTCTGATTGACGGATGGTAGAACTTATTAAGTACCTTATTCCCATAGAGGCACACTACTTCATGTGTCCAGTGTCCCCTCGCACAGCTGGACATGACATAGCCTCTATGTTACATCTCGTTTGGATTCGGAAAGTTGACTGAAATTTAGTTGGATTGTGCTTCTGTTGATCTCATACTGGATTCTCTCACAGCATGGTATTAAATCAATCTTCAAACAGGGAAAAATGGAATTATAAAATCACTACATTTCAGGGATTGAATAGCATTAAATAGGTTCCATGTATGATCTTGGAAGATACAATCTATAAAAGGGCATTATTAAAATGCATTGCGACCGAGCCCATTTACTGCTCCATCTCCACCGAACATTTTGGGTCCTTTTTTTCGGTGTGTTTTTCCCACATTCTGTTTCCACTGTAGTGTAACAGCTGGTACATGGTACTTACAGCAGGTTGTGATGCAGATACACCCATCAGTTCTAGTGAGTTGCACGGTACTTCATTATAGAACTTTCAAATGTCCCTTTTTCATTACTGCAAGTTTCTCTTTTAAAGACATGTTTTTCAGCGGATGGGTTGCATTTTTACAGCGCCTTTTAATGTAGAAAAACATCCCAAGGCGCTTCACAAGAGGCATAATCAGACAAAATTGGACTGCGGGTCAAAAGAGATATTAAGAGGGGTGACCAAATGCTTGTGAGATGGGGGGATTTAAGGAGCAACTTGGAGAGTGTAGGGCCTAGACAGCTGAAAGCATGACCACCAGTGATGGGACAAAGGGAGGTGGGGAATACAAAAAGATACGCTTTTTAAAAAATAAAATAAAATAGACACCATGATTCAAATTGCCCCAAGAGTGGAATTTTGCATAAGGATATTTGTTGGACAGATTATAAGCAGGGGAGACTGGGGAGTGGAACTTTGTATAGAAACTTAGGACTGAATGGCAACATCACACATTTGGTTTTTTTGAAAAGCAGAAGAGCACAAATCACAATAAATTTAGTTCGAATAAAAGGAAGTTCTTTCTTTCCAAGGGCACCAGTAATTATAAGGGTGTAACGTGAGGATAGAATCATAGCTAACCAATGCATCAAAAGTACATGTTTGCAGTGAACAAAGTCCCTAGCTAGGGGTTAACCTATCACAGACAGCTTTGTAGCAGATGTTGAGCTTTTCAACTCCGAGCACGGCAATGTAAGTGTAAGCAATGTGAGTGGCTGATTTGTGAGTTGGTTCATTTCCTCGTAAACCAGTTGTGTTTCAAATGCTCATGCCTCTGTTTAGGCTCGCCAAGTTAGAATGTTTTGCAGGGGTTGAGGGTGGAGTTGTGTGGTTTTGTTTTCTCAATTAAAACTCTTCTTGGTCGAGAAAAAAGAGTGGTGAGATTGAAAGGAACAATGAAATGGAATGGCTGGAGAGAAACAGATGGTGATTCTTCAATAATCTCTGGAATCCCCTCCCTAAACTTCTCTACCACTCTCTCCTCCTTTTAAGATACTCCTTAAAACCTACCGCTTTGTTCAAGCTTTGGGTCACCTGTCCTAATATCGCCTTATGTGGCTCGGTGTCAAATTCTGTTTGATAACTGTCCTGTGAATCGCCTTGGGCCATTTTGCTACGTTAAGGGCACTATCTAAATGCAAGTTGTTGTTGTTGTAAAGTAATATCACACTGAAAGGTTGGAGGGCAGTATTTCCTGCTGGTTGTTCACTATTTGGTGCACGCAGTAATACTAGGGAAACGAGCTCTTCCACTTATAAAAGTAATGCAGATGAAAAATAAGTGCCCAGAAATAAGCCATGCATATGGCTTGAGTTGTACAAAATGTCTACTGCAAATATGCTATAGAATATCTACATATTAAAAGTCTTGTGTTGGATGTGCACTTCCTGCCCACAAACCTTACTTCCTGTCGTCAGTTTTTGGCCAACATTTCCCATTCAGTTTTGATGCGGCCAGGGTGTAGTTGCAGGCTCTGGCCATTAGGTGGCTCTGTGGAACCAGTTTGTGAAGTGCTTCGCCCAACTGTTTAAATATTAAATAAACACTTTTCATCACTTTGCCATGGACAATGCCACAGGTAAGGTGATAGTTGTACACTAAAATTTTCACATTTGCACACGCTTCCTATTATGGGTTACTTACTACCTGTAATGTCATACTTTTGCCATCACACTTTTGTGTCTGGGTCAAAGTGAAACAGCAGTAAATCAGAACTTGGGAGGATTATGAACGCAAGAGTCAAAAGACATTGGGGTAGAGTTTCCGCTTGCTTGCGCTGGCTTTTTTCAGTGCAGTTCACCTGAAATCGGTGTAACCCGCGCAAAAGATCACGGAATTTTAAGCGCAAATTACTTTCAACACAAATCAAGTTTCCGCGATCTTTTGCACTCGTTGAAAAGAAATTGCTCTAGAAGCCGACCCCGTCAACAAAACTGACCACGCCCCCGGGGTGAATGAATCTCCATTGGGAGTTTCTGCTAATTGCACTCGTTTGCAGGCCTTCACGGAGGCTCCAAAAATTAAGCCTTTTTTTGGGGCACAAGGACACGTTTTAAAAGCTTTTGAATGTAATTTTTTTTAATGTACTAAGAAACTGACTACTGCACCCCAATATAACTAGCAAATAGTTCTGTATATTTTTTACAAGTCATTTTCAGTCATTTAAAATTGGGTTACTCACAGGTGGTGGATTGACACTCTGATTAAAAATGCTTATTTTTTGTGATGATACTCATTTTCAGTATTAATCAAACTGCCCCAAGTTACCACACTTAAATATATCAAGGAATTTTTCTTTTAAGCAACATTTTAAAAATTCTGTTCTAAAACGCTGCCGATTGCACTGGTTCATGGCAGATTGTGTTCGCCAATATGCAAATAATAAGTTTGAGCAGAAGCTCGAGGGGGGGAAAAAAACTTATTAAAACTAGCGCAATTTGCAATGGATCGACAATTGTGCCCAAAGCAGAAACTCTACCCCAATTTTCAGAACACTTGCAAAGTTCTGATTAAAAGTTGTATCTCGCTTTCATTTAGAGCAGAAGATTGTGGTTCCATCATTTCATGCCCCTCCCCACAAATCTAACCATTAAAGAAGATATAATTACTTGAATATCTATAGAGCTCTCCAGCTGTACAATTATCAAGCTGAACAATTCCAGAAATTATAAACGAAACAGTCTATAGTTAAATGGGTAGTATAGGATATCATGCACTGTTGCTATCTTTTTCCAGCAATTAAACTATGGGGAGAATTAAGCCATTCTACCCATTCAACAGCCACATCTTGGGATATCCACTGAGACTATTTTTAGTGCTGCAACATTTAGGACATTTAACAACTTCCCAAGACCTAGCATTTTGTAGAAACCCCATTCAAGACCCTCTGCCTCCTACTTGCCCCACTTTGGGATGCTTTCTCTTTGTGTGAAGAATGTTGAATGATGAAGTAAGATGAACTACCTACCTTAGTAGAGTCTTCTCCACTCTTTGGATGCATCCTCTACACACTGTGCTGCCTCCCATCCACACCCACAGCCTCTGATGAGGGTTTCCAGTCCAGGAGGGAGTGAACTGTTTAATGAGAATCTGTAGCTGTAGGTCAAAGTGACTTGACGATCAGGCATGCTGCCTCCTTTTTATCGAGGATGAAAACAGCCAACCATAATTTGGCAAGCAAACCTATGTCAACTTCTGCAAGGTGGAGCACGCAACTCCCCAGGAGGCTAGGGAGAAATCCTACGGTGTGTGAGGAGAATTCATCTGCATCTATTCAAGGAATGAAGAAAAATCTCCCGAATTGGGTAATCTAACTTATAAGGGCCTTCTCCTGGAATATTCCTGTTGTGTCGGTACCTTTCTACCTAGACATAATTTAGGACTCAGAAGTCAGAGATTCAAACATGAAGTGCTTTATTGGAAGGAAAGGAAGTTCTGGAAAGTTCCGAACAAAGAGAGCTAAACTTAACCGAGAGAACACCCAACCATTTATCTCCCGTGACAGCGCCACCACAGGTGGGAGGAGAACACACAATAGAACACACAATATATAACATTTCCTCCCCTCTTAAATGGAAGGTCCACATTATTCCTCAACAGGTAAGTTACTTTCAATGCACTCAACGAACTTAGGGTAGAGGTAGACTGCCTCAAACCCTGACTTTACCCTGGGGTTTATTCTGCCCCAGTCTTGTGGGTAAGTCGCTAAGCCTACAGATCCAAGCGTCTTGGAGGCCGCCGCTCTCTGACAGGATACCGGCGGTCATCGCTGGCTTCCACAGCAGTAGGCATTGACACAGGCCTGGATGGAGAAGGTGCCTGCGTCAGTCGAAAGTCAGGAGTTTGCACAGGTGGAACAGTCTCTTTGACTTCCTGTGTTGGAGAAGAGCACTGTGGCAAGGGATGCTGGTTTGCGGTATCATCCGGAAACAGTTCAGGCCAACCAGCCGTTGGAGCCTCTGTGGCTGTCTCTGCTCCTAGCAACAGTTGATCTGTGTGTCTTCTCCAGACGACGTCCTCAGCAGTCTCAACCGTGTAAGACACAGGGCCCGTCTGCGCGATCACCGTAGCAGGAACCCATTTCGGTCCAGTGTTGTAGTTTCAAGCTAGGACGTGTTCTCCCGGATGAAACCGTCTCTCCTTGGCTCTTTTCTCTCTCTTTTCAACTTGAGCTTGTTGTTGACAATGGACAACCTGTTCTGCCCTTGGAGGTTTGAGTAAGTCAAAACTTGTCCGCAACTGCCTCTTCATCATGAGCGAAGCGGGGGAAGTTTTGGTTGTGGCATGCGGCTCGTTCCTGTAGGACAACAGGAAGCTGTTCAGCCATTGGTGGATTGAGCCCTGACCTTGCGATGCCTTCAAGGCGTGCTTCAAAGTTTGCACGAACCTTTCTGCCTGGCCGTTAGTAGAGGGATGATAGGGCGCAGACCTGATGTCACAGAAATCAGAAATCACAGAAACCTCACAGTACAGATAGAGGCCATTTCGGCCCATCGAGCCTGCACCGACACATATCCCACCCGATCCCCGTAACCCCTACACCAACACATATCCCACCCTATCCCTGTAACCCCACGTATTTAATCCCCCTAACACTAAGGGTCAATTTTTATCATGGCCAATCAACCTAACCCCGCACATCTTTGGACTGTGGGAGGAAACCGGAGCACCCGGAGAAAACCCACGCAAACATGGGGAGAATGTCTGTGTGGAGTTTGCACAGTCACCCGAGGCCGGATTCGAACCCGGGTCCCTGGCGCTGTGAGGCAACAGTGCTAACCACTATGCCACCGTGTTGGACACCGTTCACATGCAGGAAGGTTGCAAACTCCTGTGATACAAATTGTGGACCGTTGTCACTTATGAGTTGTTCCGGTGAGCCATAATGGCTGAACATTTCACCAAGTTTCTCAATTGTTTTCTCTGCCGTGGTAGACCTCATCACAGCGACCTCCGGCCACTTGCTACGAGCGTCTACAACCACCATAAACATCTCCTCTTCGAAAGGACCGGTGAAGTCCACATGTACTCGCTGCCACACTTCTGCAGGCCAATCCCAGGGGTGTAGGGTTGCCAGCTGTGGAACATTCCAGACCCTTTGACATGGGGAACATGTTTTGGCTTGACATAGCAACTGATGTAACGGCTTCAGCAATGTTGCTAAGTGTGGAATAAACTTCCCATAGTAGTTAAGTAGCCCCAGAAATGAACGTAACTGGCTCACATTCTGGGGTGCTGGGGCCTCCACGATCGCCTTGACCTTTGACGGCGCCTTATGCAGGCCAGTAGCGTCAATCACATGCCCCAGGTACTCAACTGAAGACTGAAAGAATTCGCATTTGTCTTTACGAACTCTGAGTCCGTACTCTTTCAGTCGTTGTAGTGTCGCATCCAAGTTCAGAAGATGATCCTCATTTGTCCCAGTGACAAGGATGTCGTCCAGGTAGCACTGGACTCCTGGCAGTCCACTCAAAATCTGATCCATTGCCCTTTGGAATAGAGCAGGGGCCGACGTAATTCCAAACGGAAGGCGGCAGTACCTGTATAGCCCCTTGTGTGTCACAATTGTCAGCAGCTCCTTTGATTTGTCATCGACATGCATTTGTAGATAAGCCTGGCATAAGTCTATTTTGCTGAACTTTTGCCCTCCGGCCAGGCCCGTAAAAAGATCATCAATGAGAGGATGAGGGTACTGTTCCGCAGACAGCACCGGGTTAATAGTCACTTTAAAATCCCCGCAGATTCGAACAGATCCATCCTTTTTCAGGACAGGAACAATGGGTGTGGCCCATTTGCTCACGTTCACAGGCTCCAGGACTCCATTCTCGACTAAGGCCTCCAAGTTAGCCTCAACTTTTGGCCTAATTGCATAGGGTACAGGTCGGGCTTTGTGAAACTTCGGCTTGCTGTCAGGTTTAATGTCCAGTCTCACGCTGATCTTTTTCATGCTCCCAAGTTCCCCATTGAAGAGTTCTGCATGTTTGTTTAACACTGCAGTCAGACCTGACTCCCCTTTTGACATCATGTGGACTGCAGGCCAGTCCAGCATGATTTTCTCTAGCCACGCACGTCCCAGTAGCGATGGGTAATTTCCCTTTACCACATATAGTGGCAGTTTTGCAGTCTGTCCGTTCAATTTAACTGTCACCTCAATGACGCCTCTCATGGCCACAGGTTCGCCGGTATACGTCTTTAGCACAATGTTTGTTGGCTGAAGGGTAAGATGCTTTAGCATTTTGTTGCAGACAGTGTCTGAAACAAGGGACACAGCCGCGCCTCTGTCCACCTCCATCCGCACTGATTGTCCCTCCACCAGTGGTGACACCCAGTAGCCATTTGAATCACCTGCAACCGTCAGTATGTGCACCTCTTCCTCCTCAGAGGTGTCGCTCCCCTCTGTTTTGCTTGTTCCATCATACTGCACTGAATGAACACTCTTTTTCCTCTCTTGTCCAAATACAGACATTTTGCTTCCATGCTTCCCAGCTCTGTCTGTTCTTTTTTTTACCTCTACAGGCGCGTTCAATGTGACCCTTTTTGCCACAATTTCGGTATTCCAGCTCCGTACACCAGCAGTCATTAGCGTGATGGCCCGTTTTCCCACAACGGTAACATGTGCCGTTCCGCGCACCTTTAGGCTCAGACGACACCTTGTGAACTCTCCCTGTTGAACTCAACTGGTGAGCCTCCTTTTCCGCCATCTCCATGGAGACACTAACTTCAATGGCTTTTTCAAGAGTAAGGTTGTCCTCAGTAAGAAGGCGCTTCTGTGTGGCTGCATTTTGCAGACCACACACAAGTCTGTCTCTAATGGTGTCATTCAGCACCTCCTTGAACTGGCAGTGTTCCGACAACCTTTTTAAAGCAGCAATAAACATCGTCACTGATTCCCCCTCCTTGATTCCGTTTGTGAAATCTAAATCTCCCAGCAATAACCAGAGGTTTTGGTGAAAAATGTGCTCCAAGAATTTCCACTAGTTGCTTATATGTTTTAGTTCCTGGCTTATCTGGCTGCACGAGGCTGCGAAGTAAATTGAATGTCTTCGGCCCGATTACACTCAAAAAGGTAGGCTTGACTTTTTCATTTGCCACTGCATTCGCCAATACAAAATAGTCAAAACGTTCCGTATATGCGCTCCATTGCTCCACATTTTCATCAAAATCACTGATATTTCCTAATATAGTAGCCATCTCACGTTTCAAATTAAAATTTCTGTTTACTCACTGCACCCGTAACGTATGCAGATTCATCCGCTCCTCGTTGCCACTTGTTGTGTCGGTACCTTTCTACCTAGACACAATTTAGGACTCAGAAGTCAGAGATTCAAACATGAAGTGCTTTATTGGAAGGAAAGGAAGTTCTGGAAAGTTCCGAACAAAGAGAGCTAAACTTAACCGAGAGAACACCCAACCATTTATCTCCTGTGACAGCGCCACCACAGGTGGGAGGAGAACACACAATAGAACACACAATACATAACAATTCCTTCAGTCACAATATTTAATGGCATCAAAGGAGTTTTACTTTGCATCTAATATGTGCTCTACCTGACCTGGGGGTGCTTGATAATGATGCTGAATGAGGAAAAAGTTCCACTCCCCAGCATTAACATCCCCCAGGTTGATGGATTCAATTGGGTATGGTAGTATCCAACTTACCCAGAGGTCATGAGTTCAAATCCCAGTATGGCAAGTTGTGAAATTGAATTCAATAAAATCTCCTAAGTTGTGCACTGACATCGGAAGAATGACCTCAAAAGCTGCTGTTTTGTCATTTGAAAACCTGCCAATGTCCTTCAGGGAAGGGAAGGGAACCTGCCACCTCTACCTACTCTGGCCTACATGTGACTCCAGTCCCACACTATATGGTTGGCTTCTAATGCCCTCAGGGTATTTAGGGGCTTGCCAGTTTCGCCCATGTCCTTACAACAACAAAAAATTCCCCCCTTCCTCCCCGCAACAAGCAGAAATGTGACGGTGATATTAGGCTCTGTCTCACCCAACTCGAACAATTATTTCAAATATTAGTCCCTTTCTGTAAGAGATAAATCTTAACATCTCAAACTTTATCTGCTGAAGTTTGTATCTGTGGCATATTTATCTTCCTGTTTACAGTGCGCATACTGTCAAGAGAAAGTAACTTTCAAGAGGCTGTACTTTTTAAAACCTACCTGGGGTCGAATTTCTAACCCGCACTGTTATGTTATTGCAACTCAGTTGAAGGAATGTGGAGCGCTAGAATGAATGTACTGTATGTTTAAACAATCATGTGGTTACACTGTACAAATTGCTGGGAGCTTTTTCTAGATTAGTGAAACTTAATTAGTTTGCTTGACTTGAAATGCGATTGGACTAAAGTGATGAGCCAATACCAGCCCTAGGTGTGCTTATCAGTGTCTGGGATCTGAAGGTGACTGGCACAGTGACATTTCTTAAATCTTTCTTTCCCAAGCTGACCGAGCTTGAAGACATCCATTAAAGTTCCTTGGGGAGGAGGGTCAGATACACTGGGCTAGGGCACTGTCCTTTCACCTCTACTATTAGAATCCCTTGGGGAGGAGGGTCAGATACACTGGGCTAGGACACTGTCCTTTCACCTCTACTATTAGAATCCCTTGGGGAGGAGGGTCAGATACACTGGGTAGGACACCGTCCTTTCACCTCTACTATTAGAATCCCTTGGGGAGGAGGGTCAGATACACTGGGCTAGGGCACTGTCCTTTCACCCCTACTATTAGAATCCCTTGGGGAGGAGGGTCAGATACACTGGGCTAGGGCACTGTCCTTTCACCTCTACTATTAGAATCCCTTGGGGAGGAGGGTCAGATACACTGGGCTAGGACACTGTCCTTTCACCTCTACTATTAGAATCCCTTGGGGAGGAGGGTCAGATACACTGGGCTAGGACACCGTCCTTTCACCTCTACTATTAGAATCCCTTGGGGAGGAGGGTCAGATACACTGGGCTAGGGCACTGTCCTTTCACCCCTACTATTAGAATCCCTTGGGGAGGAGGGTCAGATACACTGGGCTAGGACACTGTCCTTTCACCCCTACTATTAGAATCCCTTGGGGAGGAGGGTCAGATACACTGGGCTAGGACACTGTCCTTTCACCTCTACTATTAGAATCCCTTGGGGAGGAGGGTCAGATACACTGGGCAAGGGCACTGTCCTTTCACCCCTACTATTAGAATCCCTTGGGGAGGAGGGTCAGATACACTGGGCTAGGGCACTGTCTTTTCACCTCTACTATTAGAATCCCTTGGGGAGGAGGGTCAGATACACTGGGCTAGGACACCGTCCTTTCACCTCTACTATTAGAATCCCTTGGGGAGGAGGGTCAGATACACTGGGCTAGGGCACTGTCCTTTCACCCCTACTATTAGAATCCCTTGGGGAGGAGGGTCAGATACACTGGGCTAGGGCACTGTCCTTTCACTCCTACTATTAGAATCCCTTGGGGAGGAGGGTCAGATACACTGGGTTAGGGCACTGTCCTTTCACCTCTACTATTAGAATCCCTTGGGGAGGAGGGTCAGATACACTGGGCTAGGGCACTGTCCTTTCACTCCTACTATTAGAATCCCTTGGGGAGGAGGGTCAGATACACTGGGCTAGGGCACTGTCCTTTCACCTCTACTATTAGAATCGTGATGCGCTATCGATTCTAATAAAAGGCCGAGTAGAGTGCAGAACAACAGGCTTTTATTAACTACTGAATGCAACTACAAACAGATCAGGAGTATGCCTCTAGTGGACGACCGAATGGCAGAGAGCTGCCGTGCAGCCGTCCTTATACCAGGTAGCCAAGGGCAGAGTCAGCTGAGGCATAGTCAGGTATAACAGTGAAACAAGAGTGAACGACAACAACAACAACAACAACAACAATAGTGAACACAGTGAACGACAGTGGTTTACCACATTCACCCCTCGTTTAAAATTAAGTCCGGCGGGGTGAAGTGTATCAAAAGTTCGAGTAGGTGAGTCTGTCGGGCGGCCTCGTTTGCTGTCGAGATCTTCGTGGCGACGGTTGAGATGGTACAGCTTCCAACGACGCGTCTTGAACGGGATCGAGCACCGGCGTATCGTCCCCTTTGGTGTTGGGTGGGCGAGTGGACTCCGGCGGGTCCTGGGGTCGCGGCATGCCGTCTACTGGGGTGGAATGGACAGGGGTGAGAATTGGGTCTACTGATTTTTGGGCCGTGTCAAAGGGGGTCGTGGTGGAGGGCAATGGTGACGGGTCAGTGGACCCCGAGGGTGCCAGATCTCCAATGGAGACTGTATCCTCCCGCCCGTCCGAGTATGCCACGTAGGCGTACTGGGGGTTGGCATGGAGGAGGTGAACCTTCTCTACCAGGGGAGCCGTTTTGTGGGACCTTACATGCTTCCTCAGCAGGACGGGCCCTGGGGACGTCAGCCAGTGTGGTAGTGAGGTACCGGATGTGGACCTCTGGGGGGAAAAACGAACATTCGCTCATGGGGGGTGGCGTTGGTGGCAGTACACAGCAGTGACCGGATGGAGTGGAGCGCATCAGGTAGGACATCCTGCCAACGGGAGGTCGGAAGGCCCCTAGATTTTAAGGCTAGGAGGGCCGCCTTCCAGACCGTCGCGTTCTCTCTTTCAACCTGTCCGTTCCCCCGGGGGTTGTAGCTGGTGGTCCGGCTTGAGGCAATACCTCTCATGAGCAGGTACTGACGGAGTTCGTCGCTCATGAAGGACGAGCCCCGGTCGCTATGAATATAGCTGGGAAAACCGAACAAAGCAAAGAGGTTGTGCAGGCATTTAATGACCGTAGCGGTGGTCATGTCCGGGCAGGGGATGGCGAAAGGGAAACGGGAGTACTCATCAACTATGTTGAGGAAGTACACATTACGGTCAGAGGAGGGGAGGGGCCCTTTAAAGTCGACACTCAGGCGCTCAAAGGGGCGGGTGGCCTTGATCAGGCTTGCTCTGTCAGGCATATAGAAGCGCGGCTTGCACTCTGCACAGACTGGTCAGCTCCTGGTCATGGTCCTGACCTCCTCGATGGAGTAAGGCAGGTTGCGGGCCTTGATGAAGTGGAAGAACCTGGTGACCCCCGGGTGGCAGAGGTCGTTGTGGAGGCCCCGTAGTCTATCGATCTGCGCGTTGGCGCATGTGCCTCGCGATAGAGTATCTGAGGGTTCGTTGAGTTTCCCGGGCCGGTACAAGATGTCGTAATTGTAGGTGGAAAGTTCAATTCTCCACCTCAAAATCTTGTCATTTTTGATTTTGCCCCTCTGCTTATTATTGAACATAAAAGCAACTGAACGCTGGTCAGTAAGCAGGGTAAATCGTTTTCCAGCCAGGTAGTGCCGCCAGTGGTGCACCGCCTCCACAATGGCCTGGGCCTCCTTTTCCACAGAGGAGTGTCTGAGTTCGGAGCCCTGGAGGGTTCGTGAAAAGAAGGCCACGGATCTTCCCGCCTGGTTAAGGGTAGCGGCCAGGGCAAAGTCGGATGCATCGCTCTCCACCTGGAAGGGGATGGACTCGTCCACCGAGTGCATGGTGACCTTGGCAATGTCATCTTTTATACGGTGAAAGGCTGAGCGGGCCTCCGCCGTCAGGGGAAAGGAAGTGGACTTGATAAGTGGACGGGCTTTGTCCGCATAATGAGGGACCCACTGGGCGTAATAGGAAAAGAAGCCCAGGCACCTTTTGAGGGCCTTGAGACAGTGGGGCAGGGGAAGTTCCATCAGGGGGCGCATCCGGTCAGGGTCAGGACCGATGACTCCGTGTTCCACCACGCAGCCAAGGATAGCGAGGCGGGTTGTGCGGAATATGCACTTTTCCTTGTTGTACGTGAGGTTTAGGAGTTGGGCCGTGCGAAGGAACGTATCAAGGTTGGCGTCATGGTCCTGCAGGTCATGGCCGCAGATGGTCACGTTGTCCAGGTAGGGAAATGTGGCCTGTAACGCATTCTCGTCGACCATCCGGTCCATCTCCCTCTGGAAGATGGAGACACCGTTGGTGACACCGAAAGGAACCCTGAGGAAGTGAAAAAGACGGCCGTTTGCCTCGAAAGCTGTGTACTGGCGGTCCTCAGGGCGGATAGGGATTTGGTGGTTTGCTGCCTTGAGGTCAATGGTCGAGAAAACGCGATATTGCGCTATCTTATTAACCATGTCGGCTATGCGGGGGAGAGGGTATGCGTCCAACTGGGTGTACTTGTTGATTGTCTGGCTGTAGTCGATGACCAGGCGCTGCTTGTTGCCGGTCTTAACGACTACCACCTGAGCTCGCCAGGGGCTGGTACTACCCTCAATAATCCCCTCCTTCAGGAGCCGCGTCACCTCAGATCTTATAAAGGATCTGTCCCCGGTGCTGTATCGCCTGCTCTTTGTGGCGATAGGCTTGCAGTCGCGGGTGAGGTTAGCGAACGGGGGGGGGGGTGATTTTGAGGGTGGAGAGACTACAGGTGGGGCGCGGTGGGCAATTTAAAAACTGCTGGTTGCAGACAGTGAGTGGGGGAAAAGGTCCACCGTATGTCAAGGTGACACTCTTAAAGTGACAATGAAAGTCCAACCCCAGCAGAACGGCAGCGCAGAAATGTGGCAGGACGAAGAGCTTTACATTTTTATAAACTGAGCCCCTCACCGAAAGGGTCACTACGCAGTAGCCGCCGACGTCTGCTGAGTGAGATTTTGAGGCCATGGAGATCCGATGGCGCGCTGGCAGGACCGAGAGGGAATAATGCCGTACTGTATCAGGGTGTATGAAGCTCTCCGTGCTCCCGGAATCAAAAAGGCAAGTTGTGGCGCGGCCATTTACCTGGATGTCCATCGTGGACCTGGCTAGCTGATGGGGTCTGGATTGATCCAGCGTAATGGAGGCCGCTGTGGAGTCGGGAGCGTCGCTGTAAACCCCCGGTGAGGCGGTGGGTGAGTCGGGGGCCCGTTGGCAAAATGGCGGACAAAATGGCGGCGTCGGAGAAGAAGGACAAAATGGCGGCGCCCATGACGATCCCGATCCCCACGAGGCTGGAGGAAGGCAAAATGGCTGCTCCCACGAATCGCAAGCGGCGCTGCTGAAGGTAAGGGTCTTCTGACTTCTGCAGACGCCAGCGTAGTGTCCCTTCTTACCGCAGGCAGAGCAGACAGCGTTTTTCGCCGGGCAGCGCGCCCTGGGGTGTTTGGTTTGGCCACAGAAATAACATTTCTGGCTCGGGCGGGACATCGCTGCAGCAGTTGGGGCCGGGGCCCGGGGCGGCGCCATGTCCCAAGATGGCGGCGGCCGCGACATCCACGAGGTGGCCGCGCGGTCCGGGGAGTAGGCCTCCATGTTCCGATGGGCTACGTCCAACGAAAGGGTGAGTGAAATCGCCTTCTTCAGGTCGAGCTCGCTACTTTCCAGCAGTCGCTGCCGTGTGTGAGTGGACCTGAGGCCCGCAACGAGGGCGTCCCGGATGAGCTCCTCCGTATGTTCCGTGGCTGATACTTGCTTGCATTCGCAGGCTCGGCCGAGTTCCTTCAGCGCCCGTATGTATGCTTCTGTGGGTTCCCCGGGCTGTTGTTTGCGGGACCCCAGGAGATGTCTTGCGTAAACATAGTTGACCGGGCGTGCATATTGTTCCTTTAAAATGTCGATAGCCCCCTGGTAGCTCGTAGCGTCCCGGATAAGGGCAAAAGCTCGGTGGTTTACTTCCGAATTCAGCACCCTGAGCTTGTCGGCGTCGGTGGCGACGGTCTCGCCGGATGCAGTCAGAAAAGACTCAAAAGAATTCAACCAGTGTGAGAACTTAGCAGGCGAGTCCGGTTCTTGCGGGTCGAGTTCCAGGCACTTGATCTTAAGTATCTGCAGCATCGTTATTTTTTTTTTGTCAGTAGTTAATAAAATTGATGCGCTATCGATTCTAATAAAAGGCCGAGTAGAGTTCAGAACAACAGGCTTTTATTAACTACTGAATGCAACTACAAACAGATCAGGACTATGCCTCTAGTGGACGACCGAATGGCAGAGAGCTGCCGTGCAGCCGTCCTTATACCAGGTAGCCAAGGGCGGAGTCAGCTGAGGCATAGTCAGGTATAACAGTGAAACAAGAGTGAACGACGACAACAACAACAACAGTAGTGAACACAGTGAACGACAGTGGTTTACCACAAATCCCTTGGGGAGGAGGGTCAGATACACTGGGCTAGGGCACTGTCCTTTCACCCCTACTATTAGAATCCCTTGGGGAGGAGGGTCAGATACACTGGGCTAGGACACTGTCCCTTCACCTCTACTGTTAGAATCCCTTGGGGAGGAGGGTCAGATACACTCGGCTAGGGTACTGTCCTTTCACCTCTACTATTAGAATCCCTTGGGGAGGAGGGTCAGATACACTGGGCTAGGGCACTGTCCTTTCACCCCTACTATTAGAATCCCTTGGGGAGGAGGGTCAGATACACTGGGCTAGGGCACTGTCCTTTCACCTCTACTATTAGAATCCCTTGGGGAGGAGGGTTAGATACACTGGGCTAGGACACTGTCCTTTCACCCCTACTATTTGAATCCCTTGGGGAGGAGGGTCAGATACACTGGGCTAGGACACTGTCCTTTCACCCCTACTATTAGAATCCCTTAGGGAGGAGGGTCAGATACACTGGGCTAGGGCACTGTCCTTTCACCTCTACTATTAGAATCCCTTGGGGAGGAGGGTCAGATACACTGGGCTAGGGCACTGTCCTTTCACCCCTACTATTAGAATCCCTTGGGGAGGAGGGTCATGTCACGCTACATGTAACCCCACCTGACGTAGAGTCATCCAGACTCGAGTCGTCGTTGGCTTGTTCTCTCTGCACAGAGGCGGCCGGACCTGCTGTGATTTCCAGCAAAGTTTTTTGTTGTTTTTCATACAGACCCCAGCATCTGCAACATTTGACCCCTTATGACTCCACCTCATTGTTCTTTGATGTAATGTTTTCCTGACTGACCTGTTTGGACACCATTCACACCTTTGATTGCTGTGATTATCTCTCTGCCGAGTTGTGGTAAAGGGCAGTTAGAAAGATTACCTGTAATCACATGGCAGTTTTCTCTGACATATAGTGTGCGGGTTAGGTTGATTGGCTATGATAAATTGACCCTTAGTGTTAGGGAGATTAAATACGTGGGGTTACAGGGATAGGGTGGGACATGTGTTGGTGTAGAGGTTACGGGGATCGGGTGGGATATGTGTCGGTGCAGGCTCGATGGGCCGAAATGGCCTCTATCTGCACCGTGGGGTTTCTGTGATATGCTGTGCTTGTATGTTTCTCTTCACTTCACCTGACGAAGGAGCAGCGCTCCGAAAGCTTGTGATTTCAAATAAAGCTGTTGGACTATAACCTGGTGTTGTGTGACTTCCTACATTTGTCCACCCCAGTCCAACACCGGCATCTCCACATCATTAATTTTTTTTGTGTGCCATTTCAACGAAGACCTAGCACTTTCGCACATCCTCTGAATGTCCCAAAGCATTTCACAGCCAATGAATTCGGTTTGAAGTGCAGTCACTGTTATTCTGTCAGAAGGGTGTGGGTTCAAGTCCCACTCGGAGACTTGAGCATATAATCTAGGCTGGCAATTTAGTGCAGTACTGAGGGAGCACTGCACTGCCGAAGGTGCCGTCTTTCGGATGAGATGTTAAATCGATGATTTATTTCATTGCAGTTTGTGGAGCCTCGCTGTGCACAAATTGGCTGCCACATTTCCTACATTACAACAGTGACTAATCTTCAAAAGTACTTCATTGGCTGTGAAGCACTTTGGGACATCCTGACGTCGTGAAAGGTGCCATATAAATGCAAGTCTTTTTTTAAACAAAATATGATGAATGACCAGATAATCTGTTTTATTTGGTGTTGTTGGTTGAAGGTGGAATGTTGGCCAGGACATCAGGAGCACTCCCTAATCCCCTTCAAATAGTGCCGTGGGATCATCTGTAATCACCTGAAGCGGCAGACCGGGGGAGCGGGAGGGTGAAGGGATCGACCTCTTGGTTTATCGTCTCATCTGAAAGATGGAACCTCCGACAGTCCCCTCAGAACTGTAACAAAATTAAAAATGTGGACCAAGAAATTCTGCACATTTCTATGTAAACCTGTCTCTATGCTGATTCACCACACACAAAGTTAAAGTGGCACTTCCCATGTACTTGTTCTAAAATGATACTTGGCAAGAACGTAGCCCTGAGCTCTATTGACCTAATAAGCACACCCATCAAATACTGTACCCTGATGATTGAAGAAATGTGTGAATTACTCCTACGCCCATCAAACAGTTAAGACGACGAACCTATCCCTTTTTAAAATTTATTGTTTATATAGTTGAATCACAATAGAGTGCTTGGCTGGGGAAACGCAAATCAAAGTGATTAAAGGCCAGTCCGAATCTGTGAATCTCAGATAAACACAGGGCCCACTGTTCGTGGTGCAGAGCGTACATTACGTTACAAAGGCAAAGCATAAATTACATTGAATGGGGAATAAATTCGGATATAAAATCCATCTACTTTTGAGAACAATTTGTGCAGCTCACTGCTCATTACCCCACAACCTTCCCAAGATGCTTAAAAATCCCTTCCCATCAGAAAGAAGACCTTTTGTATCACGTTACGGTGTTTTCTCAACAAGCACCCCCTGAGATGTTTGTGTGTTTCAATGTAGTTGCAGTTCTTGTGGTTGGAAGAATTTGCATGTCTTGTAAACTTGGTCACAGCATTTCCAGTTGGTGGGAAAATCTTGCCGATAACACTTTTTTCTACTTGCAGAAGTTTTTATTCTCCACTCTCGAACTTTTCAGCTTGGCTCAGTTAATAGCACTCTGACCTCTTGAGTCAGAAGGCCATGGGTACAAGTTCCACTGTGGACTTGAGCGCACAATCTAGGTGAACAGTACTGAGGGTGCCACTTTCAAATGAGACATTAAACTGAGACCAACGGCTCGATTGTCCAAGCCCCGAGGAGCCGGGCATGGAGGCGGGACAGCACGTAAAATCGGAGAAATTGAGGGCGGGTGGCAAACCCGCCTCCGTGCCCTTTTGCCAGGAGGCGGGAAGATGTGCAGCTTCGGGTCCCTGTCTCCTGGAGGCGGGAAAGGCTTTTAATCCTTTTAACTGCCTGTTAACAGGTAGTTAACAGGCAGAAAAAGGGATTAGTGCCATTTTACCTTCACAGGTGAAGGCTTCCCGACCTTGGAGAACCCCGCCGAGTTGGAGGAGACGTGGAGGAGGCACCTGGAAGTAAGGTGTAGAGGTGAGTGATGGGTGCAAGTGTGGACTGGTAAGTATGCAAGGTGAGTGATAAGTTTAAAAAAGTGTTCACTTACCTTTTTTTACTTCTGTAGCCTTTAGCCATGCTGGATCGGGAGAGCGGACATCCACCTTGTCAATTTCAGGTAATGGCTGATGGACCCTCCGATCCAGCAGACATCTGAAATTTACTTTTTTACAATGTTTTTACAGTCCTCACCACAAAAACGAATCAAACTCAAGAGAATGTCAATGTTTGACAGCTTCACAGAGCTGTCAAACGCTGTCATTTCTTCTTTCAAGAAGTTTTGACAGATAGCACGTCTGACGTTGACGTGATCTGTCAGTGACTTCTTCCCTAATTGGCCTGCTGAGCCTGCAGAGCGGGCTTAACAAGCTCAATCAGGGGAAAATCCCTCTGAATGGTCAGGCGAGGATGGAGGCGGGACATTTACAGGACAAGCAGCAGTCCCGCCTCCAAGTCGCCTCCATTGACAAAATCCAGCCCCAAGTCTGCCTGTTTGGGTAGACATAAAAGATCACATGGTCAATATTTGAAAAAGAGCAGGGCATACTTCCCGGTATCCTGGCCAAAATGTATTCATCAACCAACGCCACCAAAAATGGATTAACTGGTCACTTTGCTGTTTGTTGGATCTTGCTGTGCATAAATTGGCTGCCACATTTGCCTACACGATAATAGTGGTTCCACTTTCAAAGTAATTGGTTGTGAAGCGGGGCGCCTTGCAGACATGAAAGGCACTTGTATAAATCACAACTTTTCTTTACCAGCATCTGCCCTAACATCTTATTTGGCTTGGTGTCAAATTTTGACTTTTTTGTTGATAACACTCCTGTGAAGCGCCTTGGGAAGTTTTATTACGTTAAAGGCGCTATATCAATATAAGTTGTTGAAAGGTTCAGATGATATCATGCGGGGAATTTTGAGAGGTTCTTGTCCTGGCATGCAGCGGGAGCACACAGTTGGTGATAGGCCTGTAACATTATAGGGCCGATTCTGCTACTTGTGCTCGCATTTAGCAAGGCTCTGTTCCAAGAATGGAGCCTCGCAAAGTTACCCCTCACAAGCACGTGAGAGCAATGTTCGAGTAGTTTATGAAAGTGAACCTTGACACAGCCCCTGAATCATACACAGAAGGAGGCCATTCAGCCCATCGAGTCTGTGCCGGTTCTTTTGAAGAGCAATCCAGTTAGTCCCACTCCACCGCTCTTTCTCCAAATGGCCCTCCTTTAAAGAAAAACCCCCTGCATTTATATGGCCTCTTACAACATCATCAGGACATCCCAAAGCACTTCACATCTAATTAATTACTTTTATATGACTGTTACGTAGACAAACATGACAGCCAATTTGCACACAACAAGATCCCACAAACCCCAAGTGAGATGAATGATCAGCTAATCTGTTTTTGTTAGTGGTGGTTGAGAAAGGAATGTTGGCCAGGATACCGGAAGAACTTCGTGCGCTTCTTCAAATAATGCTATGGAATCTGAGCGGGCAGATGGGGCCTCGGTTTAACATCTCATCTGTAAGACGGCTCCTCCGACAGTGCAACACTCCCTTAGTACTGCACTGGGGCGTCAGCCTGGATTCGGTGCTCAAGTCTTGGAGCGGGGCTTGAACCCATGACCTTCTGAAGAGGAGAGTGCTATCAACTGAGCCAAGCTGTTTCCCATTTTTAATGTATGCTGACCAATTTTATTCATGTTATGATTTTTTTTGCTTGCAATCTTTTTGCCCCCATGTCTAGAAGCACTGTGAGGTGAACAGTGGACATGTGTGCAGGGAGATGTGGATTGTGATGCAGTTTTTGACTTGGTGTACTTTTAAGTTCTTTTCTGAGTTTACCTGACAAGTGACCATTTAGCTCATTTAGTTACAGCCTGGTGAGCGATGAGGCCAAAATCTCTGTATTTCATCTCTGTGTGGGCCATGCACAATTCAGAAGATCCCCTCAAAATTAACTTTGTTTTTTGTTCCTCTATGATTCTTTACATTATTAAGATCGCTTGATATGCTACTCTCATCGGGAGGTCGATTTAACGACTAGTTCGGTGTCCTTTGCGATGACATTAGTTGTGATCTAAGATTACATAACAGGGTGGGCCGCGAGAAGGCTGTCATCATCCATCCCATTATTGGGATTAGAGTTGATTGTTCCAGTCGAAGAGCTGGCACCAATGTCCCCTGTGAGCTGCACTTTGTTCTGCGTGGCCGGTCCCTTTAAATTTCTGCGCGTGCACGGTATTTACAATGTAAAAGCTGGTGGGCGGCCTGCGCGGGACCTTGCAGATGACTACTGCAAGGCCGCGCCCGTACGTGCGCAGCTTAATGGGATCATTGAGTGGCCCCGAGACAGGTCTAACGGGCTGATTGGTCTCCTTCTGTGCTGTAACTTTGATGAATCTCTCAGTATGTACCTAAAAGGATCTTGATGGAGGACCTTAAAAATAAAATATTCTGCAGTTGATTAAACTGGATTTGGATTTCTAAATCTGTACTTTATTGCTGTGGTGTGGGTGGGGGTTGTTATAATGCATGTAATGACTTTGGAAGGCAAGGTCAGTTTGGGTTGGTACATTCAATATATTCATGCACCCCCAGGTCTAAATCCATTCAAATTGTTTACAAAACCTTTTACCATGCAGGAGACATTTAAAACTTAATTTTATTTCTGCTCTGCTGTACAGGCCTATCATTTCAGGGCACTGTGTGCTCAGCAGGGAGTCACTGGGCTATGGGATCTGTCAGTAAATTGCTTCATGGTAAGTCAGGGAGATGAGCACCCGTTCTGATCTGTCATGCTGATTGGGAAGTATCCAAGTTGGTAGGTTTCAGCGCTGGGAATGTGAATTAGACTCTAAACAAAATCGCCTGCATTTAGGAGGATTGCAGGCTGTTTTTTAAAAACTTGGTCCATATTGCAGAGTGGCCTGGAGCTTGTAGCAGTGACCTTTTTGCATATTTGTACGTAATTAAATGTTTAAATTTGGAAACCATGGTAAGATATCATCAAGGTCTTGCCTTTTTCGTTGTTGAAAATAGTCGATTGATAGTAACTCCATAAGAAGAACAGATGAATAAATATTGTATCTGTCTTGCTGCAGTTCAACATGAAAATCGCAGTTTTTGAAAACTCCTATTGCTCTTGTGCAGAAGAGAAAGAATATAAGAAAATATGGAATGAGAGAAGGTCATTCATCCCATCACTCAAACTCCTTTCACATCCCAGACACACTAGGCCCTGTCATAGAAACACAGGAATTGCTAGACAAAAAAGGCCAAGGTCCATCTAGTTCGCCTTCTACCATCCTGGTCATCGGATGATACAACGATAATGGAGTTGTTGACCAATCATAGCAATCAATCTCTATCAATTAGTCTAGATGGCTCTATTTAACTCCTTGGGGGACATTCCAGCTAAATGACCCTGATCCCCAAAGACTGTAAGAAAAATATAGAATCTTTATCCACTATTCAACATTGTATTGCTTCACAGACGATAACTGACCTCCTCCCCCAGCCCAAGCATTGTGTTCTGTCTGTATCTACCTCTGTGGTTGCCAATTTCCTTCTCTATCGAATATTTTTCCTGCACTTTTCAAAGATTACTGAAACAGCGTCAATTGTTTCTACTGAAGATTGTTCCAATCTCCAGGTTACAATTTAGCTCTATCATTAACACCTTCTTGCGTTCAGTGGCATCAGTCACCCCTGGAAGTGGTCTGAGTGTCTTCCTTTTATGGCAGTTGGCTCACACTGCCCTATACCCCAGCGACCGCTTGTGATCTGGCCTAGATATTACTGTCTTCTGCATGAATGGTTCTTCAGTCTCTCCAAAGGTGGACCAAAGCAGATACTTGGTGAGATGAGGCCTTCTACAAATCGATCTGCTTTATTTCACAGTGAGGTAAATATACGGAATGGTAGTTATGAATTGGACTCATTTAATTCCAACAATACAACATATCTGTGCATAATAATAGAAAATAAGGAACACGCCACACTTCACCATAGAATCGTACAGCACAGAAGGTGGCCATTTGGCTCATCGAGTCTGTGCCAGCTCTTTCGAAGAGAAATTCAGTTAGTCCCACTCCCCGCTCTTTCCCCATATCCCTGCAATTTTTTCTCATTCAAGTATTTATCCAATTTCCTTTTGAAAGCAACTATTGAATCTGTATCCACCAGCCTATCAGGCAGTGCATTCCAAATCCCAACCACTCATTGCGTAAAAACGTTTTTCCTCATGTCGCCTCTTTTTTTTGCCAATCACCTTAAACCCTCTGGTTATCGACCCTTCAGCCATTGGCAACAGTTTCTTTTTATTTACTCTATCTAAACCCTTCATGATTTTGAACACCTCTATCAAATCTCCTCTTGGCCTTCTGTGCTCCAAGAAGAACAACCCCAGCTTCTCCAGTCTACCCTATAACTGCTATCCCTTATCCCTGGAACTTTCCAGTAAATCTCTTCTGTACCCTCCCCAAAGCCTTCATGTCCTTCCTAAAGTGTGGTGCCCAGAATTGGGGACAATACTCCAGCTGGGGCCGAACTAGTATTTTATATAGGTTTAGCAATAATGTCCTGGTTTTTATACGCTATGCCTCTATATTTATAAAGCCCAGGATCCCATTATCCTTTTATTAACTGCTTTGTTAACCTGTCCTGCCACCTTCAAAGATTTGTGCACAAACACCCCCAGGTCTCTCTTCCTGCATGCCAAGAAGGAGGAAGTGTTTGACATACTGCGATCCCGGGTTCCCCCCACCCCCAGCGCCCCAGAGGGTGAATGGTCAGTGGTTACAATTCGTGAACCTCATGCAAAAACTCAGTTATTAATGAAAACATGATTCTAATACACAAATAATTCAGTACCCAGGGACTGGCCTGAAAGCAATAGTTAAGCATTGGTCAACACTGGCCCCGGAGAGAGTTGAGTTAAATCCTCTCATCGCAATTTCCATTGGAGGTCAGTGTGGAAAGTTCAGGAATGCCATCTCGTCTTAATAGTCCGTTCGATTAGTGACTTTTCAACGTTACTCCTTTGGTCATGAAGGCGCCAATCTTGCCTGGAGATGATCCCTCACCCCAGACACGACCCCTCACCCCCGCCATTCAACAGAACATTACGCTGAAGCCATATTGAAACTTTCTCTTCAAGTGGTCCATGAAGGCTCCCAGGGCAAAGGTCAGGGATAAAGGGGCGGGCTTCTTCAGTACACCCCCACGACCCAATTACTGTCCACATACCCTCAAGATCATATTAGCCTTCGAGACGTCAAGCTGGTATCCAAACGAGAAAGTGGTGTCCCGGGCCTGTGTGCTGGCCTCGAACTCCACTCCCACCTGTACCTGGTCATTAGCCCTATGGTAGTAACTGGCATGCGCTCCACCTCGACTGATATTCAGAGTACCTACCCATTGAGTGGTTGTGTGTTTCCCGGCCAAGGTTAATTAGTTAATCATCTTATTTGACTTAAACCAGTTTAAGTTAGTTATTTGGCTTCTTACAGCTTGTCCACCATGTCTAGCCTCTTAGTCTTGATAAAAGCCTTCCTCTTTTATCAAGACTAAGAGATTAGACATGCTGGATGGAGGGTGGTGGCGGATGGATGTTTTTCAGGCTGGGAGGTGGTTTGCAGTGGTCTTCCCCAAAGGTCAGTTTTGGGTCCATTACTCTTTTTAATTTTTATAAACGACCTAGACTCGGGTGTAGGGAACATCATTATAACGTTTGCAGATGATACAAAACTTGGCAACATAGTAGATAGTGATGAGGATAGTTGACTTAAGGATGACATAGACAGGATGGTGAAATGGGCAGAAGCATGGCAGATGGAGTTCAATGCGGAGAAGTGTGAAGTGATGCACTTTGGGAGGACTAATATGGAAAGACTGTATACTATGGCACAATTTTGAAAAGTGTCGATGAGTAGCGAGACCTTGGTGTCCATACACACAAATCCTTAAAGGAGTCATGTCAAGTTGATAAGGTGTTTTTAAAAAAATGCATATGGGTTACTTGGGTTTATAACTAGAAGCATAGAATATAAAAGCAAAGAGATCATGCTAGAACTTTATAAATCACTGGTTAGGCCTCAGCTGGAGTATTGTGGACAATTCTGGGGCACCACACTTCAGGAAAGATGTTAAGGCCTTAGAAAGGGTACAGAGGAGGTTCACCAGGGATGAGGGATTTCAGTTATGAGGAAATGTTGGAAAAGTTAAGACTGTTCTCCTTGGAACAGAGAAGGTTAAGAGGTGACCTAATAGAGGCTTTCAAGATGATGAGAGGTTTTGAGAATAGATAGAGAAAAACTATTCCCTCTGGCGAGCGGGTCAATAACTAGAGGTCATAGGTTCAAAATCATTGGCAAAAGGTCTAGAAGGGAGAGGAGGAGCTTCTTTTTCACTCAGAGTTGTTGAGATCGGGAACACTCTACCTGAAAGAGCACATAAAGCTAGGCTGACACTCCAGTACAGTGCTGAGGGAGTGCTGCACTGTTGAAGGTGCCATCTTTTGGATGAGACGTTAAATCGAGGCCCCGTCTGCCCTCTCAGGTGGACGTAAAAGATCCCATGGCACTATTTCGAAGAAGAGCACGGGAGTTATCCCCAGTGTCCTGGCCAATATTTATCCCTCAACCAACATAACAAAAACAGATCATCTGGTCATTATCACATTCCTGTTTGTGGGACCTTGCTGTGCGCAAATTGGCTGCCGCGTTTCCCACATTACAACAGTGACTCCACTCCAAAAGTACTTCATTGGCTGTAAAGCACTTTGAGACGTCTGGTGGTCGTGAAAGGCGGGGATGTGGGACTAAGCAGGACTGCTCTTGCAAAGAGCCTGCACAGGCACGACGGCACACCGTGGCTGCAGTGTGTACCATCTACAAGATGCACTGCAGCAACTCGCCAAGGCTTCTTTGACAGCACCTCCCAAACCCGCAACCTCTAACATCTAGAAGGACAAGGGCAGCAGGCGCATGGGAACACCACCACCTTCAAGTTCCCCTCCATCCTGACTTGGAACTAAATCGTCGCTAAAATCCTGGAATTACCTACCTAACAGCACTGTGGGAATACCTTCTGCTGCAGCTGTTCAAGAAGGCAGCCCACCACCACCTTATCAGGACATCTAGGGAAGGGCAATAAATGCCGGCCTTGCCAGTGATGCTCACATCTCGAGAAGGAATTTAAAAAAAGATACAGCCATTGATGTAGGGCATTCCGGCAACTGTGGGTTTAGTTTCTCACAAACGCATTTAACTAGAGCACTGCCAGTGGAATTAAACCTCAAAGCGTTGAAATATCGCCTGGAGTACCCTGGGTTAATTATTGCTAATGTAGTTTTGCCTGACACTCCCACCAACCACAGTCAGCTCCCCCTCAACGACACCGAAAGTACTCGTCCCTCAACTGAAGGTACTTTCACCTAAAATGGGCAGGACAAAAACTGTCTCTTAAAGATCATTGCACATTTTGGATTCTTATCAAGGGCCCTGATGGCAAGAAACCCTCATTAAACGAGTTTTCGAATTGTTCGGAAAGAATCTTGTTGAAGTAACATAACTTATTTCAATTTTGTTTCAAAAGAGGAAACTTGTAAACTGAACTGGAAAATCATCACAAGTGGGAAAGCAACACATACTGTTCCTGCCATTGGTTTCAGCAGATTTTTTTGCATATAATGCTTGTTACTATGTTTACTAATTTATGTTCTTTTCTCTCTTTCCTTTTTGCAGGTAAGTCCTTTTTGCAGAAGTGAGATTTTGGTGTTTGGCAGACGTCACTGTGTATCTGATCTGAACTGTAAGTGATTGCTCTCTTACACACACCCGCACTAATGAAGTAAGGTTAGTCTGTCGGTAACTCCCCTTCCTCAATATTAGAGGTGATAGTATTGTGAATCGGTGGATGTTAAAGTTGTTGATTGCTTTGGTCAGGGGTTGTCTACGACAGACTGATCACCATATCTTCAGCGGATAATACAGGGAGATTGTTCCATAAATTTTCCAGAATAAACACGAGAGACTTGTAACTGAATTAACCCAACTGATCTGTATTGTGCTGAGCCTTGGAGCTGATCACTGGGCAGAGGAAATTCCCTGGTGCGATGAAGGTATTTCTACAAGTCGCACATGTTGTTTCATGCAGGACTACGTGCATGCTAAATAGCAGAAGCAGCATGCTATAGACAGGGCTAAGCGATCCCACAATCGGCGAATCAGATCAGAGCTCTGTAGTCCTGCCACATCCAGTTGTGAATGGTGGTGGACCATTAAACAACTAACTGGAGGAGGAGGCTCCATGAATATCCCCATCCTCAATGATGGTGGAGCCCAGCACGTGAGTAGATAAGACAAGGCTGAAGCGTTTGCAAACATCTTAAGCCAGAAGTGCTGAGTGGATGACCCATATCAGCCTCCTCCTGAGGTCCCCACCATCACAGAAGCCAGTCTTTAGCCAATTCGAGTCACTCCACGTGATATCAAGAAATGGCTGAGTGCACTGGATACAGCAAAGGCTATGGGCACCAACAACATCCCGGCTGTTGTGCTGAAGACTTGTGCTCCAGAACTAGCCACGCCTCTTGCCAAGCTGTTCCAGTATAGCTATAACACTGGCATCTATCCGACAATGTGGAAAACTGCCCAGGTATGTCCTATCCACAAAAAGCAGGACAAATCCAATCCGGCCAATTACCGCCCCATCAGTCTACTCTCAATCATCAGCAAAGTGATGGAAGGTGGCGTCGACAGTGCTATCAAGCGGCACTTACTGACCAATAACCTGCTCACTGATGCCCAGTTTGGGTTCTGCCAAGACCACTCGGCTCCCAACCTCATTACAGCCTTGGTCTAAACATGGACAAAGGAGCTGAATTCCAGAGGTGAGATGAGAGTGACTGCCCTTGACATCAAGGCAGCATTTGACCGAGTGTAGCATCAAGGAGCCCTAGTAAAACTGAAGTCAATGGGAATCGGGGGGAAAACTCTCCACTGGCTGGAGTCATACCTAGCACAAAGGAAGATGGTTGTGGTGGTTGGAGGTCAATCATCACAGCCCCAGGACATCGCTGCAGGAGTTCCTCAAGGCAGCGTCCTAGGCCCAATCATCTTCAGCTGCTTCATCAATGACCTTCCCTCCAACATAAGGTCCGGAATGGGGATGTTCGCTGATGACTGCACAGTGTTCAGTGCCATTCACATGATGAGTGGCAGGTAGCATTCACGCCACGCAAGTGCCAGGCAATGACTGTCTCTAACAGGGGAGCGTCTAACCACCGCCCCTTGATATTCAACGGCATTACCATCACCAAATCCCCCACCATCAACACCCTGGGGGTCACCATTGACCAGAAACTTAACTGGACCAGCCACAGAAATACTGTGGCAACAAGAGCAGGTCAGAGGCTAGGTATTCTGCAGCGAGTGTCTCATCTCCTGATTCCCCAAAGTCTTTCCACCATCCACAAAGCGCAAGTCAGGAGTGCGATGGAATACTCTCCACTTGCCTGGATGAGTGCAGCTCCAACAACACTCAAGAAGCTCGACTCCATCCAGGACAAAGCAGCCTGCTTGATTGGCACCCCATCCACCACTTTAAACATTCACTCTCTCCACCACCGGCGTACCGTGGCTGCAGTGTGTACCATCTACACGATGCACTGCCAAGGCTTCTTCGGCAGCACCTCCCAAACCCGTGACCTCTTCCACCTAGAAGGACCAGGGCAGCAGGCGCATCGGAACAGCACCACTTCCAAGTTCTCCTCCAAGTCGCACACCATCCTGACTTGAAAGCATATCGCCATTTCTTCATCGTCGCTGGGTCAAAATCCTGGAACTCCCTACCTAACAGCACTGTGGGAGTACCTTCATCATACGGACTGCAGTGGTTCAAAGCGGCGGCTCACCACCACCTTCTCAAGCAATGAGGGATGGGCAATAAATGCTGGCCTTGCCAGCGACACCCACATCCCATGAGTGAATTTAAAAAAAATGTGGAGAAGGAAATGAAGGGGTTGCAATTGGTCCTTGTTTCCGGGTGGAAAAGGGGTGGGAGGAGACAAAAAGGACTAATTTCGGGTGCAACATCTCACACAAAATCTACGTCTGCGTTACTGGCATTGTCATTTTGGAAAAGGTGTCTATGCAGGCCTCCCAAGCAGCTGCCTTAAACAGGTTTTAGGCCCCCAGAATATGTTAATGAGCAGGCCCGGCACCTGCTCTGCTCAGCACTGACGAATTTCCAGGAGAGATCCGAAGGAACCAACGTCTGTTTAAAGAAGTGTCCCGGAAATTGATTGGCATCAGGCCTGCACCGCTCAGTTGTACATGCAACTTTCAAAGAGCCGGCACAGGCACGATTGACCGAATGGCCTCCTTTTGTGATGTATGATTCTAACCTAGGAGGAAATTTGGGGAATTTTTATTATGATATTGCTGTTGAGTTTAAATTTGGATCACAAAGATTTAAATACTCAGAACACACTGACAAGGTATGTATTCAGGGTGGTATTTCTTTTCTTTTAGGTAATTGCAAAGGTAAGAGGGAGGTAGTTGGTTTGATTGCCAGCTTGACTGGCCAATGTCATAGAAACATAGAAGATAGGAGCAGGAGTAGGCCATTCAGCCCCTTGAGCCTGCTCTGCCATTCAATGAGATCATGGCTGATCATCCAAATTCAGTACCCTGTTCCTGCCTTCTCTCCATATCCCTTGATCCCTTTAGCCTTAAGAAATATATCCAACTCCTTCTTGAATATATTTAATGAATTGGCCTCTGCTGCCTTCTTTGGCAGAGAATTCCACAGGTTCACCACTCTCTGGGTGAAGAAATTCCTCCTCATCTCTGTCCTAAATGGCTTACCCCTTATCCTTAGACTGTGACCCCTGGTTCTGGACTCCCCGACCATCGGGAACATCCTTCCAGCATCTAGTCTGTCTAGTCCTGTTAGAATTTTATAAGTTTCGATGAGACCTCCTCTCATTCTTCTAAACTCCAGCGAGTACAAGCCCAATCAACCCAATCTCTCCTCATACATCATTCCTGCCATCCCAGGTATCAACCTGGTGAATCTTCGCTGCACTCCTTCCATGGCAAGAACATCCTTCCTCAGATAAGGCGACCAAAACTGCACACAATACTCATGGTGCGGTCTCACCAAGGCCCTGTACAACTGCAGCAAGACATCCTTGTCCCTGTACTCAAACCCTCTCGCTACGAAGGCCAACATACCATTTGCCGCCTTAACTGCCTGCTGCACCTGCATGCTTACTTTCAGCGACTGGTGCACAAGGACGCCCAGGTCTCGTTGCACTTCCCCTTCTCCCAATCTATTGCCATTTAGATAATAATCTGCCTTCCTGTTTTTGACACCAACGTGGATAACCTCGCATTTATCCACGTTATATTGCATCTGCCATGCTTCTGCCCAATCACCCAACCTGCCCAAATCATACTGGAGTTTCTCGGCATCCTCCTCACAGCACACACGCCCACCCAGCTTTGTGCCGTCTGCAAACTTGGAGATATTATATCTAGTTCCCTCATCCAGATCATTAATATATATTGTGAATAGCTGGGGTCCAAGGACCGATCCCTGCGGTACCCCACTAGTCACTGCCTGCCACTCAGAAAAAGAGCCGTTTATTCCAACTCTTTGCTTTCTGTCTGCCAACCAGTTCTCTATCCAAGCCAATACCTTGCCCCCAATCCCATGTGCCTTAATTTTACACGCTAATCTCTTATGCGGGACCTTATCGAAAGCCTTTTGAAAATCCAAATACACCACATCCACTGGTTCTCCCTTATCTATTTTACCAGTTACATCCTCAAAAAATTCCAGTAGATTAGTCAAGCATGATTTACCTTATGTAAAGCCATGTTGACTTTGTCTGATCCGGTCACTTTTTTCCAAGTGCTCTGCTATTACATCCTTTATAATGGACTCTAGCATTTTCCCCACTACCGATGTCAGGCTTACCGGTCTGTAATTCCCCAAGCATGGAGAGCTGGGGGGAAGGTAAGAGGTCAAGCCTTTGGTTTCCTGTCCAGCTAAGAAAGGGGGTGGTCTTCATCTTTGCTTGGTCAATATCCTAGAATTCCATATGGAACACCATAACCACAGGACTGCAGAGTTTCAAGGAGAAGGCCCCATTACCACCTTATCAGGGCAACCAGGGATGGGCAATAAAAGCAGCCTTGCCAGCGTCACCCACACCCGAAAAAAAATTAAAAGAAAAATGTGGAGTGGAAATACTCGCGGGTGAGATCCCTCTTTCTGAGGCTAGTACAGGTCAGCTCAGTGAATACTGATTTGTGAAAGTGAAGGTAGGCCTGTATTGGAGTTAAGTTTGTCTTTGATCTTACACACAGCAATACAGATTAGATTGAATTTCGTTGAAGATTGTGTTCGATTCAGTCCTTTTTGTGCAAAATAATCCAGCTTCTTGGTTTTATAATTGGCCTCGTCTCACCGTGTCCGCTGTGGCGCAGTGGGTAGCACTCGCTTGTGAGTCAGATGGTTGTGGGTTCCACTCCTGAGATTTGCGCACATAATCCAGACTGACACTCCAATGCAGTGCTGAGGGAATGCTGCATAGTTGGAGGTGCCGTCTTTCGGTTGAGACATTAAACCGAGGCCCCGTCTGCCCTCTCAGGTGGACGTAAATGATCCCACAGCACTATTTTGAAAAAGAGCAGAGGAGTTCTCCCTGGTATCCTGGCCAATATTTATCCCTCGACCAACATCACTAAAACAGATTTTCCGGTCATTATCACATTGCTGTTTGTGTGGCTTTGCTGTGCGCAAATTGGCTGCCGCAATTTCTACATTACAACGGCGACTACACTTCTAAAGTACTTATTTGGCTGCAAAGCACTTTGAGATGTCCTGAGGTGTGAAAGGTGCTGATTAAATGCAATTCTTTCATTCTCCTTTCTTTCTCGGTGTGTATCAATCTACCTTCTGGAAGATAGGAGATATGGGCATGTGGGAGACTACAGTATCTAGTTCACTTAACGCAAGGTCTTATTTTACAACCCCTGGGTTACCTATCACATGACTAGATATTGGGCAGCAAAGGTAAACTCCTGGTCCTCGGGGATCTGCTTAGGGGAGAGACCATCGCCGCTGAGTCCTGTTGTAGACCTGAAACTTGTAACGCTGCTCAAAAGTACTTGTTTTCTAAGTGAAGCAGAAGTGAATTACAGTACAACATTAGGATGGGAGAATCTGTTGCGTGGCAACATGAGTTGGCTACAGAAGAGCAGCTTTTGCCAAGGACAGTAACAGCCACCTTTACCCCCGCCTGTAGCTAGGAAAATTCCCTCTGGTGTGAACAGGGTAGCGTTTCTAAGCCATGACGGAACTCTGCGGCTGGACTTGTACAGAAGGCTGCCTAAAACCGCAAGGGAATATCAGCCGAACAGAGAATAGCCTCTGATTAGACAAGCTGCTAAATAGCTCTGGGGGAAAAAGAGAAACATGTTGTTTGCGTCTATATTTTGAATTAGCTCACACTGTTTAGCTTGAACTTCAAATATTGCAACAGTTTACTTTCTTATCTCTTATTTACTATGTAAACTGACTTAAATCAGCTTCCTCTGAGCAATATTAATTTTTCAGTTTTTTCTTCAGTGGCCATTAAGACGGTGACCAATCCCAGGCAGTAGACCACTGCTTCTGTCCAGCGACCGATCCAACTTTGCGCGTTTCGAACGGCGCATTCACGCTACAGGTTTAGCGCCGGTGCGAAGCGGCTGTGGCTTTGCGCTGACCCTAAACTTGTGGTCAGGACGAAGGTCTGAACCACCTCCGGAGGGAGACGCACTCTCTCCTGGGGAGTCTCGCTCCGCTTCACTCCAGTGGTTGGGTTGAGCCCTGACTCCAGGTTCACGCTGCGTTTACTGCAACGCAGGTGTGAAGGTAAAATGCACTTCACACGCACGCCACAGTTACCTAAATCTAATAATCCCAAAACCTATTTGCATGAAAGCAGCTTGTCTGGTGCCTTTTTAAGCTTGTTTTGAGTTTCCTCCTCAACCTGTGCTTGATACTCTGTTCAGAGTGCTTATCACCCTTTTACTGGAAAACCTTCTGTTGGAATTTGACCTGCAAATTTATTTTTCTTCGCTGCAACTAACACTTAGCTGTTTTGTTAGAAGCGCAAAAGCATAAAATTGTAACTGTTACCATTCTTGAGTAATTCATTTTGTTTTTGATCTAGTGCCAACTTGTCCAATACAGTAGCAGCAGTACGTGATTTTAAGTGTGCGAGTTCCCTAGTGTTTTCCATAGCAAGTGACTTTTCCAGTGTCATCTTTTACTTCATTTTCAGGATGTGGGCGCTGCTGGCAAGACTGGGATTTGTTGCCCATTCCTAATTGCCGTTGAGAAGGTGGTGGTGAGCCGCCTTCTTGAACTGCTGCAGTCCGTGTGGTGAAGGTACTCCCACAGTGCTGTTAGGTAGGGAGTTCCAGGATTTTGACCCAGCGACGATGAAGGAACGGTGCTACATGTCCAAGTCAGGATGGTGTGTAACTTGTAAGTGGTGGTGTTCCCATGCACTGACTACCCTTGTTGTTCTAGGCGGTGGAGATCGCGGGTTTGGGAGGTGCTGCCAAAGAAGTTCCAGTTTATGGACTACATGTCAAAAATAAATTGAGATCCTTGGATACACTATCTCCTGTGACTAATTTAAACGTCTACTGTGACTGGCGCGGTGTATTCCCATCTCTTTTGCAGAGTTTGAAACTGTTAGTGAGGGAACCTGTGATGGATAGCCTTGGACGACTTGTACTGCACATCCAGCGCAGAAACCTGATGGACTTTTCAAAGTTTTTATAAAATTCTTGCAGTCCATTGGGCTGCCAATCAGTTCCTATTGATTGACAATCACTGAGAATACTGCTGGTAGCGAGAGGCAAGTATGAACAACTTGCATTTATATAGTGCCTTTAACTTAGCAAAACATCCCACGGTGCTTCGCAGGAGTGTGAAAGAAAGAATTGCATTTATATAGAACCTTTCACGACCACCGGACATCCCAAAGTGCTTTACAGCCAATGAAGTACTTTTTGAAGTGTAGTCACTTGTAATGTGGGAAACGTGGCAGCCAATTTGTTGTTGCAAGGTCCCACAAACAGCAAAGTGATAATGACCAGATAATCTGTTTCTTTAGTGATGTTGATTGAAGGATAAATATTGGCCAGGACACCGGGGATAACTCCCCTGCTCCTCTTCGAAATAGTGCCATGGGATCTTTTACGTCCACCTGAGAGAGCAGACAGGGCTTCTGGGTTAAACGTCTCATCTGAAAAACGGCACCTCCAACAGTGCAGCACTCCCTCAGTACTGTACTGGAGTGTCAGCCTAGATTTTTGTTCTCAAGTCTCTGGAGTGGGACTTGAACCCACAACATTCTGACTCAGAAGTGAGTGTGCTACCCACTGAGCCACAGCTGACACTCTGCGTAATCAGGCAAAAAGTGACACCGAGTCAATGGAAGAGATATTAGGAGGAGTGACGAAAAACTAGGTCAAAGAGGAAGGTTTTAAGGAGGATCTTCAATGGGGAGAGAAAGGCAGAGAGGTTTAGGGAGGGAATTCCAAAGCTTAGGCCTAGATGGCTGAAGGCACGACCGCCAATGGCGGGACAAAGGGAGTGGAGTGGGGGATGCCTAAGAAATCGGCGCTGTGCACGTGTTTGAGTGCCTGTGCTCACAGCCCTGGCTTCACCTGTCCAGCAGGCCAGATAGTTACAGCTCCCCGTTCCTTCCATCAGTACTGCACTGGTCCGATAACAGCAAAGCTATCTCCTGGCAGAGTCCTCCGTTGGAGCTGTTTGTGAATGTTGATGATCGAGGCCCTTTTTTGGGGGGGAAAACAAGAGACTTGTGTATTTTTTTTTGGTGGGGGAAGTAAAGGATGAAGGGTTTATGTCTGGGATAGTGAATGGTGGAGCCTCCTTACATCTGTGCTTTCTTCTCTCACTTAAAGCTGAGCCATTCGACTGGCTCTAGACACATTGTCAGCCCCTGGTAGCACATGAGATGGGAGGGGGATGTGCTCTAAAAATGGCTCTTGGATGACATTCACCAGAATTTCTGATTGTACCACAGTTCTCTCTTTGTGTAATCAAGAAAAATTGTTCCACTCTGTTAACGTGTGTGAATGAAATGCACATAGAATGCCCACCATTCAATAGGAACTAAAGCACAATGAGATTGTGATTAATGGGAAAGTAACCTAGAAAAACCGCTTCAAAGACAACCAAGGACTTTTGAATCTGAAATCTTTGCCTTTGATCAGTGAAAGAACCAAGGGAGTTTATATAACAGAAGGAAGCCATTCGACCAATTGTGTCTGTGCCGGCTTTTTGCAAGAGCAATCAAAAACTAATCCCACTGCCCCGCTCTCTCTCCCCGTAACATCCAAAACTAATTCCAATACCCTGCATGTTTGACATGGAAAGATGCAGAACTAGACTTGTTAAAGGTCCGCTCTGTGAGCTCACTACTGTTAAAAGGCCCACTGTATACGGCTCACTACTGTTAAAGGCCTGCTCTGCATCCTTTACTACTAGGCAGTACTTGTAAGCATCTTGCGTGAATAATCTTTTACTCCATCTTGGACTTGGCAAGCCTCAAAAAGCAATGGAACTTGACAGAATTCCGACTTGGGAACAAGCCTGCTCTACCTTAATACTGGAGGCCCTCAATGTGATGATGTCAGAATTTGGGTGGGAAGGCTGGTAAAACATTTAAAAGTCCATCCTTCGTAGATCAGGAGTATCTGAATTTCAGAATAAGAGTGAACTACGGAGGAGGACATTTTATTTTGCTTTGTGACACTGTTCATGGATGGAGTTTTCTTCTCAATTGATATCAGAATTTTTTCTTTCCCAATAGTATTAATCCTCCTAGAAAAGAGAAGGCTGAGGGGTGACCTGATAGAGGTCTTTAAAATAATGAAGGGGTTTGATAGGATAGATGTAGAGAAAATGTTTCCACTTGTGGGGGAGTCCAAAACTAGGGGTCATAAATAGAAGATGGTCACTAATAAATTGAATAGGGAATTCAGGAGAAACTTCTTCACCCAGAGAGTGGCTAGAATGTGGAACTTGCTACCACAAGCGAATAGCACAGATGCATTCAAGGGGAAGCTAGATAATTGCATGAGGGAGAAAGGAATAGAGGGATATATTGGTAGGGTGGGAGGAGGCTCTTGTTGAGCATAAACACCGACATAGACCTAACTGGCCGAATGGTCTGTTTCTGTGCTGTAAATTCTGTGTAATTTTATGTAAGATACCATCCCATGGCCACACCCATGCTCAGGTGGAAGGTGCTGCTTGGTTGAACCAGGAAGAGTGCAGACATGAGAAGCAAACCATCTGAGGCCAGTCAGTTTTCTCTCTCTCTGGGGTGATTTGACTGTGTGGGGTTCACGCATTCATTTAAGAGCAGCGTTTGGAAACGAGAATGTTGTTCCTAGTTGAGAGGCCAGCGGTCCAGTGTTTTAACCACTGGGCTGTCTGTCCCCACTTTCTCGGCTATGAACCCAACTTAATAAAAGACACTCTGCGATTTAGATTTGGGGAGGAGAATTGATCTTTGTGACAGAGAATGCATTAAATGAAGGTCGAAGCTTTCACTTGTGTTTCAAGACACTCACACGTAAGCACAATTGTACTCAGCAGAAGTTACGGGGGTCGATTTTAACTCTACACGCCTGTCAGAAACCAGGTGAGTGCGTTGTTATAATTGCCCAGGTTACTTGCCTGCCCTGGTGCAGCTGGGAGCTGATCGGTTCCAATTTTCACCTGCCCTCATGAACAAGTGGCAAGGACACCCGCCCAAAGCCGGCAGGGTTCCTTCTTACCATGCACTTGTCGGGTGCTGATGTCAAATTTTGTCCAAGTTGGTGTCAAATTTTGTTTGATAACACTCCTGTGCTGTGCCGTGGGACATTTTACTACATTAAAGGTGCTATATAAATGTAAGTTGTTGTTGTGCTATTTCTCAGCGATTCTCAGATTCAGGAGCATTGATGCTGAGGGGAGTTAACTGTCCAAGCTGTAGATGGCAGTATTCTCTTGTACAATTTAGACTGGTACGTGGGCCCCTCTATTTTTTGCCTTGTATCAGTTTTTTTCTCATTCCATCGTCCCTCGACAGTTTTGACTGCTGCTCGGGTACAGTTTCCCAGGCGGCAGGTGTCCTGTGGCACGCAACCCAATTGGCCACTTTTCATGTGCGTGCCTTGATGGTGATCGTCATAGTGAGGCCATTCAACCATGAAGGGCATCACCCAACAGGGGGTCACTGAATAACCATCAGACACCCTGTGGGAACCCAGGTCAATTTCCCTCTCCCTAAGGCTGGGATCAGCTAACTCAACACGGACTGTGGATCAAACTTGGAACACCCCTGATGGCTCAACTACCCACAGGTTACATTTTCAGGGGATTCGGTGGGATCTCTGTTCTGCTGTCTTGTGATTTGCTTTCTGACCAGTCGATTCAGAAGTCCAGAAATCTGTATCTGCCGTATTCTTGCATGAATTGGTTTGCCTCCTTCCACCTCTGTAACGTCACCCACCCTCCTCCCTTGCCTCAGCCCATCTGCCGCTGGAACCCTCATCCCTGTCACTTGTCACCTCCAGACTTTGCTATTCCAATGCTCTCTTGGCCAACTTCCATTCACCACCCTCCATAAACTTCAGTTCATCCAAAACATTGGCTCCCATTCCCCCAACATCTCAAATTTAAAATTCTCATCCTAGTGTTGAAATTCATCCATGACCTCGCCCCTCCCTATCTCTAACTTCCTTCAGCCCTACAAACCTCCGATACTCTGGCCTCTTGTGCATCTCACACTCCTTTGCCCCAGCGTTGGCGACTGTGCCTTCAACCATTTAGGCCCTAAGCTTTGGAATTCATTTCCTAAACCTCGCTCTGTCTCCACTTCCCTCTCCTCCTTTAAAATCGGGTGACCATACATTTTCCAAGGACAGTTCCCAGATGAGATAGAGTGGCAAACAATGTCCCCGGAAGAGTCCCTGGTTACTGTGACTGCCCAGCTTGTACAGCAACCTTTACTGTGAATGCCCAGCCAGTACAGCAACCTTTACTGTAAATGCCCAGCCAGTACAGCAACCTTTACTGTGAATGCCCAGCCTGTACAGCAACCTTTACTGTGAATGCCCAGCCTGTACCGCAACCTTTACTGTAAATGCCCAGCCGGTACAGCAACCTTTACTGTAAATGCCCAGCCGGTACAGCAACCTTTACTGTGAATCAACCCTGAATCTCCATGTACCGCACTTGTCATTTTTAACATAGAAACATAGAAGATAGGAGCAGGAGTAGGCCATTCAGCCCTTCGAGCCTGCTCCGCCATTCAATGAGATCATGGCTGATCATCCAAATTCAGTACCCTGTCCCTGCCTTCTCCCCATATCCCTTGATCCCTTTAGCCTTAAGAAATATATCCAACTCTTTCTTGAACATATTTAATGAACTGGCCTCCACCGTCCTCTGTGGCAGAGAATTCCACAGGTTCACCACTCTCTGGGTGAAGAAATTCCTCCTAATTTCAGTCCTAAATGGCTTACCCCTTATCCTTAGACTATGACCCCTGGCTCTGGACTCCCCGGCCATCAGAAACATCTTCCCTGCATCTAGTTTGTCCAGGCCTGACAGAATTTTATAGGTTTTGATGAGATCCCCTCTCAATCTTCTAAACTCCAGTGAATATAAGCCCAATCGACACAATCTCTCCTCATACGTCATTCCTGCCATCCCAGGTATCAGCCTGGTGAATCTTCGCTGCACTCCTTCCATGGCAAGAACGTTCTTCCTCAGGTAAGGCGACCAAAACTGCACACAATACTCAAGGTGCGGTCTCACCAAGGCCCTGTACAACTGTAGCAAGACATCCTTGTTCCTGTACTCGAACCCTCTTGCTACGAAGGCCAACATACCATTTGCCTTCTTAACCGCCTGCTGCACCTGCATGCTTACCTTCAGCGACTGGTGCACAAGAACACCCAGGTCTCTTTGCACTTCCCCTTCTCCCAATCTATTGCCATTAAAATAATAATCTGCCTTCCTGTTTTTGCCACCAAAGTGGATAACCTCACATTTATCCACATTATAGTGCATTTGCCATGTTTCTGCCCAATCACCCAACCTGTCCAAATCGTACTGGAGTTTCACGACATCCTCCTCACAGCTTACCCTCCCACCCAGCTTTGTGTCGTCTGCAAATTTGGAGATATTACATCCAATTCCCTCGTCCAGATCATTAATATATATTGTGAACAGCTGGGGTCCTAGGACTGATCCTTGCGGTACCCCACTAGTCACTGCCTGCCACTCAGAAAACGACCCGTTTATTCCAACTCTTTGCTTTCTGTCCGCCAACCAGTTCTCTATCCAAGTCAATACCTTGCCCCCAATTTTATCCAACATTAAATGAAAATACAATAGCAAAATACTGCGGATGCTGGAAATCTGAGGTAACAACAGAAAACGCTGGAAAAACTCAGCAGGCCAGGCAGCATCCGTGGAGAGAGAAACAGTGTTAACGTTTCAGGTCGAAGACCTTTCGTCAGAACTCCCCGATTACACTTTCCTTCCCAGGCGCTCCCTGTCAATCACACCCACCGTGACGCTGACTGGACATGAGGCCAGTCCTGAGGCGGACTCGGCGGTGTAAGGGGTTGGCCTATTGGTTAGCGTCCACGTCAGTCAAGTGCCAAGGGGAGAGAATATGCCATCAGCAAGTTCGACTGCGCTCCTGACCCAGCCTCGCTTGGCAACCAAACCCTTCCATTCCCCCCTGACTTCCTTCATAGAAACATAGAAGATAGGAGCAGGAGTAGGCCATTCGGCCCCTCGAGCCTGCTCCGCCATTCAATGCGATCATGGCTGATCATCTAAATTCAGTACCTGGTCCCTGCTTTCTCCCCATACCCCTTGATCCCTTTAGCCTTAAGAAATATATCCAGCTCCTTCTTGAATATATTTAATGAACTGGCCTCTACCGCTTTCTGTGGTAGAGAGTTCCACAGGTTCACCACTCTCTGGGTGAAGAAATTCCTCCTCATTTCTGTCCTAAATGGCCTACCCTTTATCCTTAGACTCTGTCCCCTGGTTCTGGACTCCCTGACCATTGGGAACATCCTTCCTGCATCTAGTCTGTCCAGTCCTGTCAGAATTTTGTAAGTTTCAATGAGATCACCTCTCATTCTTCTAAACTCCAGCCCAATCGACCCAATCTCTCCTCATACGTCATTCCTGCCATCCCAGGTGTCAGCCTGGTGAATCTTCGCTGAACTCCTTCCATGGCAAGAACATCCTTCCTCAGATAAGGCGACCAAAACTGCACACAATACTCAAGGTGTGGTCTCACCAAGGCCCTGTACAACTGCAGCAAGACATCCTTGTTCCTGTACTCAAACCCTCTCGCTATGAAAGCCAACATACCATTTGCCTTCTTAACCGCCGGCTGCACCTGCATGCTTACCTTCAGCGACTGGTGCACAAGGACACCCAGGTCTCGTTGCACTTCCCCTTCTCCCAATCTATTGCCATTTAGGTAATAATCTGCCTTCCTGTTTTTGCCACCAAAGTGGACAACCTCACATTTATCCACGTTATATTGCATCTGCCACATATCTGCCCAATCACCCAACCTGTCCAAATCATCCTGGAGTTTCTCGACATCCTCCTCACAGCACACACGCCCACCCAGCTTTGTGTCGTCTGCAAATTTGGAGATGTTACATCTGGTTCCCTTGTCTAGATCATTAATATATATTGTGTATAGCTGGGGTCCAAGGACCGATCCCTGCGGTACCCCACTAGTCACTGCCTGCCACTCGGAAAAGGACCCGTTTATTCCAACTCTTTGCTTTCTGTCTGCCAACCAGTTCTCTATCCAAGTCAATACCTTGCCCCCAATCCCATGTGCCTTAACTTTACACGCTAATCTCTTATGCGGGACCTTATCGAAGGCCTTCTGAAAGTTCAGATACACCACATCCACTGGTACTCCCTTATCTATTTTACCAGTTACATCCTCAAAAAATTCCAGTAGATTAGTCAAGCACGATTTACCTTTTGTGAATCCATGTTGACTTTGTCCGATCCTGTCACTGTTTTTCAAGTGCTCTGCTATTACCTTTTTATAATGGACTCTAGGATTTTCCCCACTACCGATGTCAGGCTTACTGGTCTGTAATTCCCTGTTTTCTCTCGACCACCTTTTTTGAATAGTGGGGTAACATTAGCTACCCTCCAATCCATGGGTACTGTTCCAGATTCCATCGAATGTTGGAAGATGATCAGCAATGCATCTACTATTTCTAGGGCCACTTCCTTAAGTACCCTAGGATGTAGATTATCGGGCCCTGGGGATTTATCGGCCTTCAATCCCATCAATTTCCCTAACACCATTTCCCTACAAATACTGATTTCTTTCAGTTTCTCCCTTTCATCAGACCCTATGTTCCCCGGCATCTCTGGGAGGTTATTTTGTCCTCCTTTGTGAAGACAGAACCAAAATATGTATTTAGTTGGTCTGCCATTTCTTTGTTCCCCATTATAAATTCCCCTGATTCTGACTGCAAGGGACCTATGCTTAACTTCACCAATCTTTTTCTCTTCACATATCTATAAAAGCTTTTACAGTCAGTTTTTATGTTCCCTGCAAGCTTACACTCATATTCTATTTTCCCCTTCTTAATTAATCCCTTTGTCCTCCTTTGTTGAATCCTAAATTGCTCCCAATCCTCAGGATTATTGCTTTTTCTGGCCAATTTATATGTCCTCTCCTTGGATCTTATGCTATCCCTATTTTCCCTAGTTAGCCATGGTTGAGTCACCTTTTTTGTTTTATTTTTGTGCCAAACTGGGATGAACATTTTCTGCAGTTCATTCATGCGGTCTTTGAATGTTTGCCATTGCCTATCCACCGTCAACCCTTTGAGTGACATTCCCCAATCAATCCTACCCAACTTGCGCCTCAGACCATTGTAGTTTCCTTTATTTAAATTTAGGACCCTAGTCTCTGAGTCAACGACTTCATTCTCCATCTTAATGAAGAATTCGATCATATTATAATCGCTCCGACCCAAGGGGCCTTGTACAACAAGATTGCTAATTAATCCTTTCTCGTTACATAATACCCAGTCTAAGATGGCCTGATCTCTGGTTGGTTCCTCGACATATTGGTCCAGGAAACCATCCCGTAAACACTCCAGGAATTCCTCCTCCACAGTATTGTTACTAATTTGGTTAGCCCAATCTATATGTAGATTAAAGTCACCCATGATGACTGCTGTGCCCTTATTGCACGCTTCTTTAATTTCCCTTTTAATGCCATCCCCAAACTCCGCCTTACTGTTTGGAGGTCTATATACCACTCCCACTAACGTTTTCTGCCCCTTGGTATTTCTCAATTCTACCCATACAGATTCCACATCATCAGAGCTAATATCCTTCCTTACAATTGTGTTAATCCCCTCTTTAACCAGTAATGCTACCCCACCTTCCTTTCCTTTTTGCCTATCTTTCCTGAATATCGAATACCCCTGGATGTTGAGTTCCCAGCCTTGGCCATCCTTGAGCCATGTTTCCGTAATCCCAACCAAATCATATTCGTTTACCTCTATTTGCGCAGCCAATTCATCCACCTTATTACGAATGCTCCTCGCATTAAGACACTAAGACACAAAGCCTTCAGGTTTATTTTTTTAACGCTCTTAGACCTATTAGAATTATAATTTACTGTGGCCATGTTTGATTTAAACAGTTGATTTCTCTGACTGCCACTTTTGTTTTTCTCCTTCCTTTTGCTTTTATCCTTGTTTCCCTTTCCTCTGTCCCCCTGCTCAGGTTCCCAACCCCCTGCCACCTTAGTTTAAACCCTCCCCCAGAGCACTAGCGAACACCCCCCCTAGGACATTGGTTCCAGCCCTGCCCAGGTGCAAACCGTCCGGTTTGAACTGGTCCCACCTCCCCCAGAACCGGTTCCAATGTCTCAGGAACTTGAATCCCTCCCCCTGGCACCATTGCTCTAGCCACGTATTCATCTGAAATATCCTTCTATTTCTACTCTGACTAGCACGAGGCACTGGTAGCCATCCTGAGATTACTACCTTTGAGGTCCTATTTTTTAATTTACCTCCTAACTCCCTATATTCAGCTTTTAGGACCTCATCCCGGTTTTTACCTATATCGTTGGTACCTATATGCACCACGACAACTGGCTGTTCAACCTCCCCTTCCAAAATGTTCTGCAGCCGCTCTGAGACATCCTTGACCCTTGCACCAGGGCGGCAACACACCATCCTGGAGTCTCGTTTGCGGCCGCAGAAACGCCTATCTATTCCCCTTACAATAGAATCCCCTATTACTATAGCTCTACCCCTCTTTTTCCTCCCGTCCTGTGCAGCAGAGCCACCCCTGGTGCCAGGATACACCAGTTTGAACTGCAAGCCGATTGGTCAGCGGGCTTGTGTGATATAATTACCAGAGTCGCTGAGCTTAATGAATTTATATGATAGCAAATCCTCCAGAGTTTATGCACATGTGAATTGCTTTCTGTCAAACAGCATTATATAATTACGGTCCAGAAAAAAAAATCGATTTTTAAATTTATCTTATGAAGGAATCTTTGCAAAACAGAAGAGATTGTTAATTTATTTTAGTCTTTGTGTACAATAAGTAATTGAGATTTCGTCATCTCCTCTCTTTCCCCCCCCCCGCCACCGCCAAAAATTCGGAATGGTCACAATTCGGAAGCCGATTGGTCGGTTGGTGACGGTTATGCCCAATGATTCCATTAATATATCATGTGTTTATTTCTGAAAAAAGTCAGTCGGCGACGCCCGAGTGCAGCGGAGATGAAAGGACAGGTGTCAGCAAGAGCCTGCAGCAGTGTTAGCAGCCGAGAGTCAAGGGCAGCATTAGAGAGATGGAAGGCCCTGTGAAACCAAACAGTGTTATTATATTATTTATAAACGGTGTCTGAATGCGCTTCAGTAGTGTGGCGTCACAGCCGCAGTAATTATATGCACATTTGTTTTCCATTTGGATTGTATATGTGCAACTGTTAAAATATAGGCTGCTAAAAAAATTTGCCTCACTACGCTGCATAACCTACATTTTCTGTCCTGGCTAATTGGCTGTGTTCTCTGTGGGCTGAATTTTAATGGGGAAGGTGGGTTGTGGGGGTTCCAACACGGTCGGGAAACCCGGGTGAATGGGTTTGCTGCATGCATTGCTGAATTTAACGGGAGGGCCTGATTTGAATGGGAAGCCTCTGTTTCCCACCTGCAGCCAGCCAGATTGAGAGGCGGGTAGGCCGCACAGAGCGGGGAGGGAGGGATCTCATGGGGGCCGAGGTCAACTGGGGGCTGGAGGGTGCGGGAGGAGCCTTGGTGGGGTAGGGGGGAAATCAGAGGCCTAATAGTGGTTCGTAGGCCTGTGAAGGGGATTGGTGGCCTGGGGGGTGGGAGGGGAAATCGGAGGCCTTGTGGAGGGGGGTCTCCGATCGCGGTGGGTGGGTTAGGCAGGGACCTTGGATCCAGGAGGTAAGTGTAAAGGCACTTGCCTCCTGGATCCAGCAGTGCTCGCCTTGCATTAGCTGGTGGGTTTCTCAGTGTGCAAAACCCGACGAGCTACAGCTAAATACAAAACGGAGGTTTAAGCAGAGGCTTCCAGCCTCATTATAATATTTAAATAGCCAGCCCGCCTCCTGGGAGCGGATTGGCTGTCTGCCCCGCCTCCGTTAAAACTGGAAACGGGTGGGTTGAGGCGGGATTCAGATTTTTAACACTAACTACCCACGCCCCCAACCCATGCAATTTAAAAAAAAAAAATTTAGGTTAAAATTCCCCCCTCCCCCCCCCCCCCCCCCCCCACCGCCACCCCCCCTCCCGTGTGTCCCTGGATTTGGTTTAGAAAATATGGTCACCCTACTTTAAGACTCTCCTGAAAACCAACCACTTTGACCGAGCTTTTAGTCACCACTGCTAATACCTCCTCCTTTGGTTAAGCATCATTTTCTTTTGCCTGATTACGCCTTTGTGAAGCACATTGGGGTGTATTTCTGTGTTAAAGGTGCTATATAAATGCAAGTTGTTGTTTCTGTGATGATGTGATGGGACTATCTTTGCCTGTATGGCTAAGTACCACAATCTACACTGAACCACTGGGGGTAACCCAATGTTTAAAGATGCTTGACAGTAACTTTTTAATGCATTGAAAACTAGTTGTCTTCATTTTGTTCTGTGGTACTAACAGTGCACTGATTGATGAACTGTGGGAGACAGTGGATTATTGTATTTGTGGAATGCTTTTTGCTGCCGGATTATCAGCTTTACATCGCTCAAAGTGTAAACTGTGCGTTTCCCTCACCATGTGACTTCTGTTTAGTTCTCGGCGCCCCATGATTTCAAAGAGTCACTGGCAAAAAGCTAAGTCCTCAATCAAATAAAAAGCTTGTCAACGCAAACATTTATTTAAGTTTCCAATGCTCAGTGTTGACATGATTGGACACTTGACATTTTCGGCACATTTGCTGGTGCGCAGAGTGATTGGAAGTCTGAGGTACAGCTCTCTGGATCATGAAAATGGGCTTTTTTTTTCTTCCCAGGAGGGTGTTGCGTTTCAAAGTTTGTAGTCCTTCTTCTGGTAAATTTCAATTTGTTTGCAAATCACCTGGTCGTAAATAACCCAGCAGCCTTCGAAAAGGACGAACAGGCAAAAAGAACAGCCATCAGAATCCTGTTTCTCCCAAAGTGACCTTTGAGAGAGAAAACTGTTGGCTGTTACTGAATGGTCCAGGGATTGATGGGTACCTGAGTCAATGGGGCAAGCCAGTGTAAATATAAGAGAGGAAAATAAGTGAGAATCACAGCCCCAACTGACTAATTTTTCTACATCAACTAAACTGTGATTAAAAACTATTTTTGTAATATTCTTGTTACTCCATCAAGAGGAATTATTTTTCCTCAGAATGTGACTGTGACCCGTTCTTACTATGAAGTCTGCAATGATTTGTGGCGAAGGTCAGACAAAGATGGCTGACCAACCTGATGGAATTTAAAAGACCCAAACTGATGATCCTGACTTTTTTTGTGATAGTGATATCCCCAACGGAATACGGAAAACCCTATGCCCTGGTGTCCGCAGACTTCCAAAAAAGCATTTGGTATAATTTCACACAAAAGACTGCTAGCATAAACGTCCACCCCCTCCACCATGGCTGCAATGTGTACTATACACTAACAACAGAATTTTTTGCAGCACAGAAGGAGGTCATTTCGATTCATTGTGCCTTTGCTGGCTCTTTTAAAGAGTTATCGAATTAGTCACACTCCTCTGCTCTTTCCCCAAAGCCCTACAAATGTTACCATGTCATATCTCAGCCCCAGGGCATTGCTGCAGGAGTTCCTCAGGGCAGTGTCCGAGGCCCAACCACCTTCAGCTGCTTCATCAATGACCTTCCCTCCAACATAGGGTCAGAAGTGGGGATGTTTGCTGATGACTGCACAGTGTTCAGTTCCATTCGCAGCTCCTCAGATACTGAAGCAGTCTGTGCCTGCATGCAGCAAGACCTGGATGACATTCAGGCTTAGGCTGATAAGTGGCAGGTAACATTCACGCCACACAAGTGCCAGGCAATGACTATCGTCAATAAGAGCAAGTCTAACTACCGCCCTTTGACATTTAATGGCATTACCATCAACTTCCTGGGGGGTCACCATTGACCAGGAACTTAACTGGACCAGCCACACACATACTGTGTCTACAAGAGCGGGTCAGAGGCGAGTGACTCAACTCCTGACTCCCCAAAGCCTTTCCACCATCTACAAGGCACAAGTAAGGAGTGTGATGGAATACTCTCCATTTGCCTGGATGAGTGCAGCTCCAACAACACTCAAGAAGCTCGTCACCATCCAAGACAAAGGAACCCGCTTGATTGGTACCCCATCCACCACATTAAACATTCACTCCCTCCAACAGCAGCGCACCATGGCTGCAGTGTGTACCATCTACAAGATGCACTGCAGCAACTTACATAGAAACATAGAAGATCGGAGCAGGAGTAGGCCATTCGGCCCTTCGAGCCTGCTCCGCCATTCAACGAGATCATGGCTGATCATCCAAACCCTAGCACCCGGTCCCTACACCGACAGCCATCCCACCCAAGCCCTATCCCCGTAACCCCACATATTTAATCCCCCCTAACACTAAGGGCCAATTTTTTTTTATCATGGCCAATCAACCTAACCCGCACATCTTTGGACTGTGGGAGGAAACCGGAGCACCCGGAGGAAATCCACGCAAACACGGGGAGAATGTGCAAACTCCACACAGACAGTCACCCGAGGCTGGATTTGAACCCGGGTCCCTGGCGCTGTGAGGCAACAGTGCTAACCACTATGCCACCGTGCTGCCCTTGCCAGGGCTTCTTCGACAGCACCTCCCAAACACGCAACCTTTTCCACCTAGAAGGACAAAGGCAGCAGGAGCATTCAAGTTCCCCTCCAAGTCACACACCATACTTCATCGTCGCTGGGTCAAAATCCTGGAACTCTCTACCTAACAGCACTGTGGGAGTACCTTCACCACATGGACTGCAGCAGTTTAAGAAGGCAGCTCACCATGACCTTCTCGAGGGCAATTAGGGATGGGCAACAAATGCTGGCCTTACCAGTGACGCCCACATCCCATGAATGAATAAAAATAAATTTATGCTATGTTTCATTTTTTTTTGTACTACAAGCGTACAATAATTTTCACTGAAGTAAATCCCACCTCTGAGCTACTGACTTTGTTAAATAATTTCATATTAAGTGAAACTCGCTGGGAGGTAACGTATTTTCATGTTAGGTTGTCATCTTTTTCTGTTTCCTCCTCCTAACCTCATGTTGCCACTGGCTTGTATTAGTATTCCCAGGAATGACTGGTTTCCATGGAGAAATCATGCCGTTGTGCTTTGTTGCTATGGCAATCGTCCCTTGTGATATGTCTCATGCAATTTAACTAGTGCTGTTGCCTTCTGACTCTAGTGAATGTGAATGACTCGGGGATGTCCTAGCAGGTCTTTCACACAGTACAAGACAATCTAGCAGGAAGTGGCGAGAAACAAAGAGTTTAATCACCTCTATTTCCTTTTCTGATCAGCCTTTTGTCAAAGAATGTTCTTGATCTGTTCCGTGTATAAACAATTCTCGACCCAGCAGTAACTTTTAGAATTCTGCCTCTCTCTTTTTTGAAGTACCTGGAGCTCTTATTGTTCCACTTCCTTGAGCACAAATGCATCGGGTTCCCAGGGAAATAGACTGTCTGTGATACTACAGACAAGGGTAACATCTGTGCATGTGGGCCGATTACTGTCCCATGGGCGCTGTTGATGGAAATAAAGGCAATCCATCTGACAAATCATTGGACAGGAACTGCTTGCTCAGGAAGGCAAAGAGTGAAATAAGCTTATTAAACCTGTTCAGTGCCACGTGCATTCCATTCAGTGCTTCAAATACTTGGCTACTGTACTGCCCTGTGTACTGTCGATAACCCACTGTACAATCCTGCCCGTTTGCTCTCTATAACTCACTGTACCATCCTGAATGTGGACTGTTGATAACCCACTGTACGATCCTAAATGTGGACTGTCGATAACCCACTACCATCCTGTCCGTGGACTGTCAATAACCCACTGTACCATCCTGTCCGTGGACTGTTGATAACCCACTGTACCATCCTGAATGTGGGCTGTCGATAACCCACTGTACCACCCTGTCCGTGGACTGTCGATAACCCACTGTACGATCCTACAATCCTGAAGGCGGACTGTCGATAACCCACTGTACCATCCTGTCCGTGGACTTTCGATAACCCACTGTACGATCCTGAATGTAGACTGTCGATAACCCACTGTACGATCCTGAATGTGGACTGTCGATAACCCACTGTACCATCCTATCTGCGGACTGTCGATAACCCACTGTACCATCCTGTCCGTGGACTGTCATTATCCTACTGTGCTCCCTGATTTGGTTAGATTCAAAGTGTCTTGCATTTATTTGTGCAATAATATTTTAACTCTGACATTCCAGTAGACTATGAGCTTGTATGGTTCGCATATATTCAAGATATTCATTCCATATTTTAATTCTGTTTCCTACATGCACATAGTTGGGGACAGCGGCCTTGGAATGATTGTATAATCTCATCAATGGACTAATTTTCATCCTACATAGATAGTGTAATGAATGTGTGTTTAACCTTTTAAACATAATTTAAGACTGGCATTGTCAACTTGGTAAGAACCAGATTAAAAACTAGTGCTGAAACTGCTTGAGTCAGCTTGCTTTGAACTGATCTGAAGCACACGTACATGGCATTGAGCATGTGTAAGACTAAAGCAAAACACAATTTTCTCCTTGTGCTACCTATTATGGTACAGGCTGTGGCCAAGTTTTGACTTAAGCTGCAACTGGCCCAAATCCAATTGATCTGATCAGGATAACTTCATTTAAGGGGCCATTTTATGAGTCGCCCTTCCTCCTGGTGGGGTACCTCCCTAGACTGGAGCATGACCTGCTAAATCATCCCTATAGTGTCAGAACCCTAACTCCGACACATGCTCCTCACACAATGACCCCTTACAGCACACCAGGAATAATTCCTCAGATGAGTGAATGAGTTACTAAGGAGTTAGTTGAAGGAGTTCATCCTGATACCACTTGATTTTGCATTGCCCAATATTTAAAATATTACCTTTTTTAAGGTTTCATCAATCATTTTAAGGGCTCTACATTTATTTTAGCAGTTTTCAAAATGCTTTGTTGCGATGTACTCAAGTAATGGGGAATTAATCCCATTTTCACTTTTGGCACCCAGTGTCAGGGTTAATCAGACTAAGAGCTTCTCCAGGAGAGTTGATACGCTGAAACTCAGTGAAGATTAATTTTCTTTCAGTCCATGCAAATTTATTAGGAACCAAGTGTGATGGAAACTGCATTTCTATCTTTAGTTAATATATGATTTTATATCTAGGTTGAAAATGGACGGTGATCTCTTTATGCTGTGTCCAAATGGAAGACAAAAGGTGGGCTGTCCACTAATAATGGACAACCCCATGTGTTCTGAAATCAATTAAAATGAATCTATTTTGATGGCTGCCAAAACTTATTTGAAATTTTAATGGGTGTAGTTTGACAGACGCCATTATAATTTCTCGTCATGATTAGGTATGAAGCCCAGCTCTGGGGAATGTGTGAAGGAAGCCAGCAATTACAAACTGTCACCACTTTTTTTCATTCACGGAATGTAGGTGTCGCTGGCAAGGCCAGCATTTATTGCCCTTGAGAAGATGGTGATGGTGAGCCTCCGCCTTGAACCGCTGCAGTCTGAGTGATGAAGGTACTCCCACAGTGCTGTTAGGGAGGGAGTTCCAGGTTTTTGACCCAGCGACGATGAAGGAAAGGCGATATACTTCCAATTCAGGATGGTGTGTGACTTGGAGGGGAACTTGGAGGTGGTGGTGTTCCCATGTGCCTGCTGCCCTTGTCCTTCTAGGTGGTAGAGGTTGGGGGTTTGGGAGTTGCTGCAGCGCATCTTGTAGATGGTACACACTGCAGACATGGTACACCGGCGGTGGAGGGAGGGAATGTTTAAGGTGGTGGATGGGGTGCCAATATAGCGGCAGCGGCGGCGGCAGGAAACGCGAGCGGCGAGGCTTTAAAAGGCCCCCAGAGACCAGGTAGGCCTCATAGCGGGAGCGGCGAGGCTTTAAAAGGCCCCCAGAGACCAGGTAGGCCTCATAGCGTACTAATCTCCAATCTCAGAGAGGGAGAGAAGTAACAAGTAATCAAAGTGTGACGTCACCAGAAAGCAGGTAAGTGATTGGTTGGTGAGTATTTCTTTTTTTAAACTGTAACTCTGTGGTTTATAGTTTCTAAGGTCTCTGTATAGTTTCTAAGGTCTCTGTGGTGCAGCGGGGACTGTTTATAAACCAGGGCCCTAAAATATATCATTTATCTGTAGTGTAATTGGTGGGATTGATTTGATTTAATTTAATTTCAATTAATTAAAGGGTAAGTCATGGCAGGACAGCCCGGTGCCGTGGTATGCTCCTCCTGCGCTATGTGGGAACTCAGGAACACTTCCTGTGTCCCTGACAACTACGTGTGCAGGAAGTGTGTCCAGCTGCAGCTACTGGAGCAGCGATTGGATACATACTGGACCATTCGCGATGCTGAGGACATCGTGAATAGCATGTTTAATCAGTTGGTCACACCGCAGATAAAGGTGGCACAGGCAGAAAGGGAACGGATGACCAACAAGCAGAATACTAGGCACAGGCAGGTAGTGCAGGAGTCCCCTGTGGCCATCCCCCTCTCAAACAGATATACCGCTTTGGATACTGATGGGTTGGCTTACCAGGGGAAGGCAGCAGCAGCCAACTTCCTGGCACTAGGGGTGGCTCTGCTGCACAGGACGGGAGGAAAAAGAGGGGGAGAGCGATAGTAATAGGGGATTCTATTGTAAGGGGAATAGATAGGCGTTTCTGCGGCCGCAAACGAGACTCCAGGATGGTGTGTTGCCTCCCTGGTGCAAGGGTCAAGGATGTCTCGGAGCGGCTGCAGGGCATTCTGGAAGGGGAGGGTGAACAGCCAGTTGTCGTGGTGCATATAGGTACCAACGATATAGGTAAAAACCGGGATGAGGTCCTAAAAGCTGAATATAGGGAGTTAGGTAAATTTAAAAAATAGGACCTCAAAGGTAGTAATCTCAGGATTGCTACCAGTGCCACGTGCTAGTCAGAGTAGAAATAGAAGGATATTTCCGATGAATACGTGGCTAGAGCAATGGTGCAAGGGGGAGGGATTCAAATTCCTGAGACATTGGAACCGGTTCTGAGGGAGGTGGGACCAGTACAAAACGGACGGTTTGCACCTGGGTAGGGCCGGGACCGATGTCCTAGGGGGAGTGTTTGCTAATGCTCTGGGGGAGGGTTTAAACTAAAATGGCAGGGGGTTGGGAACCTGAGCGGGGAATCAGAGGAAAGGGAAACGAGGATAAAAGCAAAAGACAGGAAGGAGAAAAACAAAAGTGACAGGCAGAGAAATCAAGGGTTTAAATCAAACATGGCCACAGTAAATAATAATTCTAAAAGATCTAAGAGCGTTAAAAAAACTAGCCTGAAGGCTTTGTGTCTTAATGCCAGGAGCATTCGTAATAAGGTGGATGAATTAGCTGCGCAAATAGATGTAAACGGATATGATATGATTGGGATTACGGAAACATGGCTCCAGGGTGGCCAAGGCTGGGAACTCAACATCCAGGGGTATTCAATATTCATGAAAGATAGGCAGAAAGGAAAAGGAGGTGGGGTAGCATTGCTGGTTAAAGAGGGGATTAACACAATTGAAAGGAAGGATATTAGCTCTGATGATGTGGAATCTGTATGGGTAGAACTGAGAAATACCAAGGGGCAGAAAACGTTAGTGGGAGTGGTATATAGACCTCCAAACAGTATTGCGGAGGTCGGGGATGGCATTAAATGGGAAATTAGAGACGCGTGCAATAAGGGCACAGCAGTTATCATGGATGACTTTAATCTACATATAGATTGGGCTAACCAAATTAGTAACAATACTGTGGAGGAGGAATTCCTGGAGTGTATACGGGATGGTTTCCTGGACCAATATGTCGAGGAACCAACTAGAGATCAGGCCATCTTAGACTGGGTTTATGTAATGAGAAAGGATTAATTAGCAATCTTGTTGTGCGAGGCCCCTTGGGTCGGAGCGATCATAATATGATAGAATTCTTCATTAAGATGGAGAGTGAAATAGTTGATTCAGAGACTAGGGTCCTGAATTTAAATAAAGGAGACTACGATGGTATGAGTTGCGAGTTGGGTAGGATTGATTGGGAAATGTCACTCAAAGGGTTGACGGTGGATGGGCAATGGCAAACATTCAAAGATCGCATGGATGAACTACAGAATTTGTTCATCCCCGTTTGGCATAAAAATAAAACAAAAAAGGTGACTCAACCGTGGCTAACAAGGGAAAGATCCAAGGAGAGGACATATAAATTGAGCAGAAAAAGCAGTAATCCTGAGGATTGGGAGCTGTTTAGGGTCCAGCAAAGGAGGACAAAGGGATTAATTAAGAGGGGGAAAATAGAATATGAGAGTAAGCTTTCAGGGAACATAAAAACTGACTGTAAAAGCTTTTATAGATATGTGAAGAGAAAAAGATTGGTGAAGTCAAGCGTAGGTCCCTTGCAGTCAGAATCAGGGGAATTTATAATGGGGAACAAAGAAATGGCAGACCAATTAAATACATACTTTGGTTCTGTCTTCACAAAGGAGGACACAAATAACCTCCCAAAGATGTCGGGGAACATAGGGTCTGATGAAAGGGAGGAACTGATAGATATCAGTATTTGTAGGGAAATGGTGTTAGGGAAATTGATGGAATTGAGGGCCGATAAATCCCCAGGGCCTGATAATCTACATCCTAGTGTACTTAAGGAAGTGGCCCTAGAAATAGTAGATGCTTTGCTGGTCATCTTCCAAAATTCGATAGACTCTGGAACAGTACCCATGGATTGGCGGGTAGCTAATGTTACCCCACTGTTCAAAAAGGGTGGTAGAGAGAAAACGGGGAATTACAGACCGGTAAGCCTGACATCGGTAGTGGGGAAAATTCTAGAGTCCTTTTATAAAGGATGTAATAGCAGAGCACTTGGAAAAAAGTGACCGGATTGGACAAAGTCAACATGGCTTTACAAAAAGTAAATCATGCTTGACTAATCTACTGGAATTTTTTGAGGATGTAACTGGTAAAATAGATAAGGGAGAACCAGTGGATGTGGTGTATTTGGATTTTCAAAAGGCTTTCGATAAGGTCCCGCATAAGAGATTAGCATGTAAAATTAAGGCACATGGGATTGGGGGCGCAAGGTATTGACTTGGATAGAGAACTGGTTGGCAGACAGAAAGCAAAGAGTTGGAATAAACGGCTCTTTTTCCGAGTGGCAGGCAGTGTCTAGTGGGGTACCGCAGGGATCGGTCCTTGGACCCCAGCTATTCACGATATATATTAATGATCTGGACAAGGGAACTAGATGTAATATCTCCAAGTTTGCAGATGACACAAAGCTGGGTGGGCGTGTGTGGTGTGAGGAGGATGCTGAGAAACTCCAGTATGATTTGGACAGGTTGGGTGATTGGGCAGAAGCATGGCAGATGCAATGTAATGTGGATAAATGCGAGGTTATCCACTTTGGTGTCAAAAACAGGAAGGCAGATTATTATCTAAATGACAATAGATTGGGAGAAGGGGAAGTGCAACAAGACCTGGGCGTCCTTGTGCACCAGTCGCTGAAGGTAAGCATGCAGGTGCAGCAGGCAGTTAAGAAGGCAAATGGTATGTTGGCCTTCGTAGCGAGAGGGTTTGAGTACAGGAACAAGGATGTCTTGCCGCAGTTGTACAGGGCCTTGGTGAGACCACACCTTGAGTATTGTGTGCAGTTTTGGTCGCCTTATCTGAGGAAGGATATTCTTGCCATGGAAGGAGTGCAGCGAAGATTCACAAGGCTGATACCTGGGATGGCAGGATTGACGTATGAGGAGAGATTGGGTCGATTTGCCTTGTACTCGCTGGAGTTTAGAAGAATGAAAGGGGATCTAATCGAAACTTATAAAATTCTAACAGGACTAATGTGGGAAGTCACACAACACCAGGTTATAGTCCAACAGCTTTATTTGACATCACAAGCTTTTGAAGCGCTGCTCCTTCGTCAGGTAAAGCTGTTGGACTATAACCTGGTGTTGTGACTTCCCACATTTGTCCACCCCAGTCCAACACCGGCATATCCACATCCTAACAGGACTAGACAGACTAGATGCTGGAAGGATGTTCCCGATGGTCGGGGATTCCAGAACCAGGGGTCACAGTCTAAGGATAAGGGGTAAGCCATTTAGGGCAGAGATGAGGAGGAATTTCTTCACCCAGAGAGTGGTGAACCTGTGGAATTCTCTACCAAAGAAGGCAGTAGAGGCCAATTCATTAAATATATTCAAGAAGGAGTTGGATATATTTCTTAAGGCTAAAGGGATCAAGGGATATGGAGAGAAGGCAGGAACAGGGTACTGAATTGGATGATCAGCCACGATCTCATTAAATGGCGGAGCAGGCTCGAGGGGGCCGAATGGCCTACTCCTGCTCCTATTTTCTATGTTTCTATAAGCGGGCTGCTTTGTCCTGGATGGTGTCGAGCTTCTTGAGTTTTGTTGGACCTGCACTCATCCAGGCAAGTGGAGAGTATTCCATCACACTTGTGCTTTGTAGATGGTGGAAAGGCTTTGGGGAATCACTCGCCGCATAATACCCAGCCTCTGACCTGCTCTTGTAGCCACAGTATTTATGTGGTTGGTCCAGTTAAGTTTCTGGTCAATGTTGACCCCCAGGATGTTGATGATGAGGGATTCGACGATGGTAATGCCATTGAATGTCAAGGGGATGTGGTTAGATTTTCTCTTGTTGGAGATGGTCATTTCCTGGCACTTGTGTGGCGCAAATGTTACTTGCCACTTATAAGCCCAAGCTTGAATGTTGTCCAGGTCTTGCTGCATGCAGGCACAGACTGCTTCATTATCTGAGAAGTTGCAAATGGAACTGAACACTGTGCAATCATCAACGAACATCCCCACTTCTGACCTAATGATGGAGGGAATGTCATTGATGAAGCAGCTGAAGATAGCTGGGCCTGGGACACTGCCCTGAGGAACTCCTGCAGTGATGTCTTGGGGCTGAGATGATTGGCCTCCAACAACCAGAACCACCTTCCTTTGTGCCAGGTATGGCTCCAGCCAGTGGAGAGTTTTCCCTCCGATTTCCATTGATTTCAGTTTTACTAGGTCTCCTTGATGCTACACTCGGTCAAATGCTGCCTTGATGTCGAGGGCAGTCACTTTCACCTCACTTCTGGAATTCAGCTCTTTTGTCCACGTTTGGACTAAGGCTGTAATGAGGTCTGGAGCCAGGTGGTCCTGGCGGAACCCAAACTGAGCATCAGTGAGTGGGTTATTGGTGAGTAAGTGCTGCTTGATAGCACTGTCGACGACACCTTCCATGACTTTGCTGATGATGGAGAGTAGACTGATGGGCCGATAATTGTCCTGTTTTTGTGGACAGGACATATTGGGCAATTTTCCACATTGTCAGGTAGATACCAGTGTTGTAGCTGTACTGGAACAGCTTGGCTAGAGGCGCAGCTAGTTCTGGAGCAGAAGTCTACAGCACTACAGCCTGGATGTTGTCGGGACCCACAACCTTTGCTGTATCCAGTGCGCTCAGCCGTTTCTTGATATCATGTGGAGTGAATCGAATTGGCTGAAGACTGGCTTCTGTGATGGTGGGGACCGTAGGAGGAGGCCGAGATGTATCATCCACTTCTGGCTGAAGATGGTTGCAAACGCTTCAGCCTTGTCTTTTTGCACTCCTGTACTGGGTTTCCTCCATCATTGAGGATGGGGATGTTCATGGAGCCTCCTCCTCCCGTTAGTTGTTTAATGGTCCACCATCATTCATGACTGGATGTGGCAGGACTGCAGAGCTTTGATCTGATCCGTTGGTTGTGAGATCGCTTCGCTCTGTCTATAGTATTGCTGCTTCTGCTGTTTAGCATATATGTTGTCCTAAGGTGTTTGTGGTTAATTGTTAGATTAAGACGACAGTAGCCCTTACTTGGAATTTTGGTTCATAAGAAATTCAGTCTGCTTCTGTAAAGTGAAGTGTAGTTATGAGCAGGAGAAAGATGCTGAGGAAAAGCCCAAGCTATGGCACCAAGTTTGCCGAGGACATGAAGATAATCCACTGTAGGAATATAGCTTTATTCCACTTCTGCTTCCTGCCTTAAACATACGCTACTCTGTGTATTTATGTTCTCCATAGTCTCTCTGCCCTCTTGTCGTCCAGGTGCCCACAAGAGTGATGGTTGGTGTAAAACTGACTCTATGAACAATCTCCTGGGAGTAGAGAAGGTGGTGGGAGACATGGTTAATTGAGGAGATGCATAAGGATTAGGGAAGCCAAGTTTTATTTTTGTTCGCATTAGTTTTGACACGAATGATATGGTTTTGACGCCATAGTAGTTTGCAGTTGAGGAAAGTCCAGGCGGCCAGGGTTTGTGTGTGTATGTATATAATTGTGTGTATAGTCTAAAAGATGAGAAGCATTCTAATCTGCAACAGTTCTAATGCATATAGAATCACAATGTAAATCAGATATGGTGATTCCAATTATTACTGATTAAGAATGCTTGTCGTTGTTTATTCTGCGTTGAGTTGTACCTTGAAGGACCTATTGAGACTTGAATTGTATGACAAATTATTTTATGAAGTATAAAGTTATGGGTTGTTACTGGTGGTAGTTACTGTTTGCCATTGTATTTTTCCCTTGATTTTTTGATTGTGGTAGTCACAGATCTTTCATGAAATATAAACAACTTATTTGAGCGAGGGTATAATAAACAGGGTTTAAAGGGTCCTGGATTAATCCAGAGGGCAGGAGTTCAAATCCCACCATGGCAGTTTGAGAATTTGAATTTAGTTTTTTTTTTAATCTGGAAATTAAAAGCTGGTATTGGTTAAAAAAAAAATTACCATGAAGTTGTCATATTGTTGTAAAAACCCAACTGGTTCACTGATATTCTTTCGAGCAGGAAGCCTGTGTCCTTACCCGGTCTGGCCTATTTGTGACTCCATCCCACACCAATATGGTAGACTCTTAACTACCCTCTGACGTGGCTGAGCAAGCCACTCAACCGCTATAGGGCAACAAGGGATGGGCAATAAATGCTGTCCTTGCCAATGATGCCCACATCCCGAGAATGAATAAAAACATAACCCTGTGTGAGGTGCACACAAACCATCCCCATTCATTTCTCATGTGATTCTTAAGTTACCAATCAGAAGAATGCAATGAGGAAAAGCATCATGAAATAAGAAAATTTTATAAGGACAGTGCACCTTCAGCAACTTACCAACCCAAAATGAGGGAGCCAGGAGTACAGCTGCTTGGTTCTGGTCACTACTTTTCAATAGATCACGATAGATATGGATGACAAAGGCCACACAACCTACCACCAGAAAATGCCTGAAGTTCCACATTGCAGCATCTAGCTGTCCCTTAAATGATTCCGGGGTTCTCCCCTCCACCAGCCTACTTGAAGTCTATTCCAGGTACTGATCCCAATTTGTGTGAAGAACTTCCCAACATCAATGCTAAGTTTGACTCTTGCTAGTTTGCTCTTGGGGTGGGGGGGCTCCCTTGTCCTACTGTCCCAGTATAATTTGAAGCAATTTTCCAAGTTTATCTTTTCTGTACTATTTACTATCTTGGATATCTCTGTAAAGCTGCTTCCTATCCAGGCTCAAAACCCAAGTTTCTCCATTCTTTCCTCAGTGACTTGTAAGCATGCTCGAGTCCAAGCTTGCAGAATTCAGTCAAACATTTTACTTCATCTCATTTCTCAACATTTTCTAAGTCTCCTGGCGCCACTACAGTTTCCTTGCCGCTCTTCGCCTCTGTTCTTAGCAATTTAACTTCTAAGTCATCTCATCTATCTTGAACTCTCTCCCTCAAAAAGCTGTTGAGGCTGGGTCAATTGATAATTTCGAAATTCAGATTGATAGATTTTTTGTTAGGCAAGGGTATTAAGGGTTATAGAACCAAGACGGGTAAATAGAGTTAAGATACAGATCAGCCCTGATCTAATTGAATGGCGGAACTGACAGCTCGAGTGCTGAATGGCCTACTTCTGTTCCTATGTTCCTAACTCGCTACCACATGCAGTGGTTGAGGCGTATAGCATAGAGACATTTAAGGGAAAGCTAGATAAGTACGAGGGAGAAAGGAATCGAAGGATATGTCGATAGGGTGAGATGAAGTGGGAGGAGGCTCGTGTGGAGCATCAACACCAGCAGAGGGTTGCTGTAAATTCTGTGTAATTCTGCTGACTGCTCTAATCCTCTTTTTTTTCTCTTCTGCCCATTACTGCTTAACCCAGCAAGCGCTAATCTTTACTGCAGCCGTTAATCCCCTCCGCAGCAGCTCTGAGACTTGGCCCTGCCAGTTCGCTATTTATTTCATAGATGGCAAACATTGAGAAACATAAACACTGATCTAGATGAGAATGGGGAAAAAAAGGGGACAGAAATAGTGAGAGAAGCAAAGAAAAATGAAAAAATTGTGGCGGGGAACAAATGATAGTAGTTGCATTAACTTCTATGCACTAAACAGTGGTGACAGAATCCACAGAGGGAGGACAGTGAGGTATCCCTATCTGAAGAATACCTCCTGTTATTATCTAGCCCGTCATTTATTTCATTGGAAAAAGGGACACTTCATCAAGAAAGCGAAGATTCACAACCCGATAATGACAGTCATATAAGTCACCAGCTTGTCCTGTGTCACATATCAGTATTTTGATCAAATCTGTTTGCACTGTTTTAATCCCACCCATGTAATTCACTTTTATTATGTTAAGAAGCTTTCCCAGAGAGAACAAAATAGGCAGATGATTTAAAAAAAAGTTGCAAAGTGTCTTCATCATTATAATAAACAGACCAGTGTAGCTGAATAAAGTGGATGCTGTACACTGCCCCAGGAATGGCTGAATTTGATAAGACTGCTTTTGAATGCAGTTAGTTTCTCAGTTGCTGCTGCTGCAATCACCAAAATAAGAACAAAACAGATGAGATGAGAAGCACCACTGGTTTGGAAGCCTCAGGCACAGCTAAGCTCAAATTAATCAGTCCGCCACAGATATTAAGGCATTATCTTGACGACAACTATATTTTTTCATGGGGTAACTGCCAGATATATTTTTTTTGACCAATGTTACCTCCCCTCAATGTGACGTAGGTTCAGGAGAAGCTAACTGGTAATCATTAACCAACCCAGGAATACTTAACACTCCCAGTCAATGCACGGCAGCCTGCACTTAGCAACTTATCAGACATAACCGTGTGGGAATAGCTCATTCTCTATCGGACTCTTTCAAGGTAGCCAGTTATAATCATGTAGATTGAAATGACTTTTTTTTAAACAATTACACAGAATTTAAGGGGAAGCTAGATAAACACATGATGGAGAAAGGAATAAAAGGTTATGCTGATGGGGTTAGATGAAGAGAGGTGGGAGAGAGGCACGTGTGGAGCATAAACACCGGCATTGACCTGTTGGTCTGAATGGCCTGTTTCTGTGCTGTACATTCTGTGTAATTCCCACTTCTCTTGTGATGACTTTTTGAACCCATTCAGCTGCCAGCTTCTCTGCAAAAGGCAAACAACTTGTGGACATTTCGAGTTTCGGGTCCCTTCAAAGTGACTATTTACTGCTAAGAGTAGCACAAGCTGATAAATTAACCACACAAACTGCCCTGTTGCCTTCAGTCTGTGAACCTACAGGCTGTTGAAGGATTGCAATTGCATCTGGCAGGTTGCTGATTTATATAGGTAACTTATCACTTGCTGCTCTGTTGGTTTCTAAGCAGCACAGTGCAGTTATTAAGGAATTGGTAATCAGAAAATTCTTCAAGAAATATTCCTGCCTCACCAAGGCTTTTCTGTCGGTTCTCCCATCCCGTATACTATTCCACCCCTCCCCTCACCCCATGATGACAGGGCAGTAGTCCGTTCTTGGACCTTAGTCATTTTGCAGCAATGAGATATACTTCAGTATACCAGGGAGATTTCCCCCTACTTACCTGTGGGCCATTCTAGCTTCAGCAGGCTTAACTATTCAGTCATGAGGCCATAACAACTGAGCCTGATCATGTCCTCATAGGATGACTACATATTCATAAATGTATACACATGCTCCCAGCATGATGAGTGGGTGCCCTAGATTATCTTCTTCCTAATCCAGGGGTGCTACAGCCAATAAACCATCGTCGCTTACCCAATTCTGATCTGCAATGGCTGCAAGATATTGCCAAGATCATCACCAGTGTGATTTAGTTCCATATGAAAGGGTTGTCCTGAACTCGCTGTTCCCATCACTGTTGATTGGTCTCCTTGCTTGAGGAAATTCAACACGTTTGTTCATGCTGTCATGGTTACTGCTTTGGTAGTCTGTCCCAAGTGGGCCTGTGGAGGGCTCACTATGATGGAACAAGGTAGGTCGCAGTTTCTCTGAGGCACACTCTGTTTTACTTGCTCTATGCCACTCTCCTTTTGCATTGAAACTGTGCCTAAATTCCAAGTGCACATTTTTACATACAACATGCTCTACGTTACACTGGAAAATAGACACAAGAGTGAGTGTGGTTTTCCTTAAAAAGTGTTGCAGAGATGGGGAAAGGTGTGATTATCGGATTGACCATTATATGCCATAGATTACACAATGTGTGCTGTAGATTATAGTGTACACAATCAGTGCCATTCATTACATGTGTACGTGATCTGTTACATTCCTCTGATTACAGTTCTGTTCTGGGTCTCAGCTACTGTATGGTGGAGCTCGTGGTAATTGCTTAGGAGGAGTTTAGGAATCCAGACTCTGCCGATAAGTCACCTGATGGTTCTTCATTACAGACCATGATGGGTTCAGTGTTTGGTTTCTGGCCCATGGTAAATTAGCCAGTGTCAGTTGGTATGGGGGAATGGGAGAGGGGTGCGATGATGAGGGCTCTAACGTTGCCTCAACATCTCTTAACCTCTCAATACATTAATTGGAAAATAAATGTAATTCTACATAATCTATTCCCTTCTGCAATGTTATATAAGGTCCCAGGCTGGTTTCAGTGCCGTTTATGGGTTTCTTGGTTCAGTGGCATCCTGTTTCTTATTCCTCACATACTCATTCACGTGTAGATCGCTGCTATTCAGTGCTCTCTCTTAATGATGCTATTCCACTGGTTTAAATACCCTGGCTGGCACCTTCTGCCCAGCTATTTGTCGTATTTATTCCACATGCCTGTCCCTTGCTGCGTTGCTGCTGCTCATTGTTCAGCCTTGACTCACTGCTCTGAACCTTTCCTCGACCTGTGGACCTGTGACCCTCTTGGGCATTGATCCCTCAGCTCTGGAAACCAAGCCAAAAACCCAAGCTGGTTGCCATCATCAGACTCATTTACGTTCATGAAATCTACTATTTGCTTCTTTGATCCCCTCCCATCCGGATTCCTGATTACCCAACTTCTTTTCTTCAGCTCGCCGAGATCTATAGCTGTCCTGATCCTTCAGAACTGTCTCCATCTCTTTGCAAACTGTCATTATCAAGCTCTTCTGGAAAAAACCCACCTTCAAGTCCTCAATCTCTTCAACTAGCATCCCCATTTTTAACTTTCCTTTCTCACTAAAGTCTTGGAACACAATATTGGCTTACAGGTACGCACCTACTTGTCCGACAACAACTAATTGGGCCTCCATCTCATTCCAGGACCTGAGTACACAATGTCGGCCCCCACTCCACTCCAGGATTTGAGCACACAATGCTGGCTGATACTCCACTCCAGGATTTGAACACGCAATGCTGGCTGACACTCCACTCCAGGATTTGAGCACACAATGTGGGCTGACACTCCACTCCAGGATTTGAGCTCACAATGCTGGCTGACACTCCACTCCAGGATTTGAACACACAATGCTGGCTGACACTCCACTCCAGGATTTGAGCACACAATGCTGGCTGATACTTCACTCCAGGATTTCAGCACACAATGCTGGCTGACACTCCACTCCAGGATTTGAGCACACAATGTGGGCTGACACTCCACTCCAGGATTTGAGCTCACAATGCTGGCTGACACTCCACTCCAGGATTTGAACACACAATGCTGGCTGACACTCCACTCCAGGATTTGAACACACAATGCTGGCTGACACTCCACTCCAGGATTTGAGCACACGATGCTGGCTGACACTCCACTCCAGGATTTGAGCTCACAATGCTGGCTGACACTCCACTCCAGGATTTGAACACACAATGCTGGCTGACACTCCACTCCAGGATTTGAACACACAATGCTGGTTGACACTCCACTCCAGGATTTGAGCACACGATGCTGGCTGACACTCCACTCCAGGATTTGAGCTCACAATGCTGGCTGACACTCCACTCCAGGATTTGAGCACACAATGCTGGCTGACACTCCACTCCAGGATTTGAGCTCACAATGCTGGCTGACACTCCACTCCAGGATTTGAGCATACATGCTGGCTGATACTTCGCTCCAGGATTTGAACTCACAATGCTGGCTGACACTCCTTCCTTCTTAGGCAGTCCCTTGGAACCAAGGATGACTTGCTTTCACATTAAAAATGAGTTCTCAGGTGACTGATGAGTCCAATGTGGGACTTACAGTCTCTGTCACAGGTGGAGCAGATGGTGGTTGAAGAGGCGGGTGGGTGGGGTGCTTGGGTTGACTTGCGCTGCCTGCGCTTGGCTTCCGCTTGCTCCCGGTGAAGAGATTCGAGGTGTTTGGCGCCTTCTCCACTTTGTGCGGTCTTGGGCCAGGGATTCCCAGGTGTCGGTGGGGATGTTGCACTTTTTCAAAGAGGCTTTGAGTGTGTCCTTGAAGCATTTCCTCTGCCCACCTGGGGCTCTCTTGCTGTGCCGGAGCTCCAAGTAGAACACTTGTTTTGGGAGTCTTGTATTGGGCATGTGGACAATGTGACCCGTCCATCGGAGCTGATCGAGCGTGGTCAAAGCTTCAATGCTGGGGATGTTGGCCTGAGCAAGAATACTGATGTTGGTGCGCCTATCCTGCCAATGGATTTGCAGGATCTTGCGGAGGCAGCGTTGATGGTACCTCTCCAGTGCTTTGAGGTGCCTGCTGTACATGGTCCATGTCTCTGAGGCATACAGTAGGGCGGGTATCACTGCTGCTCTGTAGACCATGAGCTTAGTGCCGGGTTTGAGGTCCTGGTCTTCAAACACTCTCTTCCTCAGGCGACCGAAGGCTGCACTGGCACACTGATGGCGGTGTTGGACTTCGTCGTCGACGTCTGCCCTTGTTGACAGTAGGCTCCCGAGGTATGGAAAGTGGTCCACGTTGTCCAAGGCCTTTTCGTGGATTTTGATAATCGGGGGGCAGTACTGTGTGGCGGGGGCAGGTTGGTAGAGAACCTTTGTCTTACGGATGTTTAGTGTAAGGCCCATGCTCTCGTACGCTTCGGTGAAGGTGTTGACGATGGTTTGGAGTTCGACCTCCGAGTGAGCGCAGACGCAAGCGTCGTCTGCATACTGTAATTCGACGACAGGATTGGACGACCTTGGATCTGGACTGGAGGCGACGGAGGTTGAACAATTTCCTGTTTATTCTGTAAATTAGCTCCACTTCAGTGGGGAGCTTACTGAGGGTGAGATGGAGCATTGCAGCAAGGAAGATCGAGAAGAGCGTTGGTGCGATGACACAGCCTTGCTTGATCCCGGTTTGTACGTGAATTGGGTCTGTGGTGGAACCGTTGGTCAGGATCACGGCTTGCATGTCGTCGTGAAGCAGACGGAGGATGGTGACAAACTTTTGAGGGAAGCCGAATTTGAGGAGGACACTCCATAATCCCTCATGGTTGACAGTGTCGAAGGCCTTTGTGAGATCAAAGAAGGCCATGTACAGCGGTTGGTGCTGTTCCCTGCATTTCTCTTGTAATTGACGTGCGGTGAAGATCATATCCATTGTGCCCCTTAGTGGGCGGAATCCGCATTGCAACTCTGGGAGGAGCTCTTCGGCCACTGGGAGAAGGCTTCTTACAATGACTTTCCCTGTGGCAGACAGCAGGGAAACTCCTCTGCATTAACCGCAATCGGACTTGTCACCTTTCTTGAAGATGGTCACAATTACGGCGTCTCTGAGATCCCCTGGCATGCTCTCCTCCTTCCAGATAAGAGAGATGAGTTCATGAATTCGCAGCAGTAATGCTTCTCCGCCATGCTTTAGTGCCTTGGCGGGGATTCCATCTGTTCCTGAGGCCCTGTTGTTGTTCAGTTGTCGGATGGCCTTTTTGACCTCATGCCGGGCTGGGGTTGTGCTGAGATGGTGGCGGGTAGCATGCTGCGGGATGGAGTTGAGGACACTCGCGTTGAAGACAGCGTCGCGGTTAAGGAGATCTTCGAAGTGCTCCTTCCAGCGGGCATTGACTGCCTCTCTGTGCTTGATGAGTACCTCTCCGCTTGTAGCCCGCAGAAGGGTAGGGCCTTGGGTGCTTGGGCCGTAGATGGTTATGACTGCGCTAAAGAATCCACACACGTCGTGGTTGTCGGCTAGCTGCTGGATCTCCTGCGTTTCTCCACCCACCATCTGTTCTTTGGGTCGCGAGTTTTTTGTTGGACATCGGCCTTCAGGCGACTGTAGAGCTGCTTTCTTGCTCTCGAGTTCTGTTGCTGTTTCCAGATCAGGAATGCCTTGTGCTTGCGGCTTATTAGCTCCTGGATCCCCTGGTCGTTCTCGTCAAACCAGTCTTGGTGTTTCCTGGTCGAGAACAAGCTGGCGGAAAATATAAAAACTAACTCCAAAAGCTTTTATAAATATATCAAAAGGAAAAGACTGGTGAAAACCAAAGTTGGTCCATTGCAGTCAGATACGGGGGAATATATAATGGGAAATAAGGAAATGGCAGATCAACTAAATGCATACTTTGGGTCAGTCTTTACGAAGGAAGACACAAAAAACCTCCCTGGGATATCGGGAAAAATAGGGACATTGGCAAAGGAGGAACTGACGCAAATCAATATCTCTAAGGATATGGTGTTAAGGAAGCTAAAGGGATTGAAGGTGGACAAATCCCCAGGGCCTGATAACATGCATCCTAGGGTACTGAAGGAGGTGGCCCTAGAGATAGCGGATGCACTAAGGATGATTTTTCAGAATTCATTAGACTCGGGAACAGTGCCGATGGATTGGAGGGTAGCTAACGTTACCCCACTATTCAAAAAGGGGGGTAGGGAAAAAGCAGGTAATTACAGACCTGTAAGCCTTACATCAGTTGTGGGCAAAATGCTGGAGTCCATCATTAAGGATGAAATAGCGGAGCACTTAGCAAATGGGGACAGGATAGGACAGAGTCAACATGGATTTACAAAGGGTAAATCGTGCTTGACTAATCTATTGGAATTTTTTGAGGGAGTAACTGGTAGAATAGATGGGGGAGAGCCAGTAGATGTGGTGTACCTGGACTTCCAAAAAGCCTTCGATAAGGTCCCACATAAAAGATTAGCATGGAAAATTGAGGCTCATGGGATAAAGGGGAAAGTTTTGGCGTGGATAGGGAACTGGCTGTCAGATAGAAAACAGAGAGTTGGAATAAACGGCTCATTTTCTGAATGGCAGGCAGTAACAAGTGGGGTACCACAGGGATCTGTCCTGGGCCCCCAGCTGTTCACAATTTACATTAATGACCTGGATCAGGGAGTCGGATGCAGCATTTCCAAATTTGCAGACGACACTAAACTAGGAGGTGGGGTGGGCTCAGAGGAAGAGACCAGGAAGCTCCAGAGCGATTTGGACAGACTGGGCGATTGGGCGGATAAATGGCAGATGCACTATAATGTGGACAAGTGCGAAGTTATCCACCTTGGGTGCAGGAACGGGAGGGCAAATTATTATTTAAATGGCAATAGATTGGGAGAGGGGGAAGTACAGAGAGACCTGGGTGTTCTTGTACACCAGTCACTGAAGGCGAGCATGCAGGTGCAACAGGCGGTCAAGAAGGCAAACGGTATGCTGGCCTTCATAGCAAAAGGGTTAGAATACAGGAACAGGGATACCTTGCTGCAGCTGTACAGGGCACTGGTGAGACCACACCTCGAGTACTGTGTACAGTTTTGGTCGCCTCATCTGAGGAAGGATGTTCTTGCCATGGAGGGGGTGCAGCGGCGATTCACCAGGCTGATACCAGGAATGGCGGGAATGACCTATGAGGAGAGACTATGTAGTTTAGGGATGTACACACTGGAGTTTAGAAGATTGAGAGGGGACCTCATAGAAGTGTATAAAATTCTGACAGGTCTAGACAGACTGGATGCAGAAGGAATGTTTCCCTTGGCGGGTGAGAACAGAACTAGAGGACATAATTTAAGGATAAGGGCTAAACCATTTAGGACAGAGATGAGGGGGAATTTCTTCACTCAGAGAGTGGTGAACCTGTGGAACTCATTGCCACAGAGGGCAGTGTACGCCAGCTCATTAAATATATTTAAGAGGGAATTAGATATATTTCTACGGGCAAAAGGGGTTAAGGGTTACGGAGAGAAGGCGGGGACGGGATACTGAATTAAAGGATCAGCCATGATCTCATTAAATGGCGGAGCAGGCACGAAGGGCCGAATGGCCTACTCCTGCTCCTATCTTCTATGTATCTATGTATCTATGAGTGACCGAGCGTCTCTTCACAGGTGCTGATTATGGAGGCCCTGAGTGCAGACCAGGCGCTGTGGGCACTCTGTGTCTCTGCATCACTGGGAGTTGTCAAAGGTGGGAGGTGTGATCGGCAGAGAGGGGGTAGGGAAAGCCAACTCCAACGGTACCCTCCTCATGTCGAGATGCTTAGAACATGGCCTTGTCATAACCAACACCTTGTTCCGTCAGAGAGACAAGTACAAGGCTTCATGGCAGCACCCTCGCTCCAAGCACTGGCATCTGCTGGACTACGTCGTCGTCCGAGCGAGGGACCGCAAGGACGTCCGCATCACCCGCGCCAAGACAGGAGCTGACGACTGCTGGACAGACCACCGCCTAGTCCGGCCTATCATCTCCATCAATGTAGCCCCAAAACAGCGGCGGAAACAATGCCGCAGGAAAATTAACGCTGGAGCACTCAAAGACCCCGCAGATACTCCACTCCAGGATTTGAGCTCAAATCCTGGAGTGGAGTGTCAGCCAGCATTGTGAGCTCAAATCCTGGAGTGGAGTGTCAGCCAGCATTGTGAGCTCAAATCCTGGAGTGGAGTGTCAGCCAGCATTGTGAGCTCAAATCCTGGAGTGGGGTTCTGTAGAAGGGTTTTGACCTGAAACGTTGACTGTTTCTCTCTCCACGGATGTTGCCTGGCCTGCTGAGTTTTTCCAGCGTTTTCTGTTGTTATTTTGAGCTCACAATGCGGGCTGACACTCCACTCCAGGATTTGAGCTCACAATGCTGGCTGATACTCCACTCCAGGATTTGAGCTCACAATGCTGGCTGACACTCCACTCCAGGATTTGAGCACACAATGCTGGCTGACACTCCACTCCAGGATTTGAGCTCACGATGCTGGCTGACACTCCACTCCAGGATTTGAGCACACAATGCTGGCTGACACTCCACTCCAGGATTTGAGCTCACGATGCTGGCTGACACTCCACTCCAGGATTTGAGCACACGATGCTGGCTGACACTCCACTCCAGGATTTGAGCACACGATGCTGGCTGACACTCCACTCCAGGATTTGAGCTCACGATGCTGGCTGACACTCCACTCCAGGATTTGAGCTCACAATGCTGGCTGAGACTCCAGTGCAGTATTGAGGGAGTGTTGCTTTGTTGGAGGTGCCTTTCCTTCAGCTGAGATGTTAAAAGGAAGCCCTACCTGCTTGTTCAACTAACAATACAAGCCATGATGTGGAGATGCCGGTGTTGGACTGGGGTGGAGAAATCACTTCACCTGACGAAGGAGCAGCGCTCCGAAAGCTTGTGATTTCAAATAAAGCTGTTGGACTATAACCTGGTGTTGTGTGACTCCCTACAATACAAGCAATAGATTAAATATCATTGCCTTCCTGTTAGTGGGGTTTGCTGTGAGCTGTCCTGTTGGCCTCAGTAACCACAGTGGCAACGCTCCAAAGTAATTCATTGTGTATGACGCAGTTTGGGACGTGCGATATATTAGTTCAGGTTCTTTTCCTCTACGGATAGGAATGTGCACCAACAGAATTCAAAGACCCTCATGACACTGAGAAAAGACAGAAACCTACTTAAAGGGAAAGGTCAGCCAATTTAAAAGAAATCAGAGATTGTTTTATTTCATTCACCAGTATAACAACAACAACTACTTGTATTTATATAGCGCCTTTAATGTAGTAAAACGTCCCATGGCGTTTCACAGGAGTACTATAAGACAAAAAAATTAACACTGAGCCGCATAAGGAAAAATTAGGGCAGGTGACCAAAAGCTTGGTCAAAGAGGTAGGTTTTATGGAGCGTCTTAAAGGAGGACGGAGAGGCTTAGGCAGGGAATTCCAGAGCTTAGGGCCTAGGTAACAGAAGACACGGCCACCAATAGTTGAGCGATTATAATCAGGGATGCTCAAGAAGGCAGAATTAGAGGAGCGCAGCTATCTCTGCGGTTTGTGGGGCTGAAGGAAATTAGAGATAGGGAGGGGCGAGGCCATGGAAGGATTTGAAAACAAGGGTGAGAATTTTGAAATTGAGGCGTTGCTTAACCGGGAGCCAATGTAGGTCAGCGAGCACAGGGGAGATGGGTGAACGGGACTTGGTGCGAGTTAGGACATGGGCAGCCGAGTTTTGGATGACCAAGTTTACGTAGGGTAGAATGTGGGAGGCCAGCCAGGAGTGTGTTGGAATAGTCAAGACTAGAGGTAACAAAGGCATGGCTGAGGGTTTCAGCAGCCGATGAGCTGAGGCAAGGGCGGAGACGGGCGATGTTACGGAGGTAGAAATAGACGGTATTAGTTATGCCGCAGATATGTGATCGGAAGCTCATTTCAGGGTCAAATATGACACCAAGGTGTGGTTCAGTCTCAGACGGATGTTAGGGAGAGGGATGGTGTCATGGCTAGTGAACAGAGTTTGTGGCGGGGGCCGAAAACAATGGCTTCGGTCTTCCCAATATTTAATTGGAGAGAATTTCTGCTCATCCAGAACTGGATGTCGGACAAGCAGTCTGACAATGTAGAGATCATGGAGGGGTCGAGAGAAGAGGTAGTGAGGTAGAGCTGGGTGTCGTCAGTGTACATGTGGAAACTGACGCTGTGTTTTCGGATGATGTCGCCAAGGGGCAGCACATAGATGAGAAACAAGAGGGGGCCAAGGATAGATCCTTGGGGGACACCAGAGATAACGATATGGGAGCAGGAAGAGAAGCCGTTGCAGGTGATTCTCTGGCTACTATTAGATAAGAACGGAACCAGGCGAGTATAAGTGCTGATTTGTCAGTTGTGGCTCAGTTGGCAGCACTCTTGCCTCGGTCAGAAGGTTGTGAGTTCAAGTCTCACTCCAGAGACTTGAGCATAAAATCTCGGTTGACAGTCCAGTGCAGTGCTGAGGAAGTGCTGTACTGTCAAACGTGCAGGCTTTTGGATGAGACGTTACACTGAGGTCCCATCTACCCTCTCAGGTGGACGTAAAAGATCACGTGGCACTATTCGAAGAAGAGCAGGGAAGTTCCCCCTGGTGTCCTGGCCAATATTTATCATTCGACCAACATCACTAAAAAAAAAAAAAAACAAGATTATCTGGTCAGTATCACATTGCTGTTTGTGGGAGCTTGCTGTGCACAAATTGGATGCTGCGTTCCCTACATTACAACAGTGATTACACTTCAAAAGTACTTCATTGCCTGTAAAGTACTTTGGGACATGCTGAGGTCATGAAAGGCGCTATACAAATGGAAGTCTGTTTTTCTTCTTGCTGTTCCTTGGGGAGATACAGTGCACAGCCAGAGTGAGGTACTTCCTTCCGTCTCTCGTTCTACAGCGCATTTTGGACAGGGCTAAGGTCTCTCCCTCCAGCTCCTTTTAGTTGACTGCCCGTTTGGGAGGTTGTGAGTCTGTCTAATTGAAGCAACCTGTAACTCTGGGATAATTTACAGTTTAAGACCTGTGGACTGGTTTTCTTCATCCTGTTCAATAACTGCTGAACCCCATGTGGGAAGCAGATTGTCGTGACTTGTGTAAATGACCAACACTCATCAGGTGCCAGCACCGTGTTTAGTTCTAATGTTGTTGCTGCAGTTCTCTCTTTTCTTGGGTTTAGTGGGTCTCATTTATACAGAAAACATTTAATCTATGTCTGATGCTTCAGCACCAATCTGTGTGAAAGGCCCTAGCCTGATAGGAGGTGGGGAAAAGGTGCAATAATTTCTAGCCCCAAAAAATTGTCTTTTGAATTTATAATTGTGAAATCTGATTCAAATAAACTTTTCATTTTCTCAACATAGGAACATACAGAAATTAAGATCAAAGCTGTGCTGAAGTGACAAGTGATTAATGTTTTTAGCTGTTTATTTGATCTCTTTGCTTCCTGATCTTTACATGAACAGGAATTGTGTTATTAAAAATATATTGTGTTTCTATTAAACTGGTTAGGCCAATTGCTTCACCTAAGCCTCCTTTTATTGGATAGATGTTGTCTTTCTATTGAACGTTTCTTTGCACTTCTCAGATTGAGTCCCAAACACTTCTTTTATGCTGGAGTTCTTGAAGAACTGGCATTGGGAATGTCTGTGTGACAAAGTGATGCGGTGCTGCAGTAACAAATCCGTGTAAATGCAACCCCGGCCCCTTTCTGATCACGTTGTTGTTTTTCGTATCTTCGCACTCTATTCACCCTTTGAGAACAGCGAGAAGTAGTGGAAGGATTTGCGGGCTGACTAACAGTCTGACAGGCCGCTCTGTGAAAGCTCCACCCATGGCCATAACCACCTTAATAATAGTTGATAGGGTGGCTAGCCCTATACGGCGGGAGGGTTTAATGGCCACACCCACCAGACACGAGTATCCCGCTGGATGCCAGCCCAGAATTCAGAGCCGGAGCTCCAGGCCTCCGCTCGCCGGGACTGTCTGGAGTGGGGTTCGAACCCTACGCCTTCTGACTGGTGGTGGGAATTCTACCACTGAGCCAAAGATTCACTCCATTCTGATAATTACAAGCTTGCACTCTGATGCAGAGCGCTGTCGATTTGATTTAAAATGTTTGAGTACCAAAGGAATACTTTTCTGTGTTCGTGAAAGGTCAAGGTTCTAGGATTCTATATAATGTTTCTATATTTCTTAAGGCTAAAGGAATCAAGGGATATGGGGAGAAAGCAGGGACAGGGTACTGAATTTGGATGATCAGCCATGATCTCATTAAATGGCGGAGCAGGCTCGAGGGGCCGAAAGGCCTACTCCTGCTCCTATCTTCTATGATTAATGATGTTTCACCAAGTGTGTTTTGTTGCTGCTTGTGACTCCTTTTAAATGATCAAGAAGAACGGCATTTTCGGAGCTTCACACCATTGTAAAGGAAATACTGTGTCTACGATTGTCTTTGAACTGAAAACAGAAATGATGTTTGAGGAAAGGCTGAGGTTCAATTTGCAGTCATTCTTCATGTGTGACTCATTCATTGCTGAACACCCAGAATAAAATCATAATGCAAATTTTATAATTTAGATATAATGCTTCTTCTGGTTTAAAAAAAAACGAACATCTGATACATAAGGAATCTTGTTATAGCTTGAACAAAAAAAATATTTATACAAAATGCCTCTGGAGACATCTCATACACAGATGTGAATTGGAATTGTTTGTTGCTATGGCAACGAAGCTGGTCTTCCTCCTGTGTTATACCTGATAGCAGCAAATCGCTATGCAGGAAATCGGAAACTTACTCAACACAAAATAAAATGTACCATTGAGTGGATACACTGTGTTAATCAATTGCTTTGAAAGATAATGTTCTAGTTTATAGGTCACACCACATTGAGGCCCCTTATTAGTAAGATTCTGACCAAAATTTTTATTTTTCCATTAAATGGAATGGGAGTTAGAGCTTAAAGAGGAAGCCGTGATGTTTTGTGTAATTTATATAATGGACTAATTTTTAACACGAAGGAAAATTAAATGGGAGACACAGAAAGGCTTTGATTTTCTTGCATTTATCATATCTCTCAAAATAGTCCCACAGTCCTTCACGCCATGAATTAATATGAAGGGCCGTGCCAGTTGTTATTCAGGTTAATGCAGCTGCTGTTTTATACACAGCAAGATGCCAAACCCATGATGTGCAACACCTAGAAGGACAAGGGCAGTAGGTGCATGGGAACACCATCGCCTCCACGTTCCCCTCCAAGTCGCACACCATCCCAACTTGGACATATATCACCATTCCTTCATGGTCACTGGGTCAAAATCCTGGAATCTCCTACACAGCAGAATTGTGGGAGCACCTTTACCACACAGACTGCAGCTGTTCAAGAAGAAGGCCAAACACCACCTTCTCAAGGGCAACTAGGGGTGGACAATAAATGCTGGCCTTGCTAGCGACGCCCACATCTCGTGAATGAATAAAAAACAGTGGGAGATAAATGATTTGTTCATCTGCTTTGAGCCCCTGTGTGGGAAGCAGATTGTTGTGACCTGTGTAAATGACCAACACTTATTAGCTGCCAGCACCATGTTTAGTTCTAATGTTGCTGGTGTTTTTACGTTTCTGGGGCTCAGTGGGTCCTCTTTATACAGAAGACATTTGACCCGTGTCTGATGCTTCAGCACCAATTTGTGTGAAAGGCCCTGGTCTGATTAGAGGTGGGGGGGGGGGAGAGGGGAGAAAGGTACACTAATTTCTAGCCCCAAAAAACTGTCTTGAATTTATAAATGTGAAATCTAATCCAAATAAACTTTTCATTCCCTCAACATAGGAACATGCAGAAAGTAAGATTAAAGCTCTCTGAAGTTACAGATGATTAATGTTGAGTAGATCTCCTTCCTTCCTGATCTTTACATGAACAGGATTTGTATAAAAACATTGGGGGAGAAATTGGGTAAGTAGCGCCACTTGTTAGCACCTAAAGAGGCAGGCAGTGGCTGTAGCGCCACTGGCTGCGCCTCCCGCGATATTGAGTTGGGGCGATAATGGTGGCGTTAGTCTTTTGCGCTGCGCCGCCACCGATGACGTCATCGGTGTGCACAGCGCCCCATTTGCGCCCCGTTCACGATATTTGGTAGCGAACGCCGCAGTTGCACCGTTCGCTACCCGCGCCTGGTTCATGGGGCCTTACTGTGCCGACAGCGGCGCAAGTTAAGGTGGAGGTGCGGGGCAGCCGCTTTTTTCGGCGGCCGCCTGCCAGCACCTCCGTCCCCGGCCTCCTAACCCCCCCCCTCCCCGCGGCATTGCCGGCTGTTTCCCGAGAGCCCGGCACTTCTCCTTGGTGCCGGGCTCCTTTGCCGGCACTCGCGATCGGGGTTCGCGCTGTTGCAGGCACCTCCCCCTTAACAGTGGGAGGAGGGCCTGCAGTGCCGCAGCGTGCCGTGCCGCAGCGTGTGGCACTGCGGCACGTTGCGCTGTGATATTCAGTTTCAGCGCCCTAAGAGGGACACGGAGCGCCTCAAGCCTCGCCCCGTGTCCCTTGAGGGGCAATGAAACTGAATATCGGATGATCGCTGAAGCCGCGAACGCTGCACTAAATCCTGCGCTCAGGCGACTTTTACGCCACTTTGGCGCCCCAACCCAATTTCTAGGCCATTGTATTTCTAACAAAACCGAAACCGGTTAGGTAATTCTTTTCTCGACCAATTGCTTCATCTAAACCCCTTATTGTTTGTTTGATGGGCCGATGTCAACTAGCACATCTAGAGAACTCTCTGTAATTAGAATGGTGTTATGGGATCTTTGACAAGCACCTCCGACGGTGCAGCACTCCCTGGCTCATCTGCTCAAGTCCTGATGTAGCGTATTTTAAATGCATTTAAAAAGAATACCTGCCATGTACTTGGGTGCGTGTGTAAATCTGCACGGATTAAAAATTGTTTAGGGTATTATACAAAAGCAGGTTTTGGCAATCTTCCCCAGTTCGACACTGCTGCTATATATAGATGTGTGGGTGTTGATTTTTTTCTCTCTCTCCCTTTGGGTCCTGTTACCCTGGCAGTGGCTTTAAAATAACATCATTTAATGCATCAGTCACCATGGAAACTCTGGAGCACAAACACCGGGTGAGAGCTGATTGGCAGAAAGCGAGAAGCGAGAGCGGCGGCAACGTGCAGCAGCGCTCAATCTTCCCGCACTCTGGACGCTCCAGCGACTGGCACCGGCGTTGCGCCGTTCCTGCTTTGCGCCCGTTATGCGCCCTGGCCCAACGGCGTTCTCCCGTGACCACGACGACTTACAGATCGGCGGTGGCAGTTGAGTGGACGGCGGTCAAAGTGTCAGATACTTCCGAGGTTTAATCATGGAGTGAGCTGAATTGTAGCTTTTAGATTGTGCGCCCACACAATTATCAGATGGTGCTCTGATGTTGCAATAAAAGGAGGTGTTACATTTTGACAGGCTAAAAGCTTTTCTGGAGCTGCAGATTCCATCAGCCTGCTATTATAATTTGCCCTACATTTTATGATTGCAATTTACATGTAATCTGAGAAGAATATGTGGCAATATTACCAGGGTCCCAGAGTTTGTTTTATCCACTAGTGAATCATCACTTGCCTCCTTAACTGCTCAGTCTCCCACACTTTTAAAACTTAAGCACTACTTCCTGGTTCAGCATCTTTTTTGTTTAAGTTCTTTCAACCTTGGTACACAATGGATTTTTACCTAATTACACTGTTCACCCATCACCCCTGTGCTCGCTGACCTACATTGGCTCCCGGTCCAGCAACGCCTCAAATTTGAAATTCTCATCCTTGTTTTCAAATCCCTCCATGGCCTCGCCCCCTCCCTGTCTGTTACCTCCTCCAGCCCTATAATGTCCCCTGTAAGCTGCACTGCCTCCTGCGGGGCCTGCCTCCCCCAATGCATGGCCCATTCAAATTTCTGCGCATGCACAGTATCTCTTATATATATAAAGCGGCTCTTCTGTCTGTCCCGATGTCTGTCTGTCTGTCCCGATGTCTGTCCGTTCTCTATACGTTTGAAAGTTACAGAGCGTACCGACGCGCGCGTCGCCTCAAAAGAAAGCTTGCGATTCCGGACCGGTCATAGGCGTATTTACGTTTCGGCCGGACAAAAACCGCACCCGCGGTATCCGAAAAACGTTCAGCCTTCCGCTCATTAGCATCTCATTAGCGACCGTGTGACGTCGAGGTCGACCAATCGGACGGCGGGTTCCTTCCTACAGTTGAGTGTCGAGTGACTCGACGATTGACCAATCCTACACTTCGGTGACCTGACCGGTCGACCAATCGGTGCGTGTGTGGGCGGGCCTTATCCTTCTGAACTGAGGTGAGTGGCCGCCATCTTGATTTTTCACTTTTTTCCCCACACTTTCAGTGTGTTAGGGAAGTAAGGTAAATATTTTAATGATGTGTTAGGGAATTAAATAACAATTTAATGGGGGGGGGAGAGCCTCGGGAAATCGCGGGGGGGGGAGAGCCTCGGGAAATCGCGGGGGGGGGAGAGCCTCGGGAAATCGCGGGGGGGGAGAGCCTCGGGAAATCGCGGGGGGGGGAGAGCCTCGGGAAATCGCGGGGCGGGGGAGAGCCTCGGGAAATCGCGGGGGGGAGAGCCTCGGGAAATCGCGGGGGGGGGTGGGAGAGCTGATGAGTTTAAAAAAAAGAGGCCGCCAGTTGCGCGGCCGCCTTGACGACGGCACGCATTCGCACGGCCCCCGTTACCCCGGCAACGGGGCACACCAGCGGTCTTGCCTGCTCCCCGCGGGCCGCCTCGCGCCGCCCGCACTGACCGCGCATGCGCCGCCCGCAGCGGCCGTCCATCAGCCGCGCGACACGCGGGGGACCTCAGCTCCGGTCCGCTGAATTCCGGTAAATAATAAAAACTGTCTCTCATTCCCGTTTACGTCTGCGCCGACGCTTTTCCGCGTGGAGGGGGGGAGGGGAGGGGGTGGGGTGGGCGAGGGAGGGAGGGAGGGAGGGAGGGGAGGGAGAGGAGGGGAGGGAGGTATAGGACAGGGAGAGGACATGACAGGGAGAGGGGGGACACACGGGCAGGGAGACCAAGCGCCCCAAAATTGCCCTCGCAACGCGGGGCTCCCCAGCTAGTCTACAATGTAAAAGCCGGTGAGCAGCCTGTGCGGGACCTCAGATCAATGTGTGGCTGTGCACACGCACCTTCGTTAGAAATCTGCCTAAAACCCTCCGAGAACTCTGTGTTCCTCCAATTCTGGCCTCTTGTGCATCCACGATTTCCACTATTGGCGGCCGTGTCTTCAGTTGTCTTGGCCCTAAGCGCTGGAATTCCCTCCCCAAACCTCTCCAGCTCTGTACCTCTCATAGGATTACATAGGATTTACGGCACAGAAACAGGCCATTCGGCCCAACCAGTCCATGCCGCATTTATGCTCTATTCAAGCTTCCTCCCGTCTTTCCTCATCTAAATCGATCAGCATAACCCTCTATTCCCATCTCCCTCATATGCTTGTCTAGCCTTAAATGCATCTTTACTATTTGCTTCAACCACTCTCTGTGGTAGTGAGTTCCACATTCTCACTACACTCTCTGGGTAAAGAAGTTTCTTCTGAATTCCCTATTCGATTTCTTGGTGACTATCTTATATTGATGGCCTCGAGTTATGCTCTTCCCCACAAGTGGAAACAGTCTCTCTGTATCTATGGTGTATGTACCTTTAAGAGGAACCATGTTTTTTGAAGCCCCTGTGCACTGTAGTACCGGTAGTGACCACTCGGGTATATAAGCCTGTATAGCGCCTTGTATAGTTTAGTTCACCTCCAGACTTGTTCAGTAAACACTTGTTAAATCAACTCCTGCTTTCCGGGTCTTCATTAACACACGGATACAGCAGTGGCGACGAGTTAGAAACAAACTTACCTGCAATTCGGCAGCACCTCAAGGAGATCGATTCCTCAGACGAAGGTCGAAGAAAAAAAAAACTGTGGTTTCACCAGCTAAACGGGCTGGTGGCAGCTACTGCACTAATCCTTCCTGGGCGGCGGGCTACGGCTCGATCGGGTAGCTCTGCAGCGGGGCCGGTCAGCGAGTCATAAGGCAGAAGCAAACAGAGACAGAGGGTGGAGCACTCAGGACACGGCCGGCGCTGCAAAGCAGGTCGGCGTTCGGACCAAGCAAAGGGAGGGGAAAGTCCCAGAGAGTCCGACGGAGTGACGGAGAAACTGTTTAAAAATATATATGTAATTTTTTAAAAACCGCGGAGAACAGCGTTGGCAGCAGCGGCGGAAAGCGCGGGAGGCGCCATTTTTGATTTTCAGGATGCCTAAGACTGGCAATATTACTGCTTTCGATAGTGATATAGAGGATTGGACCACATATGTGGAAAGAGTGGAGGTATATTGCAAGGCGAATGAAGTAGCGGATGATAAAAAGGCATCGGTACTTCTAAACCTGATGGGCGCAAGGACATACGGGCTGTTACGAAACTTGATCACTCCAGCCAAACCGATGGACAAGAATTTTAAGGAGATTGTTGATACCCTACAGGAGCACTTAAACCCAACACCGCTGCTGATAGCGGAACGATTCAAATTCTTCAGGAGGAATCAGCACAAGAATGAAAGTAACGCTGATTACCTCACCGAATTACGAAAGCTGTCTAAGCACTGCCAATTCGGGGCAGGACTGGCAGATTCTCTATAAGAGGAGCTGCAGAGATACAGCAAAAGCCACAGGACTTCGGCACCCATGAAATGACACGGGGTTTCGAGAGATGTTATCTCTGCGGCAGATCCACCCATGACCAGAGGGACTGCTGTTTCAAGGACAAAGCATGCAGGCAATGCGGAAAGATGGGACACATTGCACGTGTATGCCAATCTGGAAAAAAATCCGCTGACAGTAAAAAGATCAATAAGGAAAAGTACAGGAAAGTACAAATGATGACGGACAGTAGCTCCGAAGACCAGAAGAGCGATAGCGACTCCGGAAACAAGAGACTAAGCTGTCTCAAATTACATAATGTAATTGCCAAAGAAGATTACCAGACCATTTGGGTTACCCTCACAATAGCGGGGTCCCCAGTTAAAATGGAGCTAGATACAGGATCAGCTCTGACCGTCATAACTCGACGGGATTACGAGCGGCTATTTCCGCATATACCTTTAAAAGACATATACGGGGCAGAAAGTATACCCCAGAGGGAAAATAAGGGTGCCTGTTGTATACAACGGCAAGGAAATACAGAAGTTGTATTTATACGTTCTGCAAGATGGTGGTCCACCATTGTTGGGACGTGAATGGATCAGAAAGATACGTTTGGACTGGCACTCCATTCAGGCACTGATGGTGACCAGTAAGAAAAAAAATGATGATGACATCATCCCTGGACGATTAAAAGAAATCTTGGCTAATGCCAAAGAAGTGTTTCAACAGGAACTAGGAACCCTGAAAGGCGCCACCGCCTCAATAAAAGTAGAAGTTGCGGCAATTCCCAAGTTTTTTAAGGCAAGGCCGGTGCCATACGCAATTCGTCCAGCAGTCGAGGCAGAGCTGGAGAATTTGGAAAAAGCAGGCGTGTTATCCAAGGTAGATTGGAGCGAGTGGGCAACACCCATTGTCCCGGTCATAAAGAAAACGTTGAATAATGATAAATCTGAAGAACAGAGAAAAATTTGCATCTGTGGGGACTTCAAGGTGACTGTAAACCCGGTTCTTCATACGGTACAGTATCCTCTTCCGAGGATAGAAGATATTTTCGCCTCACTATCCGGAGGGAAACGTTTCACCAAAATTGACTTGGCACAGGCATATCTACAGATGGAGGTTGAGGAGACCTCTAAAAAGTATCTCAGATAAACACACACAAAGGCCTGTACCAGTACAATCGGCTAGTTTTCGGAGTAGCATCAGCTCCAGCTACCTGGCAAAGAGCTATGGAGCAAGTACTGCAAGGGATTCCAGGGACTCAATGCTACCTAGACGACATCCTTGTAACAGGAGAAAATGACAACGAGCACCGTGCCAATTTGGAGCAGGTGCTCATGAGGCTGAGAGAACGGGGCCTACGAGCAAATCGCCCCAAATGTGAATTTTTCCAGAAACAAATATCATATTGTAGCCATGTCATTAACGAAGAAGGGTTGCATAAATCACCTGAAAAAATTGAAGCGGCCGTAAAAGCCCCAGCACCTGAAAATGTCTCACAATTAAGGTCGTTCCTAGGATTAATAAATTACTATCATAAATTTTTACCAAACTTGTCAACGGTTCTGCACCCTCTGAACGCACTGCTACAAACGGGAGTAATTTGGAAATGGAGCGAAGACTGTAAACGTGCCTTCCATAAATGCAAAGGCTTGATCACGTCCAAGGAAGTGTTGGCTCATTACAACCCATCACTGCCAATCAGACTGGCGTGCGATGCATCCCCTTACGGCGTGGGAGCGGTATTATCGCGTAAATTCCCTGATGGTTCGGAGCGGCCGATAGCTTTTGCGTCACGCTCATTGAACTCAGCTGAGCGTAACTATGCCCAGATCGACAGGGAGGCGCTCAGCCTGGTGTGGGGGGTGAAGAAATTCAACCATTACCTACACGTACAAAAATTTACCTTGTTGACTGAGCATCAACCCCTCGTCTCCATATTCAACTCTAAAAAGGGCGTTCCCATTATGACAGCGCAAAGGCTACAGAGGTGGTCCCTTTTCCTAGGGGCACACCAATATGACATCGAATACAAAGGAACAAAACAGCATGGGAATGCTGACGGTTTATCGCGCCTACCGTTGCCAACGGTAGAAGAGGCACCTACAGTAGACCCAGTGGAAATGTTCCACTCGACCATAGTTGAATGTCTACCAGTGACAAAATTCTACCATTGAAAAGGAAACGAGAAATGACCCGACTCTCTCTCGAGTCTACGATTTAACGGTGAAGGGATGGCCAGCACATGGCGAACCACTGTTACCAGCATTCTCGCAAAGAAGAGAACAGCTGTCAGTGTGCTGAGGAACCTTGATGTGTGGATCCAGAGTGGTGATTCCACCCAAACTCCAGGATAAAGTGCTAAAGGAGCTTCACGAGGGGCATCTGGGTGGAGTGAAAATGAAGAACTTAGCCAGAGCATTTGTATGGTGGCCAGGTATCGATGGAGACATCGAAGAAATGACCAAGAGCTGTCTAGGATGCCAGAAGGTCCAAAACACCCCACCACAAGCCCCTCTACACCCATGGGAGTGGCCCTCATCTCCCTGGCAAAGGGTACATATCGACTTTGCTGGTCCATTTATGGACTCAATGTTCTTAATCGCAGTTGATGCACACTCCAAGTGGCCGGAGGTAATAAAGATGTCCTCCACCACCGCGGAAAAAACCATCACAGTATTAAGGACCATATTCGCCAGGAATGGGCTGCCTGAACAAATCTGTTCTGATAATGGACCGCAATTTGTATCCGAAGAATTCAGGAAGTTCTTAAAAAAACAATGGGTTTAAGCACTACACATCCACCCCATACCATCCCGCCACCAATGGATTAGCTGAAAGGTTTGTCCAGACCTTCAAGAAGGCCATAAAGGCCATGGGTAATGAAGACATAAATCTACAACATAAGGTAGATAAGTTCTTGTTTGCGTACAGGAATGCAACACGTGGTTACAAACCAAACCCCCGCCATAATGTTTTTCAATAGAAGACTAAGATGCCGGCTGGATTTGATCAAGCCAAACATCAGAAGGGACGTAGAGAACCGGCAATTTCAAGGCATGAATGAAAGGCCAACTAGAACCTTCCAGATAGGTCAACAGGTTTTGGCCCGGGACTGCCGTACCGAGAAATGGCAGCCTGGAACTATTTGCACACGACTAGGACCGCTGATGTATACCGTGGACATTGGAGAAAGCATAATAAGGCGCCATGCTGACCAGATCATAGAGTCATCCGAAAAGGGACAACCTACATCACAACTCTATATGCCTAATGATGAAACAGAGATACCCATAGTATCTACCTCCGATCCGGTGATACTGGAACCAGATGAACCCGACACTGGCATTCAAGCCGAATCGACCTTGCCAAAAGAACCTACTACACCACCGAAACCTACTACCCCACCGAGGCGTTATCTGGACCAAGTCAGGAAGCCTCCAGAGAGACTGAATTTGTAATTGATTAACTTCAGCAAATGTGTAGATTATTGTTCTTGTAAAAATGTTAATTAATGATTACTTAAAATATTATGTACTATTTATCTAAAAGGGGAGGAATTGTGGTGTATGTACCTTTAAGAGGAACCATGTTTTTTGAAGCCCCTGTGTACTGTAGTACCGGTAGTGACCACTCGGGCATATAAGCCTGTATAACGCCTTGTATAGTTTAGTTCACCTGCAGACTTGTTCAGTAAACACTTGTTAAATCAACCCCTGCTTTCCGGGTCTTCATTAACACACGGATACAACAGTATCCACTCAATCAAAACTTTTCATAATTTTAAAGACCTATTATGTCACCCCTCCACCTTTTTTCAAGAGAAAAGAGACCCAGCCTGTTCATCCTTTCCTGATAAGTATGCCCTCGCATTTCTGGTATCATCCTTGTAAATCTTCTCTGCACCCTCTCCAGTGCTTCTATATCCTTTTTATAATATGGCGACCAGAATTGTATGCAGTATTCTAAGTGTGGTCTAACCAAGGTTCGATACAAGTTGAGCATAACTTCACTACTTTTCAATTCTATCCCTTTAGAAATAAACCCCAGTGCTTAGTTTGCTTTTTTATGGCTCCTTTTAAGACTATCCTTAAACCTTCTACTTTGACCAAGCTTTCGGTCATCTCTCCTAATATCTCCTATGTGGCTCGGTGTCAGATTTTGTTTTGATTACGCTCCTGTGAAGCGCCTTGAGATTTTTTATGTCAAAGGCGATATATAAATGCAAGTTGTTGTTGTTCAGTGAGTCAGTAACTAGAGGGCAGCAATTTAAGATCATCACCAAAACAACTGAAGGGAGAGATGTTAGAATTTTTTTTACTCGTGGTTTTAGGAAACAGTGATGGGAGCAGTGTCCATTTCAGCTTTTAAAAGGAAATTGGATAAATATGGGAAAAAGCAAAATTGGAAAAGGGTATGGGTAACGGGCAGGGGAATGGGACTAAGTGGAATAGCTGTTTCAGAGAACTGGCACAGGCATAATGGGCCAAATGGGAAAAGTGCGGTGGAATAGTGTTAAGTGGGTAGCCCTTGCAGAGAGCCAGCACAGACACAATGGGCCAAAAGGAGAAAGGGCAGGGGAATTGGGCTAAATGGCGAACCCTTGCAAGGAGCTGATAAGAGTATGATGGGCTGAATGTCCTCCTCCTGTGCTGTAAAATTTTATGATTCTTGGTTTAAGAAAAAAAATATGGTGGTTAAACAATTTGCAGTAATATAGGGTACTATTATTAAAGTTGGGCATAATGCAGCTCGCTAGCTTTGCAGCAGCAGCCAGGTAGAATCAGTGCTGAAATGATTTCACCTTATTTTTGATTTCATTATGAAAATAATGGGAGTTAATATTTTTTATTGGTACAGGAAACTTTGGTTTATCCGGAGGTTAACTGTCCGGAATGCTCGAGCCACCGGCAAAAATCAGGAGCTGTTTCGTTAGGTTTTTTTTCTTTTCGTTGCTTTTTTTTCACCAGTCAGGCTCTGCAAGGTCTCGCTGAAGCTGTTGCTAAGCTACAGAGACACTTGCAAGGTACGGCCGACTGTTTAGAAGCTGTTGCTAAGCAACAGGGTTTGTTGCCAGATACGGAGCTCAAAATCTCCGTATGTTTCAACATTAGCGCTGGTTTGTCCGGCAGTTTTGATGGGACGGCAACAGCTCGGTCCCATCGGTGCCGGATAGCACAAAGTTTCCTGTAGTTTATTTTATCAATTCTTTCTCAGTTATCCTTCCCCCTCCAGCAGGATTTGACTCTTTGCTGATGTACAAGTGCCAGGCATCCTATGGTACCCGCTTATGTGGCCATTATTTGTGAGCCACTGCGGTGACGAGCTGTTCAACTGCGAGGGGCATCACTACCCAGCCAACATCCACACACATGCACTTCCGTCGGATAGCAATCAGGAGCAGGGGGTACTTGGCTACTTTTATTAATCAAGGCTCTCCTGGCTGAGGCACCGCAGACCGGGAATTGAACCTGGGACCATTCCGTACTGCTCAGGTACTCCCTGCCCACACCAACTGAGCCACTGGGAGTCATGGCCAATAGGTTATGCCATTCAATCAGTGGAGACCAGTAATGGTCAATTAGAGAGGAAATGCAGGGTTAACTTATAAGGACAGGTTACATTAACTTGACTTGTATTCCCTTGAGTATAAGAGATTGAGGGGTGATCTGATCGAGGTGTTTAAAATGTTGTTAGGGTTGATACAGAGAAACTATTTCCTCTGGTGGGGGAATCGAGAGCAAGGGGACAAATCTTAAAATTAGAGCTAGACCGTTAGGGAGCGAAATCAAGAAGCACTTTTTCCACACAAAGGGTAGTAGAAATTTGGAACTGTCCCCCACAAAAGGCTGTGGATGCTGAGCGTCAGTTGGAGCTTTCAAGATTGATAGATTTTTGTTGGGTAAGGGTATCAAGGGATATGGAGCAAAGGCGGGTAAATGGAGTTGTGGTACAGATCAGGCATGATCTAATTGAATGGCGGAGCAGGCTCGAGTGGCTGAATGGCCTCCTCCTGTTCCTAGTGTTACTGTGTGACTATGAGAAGGGAAATCTGAAGAAATACTTGCTGTGCAGATAATACCCTGTACTAAATCTCCTTTATTTTCACCTGTTAATGTTAACTTGCCTGGAGAGCTGTGATTTCTGTTCACCACCGCCTCCCCCCCCCCCCCCCCCCTCCACCACTCCCCGACCCCACCTCAGCCAGTCCAACGTAGGGCACAGGGATGTGCTGTGCACCTCCCAGAGCAGCTGCATTGACACTAGAGGAAGCCAATACAATACGTTAAACTGGTCTACGGGGGTGCGGTGTTATTTGGACAAAGAAACCACTGGTGTCTGGATAATGGTCCAGTTTAGGGCTTTCGAGAGGCAGATGGTTCTGAGTCATTTCTCACAACCTGCAGCGCTCTCAGTAAATACAGGCACTATATAAACATCTTCTATCAGAGGTTCCAGATTTATACAGTGAAAGTGACCTTTGAACCATCAAACAGCATCCATTAAGTAGAATGGCATATCGCTTGTTTGTGACCAGGCTACTCGGGCCCAGTGATACCATGGCAACACCATCCTGCATCTCATCACATTGTGCAGGACTACAGGATGTTCTTGTAAGGGCTATACTGTATAAAGAGATAGTTTTAGGTGGTTTCCTTCGGTGTTTTTGAAAAAGGAAGCTGCAATCAATATTCAAACTGTTTTCATAAGTGTTTCCAAACTGTGTTCTGTCAGCTAAAATGTTGTGTTAACTCCACAAACAGATAAGAGAATTAGGACTTGACATTAGCGGGAGGAGGTCAAGCAGTAATTCACCTCACTCCCAGTAAAGATTTTGACTCTAGTTATATGGAAATTGTTATGTGATTTCAAAATAGAGGAGTAAAGCCCTCAATAAAAACATAAAAGTAATGGATTTTAAGCTTATTCACGCAAATGTATTATTGGGCAGATATGCACAGAGTAGCACTTTCACCTCTAAATCAGAAGGCAATGAATTTGATCTTCTCTAGGGCTTGATCACATTAGCTAGAGTGACACGCCAGAGCGGGATTGAGGGAGCGCTGTGCTGTTGAAGGTGATGTCATTCAGATGAGACGTTAGTAAACCGAGGCCATGCCCATCGCTTCAGGTCGAAGTTAAAGATCACGTGGGACGATTTGAGATCACTGACCAAAAACAGATTGGTGTGGAGATGCTGGAGTTGGACTGGGGTGGACAAATGTAAGAAGTCACACAACACCAGGTTATAGTCCAACAGCTTTATTTGAAATCACAAGCTTTCGGAGCGCTGCTCCTTCGTCAGGTGAAGTGGAGAAATGCATTTCTCCACTTCACCTGACGAAGGAGCAGCGCTCCGAAAGCTTGTGATTTCAAATAAAGCTGTTGGACTATAACCTGGTGTTGTGTGACTTCTTACAAAAACAGATTAGCATTCATCTTACTGCTGCACACAAAATGGCTGCTCCTGTTCCAACAACATAACAATTTGAAAAGCCATTTGAAATGGGTTGAGGGTGTGTTTACATTACAACTTTGAAGTACTGTAGCAGGATAAATCGGGTGTCATCTAACTGATCTGGCACTAAACAGAATGTAACTCCTGTAACATTTGCATGTTGAATTGTCATTGGCCCGCAGGCATCTGCAAGGAATACCTATTATATTCACATGTGATCACATGCTGAGCTGTCATTGGCCTGCAGGCATCTGTAAGGACTGCTATTGTTTAGAAGACCCAGGGGGTCCTGACTCCATCTTGTCCACATGGTGCTGTATGAAAGCTTACAGACCTGATGCTTCATTAAAAGAGTTTAAACTGTAATACTCTGTTGTCCTGCAATTTATTATTTTTGTACAAAGTGTGCAAAACAAGACAACTCCTGTGGTTACAAAGTTCTGTGGGGGAGGGGTGGGGTGTGGGGGACATTTACAAGTTTTTGAACCCACCTGGAGTTCATTTGAATATTTAGATTTGTGAACAATACAGCCCGCGCTGTCTAAATGTTTCAATTTTAACTGGGTGGAAAGCGTTTAATACCGAACAAGCTCTCTCTCTCTCGGGCAGGCCAATCAGAGCAGCAGCCAGGCAGTGTAAACAGGGTACAGCCTGCTGGCCCCAACCTTTACTGCCTATTAAACACATCACGAGATGTATATGATCAGACACTAAATATACCCACGTCATTGCCCTGAAACGTTAACTCTGTTTCTCTCTCCATAGATGCTACCTGACCTGCTGAGTATTTCCAGTATTTTCTGTTTTTATTTCAGATTTCCCGCATCAGTATTTTGCTTTTGTCCTACTGGAAATTATTTTGTAGATTTGTTTGCATTCTGAAATTGATGGGTGTTCATGCACGTTATATACACACAGTTCCACCAAAAGGAAGGGAAAAGACTTGCATTATATAGCGCCTTCCATGGCCTCTGGATGTCCCAATGAAATACTTTTGATGTGTAGTCACTGTTGTAATGTAGGAAATGCAGCAGCCAACTTGCGCACAGCAAGCTCCCACAAACAGTAATGAGATAAATGACCAGCTAATCTGTTTTTAGTGGTGCTGGTTGAGGGATAAAGAAACACCTGAGAGAACTCCCCTGTTCCTCTTCGAAATAGTGCCGTGAGATCTGTCTCACCCTCTCGAGAGGGCAGGTGGGGCCTCGGTTTAACAGCTCATCCAAAAGACAGTACCTCTGACAGTTCAGAGGTCCTCAGTACAGCATTGACTGTTAGCCAGGATTATGGGCTCAAGTCTGTGGAGTAGGACTTGAACCCACAACCTCTGACTCAAAGGCGAGAGTGCCACCCATTGAGCCATAGCTGACACCTTGAGATACAAAAAACCCCAAATAGTTAGAGAGCTTCAAATGCATAAATAGAAAAATGCAACTATACTTAACTTCAGTACATAGAATATGCAGAGATCTTGGGGGTGAGTAGCAGTAAAATTTTATGCCTACTTGTCAACTATATTCTAAGTAATTTCTTCAGATCAAATTGGAAATGCTTTATCTGCAAGATGCATGTATGTGTTTTGCAGAATCAGTGCCTATCGGCTTTTGGTCTGTGTGGGGATCTTGGATTAATATTAGAAGCCGTGGTATTTACTGGCTGTCAGGTGACTGAAACGCAAGACTGATTTATTTCAGTTTGTAGCGAGAGAAATATTTATTGAAGAAAGCAGCAGTTAAAGTCATCAGCAGTGGGATCAGATGGTCGAAGGTTCAGATGTGCGCAGGCTCCGTCAATGCTGTTTGTGTGTAAGGCTGGACTTGTCAGCTTTACGTGTACTTGTTGAAGTAAACTGTACTTGATCAAGTGTAAGTAAACAGTAACACTGCTTAGTCGCAGAGGAACTGTTTCCAAATGAACAGTAATTTTCTGCTATGAGTAGGGCAATCAATTCCCATGTCTTGGATTTAAGAAAGTAAAAGCACAACCTCACAATTGAAAATTATTTTACTTTTCTCAAATCAGGAATTAAGAATTTTGCTTGTTGCATGTGTATGCAGTACCCCAATTCAGTGTAACAGCAAGCAAATGTTATTTCTCTTAATAGAGAGAAGAAAGATCTTGCATTTATAGTTCAGTCACACCTTGGATGATTTGTTCTGGTTTATTTTTTAATGAATTTAAAAAGCAACCCTCAGCAGCAGTCAGCAGACAGATTGCTTGTCCATATATCCAAGGGCCCTAAGCACTCCATCTTGAATTAGCACAGTCAGTTAACTCTCCTTATAGTCCTTAGCAGTATGAATTTTTGATCCTGTCACAGCTAACGATTTGTTTACAGGAAATTTGTTAATGGTTTGATGTCAGATGGGGATTTTTTTTCTTAGCGACTGTTATATCTTAAGACTCACTACCACAAGCGAATAGCATAGATGCATTTAAGGGGAAGCTAGATAAGTACATGAGGGAGAAAGGAATAGAAGGATATGTTGATTGGGTGAGATGAAGTTAGGTGGGAGGAGGCTTGTGTGGAGCATAAACACCAGCATGGACCTGTTGAGCCGAATGGCCTGTTTCTGTGCAGTAAATACTATGCAAGAGTCTGGCCTCCCAAAATATAGCCCATGGTTATTTTCCTGCAATCATTGGGACCACGTTTCACTGTGCCAATCAGCTTCCTTGCTAATTTTGTGGGTTCTGCAAACTCATCAAAGCTGGCTGCTGAAGACAATCTTCAAAGAGATCGCATCTACATCAAAGGAAAGCTGGTGGATAAACATTCTGCGGCTGGTGCTCCTTTTTTAGCTCTGCCTTTCGGGCAATGTACATTCAGTGTGCACAGCACTGCATAAGCAACCGTATTACAGGGAGAGACTGTGTCATTTCAAGAGTTTGCCAAAATGTCATGGGAGATTACTTTAAATAGTCATTCTACTTGTATGTATTGTAAACTGCTACTTGCGTTGGATAATATTTTGCAAGGATTGTATTTTTGCTTCTGTAAATCATCTAATTGTAGGAACATAGGGACAAGAGTAGGCCATTGAGCCTCTCGAGCCTGTTCTGCCATTCAATGAGATCATGGCTGATCTGTGACCTAACTCCATACACCCGACTTTGGCCCATATTACTTAATACCTTTGCTTAACAAAAAACTATCAATCTCCGATTTAAAATTAACAATTGATCTAGCATCAATTGCCATTTGTGGAAGAGAGTTCCAAACTTCTACAGCCCTTTGTGTGTAGATAAATTTGATCAGTAGTTTTAACCTGCATAAGGGTGGTGTAGTGTTCCAGAGTGACAGGACATATAGTGGGAATCCTACATGAATTCCAGTAATCCAGGTTAATTGTTCGATCCAGACCCTATGAAGAAGAAAGTGAATGATGCAGATTTCAGATCATAAGGGATGAGGTCCACCTACAGAGACTGTCGTCAAACCCTTTGCATGAGGAAATGGTGTTGGAAAGCACACAATTGTATCCAGTTTAAATTCCAGAATCTCCTAACCTGCAGATTATAAAGCAACCTCTCCTTAGCTGCAGTAGATACCTCCCAGGCCTCACCCCAGATGGGTCACCACTCCCTAGCTGGTGAGTAATTGGTACTGATCTAGCTTGGATTTTTTTTTTAATTGATTGCTGTAAGAAGTATCTGGAAAGGAATCTGATCCTTGACTAATTATATCAGTGTGATCCCAGAGACATGTTTACTGTGTTTTATCTCTGCTGAAAGGCTGAAGCTGTTTAAAAATGGTTGAATCAGTTGTAATTTACAGTAATTAGGGATAAATGGTGATTTAAGTGACAAAAACTTTAATAATGTAATAAATAATCATCAAAAAAAAAGGATCAGCATAACCACCAGAAGCAGATTATATCACATCCAAACCTGCACTTACAAACTATAGCGTAACCAATATATTGTTTGTTGTATTGTGTTTGACCGTGAGATGAGCTTCCAGCCACATATCCGCTCCATCCCCAAGACTGCCTACTGCCTGACTCTGACCCTGCCTCAACTCATCTGCTGCTGAAATCCTCAGTCATGCCTTTGCTACCTCTACGTCGCCGAAGCCCTTCAGCGATCTCCCCTCAGCCTTGATGACCGATGGCAAAATGCTTGGAAGAACTGTGACATACGGAATGGATTCCTTATAGAGGACCCCACAGTACAACCTGAAGGATCAAACCTTCCTCACAAACAGTGGACAACCATCAACCACCTCAGAACCGGTCATGGTAGATGCTGCCACCTTCTCCATAGATGGAAGATTAAAGCATCCCCATCATGCGACTGCGGAGCTCCTAATCAGACCCTGGAGCACATCATTGAGCACTGCCCTCAAAGGAAATTCACAGGCAGCCTACAAGATATCCACGTTGTTACACCGGAAGCTTTGGCCTGGATATCTGACTTAGATATTGACATTTGATTTGCTTTGCTACCACCATACGAAAGAAGAAGTTACTTCTAGACTTGACTATTCCAATGCTCTCTTGGCCGGCCTCCCATCTTCCACCCGATATAAACTTGTGCTCATCCAAAACTCTGTTGCCCGTATCTTAAATCGCACCACGTCTCGTTCACCCATCACCCCTGTGTTTGCTGACCTACAATGGCTCCTGGTCTGCCAATGCCTCCATTTTTAAATCTTCATCCTTGTTTTCAAATCCCTCCATGGCCTCACCCCTCCCTATCTCTCTAATCTCCTCCAGCCCTACAAGCCTATGAGATCTCTGCACTCCTCCAATTCTGGCCTATTGCACATTCCCGATTTTAATCGTTCCACCATCGGTGGCCGTGCTTTCAGCTGCCTTGGCCCTAACCTCCCTAAACCTCTCCGCCTCTCTACCTCTCTTTCCACCTTTAAGATGCTCCTTAAAACCGACCTCTTTGAGAAAGCTTTTGGTCATCTTGCCTGATATCGCATTCTGCGGCTTGGTGTCAAAAATATTTTTATTGATAATGCTCTTGTTTAGCACCTTGGGATGATTTGCTACGTTAAAGGCGCTAAATAAATGCAAGTTCTTGAGGCTTTTTAATTTTACAGAGATGAAAGACATCGTTAATAAAACTAGCTGAAACAGTAACCAGCTGGTAAACATGCAGTATAGAGACAAACATCACTGAAAAGTAACTCGGAGACAGTGCGAAATTGTAACTTGGGCTCGGTAGGGCAGATACAGCAAGAGGCTCATTTTGTCCTCCAATGGCTCACAAGGTCAAAGGTTAAGAATGGGGTTCTTAGATCTTTGTAGCATTGTTTTATGCGAATCAGTCACTTGCTCGTATTCCTTCTGCAGCAATGACGTAGAGGCTCTTGGCTGTTTTGAATCAGCTGGGGTGAGGAGGTGGCACAGTGAAGCCAAGGTTTAAAGTGACCTTTTTACAGTTCTAATTGTCGCTGTTGAAAGCACCACTGAGCTAGAAACAGTAGGAAATCCACCCACTCACTTTGGGTATCACGCAGTTGATATTTTAAAACTATGTGCAGTGCAATTTCAAAGTGAATATTACATGATTTGAGGAAAGAATTTATTTTCTAGGATATCTGGGGACACCCAACCTCCCCAGACGCCTCAGAAAATTTAGGTTTTTTACACCTTGTTGCATTTTCCATAAATTTGGACCAGGTGTTTTTTTTAGAGATACATAAATATTTTCTGATGGGTGTGCTACTTCATATGAGCCACTAAACTGGATAGAAAAGGACTCTAATGGTGCATTGTATATGATGTGTTAATCTGTTATTAACAGAATAATGTTCTTGTTTTTTTGACTTGAGCTGCTTCTCTTTCAAAGATCTCTCCCAACGTTTCCCCAACATTGGTAGCTCTGCTAGTTAAGGTTGTACTTTTGTGAGCCTAGCAAATTACTGTTGGGTCATAGTAGCGAATTAACACTTACCATGTTTGGATAATGCTTCTCTGATGCAGGTTTTAACCCATTTATGTTAAACAGGTTAACACCGCTGATAAAATAGTGGACAGAGAAATATCATAGGAATGCATTAATCATTTGTTAATATTACAAACAGAAAATTTTAGACTTTGGTTCAAAAATAGATGACTGATATATCTTTAGAATATCTAAAGTCTTGTGTATAGCACACATACTGTAAGTTGCACAACGACTTCCTGTCACCCTTTGCTCATCGTGCCGCCTTGTTGATACATGTATATTGTTATAAAATGGCATGTCCTCTGTCTCATCATGAACAGCGCCATAGAATACCGACTAGTGGAATAAAAATAGCTCTCCATTCCAATAACTGCCAGTGAGCCGTGCCATCTTCATCAGAAGGTAGTTACCCATTGCTCCTTGAACTTGTCATTTGCTCTTGCACGTGAGGTGGTCACTTCAGTTTTCCCAATTTGAGATGTGCCAGGTCTGAGATGGGGGAGTGCTGGTCATTTGTCTCTCTAACTTTCATTAGTTTAAAGTTATTCTGCACTATTGTCACATTATGGAGTTTTCGTGACTGTATTTACACAAAGGGTTCAGGACAAAAATTTACATTTCAGAGCTGTGATTTAATTATTGACACATTTTTAAAACATTGGTTAAAATGCTAATGAGTTGAGCATTGGTGTTTTCTCCATTTCCCCACTCCCCCCAAAATTTCAAACATATACACAATATATTAGCTTGTCTCAGTAATTGATGAACACTTTACACCCATTATATTCGGAGATCCCTAGTCCCAGGTGCTTGGCAGACGTCGTTTGGTGTATGCTTTCCTCTTGGGTTGTGAACACAAAGATTAAAAAAAGGACAGACAAAGGTGGTCAGTTATGTTTTCAAAACAGAAAGCTATGAGGACAAGCTTTGGCCAGGGTCAGGTGAAGAATGCAAGAGGGTAGTTAGGAGTAATTTTGTTTGTTGAGCAAGATGATCCACTGATGTGGTGAAGCATAGCATATTTATTATTTTTGTATAACAATATGAAGACAAGTAGTACTGATTGAATGAAACGAGTCCGATGATAATTGTTGCTCTCTGTGTTCACTTGCTGTTAAATAAAGCAATTATCAATTTGCACTTCATTTTTCTCGGTCTGCTTTCAAAAAGATTGGAGAGTCACATGAGAAAGGCACGAATATCCAGTTCAGGTCACAAGTGGGTACTGTTGTTACACACTGGGTTACACTACTGTATAAGTAGATATTGGGTAGTGTGAGTCTATGCTGGCATCTAAGGGGCGCGGGTTCTACTTATAGGAATGATGATTGCCGCCACTGAACCCGAGAACGTATCTACGTCAGAATAGAATTTGACACCGCCTGATTGATGGGCAATTCCTCAAGATGTTAGTCAAGTAAGAGGTGCACCTAAATCATTAATCATATGCCAGGTCTGAGCGATAGGATGGGATAAATAAATTTACAGGCCACAAATCATTCATAGTTATCCATTTAAAAGCAGGATGTGTTTTTTTAATCCACTTGTATTAATAAGTTTGAGGGGCAAACATTTTATGTCCTGAAAGTATGGAATGCATACAATAATGGCAATAAGGGATGAATGAGGACTAAACATAGTGTGTTTCACTGTGGAAGATATGTGAATGAGGACTAAGTGTAAGACACTCTGGCCAATTTTCCTCCTCACCTGTCCTAGCGTAAGTCTGGTGTTGGCCTTTTCACCTATGCCCAACTTGACCTTGGCTGAACCTGGCCGATTTTTCAGGATTCGGTTATTTATCATATGGTGGCCAAATGCCAGGGCGGGAGAAGGAAAGTTGTCTGCGAAGTCCAGGCAGTTTTTGGGATGCTAGCTGTTGATGGGCACAGTGTCTGCGCTCCTCTAATTCTGCCCTCTTGAGTATCCCTGATTATAATCGCTCAACCATTGGTGGCCGTGCCTTCTGTTGCCTAGGCCCTAAGCTCTGGAATTCCATCCCTAAACCTCTCCGCCTCGCTACCTCTCTTTCCTCCTTTAAGACGCTCCTTATAACCTACCTCTTTGACCAAGCTTTTGGTCACCTGCCCTAATTTCTCCTTATGTGGCTCGGTGTCAAATTTTTTGTCTTATAACACTCTTGTGAAGCGCTTTGGGACGTTTTACTACGTTAAAGGCGCTATATAAATACAAGTTGTTGTTGTGAAGAGTGGAGTTCTGCACGGGTTAATTCATTAGCAAATATTGACTTTCCTGGAAAGGGCAATTGTCTGGAGGATTAGTCATAAGAATGAACCCTCTAGGTGTGGAATGTCAAACTATGACAAAGCTCACTATCGCCAATTAGTTACATAGCAGCTAAAAAGCTTGTGGGAGACTGGAAGGGAACTGATGCAGCATGTTGGTAATCACTGATAAAGTGCCTGTAACATTAGATAGCTGTTTAATGTGTTGTGTATTTGATCATTGTGATATACTCATGAAGTTTATCTCCATCTGTCTTTGTGGAGTAGAAATCTGGAATTCTCTGCCCCAAAAGGCTGGGAGATAATTAGAACATAGGAGCAGGAGTTGGCCACTTAGCCCCTCAAGCCTGTTCTGCCATTCAGAGATCATGGCTGATCTGTGACCTAGCTCCATATGCCCGCTTTTGCCCCATATCACTTATACCTTTGGTTAACAAAAATCTATCAATCTCAGATTTTAAATTATCAATTGACCCAGCATCAACTGCCATTTGCGGAAGAGAGTTCCAAACTTCTACCACGTGTAGAAGTGTTTCCTAACTTCACTGAAAAGCCTGGCTCTTAATTTTTAGGATATGTCAACTAGTTCTAGACTCCAACCAGCAGAAATAGTTTCTCTCTATCTACGTTGGAGCTTTCAAGACTGAGATCGATAGATTTTTGTTAGGTAAGTGTAATGAAATCTGTTTGTCTTGATCCTGTATTCGTTTTGCACTCATGTATATTACCCTCCCCCACTGTATATAGTTTCACTTCCTCTTTCCCGACTAACCTGGGAGGTTCCAGGTCTTGGCTCTTGGCTCCGCCCCTGACTTCTCTTACATAAAGATCCCAGGATCTGTATGACTCATTCCTGTGAACCAGTCGGCGTGTTGAGATGTTAGCTCTGATCTTAGTGATTAAAAGCCAACTTGTTTAAGTCTATAACTTCTAGTTTTGTGGTTATTGAAGGCCCATCAGTAAGTGTATTGAGGGATATGGAGCAAAGTCGGATCAATGCGGTTGAGATACAGATCAGCCATGATCTAATTGAATGGCGGAGCAGGCTCGAGGGGCTGAATGGCCTGCTCCTGTTCCTACGGTCCTACTAGTATTCAAGAGGTAAGGAAATTAATGCCGTTAAGTTGGCAAGAACTCTCGATTATTTAGCTGCTACATGCATCATTGTGACTGAGTATTTGTCTTCCCTTGTTTTAAGTGGTTGGCAGTTTAACTGTAAAAAGTGATACTATTGGAGGTTTGGGACTCTACCAAGAATTCTGAGACCAGCTTTGTTTGAAGGGCTTGCAATTCACCCAAGAGCTTTTTGTTTCTACAAAATTCCTATTATGCAGCTGAAGACAACTTGTAAAGTTTAGGCAGCTTTTTGTGTGAAACAAAACCTTATTTATAGTAAAATAAATAAATAGCAGTTAGAATTAGATTGGTATGTAATTAACACCAAGTATTGTGAGCTGTAAGACTCAATGTATTGCATCTATTTCTAGGTAAATAACTTTCACTATTTCAGCAGTGTTTTAGAAACCTTTTAAAATACTGAATAGCTCTACAACTTTTCATGGAGGATGGGCCAACTTTATTTGGGATCTCAATTAGGGTTGCCAAGCCTCCAGGGTTGCCCTGGAGTTTCCAGGAATTGATTAATTTCCTGGAAACTGCTGCGAGCATCTCGGGAGAAAAATCATAGGGGGATTTAAAAAAATATATTTTTTTCCATTTACTCTGAACAATTTTGTTTATTAGTTATAAAATTATTGGCGATCGGGGAAAAAGGCTGTTTGTCTGGGCGAGGCAGCAGGTCATCTAATGAAACCTCCAGGAATACATCCAAACAGAGTTGGCAACCCTAATTTGAATTGCTGGCCTATCTCCAATACCTGGCTATGACTCACAATATCAATAGGGTTAGAGGAAAAGGACAAAGAAAAATCAAATGTGAAAATACTCAACTGGAGGCGGGCTAATTTCAGTGAGTTGAAAAGGAATCTGGCCCAGGTGGATTGGAATCAACGATTGGCAGGTAAAACAGTACACAGGCAAAGGGAGACCTTCAAAGAGGAGATAGTTTGGGTACAGACTAGACATATTCCCACGAGGGACGAAGGAAGGGCATCCAAAGCTTCTTCAGACCTTCTTGTGGAGGAAGAGGGCATACTAAGGTACTAAATGAGGCGAGATTGCGTAGAATGGGCCTATATTCTCTGGAGTTTCGAAGAATGAGAGGTGATCTCATTGAAATGTATAAAATTCTTAAGGGACCTGACAGGGTAGACGCTGAAAGGCTGTTTTCCCCTGGCTGGAGAGTCTAGAACCAGGGGGCATAGTCTCAGTTTAAGGGGTCAGCCATTTCGGACTGAGATGAGGAAAAATTTCTTCACGCAGAGGGTTGTGAATCTTTGGAATTCTTTACCCCAGGAAGCTGTAGATGCTCATATCCAAGACTGACATCAATAGATTTTTGTGCACTAAGGGAATTGAGTGATATGGGGATAGGGCGGGAAAGTGGAGTTGATGTAGAAGTTTAGCCATGATCTTATTGAATGCTGGAGCAGGCTAAAGGGCCTACTGCTGCTCTGATTTCTTATGTTCTTATGTACTTTGGCAGTATCCTCTTCTTTAGTGAAGACAGATGCAATGTCACAGTAAAGGAGGAGGTAGTAGAGAAATAGATCTTAGAGGAGGTACTTAAAAGGTTGGCAGCGTTCAAAGTAGAAAAATCATCTGGTCTGGATGGGAGGCATCCTAGGTGCTGAGGGAAGTAAGGGTGGAAATTGTGGTAGCTTTGGCCACAATCTTCCAATCCTCCTTAGATATGGGAGTGTTGGCAGAGGACTGGTGGAATGCAAATAATAAGTAACGGAGAGGGTTGATGAGGGTAGTGCAGTTGATGTGTATATGGACTTTCAAAAGGCGTTTGACAAAGTACCACATAATTAACTTGTTGGCAAAATTGAATCCGATGAGATTAAAGGGACAGTGGCTGCGTGGATATGAAATTGGCTAAGGGACAGAAAGCAGAGAGTAGTGGTTAACGGTTGTTTTTCAGACTGGAGGGAAGTATACAGTGATGTCCTGCAAGGATCAGTATTAGGACCACTGCTGTTTGATATATATTAATGACCTGTACTTGAGTATACAGGGCATAATTTCAAAACATTGGTTAGGCCCCAGCTGGAGTATTGTTTCCATTCTGGGCACCACACTTTAGGAAGGATGTCAAGGCCTTGGAGAGGGTGCAGAGTAGATATACTAGAATGGTATCAGGGATGCGGGACTTCCATTATGTGGAGAGAGTAGAGAAGCTGGGATTATTCTCCTTGGAGCAGAGATGATTAAGGGGAGATTTGATTGAGGTGTTCAAAATCATGAATTATTTTGATAGAGTAAATAAGGACTGTTTCCAGTGGCAAAAGGGTCAGTAACCAGAGGACACAGATTTAAGGTAATTGGTACTGCAGAAACAATAGTAACTTTCAAAATGGAATTGGATAAGTACTTGAAGGGAAAAAAGTTTACAGGGGTATGGAGAAAGAGCAGGGGAGTGGGACTAATTGGAAAGCTTTTTCAAAGAGCCGGCACAGGCACGATGGGCTGAATGGCCTCCTTCTGTGCTGTGTTGCGCTAATCTAATGATGAATTACTTTGAGTGTTAACTTTGCACAATTGGTAGCTTCCTTGTTTTCGAGTCAGAAGATTGTGGGTTCAAACCCCACGCCAGGCCTTGAGGCTGACACTTCAGTGTAGCACTGAGGGAGTGCTGCAGTGTCTGAGGACTGTCCTTTGGATGAGACGTCAAATGGAGGTTGCATCTGCCTGTTTACCTATTCAGGCGGATGTGATAGGTTCCAGGTAATTATTCAAAGAGCAGGGAGTTCTCCTGGTGTCCGTGACAAAATTCCTCCCTCAACCGGCCCCAACAGATGAATTGGTCATTTGTTTCACAGCTGTTAATTTTTCCCTTTTGAAAGAATTTATGAGCCCTGCTCAACAACAGTTTGTGGGATAGAATTCTACATTCTAACCACCTATGTATTTTTTTAGAACCTCCTTTCAATTCTTTTTATGATTATCTTAAATTTGTGCTCCCTCATTACCATTTCACCGACCAGTGGTAACAGTTTCTCACTATACACATTGTCGTGACCATTTGTAATCCTGAAACCCTCTGTCAGTTCATCTCCTAATCTTCTTGGCTCTAGTAAAAGTAATTTCTCAATTCTCTCTTCAATTGTAACCTTCTCATCCCTGGTAATATCTTAGTGTTCTATGCTACACCTTTTCCATTGCTTTGATGCTCTGGTACCAGAGCAGCTTGTACGTACGAACAGACGAATACAATGACTTTCAATTTGGGATCTATAAAGTCCCAACTACTTGGGATGCATAGGAGTGAGCTGAGTTGTGGCAGAGGGAGGGAAGAGGCGCTGAGGGATGGAGTGAATTGAAGCGGGACCTCTAATGCACCATCTGAGACTGGCCTGAGGGACATCGATAATGATCTGACCTGGAACGCACATGGAACTCACGATGTGAGGAGCGTTTTGCATGGTTCAAATAAGTAGCTGTCCTCTGTACTTTTCCATGACTCGGACCCACAGAACAGTCCTCAATCTCTCAGGATAGGAGCCTCCGGTTGCACAGCATCACTCTTATATGAGCTATAATCCAGTGCCTTAAACTTCAACTGACAGGCACCGATAAAACGTGTGAAGCGATGATAGATGATAAAAATGTAAAAACTGCAAACAGAAATAATGCACTTGTCATGCACTGTTCCCTACATTACAACAGTGACTACACTTCAAAAGTACTTTGCTGGCTGTGATGCGCTTTGGGAAGTCCAGTGGTCATGCAAGGCGCGATAGAAATGCGAGTCCTTTCCTTCTCTCAGCACTTTCATCACTACAGTACGAATGCTGCACTTCAGCTTTTGTAACCATCAAACTGATTAATCCTACTGAATTTACAAGTTATTAAAAAAAAGATGGAGGTGTTGATTTTCTGAATGTTAAGTAATTAATGATTATGAGACATTGCTGTAATTGTACCTGATACTCCAGTGGGTAAACAATATTAGAAAGAAAAATCTCATTACTGGATGGCATCAGAACATATATCATGTTATATGTGTTTTAGGACAAAGTGCCTGTAGAATGTGTCAATATTTACAAGGGATTCCCACAGCCCGAAAGAATTTTTATGCAGATTAGGACTGTGTCTAGAAAGTCTTCATTTACATTATATTTGCCATTGCAATGTATTAATAATAGAGTTAAATAAACACAATGATTTGATCCAGCAAGCAGTTTTACAGGAAATGGAGAGCTATTTACATTTGAATACATCTTCTAGAAATTGCACTCCTTTTAAAATATGAGCAGGTAATTTTGTATTGTGAAGTTGACAAAAAGACACAACAAGCGAGAGCTGCAGTCTGAACATGCAAGCAGCTCCATTGATCCCTATAATAAAGAGCTTCCTTATCCTGGATTTTGCACATTGATGTCCTTTTGTTGCAGTTTCTAAATCCAAATGGAAATCCCGTTGATTTCCTGATCAATGACATTGTTTTATAAAAGAAAGAACTTGCACTTATACTGCGCTTTATTATGTTAGCAGGTCTGTCCAAAGCACTTTACAGCCAAAGCATTACTTTTGAAGTGTAGTCATTGTTGTTTTGTAGAAGAATGAGGGCAGTCATTTCATATAGTGCCTTTAACGTTTAAAATAAAGTCCCAAGACACTCACGGAAGGCATAATCAGACAAAAATGGACGCGAAGCCAAAGAAGAAGATATCGGAAGGGGTGACCAAAATCTTGAGGACAGTTTTAAGGAGCCTCTTAAAGGAGGAGAGAAAGGTTGAGACGTGGAGTGATTTAGGGAGGGAATTCCAGAGTGTAGGCCCTGGACAGCTGTAGGCACGGCTGCCAATGGTGAGCGAAGGGAGTGGGGATGCACAACAGGCAAGAGTCAGAGGAATGCAGAGTTTTGGGTGGGAGGGGTTGTAGTGCTGGAGGGGGGTTATTGAGGTGGGGAAGGGTGAGGCCATGGAGGGATTAGAAAACGAGGATGAGAATTGTAAATGGAGGCGTTGGGGGAATCAGCAGCCAATGCAGGTCAGCAAGGACAGGAATGGTCAGTGAGCAGTATTTGGAGCGCGATAGGATACGGGCATCAGTTTTAGATGAGCTGAAGTTTATGGAGGGCGGAGGATGGGAGGCCCGCCACAGGTGCATTGGAATAATTGAGTCTGTAGGTGATAGATTAGTGATACTGGGGGACTTCAATTAGCCTAATACAGACTGGAATAGTAACAGTGCAAAGGGCAAAGAGGAGGAGGAATTCCTGAAATGTGTACAAGAGAACTTTCTTGATCAATGTGTTTCCAGCCCAATGAGGAAGGAAGCAGTGCTGGATCTAGTTCTGGGGAATCAAGTGGGGCAAGTGGAACAAGTTTCAGTGGGAGAACATTTGGGGATCATAATATCATCAGGTCTGGAATAGTGATGGAAAAGGACAAGGTACAATCAAGCGTAAAAATACTTATCTGGAGGAGGGCTAACTTCAGCGAGTTGAAAAGGATCTGGCCTGGGTGGATTGGAATCAAAAATAGTAGGCAAAACAGTAATTGAGCAATGGGAGACCTTCAAAGAGGAGATGGTCCTGGTACAGAGTAGACACATTCCTATGAGGGGGAAAGGAAGGGCATCCAAAGCTAGAGCTCCCTGGATAGCTAAAGATATAGAGGTTTATGGCAAATACAGTAGAGAACCAAGTTGAATATAGAAAGTACAGAGGAGATCTAAAAAAGGGAATAAGAGGGGCAAAGAGAGAGTATGAGAACAGATTAGCGGCTAACATAAAAGGGAACCCAAAAGTCTTTTATAAACACATAAATAGTAAAAGGGTCGTCAAAGGAAGGGTGGGGCCAATTAGGGACCAAAAAGGGCATGGCTGAGGTACTAAATGAGTACTTTGCATCTGACTTCATTAAAGAAAAGGATGCTGCCAATGTAGCAGTAAAGGAGGAGGCAGTAGTGATATTGGATAGGATAAAAATAGATAAAGAGGAGGTACTTAAAAAAAAAAAAAAATTGGCAGTCCTCAAAGTAGAAAAGTCACCCGGTCCACATGGGATACATCCTAGGTTACTTAGGGAAGTATGGGTGGGAATTGTGGAGGCTTTGGCCACAATCTTCCAGTCCTCCTTGGATAGTGGGGTGGTGCCAGAGGACTGGAGGATTGAAAATGTTACACCCTGTACCACATAATAGACCTGTTAGCAAAATTCAAGTCCATTCGATTAAAGGGACAGTGGCAGCGTGGATACACAATTGGCTAAGCGACAGAAAGAGAGTAGTGGTTAACGGCTATATTTCAGACTGTAGGGAAGTAGTGTTCCCCAGGGGTTGGTATTGGGACCGCTGCTCTTTCTGATATATATTAATGACCTGGGTTTGGGTATTCTGGGCATAATTTCAAAGTTTGCAGATGATATGAGACTCGGAATGTAGTAAACCGTGAGGAGGATAGTAACAGACTTCAGGAAGACATAGACAGACTGGTGAAAAAGGCAGACACATAGCAGATGAAATTTAACGCAGAGAAGTGTGAACTGATTCATTTTGGTAGGAAAAATGAGAGGCAATATGAACTAAATGGTACAATTTTAAAAGGGCCTTTTTTTTATTCGTTCCTGGGATGTGGGCGTTGCTGGCAAGGCCAGTATTTATTGCCCATCCCTAATTGCCCGTGAGAAGGCCGCAGGAACAGAGAGACCTGGGGGTGTACGTACACAAATCTTTGAAGGTGGCAGGACAAGTTGAGAAGGTTGTTAAAAAGGCATACAGGATCCTTGGCTTTGTAACAATGGCATAGAGTACAAAAACAAGGAAGTTATTCTAAACCTTTATAAAACACTGGCTAGGCCCCAGCTCGAGTATTGTGTTCAATTCTGGGCACCACACTTTAGGAAGGACGTCAAGGCCTTGGCGAGGGTGCAGAGGAGATTTACTAAAATGGTACCAGAGATGCGAGACTTAAGTTATGTGGAGAAGCTGGGATTATTCTCCTTCTAGCAGCGATGGTTAAGGGGCGATTTGATAGAGGTGTTCAAAATCATGAATGGTTTTGATAGAGTAACTAAGCAGAAAATGTTTCCAGTGACAAAAGGGTCGGTAACCAGAGGACACAGATTTAAGGTGATTGGCAAAAGAACCAGAGGCAGCATGAGGAATCATTTTTTTACACAGCGAGTTGTTGTGATCTGGAATGCACTGCCTGAAAGGATGGTGGAAGCAGATTCAATAGTAACATTCAAAAGAGAAATGGATAAATACTTGAAGGGAAAAAATTTACAGGGCTATGGGGAAAGAACAGGGGGGTGGGATTTATTGGATAGCTGTATCAAGGAGCTGGCACAGGCACAATGGGCCGAATTGCCGCCTCCTGTGCAGTATCACTCTGATTCTATGATAAAGGCATGGATGAGAAGATCGGCTGAAGCAAGGATGGAGCTGGGCGATGTTACATAGAAGTAACGTTCGCGCAGCTCTCTGTTGGTCCCGCGTAGCCCGGGACCAGCTTTTTCAATGTTAAATTGCATTCATGTGCGAAACTGTGAATAGGCCGTACAGTCCCTTAAAGGGACCATGCACCCAAAAGAAGTTATGGGGAATATTGCATAGAAGTACACTATTTTTGTGATGGGAAGGATATGGGTCAAATAGGACGCCAAGATTACAAACAGCCTTGTTCAACCTGAGACAGTGGCTGTGGAATTGGATGGAATCAGTGGGGAAAGTATGGAGTTTGTGGCGGGGGGCAGAAGATTATGGCTTGGGTTTTCCCAATGTTTAACTACACGAAATTGCAGTTCATCCAAGACTGGGTATAGGACAGCCATTATGACAACACAGAGGCAGTAGTGGGGTCAAGAGAGGTGGAGATGGGTGTTATCAGCGTACATGTGGAATCTGACCCCATGTCTTCAAATGATATCGTCAAGGGGCAGCATGTAGAGGGGGAAGAGGAGGGGCCGAGGGTAGACCCTTGGGGGACTCCAGTTGCAATGGTTCGGGGTTGGAAAGAGAAGCTATTGGTGGAGGTGCTCTGACTATGATAGGTAAGAGTGGAACGTCCCACTGAGTTGAGGCGAGGCGTTGGGGGAGGATGATGTGATTGACCGTACGTGCTGAAAGGTACCACAATCAGCAAATGAATGACCAGATTTTAGTGGTGTTGGTTGAGGGATAAATGTTGACTAGGACACTGAGACAATTGCTCTGCTCTTCCTCAAATAGTGCCATGGGATAATTTACATACTCCTAAATAGGCAGACCAGGCCTCAGTTTGACCTCTTATCAGAAGGATGGCACTCCTTTAGTAATGTAGTGAATTGATGCCCTAGATTACTGCTCAAATTCATCATGGGGCTTGAACCCACAACCTTCTGACTCAGATGTGAGCGTGCTACCTGATGTGCCTTCAATAACTCAAAGACAAGGAGTTTAAAGGATTCAACTAAGGCTTTTAATCACTAAGAACATTGCAGCATTACAGGTCTTCCCACATCGGGTTCGTCTGGTAGGAATGACTCATACAGCTCTTGAGACCTTTATATGGCAAAAGACAGGGGCATAGCCAATACACACACAATAGGAACAAAAGGGGGCGGTTCACACAATACAAGCAGGTAAAACACACAGGTAAAATACATGGGCTGATGAAGGCATATATTTCATCACATTCACCCCTTCTACAGATTTAGTCTGTCCGGGGGTGTGATAGTCCTTCCTGAACGTCGCAACAGTACCTCGGGTTCCGACCGGGGGTCCGTGGTGCCCTCCTGGGCATACCCATGTGCTGGGGGTGTTGCAGGTACTGCTGGGGGTGGTGAGGATACCTCTGGGGATGGTGGAGGTTCGTCTGGGGGTGGTGGTGATGGGTCATCGTCGTCGCTTCCTGCCGAGGCGAGGTCCTTTATGGACACGGTGTCTTCACGCCCATCGGCGTGCTTGACGTACGCGTACTGTGGGTTTGCGTGGAGTAGGTGTACTGCCTCCACGAGGGGATCCGTTTTGTGGCCCCTCACATGCTTCCGTAACAGGACTGTCCCTGGGGTGGAGAGCCACGAGGGTAGGGATACTCCTGAGGTTGATTTGCGGGGAAAAACAAACATCTTCTCGTGAGGAGTGGCGTTAGTAGCAGTACACAGTAGCGACCTTATCAAGTGGAGTACGTCTGGGAGGACCTCCTGCCAGCGGGAGGTGGGGAGGCCTTTAGACCTTAGTGCCAAGGTGACCGCCTTCCACACTGTCGCGTTCTCCCTCTCCACTTGCCCATTACCCCGGGGGTTATAACTAGTGGTCCGACTCGTGGCTATCCCCTTTGACAGCAGGTATTGGCGCAGTTCATCGCTCATGAACGACGCCCCCCTGTCAGTGTGGATGTAGTTGGGCATGCCGAACGTGCAAAACAGGTTGCCGAGGCACTTGATGACCGTGGCACTGGTCATGTCTGGGCAGGGGTAGGTGAATGGGAAGCGGGAGTACTCGTCCACAATGTTGAGAAAGTACACATTGCGGTCGGTGGAAGGGAGTGGTCCCTTGAAATCTAAGCTCAGGCGCTCGAATGGCCGTGTAGCTTTGATCAGGTGGGCTCGGTCGGGCCTGAAAAAACGGGGCTTGCATTCTGCACAGGTGCGGCAGTCCCTGGTCATAGACCGGACCTCCTCGATGGAATAGGGCAGGTTACGGGATTTTATAAAGTGGAATAGCCGGGTGACCCCCGGATGGCAGAGGCCATTGTGGAGGCCCTGTAGCCTGTCCCCCTGGATGCTGGCACACATCCCTCGTGATAGGGCGTCGGGGGATTCGTTGAGGGCCCCCGGCCTATATATTATGTCGTACTCAAACATGGAGAGTTCGATCCGCCACCTGAGAATTTTGTCGTTCTTGATCTTCCCCCTCTGTTTGTTGTTAAACATGAAGGCTATCGACCGCTGGTCGGTAAGCAGGGTGAAGCGTTTGCCGGCTAGGTAGTGCCTCCAGTGCCGCACTGCCTCCACTATGGCCTGGGCCTCCTTCTCTACCAAGGAGTGCCTGATCTCGGGCCCTTGGAGGGTTCTTGAGAAAAAGGCTACGGGCCGCCCATCCTGGTTGAGGGTGGCTGCTAAAGCGAAGTCGGACGCATCGCTTTCGACCTGGAAAGGGATGTTTTCGTCCACTGCCCGCAGCGCGGCCTTCTCAATGTCGTGTTTAATGCTGTTGAAGGCGGCGTGGGCCTCGGCCGTGAGCGGGAAGGACGTTGATTTCAGGAGGGGACGGGCCTTGTCGGAATAATTGGGGACCCATTGGGCGTAATAGGAGAAGAACCCCAGGCACCTTTTCAGGGCCTTGGGGGTGTTTGGTAGGGGTAGCTCCCGTAGGGGGCGCAATCGGTCGGGGTCCAGACCGATTTCCCCGTTTTCCACCACGCAGCCCAGGATACAGAGGCGCGTGGTGCTAAAGACACACTTATCCTCGTTGTAGGTGAGATTGAGTCTGAGGGCGGTTTTCAGAAATCTCATGAGGTTCGAGTCGTGGTCTTGTTGGTCGTGGCCGCAGATGGTGACGTTGTCTAGGTATGGGTAGGTGGCTGTTAACTGGTTCTCATCGACCATGCGGTCCATCTCCCGCTGGAAGACTGAGACCCCGTTCGTTACCCCAAAGGGGACTCTGAGGAAGTGGTAGAGACGTCCGTTTGCCTCGAAGGCGGTGTATGGACGGTCCTCCGGCCTAATGGGGAGCTGGTGGTATGCAGATTTTAAGTCGATGGTGGAAAACACTCGGTATTGCGCGATTTGGTTAACCATATCCACTATGCGGGGCAGAGGGTAGGCGTCTAGCTGGGTGTATAGATTAACCGTCTGGCTATAATCTATCACCATCCGCTTCTTTTCGCTACCCTTAACTACTACTACCTGGGCGCGCCACGGGCTGGTACTGCATTCGATGATACCCTCCCGCTTGAGTCTTTCTACTTCCGACGCAATGAACCGTCTGTCCTCCCAGCTGTACCGCCTACTCTTGGCCGCTATGGGTCAACAGTTGGGTGCGAGGTTGGCGAACAGAGAGGGCGGCTTGACCTTTAGGGTAGCCAGACCGCACACTGAGGGGTGGCTGGGACCCACCGTAGGTAAGTGTGATACTTTGGTGGTGGCACTGGAAGTCCAGACCCAAGATCACGCTCACACAGAGATCTGGCATTATCAATAGTTTAAAATCTCTGTAATCATTGCCTTTTACCGACAACATAACCACGCAGAAACCTGTAATTTTTGAGGTATGAGTCTTATCGGCCATGGCGATTTTGCCCTGTGTGGGGACTATCGTTAGTGAAAGTCGTTTTACCAGGCTAGGATGAATAAAGCTTTCGGTGCTCCCGCAGTCAATCAAGCATTTAACCTTGTTCCCGTTTACCTCTATGTCCATCATCGATTTAGACAACGGATGCGGCCTGGACTGATCCACTGTGATCGAGGCCACCAGTGGGTCCTGGAGGTCAGTGTAGTCGGGGCAAGATGGTGGACTCCATGAGGGTGGACAAGATGGCTTCTCCCACGGCGCGCACGCGGCGGTGGTGGAGCTGGAGGCGGGGTTCCCTTTGCAGACTTTGCTGAAATGTCCTTTCTTCCCGCATTTAAAACAGGTGGTGCCCTTCGCTGGGCACAGATGCCTGGAGTGTTTGTCCTGGCCGCAGAAGTAGCATTTCGGGCCCCGATGCATCGCGGCCGTAGTGGGGCTCCTGGGTGGAGGCTGGGGCTCCGATGGTGCTGGGCTGGCCTGAGGCCTGGGAGGTGAAGATGGCTTCCAAGATGGCGGCCCCCACGCCGCGTGGCCTGGGGAACAGAATTCAGAGTTCTTCTGGGCCATATCCAGCAATCGCGCTATGTCTATAGCCTGTTTTAAGTCCAGTCCCTCCTTTTCAAACAGTTTCTGCCGAATATAATTTGAACTGAGGCCCGCAATAAGGGAGTCTCGAATCAGCTCCTCCATGTACACGATAGCAGACATGGCCTTACAGTTACAGTCTCTGCCCAGTACTTTTAGGCTTAGTATAAAGTCCTCTAGTGACTCACCATGCCGCTGCGTGCAAGTAGTCAGAAGATGCCTGGCGTACACCTCGTTTATTGGCCGCACGTAGTGGGCCTTCAGAATGGTGCAGGCATCCCTGTAGCTGGTGGCATCTTGGATGAGAGGGGAGACCCGATGGCTCACCCAGTTTCGCAGGATTCCCAGTCTCATGTCTCCGGTAGCGGTTGCGGCTGCTATGGTGGTGGATGAGTTTGCAATGAAAAATTCGAAGCATTGGAACCAGTGTCTGAACTGTGTGGCTGCGTCTGAGGCATGGGGGTCCAGATCCAAGCGCTCTGGTTTCAGGAGTCGATCCATCCTGGTGTTTTAGTGATTAAAATTGATGTGCCTTCAATAACTCAAAGACAAGGAGTTTAAAGGATTCAACTAAGGCTTTTAATCACTAAGAACATTACAGGTCTTCCCACATCTGATTTGTCTGGTAGGAATGGCTCATACAGCTCTTGAGACCTTTATATGGCAAAAGACAGGGGCGTAGCCAATACACACAACAGGAACAAAAGGGGGCGGTTCGCACAATACAAGCAGGTAAAACACACAGGTAAAACACATGGGCTGATGAAGGCATATATTTCATCACACTACCAAATGAGCCAACTGTCAGAAGAGGAAGAGTAAATGTATTAGCACTGGGATGAGAGTAGAACTTTTTACATGGATAGAGCAACCTTCAGATCAACTGTTTGTTTTATACAGGAAAGAACAGTTGGGTGTATCTTGTCTAAATCAAGTCGATCAAAGTGCCTGGTACATAGTTTTTTGATGGACAAAAAGTTGGCAAATTTTACTTGGCTTGGTCAGGATGCATTTAGTCAGAAGATTGAAGCTTCTTGGTACATTAGCAATCAATATCAATGGGACCATCGCATAAAGTATGGCTCACTTCTTCACTAAATTATAGGGTTGGACTATTGACCTCTCCGCGATGGTATGAGAGATTAATCTTTGTCTCAGTCATCCATTCTTCCCAAATGAATGAACGTTGGGTGCAATTAAGACTCCCCGCCCCCAAGCTAATTCTTTCACGTGTCCCTGTTGAGTTGCTAAAATGCCACTTTAACTGTTTCCGATGCTATTTCTCTGGTTGGCTCATCTTTGTAGAATTGATTTACACTGATGAATGCGACAAGCATGGATTATTCTTGCAATTTGCACTACCGCGTGGGGTAAAGGGACTAGTTGACAAAGCGCCGAAGAAGAGTAAATATAAATGTCAGAATTTAAAGCTACATAATTGTAAAAGTTTGCTTACAGGAAAATAACACAATGCGTAAAGTTTCGGAAATGTAAATGTTTTCCAAACTTGCTCTCCTATTCATTTGGGGTGAATTAAAACTTAGTAAAACCTCCAATACTTTAAGCTCAAATCCCTGGCAACACCTATTTTTAAACAAGTGTGTATGTGAGCAAATGACAAAGCATTTAAAAAGTGGGCCCCTAACCATTTACTGCTCATCGCTTTTAAAAGATCTTTCAGTTGTCAGAAAAGTAAATGTAAAATAAAATAATGCTGTGATTACAAAAAAATGCACCCAGGAGACTGAAATCTGAATTTCAGATATCCTTATCAGTTATTCGGTTCTCTTCTCTCAAATGTGGGTTATATGTTGAGGTCTGACGTGCATCATTTTTATTGTGAATTTTAATACCATTGTAAGGGAGTGTATGACTAAACCTCCAGCTTGGGCTGTACTTGTGGTGAGCCGTGCACCCAGATGATATTTATTTGTTACAAAACCTTCGTTTCTCTACTGTACTTCACGTGAACCATTTGCTCCAAAGTCTCGCCGTAATGTTATTTCTGTATTTTACTGGCTGTGTTTCATCGGAATCAAATACAGGCGGGAGAAGCACACTGTGAACTGTCGAACAGACGTTGATATAATGCCTAACCGTTCGTATAACGTGCAACAGATGATTGCTTCAAGGTATTTGTAAATATGCTTATTCTCCAATACTCTGTGGCTCATTGTGCGATACGTCTTCATTTAAAAAAAAATTCAGTCAGGAAACAACAAGTGCAATAGTGGCCATAATGCAGTCAGATCACTTTCCAGAGGGGGAGTGGAAGGCATAGGTCACAGCTCCTGGCAGCAGCTGATCAGGAGAGTGCTATTTGTGAACGGCACTGCTGTTCCATTTACCCAGGCATTTGAGGGGACATAAAACGACTCGTTCTTGATGATTTGTATATGAATACCGGCAGGTGGTGGACAAGTAATGATGACAGTGCTTCAATATGCACCAACAGAGTAGTTTCTGCCTTAATGTATTAAATGGTTAATTGCCTGTATCGATTTACTGGGACACATTAGCTGATGGGATTGGTTTAACGTGATTAGATTAACATTAAAATAATCAAACTCTGGTTTTAGCTAATACTTAAAATGCTGGTGTTTATTAGCCTGCTGTCTGGTTTGTGTGATGTTCAAGTCTTAAAACAAGTGTATGTTTTAAAAAAAAATATATACATTTATATTGAGACTTCTGAGAACGTTTGTTCGTATTTCTCTTCATAGCTTGGAGAACAGCAATGCCTGTTATTTCTTCTCGGGTCATGTGTACTGATGGGAGTGGTCTCCCCTGAGATGACTGGAACCCAATCTCACCAGTCATTCGAGGCTTTCTTTTCTGGCAGAACCTGAACGTGTGTTTTGGTTAGTCCCCAACCTAGTGGCGATGCGAGCAAATTACAGCGGATTATTATTTTTTCTCTCTCTCTTCTTGGCTGAATAGAAAGAAAATTCATTGACTGAGAAAAGCTTCAGAGACCTTATCAGCAGTCTCCAGTTTAATTCCTGTGTGGGGTTCGGAGACTGGGGATTACACAGCAGTGGAGAGAGAGAGATAAGTAGCATCTGGGTGTAAACTGAAGAGAGGATATTGATGTTTTTATTTGGAAAGTGGGGGACTAGATTTATTTTGAGTCTGGAGCAGCCAAATTCGGCTGTGGAGGCAGAGATTTGGACCAGCTGTACCAATTGAACTGGAGTTGTGTTTAACCAGCAGTCATGCATCTATCTGTCTCTGAGACGTCGTCACATGCACTGAGCCTTTGATGGTATTTCGATTATATGCAAACAGTCCTGGATGTGTCGGAATAACTGGAGTGCGCTCTTCCCTTTAATAGACTAAACATAAAAAGATGAATGAGGAAGCAAAGAAAAATGGTTCAAAACCTGCTCACAGGAAGAAGAGGGGTAAAAAGGTAAAAAATTAAGTATTTAAAAAAATTGTCTGTTTATTGCCCACTTTTCTTGCCTGTTAAATCCCGGATCGTCCATAAAGCAAAGTTTTGTGCATCCAGTAGACAGTGCAGTTTGAATTCAGAGAAAGAACTTGCTAGAATGGGAGCTGGTTTTGTTTACGCCTGGTGCTGATGGGTGTGTTCAGTGTAGGGCTTTTAAATGAGACTTCAATAGGGTTCGTACTAACGTGAAACAACATTAAAGACCAGTCTAAAATTCTCATTTTTAATGAGCATTTGACCAGAGCAACAGTGTTTAAAGGTGCCACAGATTAAGTGCTGGTCTTTTAGTAGCATTTGCTATTTTCTGGCTCAATAATATTTGAGTATATGCTATTCATATCGATATTAAGAATCGATATTATCTCCAGTTTAACAGACAGCGTTGATTTTTAGTGGGAGTAAAGTGAAAGTAAATCAAAATTGTAGTGAAGGATTTTTCTCCAATAGTTAAATTTTGCATCATGTTTTAAAATACTTGCTATTTGATTGGAATATCTGTGCGGAACACTCCATTTCCCGACTGGAATGATGGTTGAGGAGTTTGAGGAATTGACTTGATTTATTTACAGGGCTTGGTGCATAGTCGGTGTGTCGGGTTCATGATACTGGGAGACAAAGATACAACTGACTGGAAGATTCATCCTCCTTGTTTGTTCTGTCTGTCTGGATTCAGAGTATGGGTGTCTGTACCAGGCTTTCTATTAAATGAGCGGATTAGAATAAGATTATTACAGTTCTTAATATTCCTTAACCCTTAGAGTACCAGAAGAACATCTCAGTTTTTAAAACCCTCAAGTCTTTCCGTTGTCTAACATCATACATTGATTTATTTTTTCATGACTGATATTGTGAAGAGTAATTGTGGATGAAACCAATATAATCTGTCTTTGTTTGCAATTTGCAAATATTCAAGTCATCCAAGAGTTAAAAGCCTCAATCTGAATCTTCTGGGTGGATGGAAAAAGGAAAAATAGAAAAGCCGAGTTTTTTAAATGGTGAGATTGGGAAATGTTGGTGTTCAGAGGGACCTGGGTGTCCTTGTACACGAATCACTGAAAGTTAACATGCAGGTACAGCAAGCAATTAGGAAAGCAAATGGCATGTTGGCCTTTATTACAAGAGGATTTGAGTATAAGAGTAAAGATGTTTTACTGCAATTATATAGGGCCCTGGTGAGATCACACCTGGAGTATTGTGTTCAATTTTGGTCTCCTTACCTAAGGAAGGATATACTTGCCATAGAGAGAGTGCAATGAAGGTTCACCAGACTGATTCCGGGGATGGGGGGGGATTGTCCTATGAGGAGAGACTGAGTAGACTAGGCCTATATTCCCTAGAGTTTAGAAGAATGAGAGGTGATCTCATTGAAACATACAAAATTCTTACAGGCCTTGATCTTATTGAATGGCGGAGCAGGCTCGAGGGGCCAAGTGGTCTATTCCTGCTCCTATTTCTTATGTTCTTGACAGGGTAGATGCAGGGAGGATGTTTCCCCTGGCTGGGGAGTCTAGAACCAGGGGGTCACAGTCTCAGAATAAGGGGTCGGCCATTTAGGATTGAGATGCGGAGGAATTTCTTCACTCGGAGGGTAGTGAATCTTTGGGATTCTCTACCCAGAGGGCTGTGGGTGCTCAGTCATTGAGTATATTCAAGACGGAGATCGATAGATTTTTGGATATTAAGGGAATGGAGAGATGTGGAGATGAGGTAGAAGATCAGCCATGATCTTGAATGGCGGAGCAGGCTCGAGGGGCCACATGGCCTACTCCTGTTCTTATTTCTTATGTTCTTATGTATTTGTGTTTTATGTTGGATATTCTCAGTGATCTGGCAAAGGAGGTAATGCTTTACAAGATAGAATTATTAACCCTTTCCTTAAAGCGAGCAGGAAATCCAGCATCTCAGTGGATGTTCTTTTCCATGCTCAGTCACTGATGGGTACTTCCATTACATTTTTACTAGTTATTTCTTGCAATTTTTAATCATTAAAACAATTTCCCCAGTTGATTTTTATATGAAATATTGAATAAAGGGAAAAATGTTGAGGTTTTGAAAGCTGTAATGGTTTCCTGACAACTAAAGGGTTAAAAAAAAATCAGAATTGTAATTACCGGGGGGGGGGGGGACCATTATCATCAAAGATGGCCTTTACCCCATGGTTTTATAGGCACTTTTTCTCTGTACTGCGCAGTCTGGCTTTTGAGATATAACTAGATCTTCAGTCTGTTCTGGGTAATGTGCTCAATCTACAAGTATAATCTTACATCATGTTAAAGGGAATACAAGTTTTCCATTAGTAAAGGACGATCGGATAATGACATCAGATTGTCAGTAAAGTTATGTCTTTGATTAATATATTTGGTGACTGATAAAGCATAGATAATATTCCACATCATGTAGGTGTAACTCTCCTCCTGCCACCCCAAATCTTGGGGGTGGTTTTCCTGTTGGGGCACTTTTTTAACCCTTTTAGGACTGCATTTTAACACCAAGTATTATTTCCTACTGGTGGTTTACTTTAGGAATATTGTAGGTTAATGCTGCATAATTACGTTCAAAATTCTGGACTTCATCAGTTTTGCTAATATTCCACGGCAGACATTTTTTATTTCAGAATCACAAAGAAAATTCCAGACTTGAAGTGCTACAAGGAGTGATTAACTGGTTTTGGTTAGACAGTCACACTGTGGCTCTTCTGAAGTGTTAGATAAGGGGTGTAATCCCAGTGACTGAGGGCTCTTAGCCTTTCGATGCATCTATGATATTCCTCTGCTATTTTAGTAAAAGTGCTAACCCAGTTGGAATAGACAACTTCTTTACATGGTGATTTTGCACAAACTCGTTGCTAGACTGGTTACCAATATCACAGTGCACTTTTAACCTCTGGGATCCTGTTTCTGTACCTGCTGATTTCCACCCCCCCCCCCCCCCCCCCCCAAGTTTTTGGGACTATGGAAGTGTGCCAGGAAAAGCCATTGGTCAAGGATTAATAACGTGGGTTGTACAGCAAGATAGAGATTCTGGAGGCTTGCTCCATTTACCTTGATTTGGGGGCAGGGAGAAATTTTGAAAAAACCTTGCCTTAGATTGCACTTGGTTGATGGAAGGAACAGGTTTGCTGCCCCCGTATCTCTCTCTCTGCTTCTCCTTCATGTATGCATCAAGCCTCCCCTTAAATGCATCAACGTTACCTGCTCCAACCACTCCATGGGCGTAATTAACCCGCCTGGCGGGAACAAGGCGGGTTCAAGTCGGATGCTGTAGGATGTAAAATGGGCATCTGACCTGAACCCATCCCGTTCACGCTGGGTGGATTAGGTTAAAATCACCCCCGCCTCCCACGTGGCAGCTAAGTCCAATTTTGATACCCAATGTTTACACACTTTACTCAGCTGAAGACCACAAAGGATTGGACGAGAAAGGCAGCAGAAATGTCCTTGGTCTTCAGTGCCGCTAACACAGGTGCCGTTTTGCCCTACACTGAATCTTACTCGGATGCCAGCTCTGCTGGGAGTGTGACTATGAATTGCTACCTTTGGTTTTGTGTAGTTCAAAAAGCTAGGCTTTAAAATGGAAACTGCTCGTTCTGCAATGTACAAAATTGAAGATAGCAACGAGGCAGCAAGAAAAGTCACACTACTTTTGATCAGGAATTGGTTAAGATAAAGCTGCTGTGAGCGAGGTATGTTTTCAGGGTGAATAAAGGAGGTGCGAGGTTCTTGGATCTTGGAACAGCGTGTGTTCAACTGCACCATGTCATTGGTTTTGTGATTTTTTTTAATGATGGTGTGAAGTCTCAGTGATTGTGCCTTTGATCATGATTGATTGACAGCACTATAGAGTAAAAAAAGACATTAATTTTTCAGTGGTCGCCATTCTAGCGAGGACCTACAGGGCTGTGTGGTATTTGGCACTAATCTTTTCTATGTGACCTCGTGCCCTGAAAGATGCACTTGGAGACTGCAGACTGTATAATGAACCAGACAAGGCTCATCTGATTCTCTTGCTATAGCTTTTAAGACACTAAAGAATACTAGGGGGTGGTTTTCTGAAAAAGGATATATTTAAACCCATGTGGACTGCTTACACTTGAGAACACAAGAGCAGGTCATTCAGCCCCTCGAGCCAGTTCCACCATTTAATTTGATATGGCTGATCTGTATCTTAACTCCATTTACCTGTCTTGGTTCTTTAACCCTTAATACCCTTGCCAAACAAAAACTTATCAATCTCAGTTTTGAAATTTTCAATTGACCTAGATTCGACAGCTTTTTGGGGGAGAGTGTTCCAGATTTACACTACCCTTTGTGTGAAGTGATTCCTGACATCACCCCTTGTTCTGGACTCGCCCAACAGAGGAAATTCGATTCACTCCAGGTGATATCAAGAAACGGCTGAGTGCACCGGATACAGCAAAGGCTATGGGCCCCGACAACATCCCGGCTATCGTGCTGAAGACTTGTGCTCCAGAACTAGCCGCGCCTCTAGCCAAGCTGTTCCAGTACAGCTACAACACTAGCATCTATCCGACAATGTGGAAAACTGCCCAGGTATGTCCTGTCCACAAAAAGCAGGACAAATCCAACCCAGCCAATTACCGCCCCATCAGGCTACTCTCAATCATCAGCAAAGTGATGGAAGGTGTTATCGACAGCGCTATCAAGCGGCACTTACCAAAAACCTGCTTAGTGATGCCCAGTTTGGGCTCCGCCAAGACCAGTCAGCTCCCGACCTCATTACAGCCTTGGTCCAAACATGGACAAAGGAGCTGAATTCCAGAGGTGAGAGTGACTGTCCTTGACATCAAGGCAGCATTTGACAGTGTGGCACCAATGAGAATCGGGGGGGAAAACGCTCCACTGGTTGGAGTCCTACCTAGCACAAATGAAGATGGTTGTGGTGGTTGAAGGTCAATCATCGCTGCAGGAGTTCCTCATGGCAGTGTCCTCGGCCCAACCATCTTCAACTGCTTTATCAATGACCTTCCCTCCAACATAAGGTTAGAAATGGGGGTGTTCGCTGATGACTGCACAGTTTTCAGCACCATTCACAACTCCTCAGATAATGAAGCAGTCCATGCTCGCATGCAACAAGACCTGGATGACATTCAGGCTTGGGCTGATAAGTGGCAGGTAACATTTGCTCCACAAAAGTGCCAGGCAATGACTATCTCCAACAAGTGAGAGTCGAACCACCTCCCCTTGACATTCAACAGCATTACCATTGCCGAAACCCCCACCATCAGCATCCTGGGGGGTCACCATTGACCAGAAACTTAACTGGACCAGCCACACACATACTGTGGCAACAAGAGCAGGTCAGAGGCTAGGTATTCTGCAGCGAGTGTCTCGCCTCTTGACTCCCCAAAGCCTTTCCACCATCTACAAGACACAAGTCAGGAGTGTGATGGAATACACTCCACTTGCCTGGATGAGTGCAGCTGCAACAACCCTCAAGAAGCTCGACACCATCCAGGACAAAGCAGCCCCCTTAATTGGCACCCCATCCACTATCTTAAACATTCACTCCCTCCACCACCGGTGTGCCGTGGCTGCAGTGTGTACCATCTACAAGATGCACTGCAGCAACTCGGCAAGGCTTCTTTGGCAGCATCTCCCAAACCCACGACCTCTTCTACTTAGCAGGACAAGGTCAGTAGGCGCATGGGTACACCACCACCTCCAAGTTCCCCATCAAGTTACACACCATCCTGACTTGGAAATATATTGCCGATCCTTCATCGTCGCTGCGTCAAAATCCTGGAACTCCCTCCCTAACAGCACTGGGAGTACCCTCGTCACACGGACTGCAGCGGTTCAAGAAGGCAGCTCACCACCACCTTCTTGAGGGCAATTAGGGATGGACAATAAATGCTGGCCTTTCCAGTGATGCCCACATCCCATAAACGAATTTTAAAAAAAGGGGTCAAATGCTTGAATCATTTTAAACACCCCTTAATGTTCTATACTCGAGCGAAACCCCAATCTATGCAACCTGTCCTCATAATTTAACCCTTTTGAACTAACAGATGTAGCTCCTTCATCAGAACTGAAAGAAATTACCGGTGAGCGACGGTTCAGTTCCAATGAAGGGTCTACAACTGAAACGTTAACTCGCCTGTTTTCTCCACAGACGCTGACTAACCTGCCAAGTATTTCCAGTATTTTCTGTCGGATTTCCAGTATCTGCAGTTTTTTTGTGTTATGGTCCCTCATACAAATGTTGGGCTGTTGAATATCTTGTTGGTTTTTGCTTCCGTGAAGTTTAGTTGTAGTTAAATCTGGGCAGTAGTTTTGCATGTACAAGGTGACGTAATGGTGTGACGTATTCCATCATCTGAATTGACAGGAGGTGTAGTCGGCATCCTATGTGCGCTCCAGTAAGCAATTCACTATAACCAGGGTTAATTGTTTGACCCGAGCTATGCTAACTTAATATGGCAGAAAGTAAATATGCAGGTTGAAGTTTGTGGGAGATTTGGTCTACTTGTGGAAAATGCAGTCAGGATGTTGACACATAATGGTGGGGATGGGGGGGCAGTGGTGTGGGGTAGGGGTAAAGCCTGAACTGTATCAAGGAGCTCAAGTCAAAACTTCTCTAAACCCCAGCAGCCCACTTTTCATGATTCATCATATCTGACATGTAGACAGGACTTGGAGCAAATAATGTGTGCAAGTGTCAAAATGGAGAATTCTGAGACAAATGCTCAGCATAGGCTATTAGGAGTTTCAATTAAGCGTAGCTGAGCAGGCATCAGGCCTGACTTGTAAGTCGTATTTGTGTTACATTGGAATTGCTAAATCTCAGTGTCCATAGGCACTATGATAACTGACTTCGCACCTCCTGAAATACATACAGTGCAAGAACAACACAGTGAAAGAACATTGTAAAGGTTGTTGAAATCTCCATTGAATATTCAACTCTCCTTTATATCACGTACCTACAAGTGAAACATGAGCCCACCATCGACAGCTTGTGCAGAATGGCGGGGATGGAACAAATGAAAAGGGCCAGCTTCAAGAAGGTAACAGCAAAAGAGATGGTTATAGAGGAAACCCAATCCAACTCTGCTGACTATGATTGAGCACCTCCAGCTGTTAAAGGGATCCATGAAAAATACATCAGAGTACAATTGGGAATGTAGGAGTAGAAACAGAAACATAGGTAGGCCATTCGGCCCATCGAGCCTGCTCCGCCATTCAATGTGATCATGGCTGATCATCTAAATTCAGTACCCGGTCCCTGCTTTCTCCCCTTACCCCTTGATCCCTTTAACCTTAAGAAATATATCCAACTCCTTCTTGAATATATTTAATTAATTAATTGGCCTCTACTGCCTTCTGTGGTAGGGAATTCCACAGGTTCACCACTCTCTGGGTGAAGAAATTCCTCCTCCATTTCTGTCCTAAATGGCATACCCTTTATCCTTAGACTGTGACCCCTGGTTCTGGACTCCCTGACCATCGGGAACATCCTTCCTGCATCTAGTCTGTGCAGTCTTCTCAGAATTTTATAAGTTACAATGAGATCCCCTCATTCTTCTAAACTCCAGCGAGTACAAGCCCAATCGACCCAATCTCTCCTCATACGTCATTCCTGCCATCCCAGGTATCAGCCTGGTGAATCTTCGCTGAACTCCTTCCATGGCAAGAACATCCTTCCTCAGATAAGGCGACCAAAACTGCACACAATACTCAAGGTGCGGTCTCACCAAGGCCCTGTACAACTGTAGCAAGACATCCTTGTTCCTGTACTCAAACCCTCTCGCTATGAAGGCCAACATACCATTTGCCGCCTTAACTGCCTGCTGCACCTGCATGCTTACCTTCAGCGACTGGTGCACAAGGACACCCAGGTCTCATTGCACTTCCCCTTCGCCCAATCTATTGCCATTCAGATAATCTGCCTTCCTGTTTTTGCCACCAAAGTGGATAACCTCACATTTATCCACGTTCTATTGCATCTGCCATGCTTCTGCCCAATCACCCAACCTGTCCAAATCATCCTGGAGTTTCTCGGCATCCTCCTCACAGCACACACGCCCACCCAGCTTTGTGTCGGTAGGCCATGTAGACCCTTGAGCCTGTTCCACCATTCAGTCAGATCATGACCGATCTGCCTCTTAACTCCATCCACCTGCCTTTGTTCCATATCCCTTAATAACCATGCCTAACAAAAATCTATCACTCAGTTTTCAAATTTTCAATTGTCCCCCAGCCTCTACAGCTTTTTGGGGGAAGAGAGTTTGAGATTGCCACTACCCTTTGTGTGAATAAGTGCTTCCTGACACCTCTGAATGGCCTAGCTCTAACTTTAAGGTTGTGCCCCCTTGTTCTGGACTCCCCCACCAGAGGAAATAGTTTCCCTCTACGGACCCTTTCAATTCCTTTAATCATCTTAAACATCTCAATTAGATCACCCCTTAATCTTCTATATTTCAGGAAATACAAGCCTAGTCTATGCAACCTCACCTCAAATTAGCCCTGGTATCATTCATAAGAACATAACATAAGAAATAGGAGCAGGAGTAGGCCAATCGGCCCCTCGAGCCTGCTCCGCCATTCAATAAGATCATGGCTGATCTGATCCTAACCGCCAATCTACTATCACAGAACCATCTCCTGAATCTAACAGAATTAGACACACGAAATAGGAGCAGGATCAGGCTACACGGCCCCTGGGCCCGCTCCGCTACCCACAGGGCCATGTCCGATCCGAACCTAGACTCATGTCCAAATTCCTGCCCGTTCCCCATAACCCTTTATTCCCTTTACTTCTAGGAAACTGTCTATTTCTGTTTTAAATTTATGTAATGATGTAGCTTCTACAGCTTTTTGGGGTAGCATATTCCATGGACCTACCACCCTCTGAGTGAAGTAGTTCCTCCTCATCTCAGTTTTGAAAGAGCAGCCCCTTATTCTAAGACTATGCCCCCTAGTTCTAGTTTCACCCATCATCGGGAACATCCTCCCCGCATCCACCCGATCCAACCCCTTCACAGTCTTATATGTTTCAATAAGATCGCCCCTCATTCTTCTGAATTCCAATGAGTAGAGTCCCAATCTACTCAACCTCTCCTCATATGTCCATCCCCTCATCCCCGGGATTAACCGAGTGAACCTTCTTTGTACTGACTCGAGAGCAAGTATGTCTTTTCTTAAGTATGGACACCAAAACTGTATGCAGTATTCCAGGTGCGGTCTCACCAATACCTTGTACAACTGAAGCAATACATCCCTATTTTTATATTCTATCCCCCTAGCAATGAAAGCCAACATTCCATTGGCCTTCTTAATCACTTGCTGCACCTGCATACTAACCTTTTGAGTTTCGTGCAACCGGACCCCCAGATCCCTTTGTACTTCAGTACTTTCCAGTTTCTTGCCATTAAGATAATAACTTGCTCTTCGATTTTTCCTGCCAAAGTGCATAACCTCACATTTTCCAGTATTGTATTCCATCTGCCAAATCTCTGCCCACTTACTTAGCCTGTCTATGTCCCTTTGCAGGTTTTTTATGTCCTCCTCACTCACTACTTTCCCTCCCATCTTAGTATCATCTGCAAACTTTGATATGTTACACTCGGTCCCCTCCTCCAAATCGTTAATATAGATTGTAAAGAGATGGGGACCCAGCACTGACCCCTGCGGAACACCACTAGTTACTGATTGCCAGTCTGAGAATGAACCATTTATCCCAACTCTCTGCCTTCTGTTAGATAGCCAATCCTCTATCCATGCCTGAATATTACCCCCAATCCCGTGATTTTTTTTTATCTTAAGCAATAATCTTTTGTGTGGCACCTTGTCAAATGCCTTTTGGAAGTCTAAATACACTACGTCCACTGGTTCCCCTTTATCCACCCTATATGTTACTTCCTCAAAGAACTCCAGCAAATTTGTCAAACATGACTTCCCCTTCATAAAACCATGCTGACTTTGTCCTATTAAATTATGATTATCCAAATGTCCTGTTACTGTCTCCTTAATAATGGACTCCAAAATTTTACCTACCACAGATGTTAGGCTAACCGGTCTATAGTTTCCAGCCTTCTGTCTACTGCCCTTTTTAAATAAGGGTGTTACATTAGCAGTTTTCCAGTCTGCCGGGACCTTTGCTGAGTCCAGGGAGTTTTGGAAAATTATTACCAATGCATCCACAGTCCCTACCGCCACTTCCCTCAAGACCCTAGGATGTAAGCCATCAGGTCCAGGTGATTTATCCACCTTGAGTCCCATTATTTTACCGAGTACCACTTCCTTAGTGATTTTGATTGTGTTTAGCTCCTCCCCTTCCCCCCCCCCCCCCCCCCCCATAGCCCCCTGTTTGTCCAGTGTTGGGATATTCTTAGTGTCCTCTACTGTAAAGACTGATACAAAATATTCATTCAGTGTTTTTGCCATCTCCATATTTCCCACCATTTAATTTCCTGGTCCCATCCTCTAAGGGACCAACATTAACTTTAGCCACCCTTTTTCTTTTTATATAACTATAAAAACTCTTACTATCTGTTTTTATATTTTTTGCTAATTTACTTTCATAATCTATCTTCCCTTTCTTAATCAATCTTTTTGTTATTTTTTGCTGTCTTTTAAAGTTTTCCCAATCCTCTATCCTCCCACTAGATTTGGCTACCTTATATGCCCTTGTTTTTAGTCGAATACTATCCTTAATTTCTTTACTTAGCCATGGATGGCTGTCTTTTCTTTTACACCCTTTTCTTCTCAGTGGAATATATATTTTTTGGAAGTTGTAAAATAACTCCTTAAATGTACACCACTGATCATGTATCGTCTTACCCTTTAATCTATTTTCCCAATCCACTCTACTCAATTCCGCTCTCATACCTTCATAGTCTCCTTTATTCAAGCTTAGCACGCTTGTTTGAGATCCAACCTTCTCACCCTCTAATTGAATATGGAATTCAACCATGTTATGGTCACTCATTCCAAGGGGATCCTTTACTAGGACATTTTTAATTAATCCTGTCTCGTTACACAGGACCAGATCTAAGGTTGCTTGCCCCCTGGTCGGTTCAGTTACATACTGCTCAAGAAACCCATCCCTAATACACTCAATGAACTCATCCTCAAGGCAGCCCTGCCCAATTTGATTTGTCCAATTAATATGATAGTTAAAATCCCCCATAATTATAGATGTTCCTGTGGTAAACCACTGTTAACCTGTACATGCCTGTGTGGTAAACCACTGTTAACCCTGTACAAGTCCAGGCATGTCTCAGCCCCTGGCTCCACCCCTAAGCCCGGGTATAAAGGTGACTCACCACCCTTCCCCCGGGAGCTCTTAGGATGGATTCACTAGCAGAGGCATGCTCTAGTTCTTAGTCAATAAAAGCCTACTTCATATAAGTCCATTTCGTAGTCTTTGGTATTGTTGATAGCGCATCAGTTCCCTTATTACAAGCCTCAACTGTTTCCTGATTGATACTCCGTCCAACAGAGTTGCAACTGTTCGGAGGCCTATAGACTATGCCCACTAGTGTTTTTTTCCCCTTATTATTCCTTACCTCCACCCAAACTGTTTCATTATCCTGATCTTTTGACCCAATATCATTTCTCTGTATTACAGTGATTCCTTCCTTTATTAACATAGCCACCCTACCTCCCCTTCCTTCCTGCCTGTCCTTCCTGATCGTTAAATAACCTGGTATGTTTAATTCCCAGGCATTGTCACCCTGCAGCCATGTTTCTGTAATGGCCACAAGATCATACCCATATGTAGTTATTTGTGCTATTAACTCATCTATTTTGTTACGAATGCTACATGCATTCAGATAGAGAACTTTCAAATATGTTTTGTGACACTTAGTTCCTGTTTTTGCCCTTTTTTTATTACTTTACCTTTTACTCCATACCTTCTGCCCCTTCCTGACACGCTCTGGTTTTTAATTTCCCCACTGCTACCTAAGTCTATGACCTTCTCTGTTGTCATTTGTATTATTTGCTCTCTAGGAACCTCCCCCCCACTAGTTAGTTTAAAGCCCTCTCTACAGCCCTAGTTATATGATCCGCCAGGACTCTAGTCCCAGCACTGGCCAAGTGAAGCCCGTCCCAACGGAACAGCTCCCTCCTGCCCCAGTACTGGTGCCAGTGTCCCAGGAAGCAAAACCCATTTCTCCCACACCAGTCTTTGAGCCACGCATTTAACTCTCTAATTTTATTTGTCCTAGCCAAATTCGCTCATGGCTCAGGTAATAATCCAGAGATTATTACCCTTGAGGTTCTGTTTTTTAATTTGACCCCTAGCTGTTCATACGCCTTTAACAGAACCGGCTTCCTAGTCCTATCTACGTCGTTTGTACCAAATGGACCACGACAACTGGATCCACCCCCTCCCACTGCAAGTTTCTTTCCAGCCTAGAGGAGATGTCCTTAACCCTGGCACCGGGTAGGCAACACAGCCTTCGGGGCTCTCGGCTGCAGAGAACTCTATCTATCCCCCTAATAATACTATCCCCTACCACTACAACATTTCTATTTACTCCCCCCTTTTGAATGGCCCCCTGTTCCACGGTGCTGTGGCCAGGTTGCTCATCCTCCCTGCAGTCCCCGCTCCCGCCCTCACAGGGAGTAAGAACCTCGAACCTGTTGGACAAGAGCAAGGGCTGCGGCTCCTCCAGCTCTACCTCCTGGATCCCCGTACCTGCCTCACTCGTAGTCACACCGTCCTGTCCCTGACCATGGGCTACATCTGAATTAATTAACTTCATAGGTGTGATCACCTCCTGATACAGAGTCCAGGTACTTCTCCCCCTCCCTGATGTGTCGCAGTGTCTGAAGCTCAGACTCCAGCTCATCAACACGGAGCTGGAGTTCCTGTAGCAGCAGACACTTGTCACAGACGTAATCACCGTGAGCCTCAATGGGGTTCACCGGCTCCCACATCTCGCAACAGTAACACATCACCTGCTCCATTCTATGTAATTAATTAAATTTTTTATTGTTAGTTATGGACACCCTCTGCCCGATTTTAGATGCTAGTATCCCCTTTAATTAATTGGATTTAAATTAAATCAATCCCTCTAGTTACACCAGTTAAATGGTTTACCAACAGTCACTCTGCACCAGAAAGGCCTTATTAACTGCAACCCACAGAGTTAAAGTTTGAAAAGAGCACCTAACACCCCACTTACCCTAACTCACACTTCCCCAAACTCACAGCACGCTTTGATGACCTGTGCTGCACCCCCTCCAAGGCCAATATATCCTTCCTGAGGGGTGGTGCCCAGAACTGAAAACAGTACTCCAGATGGGGTCTGACCAGAGCTTTATACATCAAAGGAAAATAAGGGCAAGCTTGGTCATTGAATTGCTCCAATACTCATACCCAGGGAAGTGGTCTAATTGCACATTAACAGCAAACTGAATAAAGAAAATGGCTTCAAATTCTGTAAGTACCTCAGTCGGGTGATCCAAGGTCTGCCCCTATTAAAAAGTTCATTAAAAAAAAAAAATCCACATTTCCATCTGAATCCCGTTAATTTAAATATTAATTCTGGCGTTTTTCTTATTTCCCAGTCTGAAGAGTATAATTCCACAACCATCAACTTATTTCCATTATCTTTCCCAACAGCCAAAAACTCTGCTATGTATTCACTGATGTCATCGTCCCTCTACAGCCACTCACTTAGGCTGAACAAAACTCTGCACATCTTCAGCATCGAGTCTGAGCTGAGCTTCATATCCCACATCCTTTCCATCACCCATACCATTTACTTGCACCCTCGCAACATTTCCTGTCTTGGCCACTATCTCTCCCCTCCCCCAGCAACTGCCTGTCTCCAATCCTGCACTAAGTCTTGATGGCCCAGCACCCAATGCATCCAATTTAAAATCTTTGTCTTCCTTTTCAAAGTTCTCCACAGCCTTTCACTTCTGTAACTCTACAAACTCCCCCATACCCACCCATGCCTTTTAGTCTTCTGACTCCCACCCCTTCACTCCACCAGTGGAGGTAGAGTCTTCAGTCACCTAGCCCTCCTCTCCAAATCCCTCCACTTCACTGCGCTCTCAAAAAAAACCTCCGCAAAAGCTCCCTTTTCGACCGAGCTTTTAGTGACGCCTCCTAACCACTCTCGCATGGCTCGGCAACCATTCCCCTGTAAAGCGCCTTGGAATGTTTAAGGCCCTATATAAACGCAAATTGTTGCTGGCGGGGCCCCTTGCACTTTCCCGATCTCTGTGGCTCAGTATCACACACTGATACAGGCAGATCCAGAGATTTTACCCCCTTGGAACAATAAATCAGCTGATTTGCTGCCCTCTGGATCTTGCTGGGCCCCTACCTGATGCTGTTGCTTTGCTTCAAGAACAGAATGCACGCTGCAGCAGGGAAAAATCCTTGGTCCCGGGATTGTTTTTCCCAGATTCGACATTCCCGCCTGCAGTGAACGTATGAAATTGACCAGCAGGAAAAGACTAGCTGGAAAACTCAGGGCCAATAAGGGAAAATACTCTGGAAAATTCCTCTCCAACCCCACAAGTGATCAAAATCAGTTCAGGAGATATCAGTCCTTTGTTCCGAGGAGATCACTTGGACCACGAGTTCTCTATAACGACACTTATCTTCCATATATGATGTGATCTCTGATCCAGACAACAACTGGTCCAGCTCCCTCTTGCAGTGACTCTTGCACCTTGGGAGTGAAGCAACATCATCCGGTAGAGAAGCATCTCTCTGGTGAGGAATGGGAGTGCCTGTACGAAGGAAGGGAAGAGTGTTGGGAAGAGTGACCGTTGAGCTAGCTTTTGGAGAAGTGATGGATTCGAAATCTCTCAACTGTGAAGTCAGAGCGTTCTGAAAATAGCCGCCATGGATCATTTTAAAAATAAAATTCATAATTTTCCAGGGAAGCGACCAAGAAATGCACACATCAGGTACCCTCGTACCACATCACATGATGTACTTACAGAGGCACCAGGGGACTCGCACTCCATCCATTCGCTGGTATTCTAGCTTCCCTGAACTCATGGGGACTGTCTCTGGTTTCATGTTAATTCCTTCAGGCTTTTTTTTTAGATAACTAGATAATTATTGTAAATAACTATTTTAATTGGATAAAAGGAGTGTATTTTCAGATGATTGCTTGAGGATAAATCTGGGGCTCACCCTGGAGTATTTCTTCAATTGTGTTCTCGAGAGGTTTGTGTGAACTTAATGATGTGTACGTATCAAAACATATATGCAAAATCTATTCACGTTTTAAGTTTAAAAAGATGTTTCCTCCCCTTTATTTTTGTGACATTGTATACAATTTCAGATTGAGACTTAAGTACAACTTTTGGACAAGGGCACATGTTTATACCCAAAGGAGACATTTTATCTGCCCCTAAAACCAATGTGTTGGCAATACGGCTTTGACCGTAACAGCACATGTAAAAATAAAGCCCATTATGGAAAATTGTAATTTGACGTGATCTCCAGCTCTGCGAATTCAATGGTCATAGATTTTTGTAACGTGCATTTAATCATGCTTTCAAAATGGGTTCCATTATCTCTGCTACCTTTTAAGAGAAGTTTTTTTTTCCAAGTCTGAACTATTTGCATCTGAGGATAATCTATGAGGGTATACTAATAGCATTACTTGTGAGAGTATCCTATAAAGGCATCCCACAAGGATCACTTGCGTGGGGATGCTATGCTTGAGAATCAAGTTTAATGTATTATCATAAGGATTAGGGGAAGATTTTTTGGATTCACTATCAGGACAGTCAAAAGAATATGTTTAATTTTTAATTGATATATGCTTACTATGATGTAACTCTGTGCTTGAGAGATGCAGGTTAAACTCCTGATTCATGGCTGTTGGTGTTAATCAGCCTAATGGGTTGTATTTGCTTTGGGGTGGCTTATTTTGCAAACCTTGCTTTCTTTCACTGGCACAATTTTTCTTGTGCCCATCAAAATGAGAGATATCAATGCTGGAAATGTTCCCAACTTTTGTACCCAGTGTCACCATGAAGCGTTCCCAGGTCCGGCGTAGCACAGCCGGAATGCAGACAAAGCTCACTGTACTCTCTCCCAACCGAGTCAGAATAGCATCTCCTCCCGTGAATTTTCCATAAGACGTACGTCTGAACTCTGTGGGGATTGGGTTTGCTCATTTAGTAGCTTTGATTTACTGAAATAGTAATTTGAGTTCAGTTGATGTTCACATCTTCGTGCTGCTGAAGGACTTCAACATATTGCCCAGTGTATTGGTGTAGCCCTGAGATTTCCCTGTCCATATCCTATTGCAGTATGTACAAGGATGTTTTGAAACAGTCCAGTGTATTTCCGAGACAAGTACTCTTGAGGTTTCCTTAGAATTTTTGATTGCATGTTCCTCTGTGATTGTGGTTGTTTGTTTCTTCCTTTGACTCTGTGAATAGGTTTTCTCCCTTTCATCTCTAAATTCTATGATGCAACTCTCAAGCACACAGTTACAAGTTAAACTCCTGATTCATGGCTGTTGGTGTTAATCACATGGTTGTATTTGCTTTGGGGGTGGTTTATTTTGCAAACCTTGCTTTCTTTCACTGGCACAATTTTTCTTGTGCCCATCAAATCGAGAGATATCAATGCTGGAAATTTCCCCAACTTTTGTACCCAGTGTCGGCATGAAGCGCTCCCACACAAGTGCCAGGCAATGACTATCTCCAACAAGCGAGTCTAACCACCTCCCCATGACATTCAACAGCATTACCATCGCCAAGTCCCCCACCATCAACATCCTGGGGGTCACCATTGACCAGAAATTAACTGGACCAGCCACATAAATACTGTGGCAACAAGAGCAGGTCAGAGGCTTGGTATTCTGTGGCGAGTATCTCGCCTCCTGACTCCCCAAAGCCTTTCCACCATCTACAAGGCACAAGTCAGGAGTGTGATGGAATACTCTCCACTTGCCTGGATGAGTGCAGCTCCAACAACACTCAAGAAGCTCGACACCATGCAGGACAAAGCAGTCCTTATGATTGGCACTCCATCCACCACCTTAAACATTCACTCCCTCCACCACCGGCGTACCGTGGCTGCAGTGTGTACCATCTACAAGATGCACTGCAGCAACTCGCCAAGGCTTCTTCGGCAGCACCTCCCAAACCTGCGACTTCTTCCACCTAGAAGGTCAAGGGCAGCAGGCGCATGGGAACACCACCACCTCCAAGTTCCTTTCCATGTCACACACCATCCTGACTTAGAAATATATCGCCAATCCTTCATCGTTGCTGGATCAAAATCCTGGAACTCCCTACCTAACAGCACTATGGGAGTACCCTCACCACACGGACTGCAGCGGTTCAAGAAGGTGGCTCACCACCACCTTCTCGAGGGCAATTAGGGATGGGCAATAAATGCTGGCCTTGCCAGTGACGCCCACATCCCATAAGTGAATTTAAAAAAAAAAAAATTCTACAGATGTAAAGGAGTGTTTTAAATTTTGGATCGGCACTAGATATTTTTGTTACAGCATCACTGGTCACTCCTGTATGTGGATCCAGTGTTGCTTATGATCAGGAGTTTACCTTTACTGCTCAATATCAAATAAAACATTAGTGTTACCCATAGGCTGTAACAATAAATCCCCTCGTGTGTACTCGACACTGTGATCTCGCATGTGCCATCATGTGAGTTTCTGCTATCCTTTTGGAAGGCAGATTGATAAAGCACTGTAGTGAGATGAAGCTAATTGTAAACCAACAAACTGGTTTATTTTACATGAATGAACAGAATGCAGTCTTCCAGTGAAATATATCTATTTAGTATTTCTTGTTATACCACGGAAAATAACAGTATGCCGCTCTATCCTGTTAACGGGCTTAACTTACTTTACAAACTAGCAATCCCTGAACTCACTGGGACTAATGCTTTAAACCCAAACCCCTTCCAGACCAAATCGGTAAACATCTTCAAATTTCACTGTGAGGAAAGTTATTCCTATATCGTGGAGATGTTAGGGAGGAAAGCTATTCCTATATTGTGGAGATGTTCGGGAGGAAAGCTATTCCTATATTGTGGAGTTGGAATTGATTCTGTTGGATGAAGTTGGCTTGGGGATTTCCATATATGCTACTGATCTTAATATGATTTGTTGCTCGGATGCTCTTTGCCAACGAGTACTGACTGAATTAAAATGTACAAATGACAATCTGATTTGGTCACCTATCAAGAATGTGGTGCATTTAACATTTTAGCCTATTGTTTGTCTTAAAATCTAACGCAATACGAGTCTGTAAGGAGATTGAGGTAGTTACACGGTTAATTTGAATGCATTGCAGACCTTGAAGTTGTAATGGATCAAGCTGTTGTGTGATCTACCATACGTGTTCTGGAAAATCTGTGATTGTAACCCACGCAGCTATTATTGAAATTACTGTTATTTAAATTTCAAGGTAGATGGGACAAGAGCTTCAGCCCCTTGAAAGGTGCCTGAAAACCAACATTGGAAAAAAATTACAGTAAAGGCAAACTTCAGATTTTCATTTACAGTATGTGATAATTAGATGTCTGCACCATATGCAGTGCACTATTCCGTGTGGATGGCACTGGGGTTTTATTCTATTTGCAGTAACAAGTATTGGCTTGTGTCAACTGATCAATAGTGATGCTCTAATCAAAGTGTATTTCCAGTGAGTTGCAATTACAGTTGAACATCAAAATGGAAATATAGCCTATTTGAAATCTCATTTCATCTAAATTTCATTTCATAGGGTCATATTATTTCTCTCTCTTTCCCCTACACCTCCAAAACTCTACATTGTGAGGCTCAGGCAATAGGTAATCACAACCAAATGGGCTCAATCATGCAGTCTTTTTATTCATTTTTTATATTATATATACATACACAAATACACGTGCGCGCGCATACACACGTGTGTGTGTATCACAGAATCACAGAAACCCCACAGTGTAGATAGAGGCCATTTCGGCCCATCGAGCCTGCACCGACACATATCCCACCCAATCCCCGTAACCCCTACACCAACACATATCCCACCCTATCCCCGTAACCCCACGTATTTAATCCCCCTAACACTAAGGGTCAATTTATCATAGTCAAAAAACCTAACTCACACACCTTTGGACTGTGGGAGGAAACCGGAGCACCTCGCAACAACAAAAGATATGAATCTAAAAAGCATCTCATAAATTAAATGAGTCTGTGGTTGCTCATATCACTGGCTTTGCCCCTGTTACTGGATGCCTCTAGTAAAGTATCATGCACATCTTGCAGAAGGTTTTCTTTTAGGGGTCTGGTGACATTCACTCCAGGAAATTTTTGACTCTTGGACATTTTTTAGTGCAATTTCCCGTGTTTTGAAATAAACTTTTTCTTGTGTATATTATTGTGTACAAGCTCTCCAAAGACTTGCCTGCCAACCAGCCATCCACCACCAGCAGCCGTTTCTTAGCAAACCACCAGCAACCAGTCAGTTGCCAGTCTGAACATAGGAACAGGAGGAGGCCATTCAGCCCCTTGAGCTTGTTCACTATTCAATGACTGTAGATCATGGCTGATCTATATCTTAACTCCATGTACTCGCCTTGCTTCCATATCCCTTAATACCCTTACCTAGCAAAAATCTATCGATCTCTCTTGAAAGCTCCAATTATCCCCCAGGATTCACAACCTTTTGGGGAGTGAATTCCCACTACCCTTTGTGTGGAAAAAGTGCTTCCTGATTTCACTCCGAAATGGTCTATCTCTAGTTTTAAGATTGTGCCCCCTTGTTCCAGATTCTCCCCAGTGGAGGAAATAGTTTCTCTGTATCTGCCCTATCAAATCCCTTTTATAATTTAAAAAACATCAATTAGATCACTCCTCAACCATCTAAATTTAAAGAATACAAACCAAATTTTCACAACCTGTCCTCAAAATGTAACTCTTTAAGCCCTGGTATATTCTGGTGAATCCACAGAAACATAGAAGATAGGAGCAGGAGTAGGCCATTCGGCCTCTCGAGCTTGTTCCGTCATTTAATGAGATCATGGCTGATCATCCAAATTTAGTACCCTGTCCCTGCTTTCTCCCCATATCCCTTGATCCCATCAGCCTTAAGAAATATATCTAACTCCTTCTTGAATATATTTAATAAGTTGGCCTCAACTGCCTTCTGTGGTAGAGAATTCCACAGGTTCACCACTCTCTGGGTGAAGAAATTCCTCCTCATCTCAGTCCGAAATGGCTTACCCCTTATCTTTAGACTGTGACCCCTGGTTCTGGATTCCCCCACCATCGGGAAAATCCTTCCTGCATCTAGTCTGTCTAGTCCTGTTAGAATTTTATAAGTTTCAATGAGATCCCCTCTCATTCTTCTAAACTCTAATGAATATAAGCATAATCAACCCAATCTCTCTTCATACCTCTTTCCTGCCATCCCAGGTATCAGTCTGGTGAATCTTCGCTGCACTCCCTCCATGGCAAGAACATCCTTCCTCCGATAAGGCAACCAAAACTGCACACAATACTCAAGGTGTGGTCTCACCAGGGCCCTGTACAACTGCAGCAAGACATCTTTGCTTCTGTACTCGAATCCTCTCGCTATGAAGGCTGTACCCCCTCCAAAGCCAATATCTCCTTCTTGAATTTTGGTGCCGAAGACTGAACACCGTACCCCAGATGGGGCCTGACCAAGGCTCTGTACAATTGAAGGTTGAAGGAACATAACTTCCTCACTTTTATATTTCAACATCCTTGAGATAAAGGCCAACATTCCATTAGCCTTTTAGTGATTTGTGTACATGGACACCTAATTCCCTTTGCTCCTCCACTGCTCATAGGCTATCCCTATTAAGAAAATATTTCAATTTGTCTTTTTCGAATCCAAAGTGAATGATCTCTCATCACTCCATATTGAACGCCATCTGCCATAGCTTTGCCCATTCACTTCATCTGTCTAAGTGACTTTACCTTCCTGTTCCCATCTACACAACTCCTAACTTCGTGTACTCTGCAAACTTGGATATATAACTCTATATTTCTTCATCCAAGTCATTAATATATATGGAGGAAAGCTGAGACCCAGCACCGATTCCTGGGGAACACCACTTGGCAATCAGAGGACAAACTATTTATCTCTACTCTCTGTCTCCTATCTCCCAACACATGTCAAAAGGTTACCTCCAATTCTGTACTTTTTTTTTTGCTAATAATTTCTCGTGAAGAACCTTATCAAATGCCTTCTGGACGTCCACATTGACAACATTCATAGGCACGCCCCTGTCCACCATGCTAGTGACCTCCTCAAAAAATTCATCTAGATTAGTCAGCTATGACTTGCCCTTCCATGCTGACTCTTTAATCAGCTCTTACTTGCCAGCTCAAGAGCTAGTCATTGAATAGAGCTGGAAGTCTGGGGTGACAGAGCTGGTTGGAGAATGAAGAAAGCTTGGTCCTGGGGGCCAGTTCGGCACCCTGACCTGTGGAAGTAATTGAAGCACATAGTGCAAAACATTAACTCAGCAATTATTTCCACTTTCTGGGCTTTCAGAAAACAGCCTGGTGCATTGGTGGCCCACTGTGCAGGACTTCAAAGTGAGGTTACAGACACCAGGCGAGGACAATGACATCATCTTCTGCTCCCCCCTTCCCCAAGTCTCTGCTGCACTTCCCCTGCCCTCCCTCCCTCCCTCCCCCCCCCCCCCCCCACCCCATCTATGCTGGAATTGTTTTCCCCTCTTTCCCCCCCCCCCCCCCAATATATGTTGAAACTTCTCAGACGCCTCCTATCCAAGCTGAAAAGCCCAAGTTCCTCCAGTCTCTCCTCATAACTCAGACCCTTGGCTGGTGGTGACTCGTGGCTCTTTGCTTTGTCTCCAGTGCTTGAACATCTCTCTTGTACCTTGGCTACCAGAACTGGACAGAGTACTCAAGGTGCAGTCTGACTGGAGAACTATAAAGCTCCACTCCTTGTCCAAGGGGCAGATAATCCTGTCCTTGGGGCTACTGAAACGCCCGGCAGGATTGCACGCTTACAATACCGACTTGATTTTCCATCCATTATTTTAAATGCCGAGTAAGGTGGCATGGTTCACTGTATTTATGAGGAGGGACAATGCACCCATGTGGAGGCCGGTATGGCTCACCTTGCTGCAACGCCCGGTCCCCATCCTTGGCCGGGAACTCCCGACTTAGGGAGTCCCTGCCCCCAGCCTGTCATTCTCCTTGAAATCATTGTGGAAACTCCCAGAAATGGTGGAGACCTGACATAACCAAGTCTCTGCCCTTTATTGGGAGGGCGGACAGTTTCTGCCGGTCTCCCACCAGAATTGCACTGGCAGAACTACAGAGGAATTACAAGACCCGAGATATCAGAGACTTTACACTGGGGCCAGTGGGCGGTCGAGGGGGTCGTTCGGCCCAATTGCCTGCTTCTCTTCCGCGGCCATGTTCGCGCCCGGGTGGCCCTGGAGATGGAGCACGTGGTGTCCGCCGGCACGCTTGAGACCTTCCGCGACCGGTGGGCGCCGCGGGGACTGGAGTGCATCATTACCCTGGCCAATCAAATTTTAATTTAATTTAAGTTTTATTTAAAGTTTTAAGTTACAGAAAATTTGTTTGATCACCGATTCCAGAAGAGTACACTGGGGCCAGATGGCATACAGGAGTGTGTGTGTGTCGAACTATGTAAGATAAAAGCCAATGTGGACTGGTTGGGCCTGGTTCCTTGTTAGAAATATGTAGAAGTTACATGTGTAATTTTACACAGCACAGTACTGCGAGAGCACTTCAACCAATCCCCAACGCACAAATTTAAAAATCCATTATTCTAAAAGGCAAAATGCAATGACAACTAAACTTGTTTATAGTGGCAGATTTTAAAATAAAACTCTTTCTGAAGTCGACGTTTTAAAAGGGAAGAAGGCTGCTTTTGAAGGCAAAATCACGTCCAACAGTCACTGGACACAAATCACTGGATTTATCACTGATATCGCACAGTGACAAATCACGAATCTTGAATCACAAGCAACCGAGCCTGTTATAGTTCTCTTCATTGATAGGCAGAAAATTACTTGCATAATATATTCCCTGAAGCACCAAGACTGTTGGCCGTTTGAGCTCAGCCTTTGTCCCGCAAGAGACATAAAGTGACAAAGTACAAAAGGTATCAGTACAGCAAGTACTTCAGATATAAATGCAGCAGTCGCGTTCCTGGAACGGGACCGGAATCAATTTCGTTTTGCTTGGATAAGATGAGTAATGGCAATTTTGAGAATAATTTTAATGGGATAATACGTCAAAAATTATTTTGCTTATTTCTAAGGCCTTTCAAATTCCCCATTAAAACTTAATGGCCTACTATGCTGGTAGAACAACCTTTCACTGTTTGTACTTTTTTTCCAGTTGAAGAAAGACTATTGGTGTGAAACTTTGCTCTGCCTCTTTCCCCCCCTCCCACTACTTTTACTTTCTCCACCCCCTTTTCTCTCTGTCAAGATAATTAAGGAGGAACAAGTCCACGTGGTAGAGGGTGGGGGTGGAGTGCCCCGGGGGGGGAGAGGGTGGGGGCGGATTGCCCCAGGGGGAGAGGGTAGGGGTAGGGGTGGAGTGCCCCAGGAGACAGGGTGGGGGGACGGAGTGCCCCGGGGGCAGAGGGTGGGGGCGGAGTGCTCTGGGGAGAGAGGGTGGGGGTAGGGGTGGAGTGCCCTGGGTGTATTGGTTTGTATGTGGGTTCAATGACGACACATTCATGAAAGAGAATGTCTTTTAATCTAAAGCTTGTTCATCTAAGTTAACAGCATTACAGGAGACACCATCTTAGAGATACATCCAAAACCGAAACTAAAACTAAACTCCCTGTCTCACATGCCCTCTGCTGGTAAGGCATAAATAATCAAACAGGCAAATATGCTGGTAAGGCATAATAATCAAACAGGCAAATACCATCACTATTTGCTGATATCATTACATCTCCCTTTCTTAAAACAAAAGTATTTTACTTTTATCTAACAACGTTTTCTTTGTATTACTCTGCATTTTAACTGTAACACTTAATGAACTTACATTATCATTATTATCAAGGTTAGTTAACCTTGTTTTGTGTGTTCACATGAAATATGTAAATACACTAGAACTTGAAGAGAGAATAAGATAACATTACTTCCTTCTATAACAAGAGTCCTTAAACTTGCTCAATGAGTCTCTCAGGAGGCTTCACGCGTCTTGAGGATTTTCTGATTGATTGTCCTTGAATCTGAGTTGTTGCCTCAGATGATGATTTCTCAGCTGTGTGATCAGGTTGTTCAACAGTATCAGTCTTTTGACCTGCTGTGGCTGGTCCCATGAGAAGATCCCGACAATTTCTTCGCAGAACAGCACCCTCATCTGTCTGAATGGTGTATGATCTTGGTTGAACTTCACTCAGGACAGTTCCCTTCTGAGTCCATATGTTTGTTTTGTCTTTGAACCTTACTTGGTCACCAGTGTGGAGTTCAGGTAGGTTTTGTGTTCCTCTGTCATAGTAGTACTTTTGCTTTTCTTTCTGTTCTTTGAACTTCCTCACTTTCTCCCCCTCTTTTTGTTTTCAGGAGGTTCTCCGGGATGGGTAGGTTTGACCTTAGCAGACGTCCCATAAGGAGTTGGGCTGGTGACATACCACACTCGAGCGGCGTTGTGCGGTATACAAGCATGCTCTGGTAGAAGTCAGTTCCACTGTCTTTTGCCTTGTACATCAGTCTTTTCACTGTCTGGACCGATTTTTCCACTAGTCCATTGGACTGTGGAAAGTGAGGACTTGACGTTGTGTGGACAAAGTCCCACTCTTTGGCAAAGTGTCGGAAACTTGCATTGTAAAACTGGGGTCCGTTGCCTGTGAAAACCTCGCTTGCCACGCCATGTCTGGAGAATATGGCTTTCATACATCTTATCACAGCATCTGCAGTGGTGGTGTACAGTCTACAAACCTCTGGATACAGGGAGTAATAGTCTGTGACTACAAGATAGTCCTTCCCTTGACATACGAATAGGTCAGCGCCTACCTTCTGGTAAGGTCTGTCTGGCGCTGGGTGTGGCTTTAGTGGTTCTACCGGATTGCTTGCTCGATATTTCAGGCATATTGTGCAGTTTGACACCTCATTTGTCACATCTTGGTTGATTCGTGGCCAGTACATCACCTCTCGTGCTCTTTTCTTACTCTTTTCGATTCCCAGATGTCCTCCATGGATCCTTTTTAGCATTTCTTTTCTCAGACTCTTTGGGATAACTATTTTACTTCCTTTGTAGATGATGTCTTCGACCACTGATAGTTCCGCCCTGCAGTTCCAGTACTCTGCCATGTCAGGTGAGCAGTCTTGCTTCATGTTGGGCCATCCATCCAAGATGCTTTTCCTCAGTCGTCTCATTGTTTCATCTTTGTTTGTTTCACCTTTGTTTGTCTCAGTCTTTATGCGCTCCATTTTTGCATCTGCTATGGGCAGTGCACTTGTGATCATGTCCACGTAGGCGTTCACTTTTTTATCCATTGTGGTGTTTGCGGGCTCTCTTGGGTCAACAGCTCTGGACAACGTGTCTGCTGTATGCATCAGCTTACCCGGTGTGTACGCAACATTCAGTGTATAGCGTTGCAGCCTGATCATCATTCTTTGTATTCTAAGCGGATAGCTTTTTAGTGGCTTTTGGAACAATGCAATCAAGGGCTTATGGTCAGTCTCTACACTGATTGCTTGTCCTGACACAAACTGGTGAAATCTTTCACAGGCGTATGTGATGCTGAGCAGCTCCTTTTCTATTTGAGCATATCGCGTCTCCGCGTCTGTCATTGAGCGCGATGCATATGCAATAGGTTGCCAGTTGTCATATTTTTGCAGAAGAACGGCACCAAGCCCACTCTGTGATGCATCTGATGATACCTTGACGGGTCTCACTGGGTCATAAAACCTCAGAACTGGTTCCTCTGTGAGCAGTTTCTTTAGATCACTCCATGACTTCTCATGCTCATGATTCCATTCCCATTCTATGTTCTTTTCAGTTAGTCTTCTCAGTGGCGCCATCTTTTCTGAGAGGTTGGATATGAATTTACCCATGTAGTTGATCATTCCATTAAACCTCTGCACGTCCTTTTTGCATTGTGGCTTTGGCATATTCTCAATGGCGGACACCTTTCTGGGATCTGGTCCGATGCCCTCACTGCTAAGGATATCTCCCACGAATGTCAGTTCTGTCACCCCGAGCTGGCATTTCTCTCTATTCAGCTTCAGGTTTGTTTTCCTTGTTGCTTCCAGCACTTTTTTCAGTCTCTCGTCATGCTCAGTTCTCGTGGTTCCCCATACTATGATGTCATCCATTGATGTATCAACTCCCTTCAGGTGCTCATAGATCATATGAATAGTTTTGTGATACACTTCAGGAGCTGAGGCAATGCCAAATGGTAACCTTAGGAATCTGTATCTGCCAAATGGACTGTTGAACGTGCACAGTCTTGAACTTGCCTCATCCAGTTTCATCTGCCAAAATCCTGATGATGCATCTAACTTGCTGAAATACTTTGCATTTGCAAACTGTGACATGATTTCCTCACGTGTAGGAAGCTTGAAGTGCTCTCTCTTTATTGCTCTGTTTAGATCTCTTGGATCCAGGCAAATTCTGAGCTTTCCATTCTTTTTGTCCACAACGACGAGGGAACTCACCCACTCAGTTGGCTCATCTATCTTCTGAATCACGTTCAGGCTTTCCATCCTGTCCAACTCTGCCTTCAGTTGCTTTTGAAGAGCAAACGGAACTTTTCTGCATGGATGTATGACCGTTGGCATACTTTTATCTACTCTGATCGTGTGTTCTCCTGGAAGGCAGCCTAGACCCTGAAATAGGTCGTACTCTTTCATGAGTTCATCATAGACTGTCTCTCCTTCGCTTTCCACAACGAGGACTCTCTTTACCAGGTTCAGTCTCTCACAGGCTATTAAACCTAGTATGGCTTGCACATCCTTTGGCACCACGATTAATGCTAGCGTGTGCTCTCTGTCCTTGTGTGTCACTTTGACAATGCATCTTCCTTTCACTGGTATATTAGTACCTGAGTATCCTGTCACTTTCACTTTTATTCCATGTATCTTTGGTCTGGGTCTAATTTTCTTAAAATCAGTCTCTGATATCACATTAACTTGTGCTCCAGTATCCAATTTAAATGGAATGTGTATGTCATTCACTTTTAGTGTCAACATCCAGTCTCTTTTTTCTTTTTTGTTTTCAGACACGACATCCACATAGAACTCCTCTATCTTGCTTTCATCTACTGTATGGACCTTGCTTTGTTGCGCTTGGTTCTTACAGCAACGGGCATAATGGTTGTTTTTGTTGCAACTATTGCATGTTTTACCATATGCTGGACACTTTTTTGGTGGATGTTGTGTACCGCATCGACTACATGACTTTCGATTGCCCCTTTCATTTTTGTTCGCTGGCCACGCCTCTTTTTTCACATTGGCGCGCTTTTTGTTAAACGGTTTGTGTCCGTTCATTCTCACTGCATCCACGTTGCAACTATTGTCACTGAACAGCTCCTTTGCCTGCAACTTCACAGTCTCTGTAGCCTTACACAGTGCTATGGCTTTTCCCAGGTCTAGATTTTGCTCTCTTAGCAGTCTTTCCCTTAGACCATTATCTGGAATACCACACACCAGTCTGTCTTTTATCAGCGAGTCTGTCAGTCCCCCAAATTCACACATTTTGCTTCTGTTTCTCAGTTCAGTCACACACTGATCAATAGTCTCTCCTATTTTCTGTACACATGTGAAAAATCTGTGCCTCTCAAATGTCACGTTACGTTTAGGTATGCAGTAGGCCTCAAACTGTTCCATTATTTTATCCAGCTTCATTTTGTCTCCATCAGCAGCGAATGTGAAGTTATTATACACCTCCAGCGCTTCATCACCCATGACATGTAAGAACACTGACGCTTTCATTTAATCACTTTTCTTGTCAGCTCCGATTGCCACTAAATACAACTCCAAACATTGTTTGAACCTCCTCCAATTTTCAGCCACATTACCTGTCAACTGAAGCTTCGCCGGTGGGTGTAAACCTTCCATTTTTTCACTTCGTTAGCTATTCTTCAATGGTAAGTAACGATGTTCTCTTTTGGCTTGCTAATATGTGGAGAGCTGATTTAACTTCAGATTTTTCCTCTTCATCTCTTTCAATCACTTCTGACACCATGTATTGGTTTGTATGTGGGTTCAATGACGACACATTCATGAAAGAGAATGTCTTTTAATCTAAAGCTTGTTCATCTAAGTTAACAGCATTACAGGAGACACCATCTTAGAGATACATCCAAAACCGAAACTAAAACTAAACTCCCTGTCTTACATGCTCTCTGCTGGTAAGGCATAAATAATCAAACAGGCAAATATGCTGGTAAGGCATAATAATCAAACAGGCAAATACCATCACTATTTGCTGATATCATTACACTGGGGACAGAGGGTGGGGGTGGAGTGCCCCGGGAGGGGGGGGGGAAAGAGGATGGGGATAGGGGTGAAGTGCCTCGGGGGACAGAAGGTGGAGAGACAAAGTGCCCCGGGGGGAGATGGTGGGGGGATGGAGTGCCCCGGGGAGCAGAGGGTGGGGGTGGGGTTGGAGTTCCCCGGGGGGGGGACTGCCCCAGGGGCAGAGCGTGGGGGGTGGACTGCCCCCCTGGGGACAGACTGTATGCAAAGATTCAAGGAAGAATTGGACAGGTAATTGAGAGAATGGGTGATTGAGAGATGCTGTGGCTCTTCTGGGACCGGTCAGATGGACTGCTGTTGTTTCCCATTTCTTACAGTGTGAAGGTAGTCTAACAACAGAAAGCTAAGTAAATATTAATTGAGCTAATGCATAGATTGGAAATTGTGAAATGTGTAACAGTCTTTATAGAACATGACAAGCCAGGAATTAAAGCGAGCTGAAAGTATTCCTCCGCCAAGAATTAGTGCAAGATTATATTTCTCTAACTTTTTTCCAGTTCTGATGAAAGGTCATCGAGCTGAAACGTTAATTCTGTTTCTCTCTCCACAGATGCTGCCTGACCTGCTGAGTGTTTCCAGCATTTTCTGTTTTTATTATACTTCTTTATACTGCGCTGTGCTAAAAAAAACTAGTTGATTTAAGTAAAGATCTTCGGACAGAATTTGTTTGCTGACTCTAAGGTTGTCCTGTTCAACAGCATTATGGGCTTGAACACAGGGATTGATGGTCTCTTATCCCACTGGTTTGCAAGGTCAGCAAACACTGATGTGTGGGAAGCTGGTCTCAGAATATCATCTTTTGTTGGACTAATTGCATATTCTGCAGATGTAAACATAATGTGAGAGTAATGTACCTTTTTACTTACTAACTTAAAAGGTACAAGCTCTAAAGAGAGAGAGATATTGAGGAGAAAATGGTGGCGTTGTAATTCATTGACTATTGTACATTTTGATAAAAAGGCTTAAACACCAAACTGAGATTCCCTATTATTTTTGTGTATTAAAGGAGCAATTTCTTCATTTAAAAAAAAAGTTTGCCAAACTTTTCCGTGGTGGGGTGAGCTTTATCATGATGCGTGACAAGCAAATAGCATGATGACTCATTCCAACACCATTTATGTCATTGTGTTGAGTATTTGGCAAACCTTTTCTCATTCATTTCCAAACTTTTTTTCATCGAGACCCATGCCCTTTTAATTTTTTCAATTGTTTATATAATCTGTCTTTGTAAAGATCTAATATAAAAATCTATATAAAGCAGTGTTTGAAAATGCAATCAGCCACACTTTCCCAGTACCATATCTAGGCGTTCTAAGTGTTTATCTTAGTGTTTGAGGATGTCTGAGAGGAAAAAAGGACACTGTTTGGCTGCAAGAGAGAAAAAACCCTGCATTTATACAGCGCCATTCACGACCTCGGGAAGTCCCAAAGCGCTTTACAGTCAATTAAGTACTTTTGAAGTGTAGCCTCTGTTATAATATAGGAAACGCCGCAGCCAAATTGCGCAATGCAATGTGATGTTCGATGAGGGATAAATATTGGCCAGGACACTGGGGAGAACTCCCCTGCTGCTCGTTGAATAGTGCCATGCAACGTTCCCGCGAAGCTGCACGGCCGCGCAGGCTCCTCACCTGCTTTTACATAGCAGAAACCGCGCATGCGCGAAAATTTGAACGGGGGACCAGCGCACAATAAAAAATTAATCGAGAACATTGGTGTCATGGGATCTTTTATGTCCAAATGTTTGACTCCTACCTGTGAATCAGCAATCTAGGACCCATTAGCATATGAAGATGTAATTCTCTTCTTTCATGAGCGCTTTGACAAGTAAAGCAGTTGAACATTACTCAGGACTTCAGATGCTGGGAGGTTTGCCTTTCACTGAGAGCTTTGGTCAGCTGTGACGCGTGCAGTGCGGAGGTGAATCACGGCTGGGCTGGATGAATGCATTCTGAGTAGTGCTTGAAACGGTGAAGGTGAATCAACTGTCCTGACATCATAACGTGAAACGATGGACTGCATGTACCAGCGCATGACGATTAATAGCGATTAAATTCAATGAACTCTTCAACAATTATGTTTATTTCTTCCAGGCTGTGTTGGGGAGGCTTTGGCGAGAGACTCTATAAAATTGACAATCAAAGTGCTGGGATTATCTGGGATAATTATAGGAGAAAGGACATTGTGCTAACCCAGTCCCCTGATAGCTGTATTTGGTCCTTCTCCTTGGGCAAAGAAAAAGCTTGCAAAAGCCAACCAATATGGTGATACCTGCATTCATCCAGCACTTACCTTCCTCACTCCCGTCTGAAATGCCTGAGATAGTTTTAAAAAGTCTGATTAACTTGAGGTTAGGAGGAGTTGAGAGATCGACGAAGCAGGTTCAAATAGTGGAGACTGGGGAGAGGAAGGAGGTGAAGAGGTTATTGTTCAGTAAGTAAATATAGAGTCGAGAGAATCCTGATACTTCCTGTACTCCTCCCTTGGAGACTTGAGAGTTGACCTTTCAGCTGCCTGCTGTGATTTCATGTAACGCCGATCGGAAATAATAATTGCTTCAGTTCTCGCCTTTGCTGCTCCAAGGGCACTCAGCGGGCCTCTGGTCTTTAGCTCTACACCATGAGCTGTCAAGCCCATGTTACAAGGGGGTAGGGATATTCCAGCTGCAGCTTACCATGTTGGCATCATTCCAGATTGATGGGCCATGTGGAGGAACATGAGTATTAGGGTTAGGGTAAATGTTTTTAAGCAATTTCAGTAAAGGAGAAGGAACGGGGAGAAAACGTGTGAGGGTGGAGGCGGGACCTCCCTGCTCCTACAAGCAGGACAAATTCTCTGCTAGACGGAATGAAATTAAGACTCTGGCTTTGACACTAAACTGAGAATTGGGGTCCTTGGCAGCCATGCTGGTAACAATTCCATGTATCTGTCCTTTCGGAGTTAATAATGTAGATCTTCCTAGTCCTTCAGCTTGATGTACTTGATCATGCGGGATGAGTGAACATAGGAAAATCGGGCGGTGAGGGGAGCGTACATCCAGAAAGGAAGCTGCCTGATCCTCTACTCGCTGTGTGCAGTGAGAATGGGAATGGAACAATCAACCCCAGTATCTCCACAGTAGTAGCATATGTCATCACAGATTTATCTGTTTTGTGGGTGCGGGGGTTGGAAAGAGTCCCTGAATGCTGTATTGGAGCAACGTGGCACATTAAGGGAAGCACCCTCCAAAATTGACGCATCGCATTCCGTTAACAGGGCACCAATCCTGGCGAGCATCAAATGCTCTAGGCATAATTCCTCCCGTTTCATCTTGGGGACCGTGGCACCAGACTTTGGCATTCCTGAGGATTGAGCAGTTTGACGAGTTCAGGGCCGAGTCAGGTGGTACCCTGATGATGAGGGAACAAATAAGACTAGCACTGGTGATGGGACTCCACTTCGTTTTTGAATTCATGCCTCTGCAGTTTCTATTCTTTGCGCTGGCCAACCCTCAAATCTATTGGGAATGACGGTGCTAGTTGTCTTGGGGAGGAGTAAGTTGGGGATCTTTGACTGGATTGTAATGAGTTGTGTTTTGCAACAGAAATCTGCCGGCCCTTCCACCTCAGCCCCCACCGACTTGCAGGATCAGCGCAGCCAAAATTCCCCATGTCCCTTTTCCGGAATGCTCCAAGATTGGCGGAGGGGGCGGGAACATGTTGGTGCAGATAGATATGTTTGTTGGATTACCAGCGCTCCCAGGCATTCCGGGAGCTTGCCAAGAAGTAAATCAGTCCAGCAGCCCGCTGAAGAGCAGACAGACGCTACAGAGAGTGAAACTCAGTCTGGAGCTTTATTGCACTGTGTCAGCAAAGCTTGCAGATGTGACACCTAAAATCTACAGAGAGTAAATTTTCTCGCTCAAAACACAAGTTAATTATTGCGTCTTATGTCGCTCCTGCAGAGTTTGTTATTTCTGGTCAACAGTGACAAAAGACTTGGAGCTGAAGAGTTGCTGAACAGAAAGAGTACGCGTTAATTAACTACGTGCAGCTGTCCACTTCCGGGTCAAAATGAACAGTCAAGGAATGTCCTGTACTTTTTTTTTACAAGGAACATAGGAATAGGACTAGCCCCCTTGGGCCTGCTCTGCCATTCAATTAGATCATGGCTGATCTGTACAGGGGAGTCCTCCCTGGTGCCCTGGCCAATATTTATACTTCAAACCCACATAACAAAAACAGATTATCTGGTCATTATCACATTGCTGTTTGTGGGACCTTACTGTGCGCAAATTGGCTGCCGCGTTTCCCACATTACAACAGTGACTCCACTTCAAATAGTTCTTCATTGGCTGTAAAGCGCTTTGAGACGTCCGGTGGTCGTGAAAGGCGTAATATAAATGCCAGTCTTTTTTCTTTTTTACCAAGACTCCATTGATATCCTGTAAATAGTTAAGTGCTTTGAAGATCCGTGATTTGCAAATTGCGTGGCACAGCCGACAGTCTTGCGTAGTTAGACTTTCTACCTGCCTGTCAGAAGAGTTGTGATTGTAAGTTTTAGATTCTGTGCAATGAACTGAATAGTACATTTATTTCTTCTTTGCTTTTGTTATGTGGTCCTAATATAAGAGGCATCCATCCAGGAACAGGAAATAGTCACTTGATCACTTTTGTCTTGGTGGTCTTCCTATCTGCAATATTACTGCGCCAGTCGGGGAAATTGGGCGGGGAGTTCTACTGTCACCTTGTAAGATCTTCCTCAACCATCAGTGTAGTTCCCTCCATCAGGTGCTAGAATGAGCAGTGAAGTAAGAATCTTACAAGACCTGTCCCATTGTAGATGTGACGGCACCTTCAATGGTTTTATCTCCCATGCCTCCACTGTATCCCAGAGCTCTAGCTTTGACACCCTCATCTTCACTATTTATATGCTACCTTTTGATGAAGCATTGGGTTAACTTTCACGTGTATGCCAGCAGATTTTGGTTCTATATCTTTGCATACTTCACCCATCCCAAGGTTATTGCTACGCTCTCCAACTGCTTTTCTGACATTAAGATCTGGAACCGAAGCACTCTTCTGCTAGATGTCGGCAAAACCAAAACTATTTTCTTTGGTTCCTGCTACCACCTACATGCTTGCGGCCTCGAAACCATCAACTTCCTTGCCTGCCGGTTCAGGTGAGCCCATTTCATGATCCTCGGGGTACTCCTTGGCCTCAAACTCATCTTCCTTTCCCATATTTGATCCATTACCTGTGAAACATTGCCCACCTCTTCTCTTACCTCTTCCCCTCAGCTGCCGAAACCCTTGCTCTTCAGTTAGTCCAATACTCTCCTTGCTGGACTCCTCAATTCCACAAATGACAACTCTTACTGAATAGATGACACGAGTCCTCATCTGCAAAAAGTCCCACGTCTCCATCGGCTAGCCTTTGCTAAGCTCCACTGGTTCCCTGTTTGCCAGTGAATTGATTTTAAGATCCGCATACTCACTTTCAGATCCATCTATAGCCTCACCCTGCCCTGCCTTAGCAATCTCCTTCAGCAGAATACTTTGTTCCTCTAATGTTGGTCTACCCCTCGTTCCCTGTTCCCTTTTGACCATTGGTGACCAATCTTTCAGCCGTTTTGTTACTGCTCTGCCGAATGCTCTTAACTCCACCACCTTGTCACCACCATCACTCCTTTCAAAAGCTTCCTAAAAACCCTTCAATCCAATTATTTTCCCTTCTGCTTAGTATCCACCCCCTTCCATTGCATAAAACAATCAAACATCATTCTGCACAGAGCTGCAAGCTGTCACTATTGATATGAAATTAACATTTATTCGCAAACTGAGAACATGGTTAGATATATTAACACAATCATAATTGATTACTTTCCAATGAAGTTTTATTGCCTCTTATCCTGATTTGCTGTGGAGTAATCAATTGAGTCAGTGTCAAAATTCATCAATATTTCAGTTGATGAGCCATTGTATTCCAGCAGATTTTTTTTCTTATTGCTGTGGCTATGGGAACATAACTTAGCTTTGTACTTAATGAATTGTCAAACTGTTGCTGGGATATTTGTTCTCCGTTTACAGGTAAATTATGGGTTTTATTAAAACCAACAGATTGTTCTTGGATCTTGCCATACTTAATCAACAAGTGACTGGATAGACTCAAACAGTCAAATTTACAGCACATGAGGTTAAATCTCCCATTGTGCCAGTTCCAGCTCTACAACTAGACCTGTCTACCATGCTCCTCCCCCACATCCTTTTATATTGTTTATTTTCAAATATTTATCCCATTCCCTTGTAAACAGGGATACCTCAATGGTCACTTGTGGTAAAGTATTCGATGTTCTAATAACCCTCTGCATGCAAAATGTCCTCTCACTCTCGCTTAGTTCTTCTGGTGATGATCCTGAGCTTGTGTTCCCTTGTTGGCGACGAGCCCCTGTTGAGTTATTGGATGCCCCAATATGACTTTTGAAGAACAAGGTGATGCTATGTCTCAAGTCGGTCAGACTGGAGTGACCAAGCATTCGCACATCTGAACAAGTGTGAACTTGGGAAGGTCATTCCTACTGGGGTCAAAATTTTCTGGTATGTTTTCCTCAAGTGTTTTGGGGAATGGCCCAATAACACTTACACTAAAACTTTAATAATTTAGGTTTTATTTTATTATTAAAAGGACAAGCAAAGTAATATGTAGGAGATATGTCAGTGTGAATGTACAGGAATGTGTACATGGTGTGTGTATGTGTATCTAGGAACAGGTCTGTGGTGTGCCAATGTGTGTATGTGTTTACACATATCTAGGGCCATGTATATGGTATACAGGTTGTGTGTGTGTATATCTAGGAATATGTATGTGGGGTATGATGTGTGTATCCATCCAGGAATGGGCAGGTGTGTACGCTCTGGGTGTACATCCAGTAACGCGCAGGGACTTTCCACTCTGGGTGTATATTCAAGAATGTCACACTCGGGGAACATCTCAGGAATAGTGATCATAGTATTGTGAGTTTAGATTAGTTATGGAGAAGGATGAGGAACAATCTAGAATAAAAATACTTAACTGGAGGAGAGCTAATTTCAGTGAATTGAGGAGGGATCTGACCTGGGTAAATTGGAGTCAAAGCCTGGTAGGCAGAAATGTAATGGAGCAATGGGTGGCTTTTACAGAGGAGATGGTTCGAGTACAGTCTAGGTACATTCCCACAAGGAGGAAATGGAGGGCAACAAAAGCTAGAGCTCCCTGGGTGACAAAGGAGTTAGAGAGTTTGATGAAGCAGAAAAAGGGCCCATATGACAGATGTCAGCTTGACAATACAAGGGAGAATCAGGCTGAATATAAAAAGTACAGAGGAGAAGTGAAAAAGGAAATGAGGGGCAAAGAGACAGTATGAGAATAGATTGGCGGCTAACATAAAAGGGATATTAACAGTAAAAGGGTTGCCTGAGGAGTGGTGGGGCTGATTAGGGACCAAAATGGAGATCTATTGGTAGAGGCAGTAGAGGCAGAAGGCATGGCTGAGGTACTAAATGAGTACATTTGCATCAGTGTTTACCAAGGAAGAGGATTTTGCCAAAGCTACGGTAAACGAGGAGGTTGCCGGGATACTGGATCAGATAATAGATAAAGAGGAGGTACTAGAAAGGCTGGCAGTACTTAAAGTGGATAAGTCACCCAGTCTGGATGGGACGCATCCTAGGTTGCTGAGGGAAGTAAGGGTAGAAATTGTGGAGGTGCTGGCCACAATCTTCCAATCCTCCTTAGATACAGGGGTGGTGTCAGAGGACTAGAGGATTGCAAATGTTACACCCTTGTTCAAAAAAGGGGAGAAGGATAAACCTGGCAATTACAGGCCAGTCAGTTTAACGTCAGTGGTGAGGAAGCTTTTAGAAACAATAATCTGGGAGAAAATGAACAGCCACCTAGACAAGCATGGACTAATAAAAGAGAGCCAGCATGGATTTGTTAAATCATATTTGACTAAATTGGTTGAGTTTTTTGATGAGGTAACAGTGAGGGTGGATGAGGGCAGTGCAGTTGATGTTGTGTATATGGATTTTCAAAAGGTGTTTGAAGTACCCCATATTAGGTTTGTTAGCAAAACTAAAGCCCATGGGATAAAAGGGGCAGTCGCAGCATAGACACAAAATTGGCTAAGGGACAGAAAATATAGTTGTGGTGAATGACTGACTGTTTTTCAGACTGGAGAGAGGTATAGAATGGTGTTCCCCAGGGTTCAGTACTAGGACCATTATTGTTTTTGATGTACATTAATGACTTGGACTTGGAGGTACAGGGCACTATTTTGAAATTTGCAGATGACATGAAACTTGGAAGTGCAGTAAAAAGTGTGGAGGATAGTGATAGACTTCAAAAGGACATAGGCAGGCTGGTGGAATGGGCAGAAACATGGCAGATGAAATTCAATGCAGAAAAGTGTGAGTTAATACATTTCGGTGGGAAGAATGAGGAGAGACAATACAAGCTAAATGGTACCAGAAGAGGAAGACCTTGGGGGTGTTTGTGCGCAAATCTTTGAAGGTGGCAGGACAGGTTAACAAAGCAGTTAATAAAGCATATGGGATCCTGGGCTTTATAAATATGGGATCCTGGGCTTTATAAATATGGGATCCTGGGCTTTATAAATAGAGGCCTAGAGAACAAAAACCAGGAAATGATGCTAAACCTGTATAAAACATTTGCCTGACCCAGTTGGAGTAGTGTGTCCAATTCTGGGCACCACACTTTAGGAAGGATGTGAAGGCTAGAATGGTTCCAGTGATGAGGGATTACAGTTATGTGGATGGACTGGAGAAGCTAGGATTGTTCCCCTTAAGAGCAGAGAAGGCTAAGAGGAGATTTGATAGAGGTGTTTAAAATCATGAGTTTAGTTGGAGTAAATAAAGAGAAACTGTTTCCAATGGCTGAAGGGTCAGTAACAAGAGGACGCAGATTTAAGGTGATTGTTCATGTTGCCTCTGGTTCTTTTGACAATGTTCCCCCTAATTTCTTTTGGGTGCACTGCCCCTTTAAGGGGCTGCGCGGCCCATTCACAGATTCGCACATGCGTGAAATTTAACTTTATAAAAGTTAGTCCCAGGCTGAGAGCTGCGTGGCCGCGCAGCTTAGAGGGAACGTTGGACATGAGGGAAAACTTTTTTATGCAGCGAGTGGTTAGGATTTGGAAGGCACTGCCTGATAGGCTGGTGGATACAGATTCAATAGTAGCCTTCGAAAGAGAATTGGATAAATACTTGAAGGAGATAAATTTCAGGGATATGGGGCAAGAGCCTGGTTGTGGGACTAACTGGATGCTCTTCAAAAGAGCCGGCGCAGACTCGCTGGGCTGAATGGCCTCCTTCTGTGCTGTACTATTCTGTGATTCTATGTGCAGGGGTTGTACACTCTGGTGGTATATCCAGGAAGTTGTACAATCTGGAGTTATATCTAGGGTGGTGTGCAGGAACAGCTGGATTTGTCGTGACGCATGATTCAAACGCAGCAAATATAGATATCATTTCCTCTTCCATAGGGAGCTACACAACTAACGTGGTTACAAATCACAGTCAATACTTCACAGCTGAATAGTTTCATACTACAGCTGTGATATAAAATCTAAAAATCTGTTCACATTTATTGTTTGGATTTGATTTTAGTAGGGACTATGGTAAACAGTGTGTTTTGACACTTATATTTTGTTTGAAGTGCCTTTCGATATGAACATTCTATTAGCGATCCTAGGCAGCACCATATATTTTAAAACTTGTTATGAAGCTGCTTTTAATCCCCAGCTCTCCGACTCATCACCAACTATCTAAATATCTAACTATCACAGCAACAAAAACACATTTTAACAATGGCAGTATTTTTTTAAATTCATACTTAGCTTGCAAAAAATAGAAAGAAAGAACTTGCATTTATAAAGCTACTTTCACAATCTCAGGACGTCCGAAAGCACTTTACAGCCAATTAAGTATTTTTGAACTGCAGTCACTGTTGTAATGTAGGAAATATGGCAGCCAATGTGCGCACAGCAAGCTCCCGCAAACAGCAATGTGTTAATGATCAGATCATCTGTTTTTTTTTAGTGATGTTGGTGGAAGGATAAATATTGGCCGGGACACCACATGAACCATCCAATCGAATCCAGCTCGATCCCCATACTCTTCAATATTCCTCTCTTTCACGCAACTATCTTAACTCTCTTTTCAAAGAACTTATGGACTGCTTCAACAAAGGTGGCAGAGAAATTACCTTCAGTTTTTGTGCAAATTTTTTTTCTAGCCTCCCCTTTTAATTCTCTTTGTGGTTATCTTAAATTTGGAGCCCCCATATTAACATATTACTCAACCAGTGGAAACAATCCACCACGACTCAGCTTATCAAAACACTTCGAGCTTAAAGATCTCTATCCATCACCTCTTAGCTGTACTAGAAAAATCTCCATCTTAACCAGAGACTGGTGGATCTCTCATGGTGCTGTTTACAGAGAGTGGGGGCGGGGGGGGTGGCAAAGCTGGCCTGAAACTGGGGTACAAACGGGAAGTCTTGGTGATGCTCAGGAGTTGGAAACGCCACCAGCAGAAAGGACTAGTTTGCTGGTGGTAGGGGATGCTTGGCAATTCATAATTGGTTTCCGGTTCGGCAGTCTGATTGGTCAAAAGGATCTATGACCTCGCACAGATACAAGGCTTGTAATAACAGTCCTTTCTAAAGGAGTTGATCAGTGCACTGTTGACTCTTTGTACTTGTTATATAGTGTACGAGAGCATAGGCCTTACACTAAACATCCGTAAGACAAAGGTCCTCTAGCAACCTGCCCCCGCCACACAGTACTGCCCCCCGATTATCAAAATCCACAACAAGGCCTTGGACAACGTGGACCACTTTCCATACCTCGGGAGCCTACTGTCAACAAGGGCAGTGTTGAGTTTGGTTTCAATTGCAGTTATACTGAATAACAGGACACAGACTACAGAAGTAAGTAAACAGGTCTTTAGTGATTGAGGGTCAGGGCTGAACTGGGATACACTTTACTCTGCAGGGTTTATATACCGGTGTGGTCACCACCGGTACTACAATGTACAGGAGCCATCAAAAAGTAGTCCATCACCTTAAGGTATCCTCTTAAGGTGGTACAGGTTACATACACTACAGGCAGACGTCAATGACGAAGTCCAATACTGCCTTCAGCGTGCCAGTGCAGCCTTCGGTCGCCTGAGGAAGAGAGTGTTTGAAGACCAGGACCTCAAACCCGGCACTAAGCTCATGGTCTACAGAGCAGCAGTGATACCCGCCCTGCTGTATGCCTCAGAGACATGGACCATGGACAGCAGGCACCTCAAAGCACTGGAGAGGTACCATCAACGCTGCCTCCGCAAGATCCTGCAAGTCCATTGGCAGGATAGGCACACCAATGTCAGTGTTCTTGCTCAGGCGAACATCCCCAGCATCGAAGCTTTGACCACGCTCAATCAGCTCTGATGGACGGGTCACATTGTCCGCATGCCCGATACGAGGCTCCCAAAACAAGCGCTCTACTCGGAGCTCCGGCACGGCAAGAGAGCCCCAGGTGGACAGAGGAAATGCTTCAAGGCCACCCTCAAAGCCTCCTTGAAAAAGTGTAACATCCCCATCGACACCTGGGATTCCCTGGCCCAAGACCGCACAAAGTGGAGGAGAAGCACCCGGGAAGGCGCCGAACACCTCTAGTCTCTTCGCCGGGAGCAAGCGGAAGCCAGGCGCAGGCAGTGCATGTCAACCCAAGCACCTCGCCCACCTGCCCCTTCAACCACCGTCTGCCTCACCTGTGACAGAGTCTGTAGGTCCCGCATTGGACTCATCAGTCACCTGCAAACTAATTTTTAATGTGGAAGCAAATCATCCTCGGTTCCGAGGGACTGCCTAAGAAGAAAAGAATATATAGCAGAGCTTTTCTTCGAAGGTTCCACCCTCAAAGTAGTAGGCCGAGAATGTCAGTAGAAATAGTGAAATCTTTACATCGAGGGTTATCCTGGAATCTTTGCACTTGCTGCAGTTTGTGTACAAGAAGCTGTATAAAAGAGCCAGAGATTTCTGTCGGCAGTTGTCTTTTTGATAGTAAAAATTTCCTCTCGTAAGTACTTCAGGAAACCATATTACTCTCCAGAGCTTTGGTTGGCTTGTTTATAATTAAGAAAGCGTTTCAAATAGGAAATACTTTCCCACAATGAAATCACCACATCTAAAATAGTCAATGTGATACGGCCTAGTCCTTGAGAAGCAAACAATGAACCAAACTCTCGCAAAGAAACTCTAGACACACTGCAGGACAGCTGAATGGAAACAATAGTGACTTTAATTAGATCTGGATTCCTCGCTACTGGATGGAACGAGTGCTCCAATTGGCTATCAAACGGACACTAATCACGGGTAGAGTTTCCGCACTATTCAGTTTCACACTGTTAGAAACAGTCCATTCATCGCCATAGTGGTGATTATGCTGTAACTCGTAACCTTGAGCAGGTTGGAGCTTGGGGCGATTATACACTGTGGACGTGTTAGTGTAAAACAGATTCATGTAGCAATAACTCAACGTGTTAATTAATCATTCCAGTAACACGGAACTTTAGTCAGCAATTAAAATGGAAAATTTGAGTCATTGGCATATGAAGAGTTAAACATCAAAGAGCTTACGATAGTAATTGATCCAGAGCAGTTCAAGACTACGAGGGCTTTTGATAAGGTAAATGGGGGGAAATTATTTCCACTGATCAGTGAGTTGGGATCTAGAGGGTATAAACATAAGATCATCACCCAAAAGAATGAAGGGAGACGTTAGGGGAATTTTTTAGATGGTTGTTATGATGCCTGACCAGAAGCAGAATCTGTAATCGCTTTAAGTGGCTAAATTTTGAAGAAGAAAATTGTAAAAAGGAAAGGGTCGGGAAATGGGACTGTGGGATAGTCCTTTCAGAGAGCTGGCACAGACATGATGGGATGAATGGCCTCCTGCTGCACTGTAAAATTCTACGATTCTACTTGTAATTTCTCATCTTTTTAGGTCGCGTTGTGAATCTGGACTAGAAACGAAGTAGCTGGGTGGGTGGGAACTGTTCGCAACCCAGCAGTAGCTGCTAGTGTGCCAAGTTATGGAAAATAAATGTGTAGCTCTCAGAATTATCAGCACTTTCTCAACTTTAAAAGTAGCATCATTCTGTGCCAAGATGTTCTGAGAAGGCAGCCATTAATCTGCTTTAAAGGATTACTGACTAATCCAATTACCCAGTTTGATGGCAATTTTTTTTTTTCTGCCTGTAATATAATTTCAGGTACTGTAATGCGTTTACTAAATACAGTTTCTTCTATTAATGTGTAGTTGAGCAAAATGAACCGCTCCCAGGGGGCCTATTTTAACCCTCCCTGTCGGTCAGATGGGGAGTTACAATTGCCCAGGTTAAGTACCTGCCTGACCGATTGCAATTTTAACCTGCTCTCCTGGCGGGGTCCTTTCCTCCATATATTCATGTCGGGTCTGTTGTATCCGTGTGTTAATAGAGACACGGAAGGCAGGAGTTGGTTTCACAGGTGTTTACTGAACAAAGTCTGGAGGTGAACTAACAGATACAAGACAATATACAGGCTTATATAGCCCGAGTGGCCATTACCGGCATTACAGTACACGGGGCTCTTAAAGGCACATACACCACAATTCCTCCCCTTTTTAGACAACCAGTACATAATATTTTAAGTAATCATTAATTAACATGTTACAAGAACAATAATCTACACATTTGCTGCAGTTAATCAATTATAAGTCAGTCTCTCTGGAGGCTTCCTGACTTGGTCCGGATAACGCCTCGGTGGTGTAGTAGTTTCTGGTGGTGTAGTAGGTTCTTTTGGCAAGGCTGATTCGGCTTGAATGCCAGTGTCGGGTTCATCGGGTTCCAGTATCACCGGATCGGAGGTAGATATGGGTATCTCTACTTCATCGTTAGGCATATAGAGTTGTGGTGTAGGTTGTCCCTTTTCGGATGACTCTATGATTTGGTCAGCATGGCGCCTTATTATGCTTTCTCCGATGTCCACGGTATACATCAGCGGTCCTAGTTGTGTGCAGATAGTTCCAGGCTGCCATTTCTCGGTACGGTAGTCCCGGGCCAAAACTTGTTGACCTATCTGGAAGGTTCTAGTTGGCCTTTCATTCATGCCTTGAAATTGCCGGTTCTCCACGTCCCTTCTGATGTTTGGCTTGATCAAATCCAGCCGGCATCTTAGGCTTCTATTGAAGAACATCATGGCGGGAGTTTGGTTTGTAACCACATGTGTTGCATTCCTGTATGCAAACAAGAAGTTATCTACCTTCTGTTGTAGATTTATGTCTTCATTACCCATGGCCTTTATGGCCTTCTTGAAGGTCTGGACAAACCTTTCAGCCAATCCATTGGTGGCGGGATGGTATGGGGCGGACGTGTAGTGCTTAACCCCATTGTTTTTTAACAACTTCCTGAATTCTTCGGACACAAATTGCGGTCCATTATCAGAACAGATCTGTTCAGGCAGCCCATTCCTGGCAAATATGGCCCTTAATACTGTGATGGTTTTTTCCGTGGTGGTGGAGGACATCTTTATTACCTCCGGCCACTTGGAGTGTGCATCAACCGCGATTAAGAACATTGAGTCCATAAATGGACCAGCAAAGTCGATGTGTACCCTTTGCCATGGAGATGAGGGCCACTCCCATGGATGTAGAGGGGCTTGTGGTGGGGCGTTTTGGACCTTCTGGCATCCTAGGCAGCTCTTGGTCATTTCTTCGATGTCTCCATTGATACCTGGCCACCACACAAACGCTCTGGCTAGATTCTTCATTTTCACTCCACCCAGATGCCCCTCGTGAAGCTCCTTTAGCACTTTATCCTGGAGTTTGGGTGGAATCACCACTCTGGATCCACACATCAAGGTTCCTCGGCACACTGACAGCTGTTCTCTTCTTTGCGAGAATGCTGGCAACAGTGGTTCGCCATGTGCTGGCCATCCCTTCACCGTTAAATCGTAGACTCGTAAGAGAGTTGGGTCATTTCTCGTTTCCTTTTCAATGGCAGAATTTGTTACTGGTAGACATTCCACTATGGTTGAGTGAAACATCTCCACTGGGTCTGCTGTAGGTGCCTCTTCTACCGTTGGCAACGGTAGGCGCGATAAACCGTCAGCATTCCCATGCTGTTTTGATCCTTTGTATTCTATGTCATATTGGTGTGCCCCTAGGAAAAGGGACCACCTCTGTAGCCTTTGCGCTGTCATAATGGGAACACTCTTTTTAGGGTTGAATATGGAGACGAGGGGCTGATGGTCAGTCAACAAGGTAAATTTTTGTCCGTGTAGGTAATGGTTGAATTTCTTCACTTCCCATACCAGGCTGAGTGCTTCCCTGTCAATCTGGGCATAGTTACGCTCAGCTGAGTTCAATGAGCGTGACGCAAAAGCTATTGGCCGCTCCGAGCCATCAGGGAATCTATGCGATAATACCGCTCCTACCCTGTAAGGGGATGCATCGCACACCAGTCTGATTGGCAGTGATGGGTTGTAATGAGCCAAAACTTCCTTGGACGTGATCAAGCCTTTGCATTTATGGAAGGCACGTTTACAGTCTTCGCTCCATTTCCAAATTACTCCTGTTTGTAACAGTTAGTTAAGAGGGTGCAGAAGAGTTGACAAGTTCGGTAAAAATTTATGATAGTAATTTATCAATCCCAGGAACGACCTTAATTGTGAGACATTTTCAGGTGCTGGGGCTTTTATGACCGCTTCAATTTTTTCAGGTGACTTATGCAACCCTTCCTCGTTAATTATGTGGCCACAATATGATATTTGTTTCTGGAAAAATTCGCACTTGGGGCGATTTGCTCGTAGGCCCCGTTCTCTCAGCCTAGTGAGCACCTGCTCCAAATTGGCAAGGTGCTCGTTGTCGTTTTCTCCTGTTACAAGGATGTCGTCTAGGTAGCATTGAGTCCCCGGAATCCCTTGGAGGACTTGCTCCATAGCTCTTTGCCAGATAGCTGGAGCTGATGCTACTCCGAAAACCAGTCGATTGTACTGGTACAGGCTTTTGTGTGTATTTATCGTGAGATACTTTTTAGAGGCCTCCTCAACCTCCATCTGTAGATATGCCTGTGCCAAGTCAATTTTGGTGAAACGTTTCCCTCCGGATAGTGAGGCGAAAATGTCTTCTATCCTCGGCAGAGGATACTGTACCGTGTAAAGGACCGGGTTTACAGTCACCTTGAAGTCTCCACAGATGCGAATTTTTCTTTGTTCTTCGGATTTATCATTATTCAACGTTTTCTTCATGACCGGGACGATGGGTGTTGCCCACTCGCTCCAATCTATCTTGGATAATACGCCTGCCTTTTCCAAATTCTCCAGCTCTGCCTCGACTGCTGGACGAATTGCGTATGGCACCGGCCTTGCCTTTAAAAAACTTAGGAATTGCCGCATCTTCCACTTTTATTGAGGCGGTGATGCCTTTCAAGGTTCCTAGTTTCTGTTGAAACACTTCCTTGGCGTTGGCCAAGATGTCTTTTAATCGTTCAGGTATGACGTCGTCATCATTTTTTTTCTTACTGTTCGCGGTCAGTGCCTGAATGGAGTGCCAGTCTAAACGTATCTTCCTGATCCATTCACGTCCCAACAGCGGTGGACCACCATCTTGTAGAACGTATAAATAGAACTTCTGTATTTCCTTGTCGTTGTATACAACAGGCACCCTTATTTTCCCTTTGGGGTATACTTTGTGCCCCGTATATGTCTTCAAGATAATGGATGTGTCTTTCAAAGGTATATGCGGAAATAGCCGCTCGTAATCCCGTCGACTTATGACGGTCAGAGCTGATCCTGTATCTAGCTCCATTTTAACTGGGGACCCCGCTATCGTGAGGGTAACCCAAATGGTCTGGTAATCTTCTTTGGCAATTACATTATGTAATTTGAGACAGCTTAGTCTCTTGTTTCCGGAGTCGCTATCGCTCTTCTGGTCTTCGGAGCTACTGTCCGTCATCATTTGTACCTTTCTGTACTTTTCCTTCTGGATTTTTTTCCTGTCTCTGGATTTTTTGTGTCCAGATCGGCATACACGTGCAATGTGTCCAATCTTTCCGCATTGCCTGCATGCTTTGTCCTTGAACCAGCAGTCCCTCTGGTCATGGGTGGATCTGCCGCAGCGATAACATCTCTCGAAACCGTGTGTCATTTCATGGGTGCCGAAGTCCTGTGTCTTTTGCTGTATCTCTGCAGCTCCTCTTGCGGCTGCTTCGTATGGTACAGCCATACTGAAAGCCTTGTCCAGCGTCAAATCTTTCTCAGAAAGTAGCCTTTTCTGTGTTCCTTCACTTAGGAGACTGCAGACGAATTTGTCTCGAAGAGAATCTGCCAGTCCTGCCCCGAATTGGCAGTGCTTTGATAGCTTCCTTAATTCGGTGAGGTAATCAGCGTTACTTTCATTCTTGTGCTGATTCCTCTTGAAGAATTTGAACCGTTCCGCTATCAGCAGCGGTGTTGGGTTTAAGTGCTCCTGTAGGGTATCAACAATCTCCTTAAAATTCTTGTCCTTTGGTTTGGCTGGAGTGATTAAGTTTCGTAACAGCCCGTATGTCCTTGCGCCCATTAGATTTAGAAGTACTGATGCCTTTTTATCATTTTCTTTTCTATTTGCTGTGCAATATACCTCCACTCTTTCCACATATGTGGTCCAATCCTCTATATCGTTATCGAAAGCATTAACATTGCCAGCCTTAGGCATCCTGAAAAAAAAAATGGCGCCTCCCGCGCTTTCCTTTCTTCCCTGCAGAAAAAAAATGGCGTTTCCCGCCGCTGCTGCTGCTGACAATGCTGTTTTCCGCGGTTTTTATTTACAGGTGGAGACTCGTTCCCGCCGGACTCCCTGGGACTTTTCCCTCCCTCCGCTTGGTCCGAACGCCAACCTGCTTTGCAGCGTTGGCTGCCTCCCGAGTGCTCCCCCCTTTTGTCTCTGTTTGCCTCCGCCTTCGCTGCTTGGCCCCGCTGCAGAGCCAGCTGATGGAGCCGCCGCCCAGGAAGGATTATTGCAGTACCTGCCACCAGCTCGGCTAGCTGGTGAAACCACAGTTTTTTTTTTCTTCTTTCTTGCTTTTCTTCGACTTTCGTCTGAGGAATCGATCTCCTTGAGGTGCTGCTGAATTGCAGGTAAGTCCGTTTCCAATTCATCGCCACTGTGTTAATAGAGACACGGAAGGCAGGAGTTGGTTTCACAAGTGTTTACTGAACAAAGTCTGGAGGTGAACTAACAGATACAAGACAATATACAGGCTTATATAGCCCGAGTGGCCATTACCGGCATTACAGCACACGGGGCTCTTAAAGGCACATACACCACAGGGTTCTGACGTGTCGGGGCCAGAAGAGGTCTAAAGACGGTATTTTACTTTACACTCCTCCAGGCCTCACGAGGAAAGCTTAGACTTACTTCCCTGACACAGATTCGAACCCCACCCCCCCCACCCTCATCTTCCCGATTGTGAGACCCCACTGGGATGGCCCTGGCTGCTGATCCCACCACTTACCTGGTCTCAGCAAGTGGCCTCTTGGCTGCTTCTGCCAAAGGATGAGAATGAGGCCTGGAGTTAAAATACTTCAGGGGCCTAATTTCTAGAGCAACGGATGAGTTTTTAAACTCGCACTTGCTCACTCACTGGAAGCTGACCCGAACTTGTAATCAGGGCCAGGTTTCAGTGCTGTTGAAAATTAATGTTGGCCCTGAAATGCAATGGCTGGTGAGTTTCTGATCTCTAGCTGGCAGAAGGTGCTGAGGCTAGGCACTTCCCTCTTTGGTGAGTCAAATCCGGTATCTCCCAGGCAACGACTGAAGAGCCTCTAAGGGAGCAGGTTGATTACCGATGTGAAAGGAAGAAAGAACAAGCTTGCATTTATATAGCGCCTTTCACGACCTCTGGATGTGCCAAAGTGCTTCACAGCCAATTAAATACTTTTCACGTGTAGTCATAAGAACATAAGACTTAGGAGTAGGCCATTCGGCCCCTCGAGCCTGCTCTGCCATTCCATAAGATCATGGCTGATCTTCCACCTCAACTCCACTTTCCTGCCCTATCCCTTGATTCCTCTGGAGTCCAAAAATCTATCAATCTCAGCCTTGAAAATACTCAATGACTGAGCAGTCACAGCACTTTGGGGCAGAGAATTCTAAAGATTGACAACCCTCTGAGTGAAGAAATTCCTCCTCATCTCAGTCTTAAAAGGCCAGCCCATTATCCTGAGACTATGCCCCCTAGTTCTAGACTCTCTCGCCAGGGGAAATAATCTCTCAGCATTTATCCCCTTCAGAATCTTGTATGTTTCAATGAGATCACCTCTCATTCTTCTAAATGCCAGAGAGTATAGGCCCATTTTACACAATCTCTCATCATAGGACAACCCTCTCATCCCAGGAATCAGTCTAGTGAACCTTCATTGCACACCCTCTTAAGGCAAGTATATCCTTCCTTAAATAAGGAGACCACACAGTACTCCAGGTGTGGTCTCACCAGAGCCCTGTACAATTATAGCAAGACTTCCTTACTCTTAGCCTTTACTCTAAGGGGATTGCAGTATAACATACCATTTGCCTTCCTAATTGCTTGCTATACCTGCAGCTAACTCTGTGTTTATTGTACTAGGACACCTAAATCTCTCTGAACACCAACATTTAATAGTTTCTTACCATTTAAAAAATATTCTGTTTTTCTATTCTTCCTACCAAAGTGAATAACCTCACATTTCCCCACATTATACTCCATCTGCCACCTTATTGCCCACTCACTTAACCTGTCTATCCCTTTGCAGGCTCTTTGCGTCCTCCTCACATCTTACTTTCCCACCTAACTTTGTCTCATCAGCAAACTTGGATACATTGCACTCAGTCCCTTCATCTAAGTCATTAATATAGATTGTAAATAGCTGAGGCCCAAGCACTGATCCTTGCGGCACCCTACTAATTACAGCCTGCCAATCTGAAAAATGACCCGTTTATCCCTACTCTCTGTTTTCTGTCTATTAATTAATCCTCTATCCTTGCTAATACATCACCCCCAACCCCATGAGCCCTTATCTTGCTTAACAACCTTTTATGTGGCACCTTATCGAATGCCTTTCGGAAATCCAAATATACTACATCCACTGGTTCCCCTTTATCTACCCTGTTAGTTACATCCTCAAAAAACTCTAATAAATTTGTCAAACATGATTTACCTTTCATAAAACCATGTTGACTCTGTCTCATCATATTATGATTTTCTAAGTACCCTGGTACCACTTCCTTAATACAGGAAACTTTGTGCTATCCGGCACCGACTGGACCGAGCTGTCGCCATTCCCTCAAAACTGCCGGACACACCAGTGTTAATGTTGAAGCATACGGAGCTTTTCATCTCCGTATCTGACAACAAACACTGTTGCTTAGCAACAGCTTCTAAACAGTCAGCCAGTACCTTGGAAGCGGTTGCTAAGCTACAGAGACTTTGCAGAGCCTGACTGTTGGAAAAAAAAAAGCCACGAGAAGAAAAAAAAGCCACGAGAAGAAAAAAAACCTAACAAAATGGCTCCTGATTTTTGCCGGTGGCTCAAGCTTGCCGGACATTTAGCCTCCGGATAACACACAATTTCCTGTAATGGATTGCAGCATTTTCCCGACAACTGATGTCAGGCTAACTGGCCTGTAGCTCCCTGTTTTCTCTCTCCCTCCTTTCTTGAATAGCGAGGTTACATTTGCTACCTTCCAATCCATTGGGTCCGTTCCTGAATCTGGGGAATTGTAGAAGATCACAACCAATGCATCCACTATCTCTGCAGCCACCTCTTTTAGAACTCTAGGATGTAGGCCATCAGGTCCAGGAAATTTGTCGGCTTTTAGTCCCATTAGTTTCTCAAGTAATTTTTCTCTACTGATATTAATTACTTTAAGTTTCTCACTCTCATTAGCCCCTTGGTTCCCCACTATTTTTGGTATACTTTGTGTCTTCTACTGTGAAGACATATACAAAATATTTGTTTAAAGTCTCTACCATTTCCTTGTTCCCAATATAATTTCTCCTGTCTCAGCCTCTAAGGGACCAACGCTTACTTTTGCTACTCTCTTGATTTTTACATATTTGTAGAAGCTTTTACAATCTGTTTTTATATTTCTTGCTAATTTAGTCTCATTCTATTTTCTCCCTTTTGATCAATTTTTGGTCATCCTTTGCTGGTTTCTAAACCTCTCCCAGTCAGGCTTACATTATAAGCCTCTTTTAATCTAATATACTATCCTTACTTCTTTAGTTAGCCACAGATAGATCACTTCCTGTGGAGTTTTTATTTCTCAATGGAACGTATATTCGTTGAGAATTTTGCAATATTTCTATAAATGATTTGCCACTGCTTATCTACTGTCATACCTTTTTAATCTAATTTCCCAATCTACCTTAGCCAGCTCGCCCCACATACCCATGTAATTGGCTTTGTTTAAGTTTAAGACTCTAGTGTCGGACTTAAGAATGCCACTTTCAAACTCAATGTGAAATTCTATCATATGATCACTCTTCCCTAGATGATCCTTTACTATGAGATGACTAATAAACCCTGTTGTAATGTAGGGTAAGGCGGCACCCATTTTGCACACAGCAAGATCCCACAAACAGCAGTAAGATAAATGACCAGATAATTTTTTTTGTGATGTTCGTTCAGGGATAAATATTGGTCAGGACACTGAAGAATTCCCCATCTCTTTGAATACTGCCATGCGATCTTTTACATCCACCCAGGAAAGCTGACGGGGCCTCAATTTAATGTTTTGTTCGAAAGACGGTGCAGCACTCCCTCACTGGAGTGTCAGCCTGGATTACATGCTCAAGTCTCTGGAGTGAGACTTGAACCCACAACCTTCTGACTCAATGGCAAGAGTGTTACCACTGAGTCACAACTGACATCAATGAGCAGCAAACCTGAGGATTGGGAGCAGTTTAGGATTCAGCAAAGGAGGACAAAGGGATTAATTAAGAGGGGGGAAATAGAGTATGAGAGTAAGCTTGCAGGGAACATAAAAACTGACTGTAAAAGCTTCTATAGATATGTGAAGAGAAAAAGATTGGTGAAGTCAAGTGTAGGTCCCTTGCAGTCAGAATCAGGGGAATTTATAATGGGGAACAAAGAAATGGCAGACCAATTAAATACATACTTTGGTTCTGTCTTCACAAAGGAGGACACAAATAACCTCCCAGAGATGTCGGGGAACATAGGGTCTAATGAGAGGGAGGAACTGAAAGAAATCAGTATTTGTAGGGAAATGGTGTTAAGGAAATTGACGGGACTGAAGGCCGATAAATCCCCAGGGCCTGATAATCTACATCCTAGGGTACTTAAGGAAGTGGCCCTAGAAATAGTAGATGCATTGCTGGTCATCTTCCAAAATTCTATAGATTCTGGAACAGTACCTGTTAAGTCTGTGAGTTGTTCAAGTAATTAATACTCAGACTTAATCAGTAACAATAAAACAGGTCTTTACTGGTTGGAGGTCGGGACTATTCTGAATACAAGATTACTGCACAGTGCTTATATACCGGTGTGTTCACCCCCGGTATTACGTCTACAGCAGCCTGAGAAAGTAGTACATCTCTTAAGGTGGAACAGGCTTAAGCTCTCTTAAGGTGGAACAGGTTACATACACAACACTCCTCCCTTCTTAGCTTTATAGTCATCCCCCCCATTTAACATAACGTAATAACATATATACATATATAACTTCATGTTTAACGTAACATATCACAGATTCAGTCTCTGCGGAAAACAGTTCACAGATTCAATCTCTGTGGTGTAGTCGGTTCACGTTACTCATTCAATAGTCCTTTCATGGATTTAACAGCTTGAACTTCCGAACTGATTTGGCTCCGTTCGGAGGGACCACGTGTGTGATCTGGTAGAGGTGATAATGGTTCAGATGGGTCATCTTCTGTTTTTACTTTTCCTTTTCTGCTTCTTGGAGACTCTCTGGGCTCCATTGTCAGCTGCCAGCTGCATGCGCAGTTCCTCCTTCTCTTCCTCCTTTTTTTGTAGTAGAGCCACCTTCTCCCGATGTTCCGTAGACTTTCGGTGCTCCTCCATGATTTCTGTATGGTGGGAGTCGAAGTTACAAGTTGGGCAGGACAGGACATAGTAATATTCGGAGTCGTCCGACAGGTCAGCGAGAGGGTCGTCTATTTCCTCCATACCCAGCTGGACGTTAGCCAGCTCTTGTTCCAAATCCAGACATCTTTCCTGAAGAGACTTCTTCATGTGTACCTCTGCCTCCAGCTTTTTCTGGGCTTTCAGCAAGTCGTTTACTAGTGACCTCATTTGTGATTTTAATACTTCAACTTCCTTTGGAGATTGATTGATCGGACTATGCAATCCCTCTACCGGAGCAGCTGTTTCAGCGGTCTGTTGTTCTACATTGACGTGAGTCAGCGTACTTTTGGCATCCAATGGCTGCTCTGTTGCAGTCGTTTCAGTCTGTGTCATCACATCAGCCATCTCAATGACTTTTGAGAGCTCCGAACCTTTTTCCTTTGAAGCTCGCAGCTCGTGTTCAAGTTTTTCCCATTTCAGAGTCTTGTCCCTCAGCATATGAAGGAGTTGGCTGACCGTTAACTCTTCTGACACCAGATTATGGCACGCACCTTCAGAACCTGAATCAGCTTTGATTCGTTCGGCCTCCTCGCGCAGATGGTTGGTGTGCTCCTGCTCCATTTTCTCCATCAGTTGCTTCTGTTACCTTTCCAGATTCTCCCACTCTGTAACAAAGAACTTTTTTATTTCATTCATCTCTTGCTCAAAACGGCGAATCATTTGTTCTAATTGCTGTTGTAGTTTGAAATGGAGTTGAGTTTGAGCCCAGTGTCCCTCAAAAATGTGCATATCAGTAGACTTGACAGACTCAGAATTCTCTGTTAAACTATGTTGTTGTTGCTCAGTGGAATTCTGTGCTGAAACTTTGTCTTTTGCACATGGGTTGGTCTTACCATCATCAGTTCTAGAGTCTGGGCTGATTATCTGCACCGAGTTCTCACTCTTTATGGCTTTTAGCGAATGCCAGTCCATATTTATGTTTCTAAACCACTCCCGGCCTAGTAGTGGTGGACCTCCCTCCGGTAGCACATATAAGTCCATTATTTGACTTCCTTCGCCCTTGTTGGCCACTGCAACCTTTATTGTCCCGATGGGGTACGCTCTCTGCCCCGTGTAGGTTGTCAATATAATCTCCGTATCCTGTAGGGGAATATGTTGGAATAACCTTCTGTAATCTTTCTTATTCATGACCGACAATGCCGATCCAGTGTCCAATTCCATTTTTATTTGGACTCCTTCTATCTGAAGAGTAACCCAAATTGTCTGGAGGTCTGCACCCTTACCAGCGTTGAGTACTCTTAAGCTAGCCAGTTCATTACAGCTTAAACTAGCCAGTTCATTACTGCTAGCGTCTGAATCGGACTCCTGTTCGGTCACCTTGTGTACCTTTGCGTATTTTCCTTGCGGTGACTTCTTGTTGCTGGTCTTCTTCCCTGACCTGCATACTCTAGCTATATGTCCAAGCCTACCACAAGTTCTACATTCTTGGTTTTTAAACCAACACTGGTTCTGATCATGCGTTGTCTTTCCACAACGATATCATTTGCCAGAACTCTCACCCAATTTGTGTGCACTGAGCTCCGGTGACCGTAGCTGCATTACTGCCGTGCCTCTCGCTGCGGCTTCGTGTGCTGCTTCCATAGTGACCGCCTTCTCAAGCGTCAGCTCATTCTCCTCGAGCAGTCGCTTTTGTGTATCCTGTTTAAATAAACCACACACAAATTTGTCTCGTAGTGCATCTGTCAGTCCCGTTCCAAACTGGCAATATTTCGCTAATTTACGCAATTCCAGCAAATATTCAGCATTGCTTTCATGCTGTAGCTGCCTTCTGTCGTAAAATTTAAATCATTCCGCTAGCATCAGCGGCGTGGGGTTTAGATGATCTTTCAGGACAGTAACAATCTCATCGAACGTCTTATCCGCCGGTTCATCTGGTGATAACAGGTGTTTCAATTGCCCGTATGTCTTCGCACCCATTAAATTTAATAATGTTAGTGCTTTATCAGCCTCACGAATTTTATTGGCCTTACAATAATTTTTAATTCGTTCAACATATATGGCCCAATCTTCGATGTCACTATCAAAGTTGCTAATATTCCCGTGTTTAGGCATTGTAGTACTTTATCAGATTTGCAATTTCTCAGATTTTTTTTTTTTTTTACTGCTATCCAAGATGGCGGCTTCCCGCTCTTGCCGTCGTCCTCCGCCCACAAAATGGCGGTTTTCCCGCGCTTGGCGGTCTTCACCCGTCCCCCCGACGCCGTCTCCCTTCAGCCCCTGAGTGCGGCCCTTATCTTCGCCGCGATCGCCCGAGTGCGGCCCTTATCAGCGGATGCGATCGCTGGATCGCGAAGTGGCTCCCGACCGAAGCAGCTCTCGGCCCTTATCTGGAGATGCGATCGCTCTCGCGGCTCTCGGCCCTTATCAGGAGATGCGATCGCTCTGTTGAAACGCCTCCCGCTCGAAGCGGCTCTCGCGCCCTATTCCTCCGGCTCCCCCAGCCCCGTTCGTGCGGTCGACTGCCTGTCACGTCGCTGCCCGGCTCAGACAACGGCTTACCCACCACCAAGCTGGAGAAGAAGCTGACGGTCGCCGATGGAGGCTCCGAGGTCAGGATGTCTTCCAGTGGGGTGGAGAGGGTGGAAACCTCTCTGCAACGTCCTGGCTGTGGACGAAGCTGCCGTGGAGTGACTGCCGCAGGGTCCGAATCAGACTCGTCGCCAGTGTTAAGTCTGTGAGTTGTTCAAGTAATTAATACTCAGACTTAATCAGTAACAATAAAACAGGTCTTTACTGGTTGGAGGTCGGGACTATTCTGAATACAAGATTACTGCACAGTGCTTATATACCGGTGTGTTCACCCCCGGTATTACGGCTACAGCAGCCTGAGAAAGTAGTACATCTCTTAAGGTGGAACAGGCTTAAGCTCTCTTAAGGTGGAACAGGTTACATACACAACAGTACCCATGGATTGGAGGGTAGCTAATGTTACCCCACTATTCAAAAAAGGTGGTAGAGAGTAGGGAAAATGCTAGAGTCCGTTATAAAAGATAAAAACAGTGACAGGATCGGACAAAGTCAACATGGATTTACAAAAGGTAAATCGTGCTTGACTAATCTACTGGAATTTTTTGAGGATGTAACTGGTAGAATAGATAAGGCAGAACCAGTGGATGTGGTGTATTTGGATTTTCTGAAGGCTTTCGATAAGGTCGCGCATAAGAAATTAGCGTGTAAAGTTAAAGCACATGGGATTGGGGGCAAGGTACTGACTTAGATAGGGAATTGGTTGGCAGACAGGAAGCAAAGAGTTGGAATAAACAGGTCTTTTTCCGAGTGGCAGGCAGTGACTAGTGGGGTACCACTGGGATCAGTGCTAGGACCCCAGCTATTCACAATATATATTAATGATCTAGACGAGGGAACTAGATGTAATATCTCCCAAGTTTGCAGACGACACAAAGCTGGGTGTGCGTGTGTGCTGTGAGGAGGATGAAGAGAAACTCCAGTGTGATTTGGACAGGTTGGGTGATTGGGCAGATGTATGGCAGATGCAGTAAAATGTGGATAAATGCGAGGTTATCCACTTGGGTGGCAAAATCAGGAAGGCAGATTATATCAACGGCAGTAGATTGGGAGAAGGGGAAGTGCAACGAGACCTGGGTGTCCTTGTGCACCAGTCGCTGAAGGTAAGCATGCAGGTGCAGCAGGCAGTTAAGAAGGCAAATGGTATGTTGGCCTTCGTAGCGAGAGGATTCGAGTACAGGAACAAGGATGTCTTGCTGCAGTTGTACAGGGCCTTGGTGAGAACACCTTGAGTATTGTGTGCAGTTTTGGTCGCCTTATCTGAGGAAGGATGTTCTTGCCATGGCAGTCACCCATTCCCTTCCTGCCTGTGCAGCCTTCACCTGCAGTGCGACCAACTCCCTAAACGTGCTTTCCACGATGTCCTCAGCATTGCGAATGCTCCAGTATGTATCCATTTGAAGCTCCAACATCGCAATGCGGTCTGCCAGTAGCTGCAGCTGGATACACTTCCCACACACATGGTCGTCAGAGACACAGGAAGTGTCCCTGATTTCCCACATAGTGCAGGAGGAGCATACCACGGCACTGAGCTGTCCTGCCATGACTTACCCTTCAATTAATTTAAATTAACTTAAATCAAATCATTACCACCAATTACACTACAATTAAATGATATACTCAAGGGCCCTTGGTTACTAGCACTAGAAACTATAACTACAAAAAAATTAAGACCTTCTAAACTTTATAAACTATGAACCTTAACTGTCAAACTATAGAGTAGTAGAAATACTCCCTGGCCGTACTCACCCAATCAGCTGTTCCCTCCTGCCCGCGTCACGTTTTGAATCGTGACGTGGCTCTGGAACGCCGCCGCTGGTCTGCGAGATTGGTAAGCTTCTGCAAAGAAAACCCACGAACGTGAGTTTAAATACTCACTGGATCTCCGGTCTCACTGCTCCCGACACCAGCCTCTGCAAAGAAAGCCTGCGAAAGTGAGTTTAAATACTCACTGGGTCTCCGGTCTCACTGCTCCTGACACCAGCCTCTGCAAAGAAAGCCCGCGAAAGTGAGTTTAAATACTCACTGGGTCTCGTGTCTCACTGCTCCCGACACCAGCCGATGTTGGCCTTCATAGCGAGAGGATTCGAGTACAGGAGCAAGGATGTCTTGCTGCAGTTGTACAGGGCCTTGGTGAGACCACACCTTGAGTGTTGTGTGCAGTTTTGGTCACCTTATCTGAGGAAAGATGTTCTTGCCATGGAGGAAGTGCAGCGAAGATTCACCAGACTGATACCTGGAATGGCAGGAATGAGGTATGAAGCGAGATTGGGTCGATTAGGCTTATATTGAGAGGGGATCTCATTGAAACTTATAAAATTCTAACAGGACTAGACAGACTAAAGCAGGAAGGATTTTCCCGATGGCGGGGGAGTCCAGAACCAGGGGTTACAGTCTAAGGATAAGGGGTAAGCTATTTATGACAGATGAGGAGGAATTTCTTCACCCAGAGAATGGTGAACCTGTGTAATTCTCTATCACAGAAGGCAGTTGAGGCCAATTCATTAAATATATTCAAGAAGGAGTTAGATATATTTCTTAAGGCTAAAGGGATCAAGGGATATGGGGAAAAGCAGGAATTTGGATGATCAGCTGTTCTCTCATTAAATGGCAGAGAAGGCTCGAGGGGCCGAATGGCTTACTCCTGCTCCTATCTTCTATGTTTCTATGTTACCCACAGGAAAAATATGTAAAAATTCATAAAAATGGCTAAGTACATGGCATGGTGTATTTTTGCGCCGCAGAGATCGATCTTTGGCCTGTGCTGGGTGAGCTAGTCTCTGATGGGGCAGTAGTAGGGGTGCTAACATTAGCCTTCGTTTACCCAGGGTTTGGAGAGGAAATGGCAATGTGGGAGCCAGTGCCCCTTGATGGCAAGTCTATATAAGTGCCAGCAGGGTGAGGACAGGAGTGGGCTTGACTGCAATGTCGCCATGGTTACTCAGCTTACAATAATGTCCTGGCTCGTAATGCCCACTTAAGCACGATGCTTGCATTCCAGGGACAAGGGGTGAGAAATCTGAAGGGCAAAATGGAAGAAGAGAGAAAGAAAAACCACGGGGAGTGGGGTGTGGGATGGGAGGTGTAATTTTCAGCATCAGGGTGGTAATCTAGCGGAGCAAATCAGTTACCCGTTGAAGAACCCGACCGATTTTCATCCCATTGGAATCAGCGGGGTCCATGATGGGTGGATGATTCCCTCTGCCAAATTACCAGCCCCAAATTATAAAGGTGAAAATTGCCTCTCTTTATTTCATGGGGGTAGTTTTGCAAGACACTGCTGCTGACACCGAGCCTCGCTCGTACCAGGCGTGAATCAGAGAATCGGGGGCCATACTCCAAATCATGCACGCGCCTCCACATCGCCAGCAGAGCCTCCTGAAATTACCCCTCACCTTGCACATTTAAAGTGAAAATAACTATCCATAATATGAAATAACAACAGAAAATGCTGGAAAAACTCATATCTAGAAATGTATACTGCAGTGTTGAGGATGACAACTGTGCTGTTTTATTAGTGTGTTGTGCAGTTAGTGTTTTCCAAAGTGCCAGTTACGGTAAATTAATCTCATGTTCTTGGGCTATGGTATACAATGTAAAATTTTTCCTTAATGACTTCAATTGTTTTACTAAACTATGCCTCAGATGTGCAGTCTTCTGATTTAAGGTGTAATTATTTTCACTCGCTACTTGTTTTCAAAATTTTGGAAGCGGACATTATTTCAGACTACCCACGATTCTCCTAAGTTCAGCAAAGTGGAGGGTGTGTAATAATGCAGCATATCTGGGATGAACCAGTTCAGCCTTAAAGCCACTGCTTTGTGCAGCAAAAAGCGTTTAAGATAACTATCAGGAAAGACTGAACCGGTTGGGGTGCTTTTCTCTAGATAAGAGAAGACTGAGAGGTGACGTGATAGAGGCCTTTAAAATTATGAAGGGGTTCGATAGGGTAGACTTGGAGAAGATATTTCCATCTGTGTGGGAGATCAAAACTAGGGGCCATAAATATAAGATGGTCACTAATGAATCCAATAAAAAATTCAGGAGAAACTTCTTTACTCAGTGGTTAGAACGTGCAGCTCGCCACCACAGGGAGTAGTTGAGGCACAGATGCATTAATGGGGAAGCTAGATAAGTACATTAGGGAGAAAGGAATAGGAGGAGATGCTGGTCGGGGGAGAGGAGGCTCATGTGGAGCATTAACACCGCATGGACCTGTTCAAAATCAAATCAAATCAAAATCAAATCAACTTTTATTGTCATTGTTAGTGCACAAGTGCAGTACAACGAAATGTAGGCTTGCGGCTCCCGAGAGTGTACAATTTGGATTAGGACACTTAAACATTTCAACATACATTTGTACATATATATTAGCATAAATATGACCATAATAAAGTGCATCAGCAGATGTGCAGGCTTTAGTGTTTATGTGTGGAGTTCAGTAGGATGACAGCCCTGGGAAAGAAGCTGTTCCTAAATCTGGTCGTACGGGTGCGAATGCATCTGTAGCGTCTTCCAGATGGTAGGAGGGCGAACAGACTGTGGCTGGGGTGGGTAGGGTCTTTGATGATGGACCGTGCCCTCCGTAGGCAGCGTTTCTGATATATATGTTCTATGGTCGGTAGCCGGGTGCCGGTAATGCGTTGGGCAGTTTTGACTACCCGCTGCAGGGCTTTCCGGTCATGGGAGCTACAGCTGCCGTACCATACCATGATACAGTTTGTCAGGATGCTCTCTATAGTGCAGCGGTAGAAGTTAGAGAGGATCGGGGGTGACAGATTACATCCCTTCAGCCTCCTCAAGAAATATAGGCGCTGCTGGGCCTTCTTCACCAGAGAGGAGGTGTTGCGGGACCAGGAGAGGTCTTCCGTGATGTGGACTCCGAGGAACTTAAAGCTGGCCACCCTTTCCACCTCCGCCCCATTGATGTGGGGCCAAATGGCCTGTTTCTGTTCAAATCTGTAAGTGTTTCATGGTTTATAATATCAGGTAATTGGAATCGGGATTTTAGTCAGTGGAGTGAATTGTACTTTAGAAATGTATTGTTATTTGAAGCTTATGACTCGTGGTTGGGAAATAAAAAGCAACTTCTGTCTATTTTTACATCTCAAACACTACTGTCCAGTTAAAGAACTATTATAAATTCATCAGTTATCGTGTTGCTACCAGAATAATGGTGCAAAATTTGGTGCAATATGAGAGGACAGTGCATTTGGGGGGAAATGGAGATCAACCATGCTATAAGCTAACCCGGGAGCACTGGCTGCCTGATTCTTCCTTCTTTGAGGAGCACAAACTTCAACAAAAAGAGATGCAGGCTGAAATTTAGATTAATCCCCTCACCCCCCCCCAAAAAAACCCCATGAGATTTGGGGATACAGTCATGTGGCGGTTTTGGTACAGAACCCGAGGTTGTGAGTTCAAATCCCACCAAGGCAAATTGTGCAAACTAAATTTAATAAATTAAGTAATTTGTGGGCTAGCACCAGGGAAAAATACCATCTTGTCTAAATCCAACTGATGTCCAAGTTCTTCAGGGAAGGGAACCTGGACCCCTGGCTTACATGTGACTCTAGTCCACACAGCATGGCTGACTCTTGGGCCTTTCAGTTCTAAGGGCCGATGGGGATGGGCAATAAATGCTGGTTTGCCAGCGAAATCCACTCCCCAAGAAACAACATTTTTTTTACTTGGCCTAAACTTGCTCAGACTTGTCACATTCACAAGACTATCAGCATTTAACATGGACAGTCAACACCATTAACAGACATCAAGAAAACTATATATAATTAATAATTAACATTGTAGGTAAGTAGATGTAAGTAACCATTGCAGAAAAACATGATTGCAGGAAAATAATGTCATCACCTGCCCATCCCATTGATAACCCCTAACACAACACATGGAAGAAACATACAGATATTTATGGGAAGGCGGGGGAGGCTGAAAACAACCAACAAAGCCGAGGTCACGGAGGTCCTGCCAAATTTAACGGCAGGACTTCATGATTTTTTTCTTCCGTTTCCTGCCTGGAAGCCGGACAAATTGACAGCCCGGCTTGTAATGTATGTACCTTTTAAGGGGGAAACTACTTTCTACAGCTCATGTATACTGTAGTACCGGCAGTGACCACACCTGTATATAACGCTGAGTAGTAATCTCTTGTTTTAGTTGCAGTTTGAACCACGTTGAGTAAACACCTGTTGTACCATTCTCTGCAGTCCTTTTCTTATTATTACATGGACGTAACAGTGGCGACGAGCAAGTTCGAACCTACCTGCAACTCTGCATCACCTTCCAGGGATTCTCTCCTGGAGAACAGTGGAAGAAGGTCGAGTCCAGAAGCACGGGCGTCGACCACGGGCAACCGCCCAGTCATCCAGCGGAGATTTGAGCATCGCAGGGGAGGCTGTCAAGAGCCAGGCTTGGCTTTCCAGTCACGGTGGTCCAGCGAAACGGGCTGGCAACAGGTACTGCACAGACCCTTCCCGGACAGCGACAGGCTAGAGCCCGACCGAGCGGCACAGAAAAAGGCCGAGCAGCGTCAACGGGGGAGAGAGGGCAGAGCGCACAGGGCGCAGCCGGTGTTCAGGACCGAGCGGCGTCAACGGGGGAGAGAGGCGCGCAGGAAAACGCGAGGCGCTGCCATTGCCACGAGGACTGCAGAGAGCGCGTTGGCAGCAGCGCATGAAACTCAGGGCGTCGCCATTTGCCACGAGGACTGCCGAGAGCGGCGTTGGCAGCAGCGCGGGAGACGCCATTTTAAGCCGCAGCGGGGAAGAAAGGAAAGCGCGGGAGACGCCATTTTAAGCCAGTCTAACCACACCCAAAAATGCCGAAGAGTGGCAGTATCACAGCGTTCGACAATGAAGTCGAAGATTGGACGACATATGTCGAACGCATAGAAGTATACTGCAAGGCGAATGAAGTGCCAGATGACAAGAAAGCGCTGGTATTGTTGAATTCAATGGGTGCAAAAACGTATGGCTTACTACGAAACCTAGTAACCCCAGAGAAGCCAGTAGAAAAGGATTTTGAAAACATAGTGTGAATCCTACAGGACCACTTAAATCCCACACCGCTGCTGATAGCAGAAAGATTTAAGTTTCACAAAAGGAACCAGCATAAAGATGAAAGTAATGCTGAGTATTTAACGGAACTGCGCAATCTATCGAAACACTGCCAGTTTGGAACAGGACTAGCAGATACTTTAAGGGACAAGTTTGTGTGTGGGCTTCAAAGTGAAGGAACCCAGAAACGGCTTCTATCAGAAAAGGCTAGGCTTTCAGCATTGCAGTATCACACAAAGCAGCAGCACGGGGCGCTGCAGAGATACAACGGAGACCGCAAGAATATGGCACAAATGAAATGTCATACGGAACAGTGAAGTGCTATCGCTGTGGCAGAACAACACACGGCCATAATGATTGCTGGTTCAAGGACAAAGTGTGCAGACAGTGTGGAAAAGTAGGACACATAGCAAGAGTCCGCAGGTCGGGAAAGAAAACCAGCAGCAAGAAATCTCCACAGGAGAAGTACAAGAAGGTACATAAGGTGACGGAGAGTAGTTCAGACGAACAGAAGAGTGATACAGACTCCGGAAGCAAGGAGCTGGGTTGTCTGAAACTACATAATGTGATCAAAACGGAGGATCACCAAACTACCTGGGTCACGCTCAAGATAGCAGGAGTCCAAGTGAAAATGGAATTGGACACAGGATCAGCCCTAACAGTCATAAACCGAAGGGACTACAAGCGGCTATTCTCACATATACCCTTGAGAGATACAAAGATTGTCTTGAAGATGCACATGGGGCAAAAAGTCTACCCCAAAGGAAAAATAAGGGTGAACGTTATATATAACGGCAAGGAAACACCAAAAATGGACCTATATGTATTGCCGGACGTGAATGGATCCAGAAGATACAGCTAGATTGGCATTCCATACAAGCACTGACTGTAGATGCCAAAAAGGATGACGACGTCACACCTGGACGACTCTCAAAAATGCTAACTGACGCACAAGAAGTGTTCCAGCAGGGACTCTGAACACTAAAAGGCATAACAGCGACAATCAAAATAGAGGAAAATAGAAGCCCAAAGTTTTTTAAGGCCAGACCGGTACCTTATGCGATCCGCCCAGCCGTCGAAGCAGAGCTGGAAGGTTTGGAACGTTCAGGAGTACTGTCCAAAGTGGACTGGAGCGAGTGGGCTACACCCATCGTTCCTGTAATGAAGAGGTCGTTGAGTAATACGCCTGGGGAACCAAAGAAGGTTTGCATCTGTGGGGACTTTAAGGTGACAGTGAACCCAGTCCTTCACACTGTACAATATCCGCTTCCGCGGATTGAAGATATTTTCGCCTCGCTATCTGGAGGGAAACGCTTCACTAAGATTGATCTGGCCCAGGCGTACCTGCAAATGGAGGTAGAAGAAGCCTCGAAACCGTACCTCACGATCAACACTCAAAGGTCTCTACCAATACAACCGGCTGGTGTTCGGGGTAGCATCAGCTCCGGCTATTTGGCAAAGAGCAATGGATCAAGTCCTGCAAGGGATTCCAGGGACCCAGTGTTATTTGGACGACATCCTGGTCACGGGCGAAAATGACAGTGATCACCTCGCCAACCTGGAGCAGGTGCTCACTAGATTGAAGGAATATGGGCTCCGAGCTAATCGCCACAAATGCGAGTTTTTCCAGAAGCAGATCTCGGTATTGTGGCCACGTTATTGATAAAGAGGGGTTACATAAGTCCCCTGAAAAGATTGAGGCAGTAGTCAAGGCTCCAGCACCGGAAAATGGGTCACAACTGAGGCCGTTCCTCGGGCTGGTGAACTACTACCATAAGTTCTTGCCGAATTTGTCTACCGTACTACACCCACTGAACACCCTACTGCAAACGGGGGTACCATGGAAGTGGAATGACGAATGTAAATGAGCTTTCCAGAAGAGCAAAGCATTGATCACATTAAAGAGGTGTTGGCTCATTTCAACCCAGCACTACCAATTCGGTTGGCGTGTGATGCATCACCCTATGGCATTGGAGCGGTGCTGTCGCACAAATTCCCGGATGGCTTGGAGAGGCCAGTAGCCTTTGCGTCTCGGTCACTAACCTCAGCCGAGCGTAACTACGCCCAGATTGACAGGGAGGCCCTCAGCCTAGTGTGGGGAGTGAAAAAGTTCAATCACTATCTGCACGGGCAGAAGTTCACCTTGCTGACTGACCACCAACCACTTGTCTCCATCTTTAATCCAAAGAAGGGCGTTCCGGTGATGACTGCGCAACGGCTACAAAGATGGTCCCTTTTTCTAGGGGCGCACCAATATGAAATAGAGTATAAGGGCACGAAACAGCATGGAAACGCTGATGGGCTATCACGCCTGCCACTGCCTACTGCAGAGGAAGCACCAGCAGTGGATCCTGTCGAAATATTTCATTCGACTATAATTGAATGCTTGCCAGTAACTAACGCTGGTATAGAGAAGGAGACCCGAAATGACCCGACACTGTCTCGGGTATATGATTTGACGGTGAAGGGATGGCCAGCACATGGCGACTCACTGTTGCCAGCATTCTCATCCAGAAGAGAACAGCTGTCGGTATGCCAGGGGACCTTGATGTGTGGATCCCGAGTGGTAATTCCACCCAAGTTAAGGGAGAGAGTGCTCAATGAGCTTCACGAAGGTCATCTGGGAGGGGGGAAAATGAAAAGCCTTGCTAGGGGTGGCTGGGGATCGATCAACAAATCGAGGACCTAACAAAGAGCTGCTCAGGATGCCAGAAGGTCCAAAATGCACCACCACATGCCCCTCTACACCCATGGGAGTGGCCCTCATCTCCATGGCAATGGGTGCATATCGATTTTGCTGGTCCATTCATGGACTCAATGTTCTTAATAGCCGTGGATGCGCACTCGAAATGGCCTGAGGTGATCAAAATGTCCTCCACCACCACGGAGAAAACTATTGCAGTCCTACGGACCATTTTTGCCAGGAACGGCTTGCCAGAGCAGATTTGCTCTGATAACGGACCACAGTTTGTGTCCGAAGAGTTTCGAAGATTTATGAAAAGAAATTGGGTAAGGCATTACATATCCGCCCCGTATCATCCAGCCACAAATGGATTGGCTGAGAGGTTCGCACAAACCTTTAAAAAAGCAGTAAAGGCCATGTGCGATGATGACATTCCACTGCAGCATAAGGTGGACAATTTCCTGTTAGCCTACAGAAATGCGACACATGCAGTCACCAACCAGGCCCCGGCCATGATGTTCTTTAACCGAAGGTTGAGATCTCGTCTGGATTTGCTCAGACCAAATGTACGAAGAGATGTTGAGAGTAAGCAATTCCAGCACATCAATGAGAAGCCGACAAGGAGCTTCAATGTAGGGCAACCAGTCTTGGCCCGCGACTACCGAACAGAGAAATGGCAACCAGGAACGATATGCACACGGCAGGGGCCACTAATGTACACAGTGGACGTTGGGGAGAGCATCGTGGGACGCCATGCTGACCAGATCCTAGAGTCACAGGAACGAGTCAACCCCATGCCTCGCCCATACGTACCTGGTGATGAACCCGATGTACAGGTAGCATCTACCCCAGAAACAGTAGCATCGGAAGCTGATGAACCAACCGACGACAGGGGGCCAGAATCGCCTCCGCACCAAGAGCAAGACACTCGGGAAAGGCGCTATTCAGAAAGGATCAGGAAGCCTCCCCAAAGACTGAATTTATAAATAGACTATTTTCAGCTAATGTTGCATGTTAAAAGTGTTAATTGTAATTAGTTTGATATTTAATTGTTAAATGAGTGTTATGGTACTGTTAATCTAAAAGGGGAGGAATTGTAATGTATGTACCTTTTAAGGGGGGAACTACTTTCTACAGCTCATGTATACTGTAGTACCGGCAGTGACCACACCTGTATATAACGCTGAGTAGTAATCTCTTGTTTCAGTTGCAGTTTGAACCACGTTGAGTAAACACCTGTTGTACCGTTCTCTGCAGTCCTTTTCTTATTATTACACGGACGTAAGACGGCTGGCTGCTGGGCAGGAGGACCAGCGGCAGAAGGCTGCTGGGCAGGAACCTTTGGGAGTTGGGACCCGGCAATCGGGTTGGGGGGATGGTCGACGTTTCGAGCTGGGGGAGGCCAATAGCTTCCTTGAGGGGCCTGGGGGGTGGGGGGAATTCGCTCCTGCCCCACAAGGAGCCCTGGAAAAGGTGCTTGACTTGTGGAGCCAGCAGCTCCCACTGCCCTTTTTCTTAACGGGTTTCCTGACCCCTAGGGAACCCATGCAGCAACTGTAAAATTTAAATCGAGCTCCCAATTTCACTGAGAACATTAGTGTTGTAAGTGAATTCATGCAACGAGTGCTTTTCTAGGGAGGTAATGTCGAAATATGTTTATTTGCATTCATCCAATTTCTTATTCACTGTTTCACTTATGACCCTTGACTGAAAAGCAAACCAATCAACAACCCAGTTTAATTACTGAGAATAGAATCAGCTTTTTATGCTACAAAGCCAACTTTGAAAATGATATCCAAGTAATTTCATTTTTGTCTTGGTTTAAATGTAATCGTTTCATTTCACACAGAGCTTATCTCTTATCTCTGGTCAAAGCGAAAATGAGTGATTCAATTTGAGTTATCTTCTGAATGCTTTGTTGCTAGGTTGTTGATCTTTAAACTAAAGTTCAGTTTTCCACTAAACCACTGTTGTAAACACCAAGTTTGGTGATCAAATCAGAGCCCATCATCATATAGAAGAAATTGCGCTAAAGTTTCAGCATTATTTTAAACATTTATACTTGTGTCTCCTTCACTTTATAAAGTGTTGATCTTATCTGAACGTCTTGGGTACATTTTTAACTTTTCAAACACTGGTGCGTGTGAGGACCAGCTGCAAATATTATTCCTGTCCTGGGAATTCCCTAACCTAACTTCAGGAAGAGGATGTCAACTCGGCAAAGGGAGGCAGTAACAGCCAAGACGTGCTAGTCAGCAAGTACAGAAAAAGTTCAATATCTGAAGCAGGCAGACAGAAATCTCAATTCTTCCAGGAATACTAACCTCTGACAAGTTCTGTTCTTCTCCCAGAAATCAGATTGCCGGACAGATGCCCTTACGGATCCGTGTGGTTTAGGGACCCCAGTTTGAAAGCCTATGCAGTACTGTGCCAGCCTGATCAATGAGCAGTAATGCTGTAATTAAGAGATAAGTGAGCAAAAGGATGATCAATGTGTTTATTTAGCTCATCCATTCATAATTTGCTGCAGAAATATTGTCCCATTATAGTGTTAGCTGTGGCTCAGTTGGTCAGAAGGTCGTGGGTTCAATCTCCACACTGAGACTTGAGCCCACAATCTAGGCTGACACTCCAGTGCAGTGCTGAGGGAGTGCTGCACTGTTGGAGGTGTCGTCTTTTGGATGAGACGTTAAACTGAGGCCCTGTCTGCTCTCTCAAGTGGACGTAAAAGATCCCATGGCACTATTTCGAAGAGGAGCAGGGGAGTTCTCCCAGGTGCCTTGGCCAATATTTATTCCTAGAATTTGAAAGAAATTGTGGAGTCAGTCAGCATTTAAGGGATTATTTTTGTTTTAATTTGAAAATGACTTCATCAATTTTCCACACGGATTTGTCTAATCCTTTGTAAATCACCAAAAGCAGTGAGAAAAGTTTTCTGTATAATTATTTTTCACCCATTTATCTACAAGGCACACAGCCAGGAGACTGTTGGACGTAGCATTCCCCTTTACTGCCTTCAATAGCTGCGTTTGTACCGGGGGTTAGTGGGTTGTTACGTTCGCCAGAGCCAGCATCTGGGTCTTGTACATAGACAACGGCAACAACTTGTATTTATATAGCGCCTTTAACGTAGTAAAATATCCCACAGTGCTTCACAGGAGCCACATAAGGAGACATTAGGACAGGTGACCAAAAGCTGGGTCAGAGTAAACTTGGTTGATTCACTATGGTTGGCCTCTGCGAAGTCCTATCTGGCTGTATTTTATCATATTGACTTGGCCTTTCTGTGCGTCGGGAGCTGAATTCCTCAGACCCCACTCTGTCCAGGATGTACGAGTTGTGACTGGAGTAGGGTGAATGGGAGGAGGCTCGTTTTAAATATCTCATCTGCCCCACCCCACGGGAGAGTTTTATCTCGGCCTCTTGAGTGCTTATGCTGCTAATTGATGAAATGTATCCAAACAAGACTAGGGTGGGACAACCAGCCTTGGGCCTAGAGCTTGAAGCTACTGACATCAAGCCCGCGATTTTATCGATCGATGCGGGTCAGCTGGTTTCCGGGTTCCAGTCCTGCCCCGAACTTCATCCGGCCCACGGATGTGATTTTACGTCAATAGGCCTTGTTAAGCCCGCCCTGTGGGCTTGCCAGCAATTAAGAGGAAGCCGGTGTCAGATGACATAATTTGATGACGTGTCATCGGCCGGTTTTCTTAAAGGGACCACGCACAATTTTCTTTGACAGCTCATTTCTCAGTGTTTGACAGCATTGAGTGCTGCAAACACTTACAATGACTGTTCACAGGTGAGTTCTTGCACCAGGCTCTCCAGTGACTCCCTCCTTAGGCTAGAACAGATGGCAGCTGCAGGTGAGGTTACAGAAGTGATCTGTCACTGGTGAGAGAGGTTCTCCCAATGAGGTGGGACTACAGATACAATTCAAAACTTGTTACCTACAGAAAAGTCTATATGCATTAAAAATGAATTTCCCAACTTTTTCTTACCTCTGAAACTCACCATTGGATCCTTCACACCACCTCTGCAGCTGTCACCAATGCAGAAACATTACAGCAGACTCACAACACGCCACACTTACCTGGCGTGGTGTCCGGACAGTGGGAAGCCCGAAGTAGAAATGTCAAAATTGCAAAAGAACCTGTTAACAACCTTTAACAGGCAGTTAAGTGGCTATAATCTTCGTCCCGCTGCTCGGTGTCCAGTCCATGCGCAAATCAAGGACCCGACACTTGGGTAGATTGATTGGAGGCAGGTTGACAGCGGGTTTCCTGCCCGCTGTCAATCTTTGCGATTTTGCCTGATGTCCCGCTTCCAAACCCGCCCCCTGAGCGCCGGCAAAATTCTGGCCCAAGTGTTCACCAGCCTGCATCACTGCATCTCCTGACCCAGCCCTATCTTATTTTTATGAAGCCCAGGTTACTCTCTTTTTAAATAATTTTAGAAGACCTTTCAGGATTCGATTCACTGCAATTTGTAAAAATGGGTTTTGAAATTTGAAACTGCAAAGGTCACAGGAGAAGTGAAGGGAAGAACATTTACAATCCACCTCCTCATGTACTGCTCCTTAGTTTCAAGGATTGAAGCTTTATGTGCACATTTGGTTGATAGTCGAGAATAGAATGTCTTAATTTAGCAGGCTTTGGGGTGATGTAACTCAAAGTTGGGCACAGCAGTCCAATGGTTATAGCACTGGACTAGCAATCCATAGCAAATTGAGAAATTGAATTCAGTAAACCTGCTGATTTATGAGCTGGTGTCAGAAAAAATAACCGTGAAAGCTACCACACTGTCATGGAAAACCCAATTGGTTCACGGATGTCCTTCAGGAGCGGGGACCTCCTACCCCTACTTGGTCCGGCCTACACGTGACTCCAGTCCCACACTACATGGTTGACTCCTAATGCCCTCAGTGGATGGGCAGTGCATGCAGCCTTGCCAGCATTGCTCAGAATGGTTATATGAAGAAAAGACAAGGTGAAGTAACCCAGAGGTTGCCTGGGTTTCAGGGAGTACCTATTTAATTTGTATGGGATGAAGAGCTGTCACTGTGAAATATGCAGTTTACCCACTTTGCTGTGTGCGTGGGATTAGGTGTGGATCCAGATCATCTGCGGTTAATTTCTGTTGCTGTGGGTGTCTGTCTCGAGAGCTACAGTCCATCATGCCAGAGCTGCTCAACGTTGCAGAAGGCAACATTTCCCAGGGCATATTCTAGTACCAGTTCTCATGGAAACCAAAGAAATATGTTCGGACCAAGTCGAGTGCTGAATTAATCCACCTTTCATTTTCTGCAGGTTTCCATCCCTCCTTTCAGTGGTATAGGTTTATGTCTGAATAACTACAGCAAAACACATGCAGCACTATCTGAAAAACTAAATCTAAACCCTCGCAGCACTGTGTCTGAAGAACTGTATCTAAATACACAGAGCACTGTCTGAATAGTTACACACAAACTAAATTAACAGTGAAAAGTATAAACACTGTCCAGCCCACTGTTTTAATTTGAGATCTGTATATTTCTGCCTTACCTTTTTATAATTTTCTCCAAAAACCGTGCAGTTATAAAACCCAATTGAAATGGCTTAATCTGAGAGTAATAAAAAAAAAAAATTGTGAATCACTGCTGTTCAACTGACTTCCTGAATCCTGAGGTGAAAAAGTGACAGCAGGAGGAATTTCAGGGAGTAGGTGACCTTAAATCAAATATGAATGGGGATCTAATCAACTAGGACTTCAGAACAAAAGGACAATAGACAAGTTGACCAAAAAGCTCCTTTGTATAGGGTAGTGAGTGTCATTACTGCAGCAATCGCAAGACTTCTAAACTGTTGAGCAGTATTAAGTAGTTTTTCATTTTGTCGTATTGGATAAATACATGAAGGGGAAAAATTTGCAGGGCTACGGGGAAAGAGCAGGGGAGATTGGAGAGCTCTTTCAAAGAGCTGGCACAGCCACGATGGGCCTAATGGCCTCCTCTGTGCTGTATGATTCTACTGCGATGTGGCTTCCACACGAGGTGATAAATATCATCGAAACTGTTGAAAGGAATTTTCTGGTATTGAAACTAAGCTCCTGATGTGACTCCAACATCATCATTCTGTTGTGTTGATGGGATTTATGTAACAGTCCATGAATTGCAAACACCATTTCACTGTGTAATATCTGCATTGGAGATATGAAGGAAAACAGATTTAATTTTTCTGTGGGGTGATCACATTTTGACTGGGTTATTTTGGGGACGCAAACGGCAGCCAATGCTTCAATTTATGTTTTTCCGTTGTTGATGTACATTAATGTCATAATTAGAGAATGTCCTGGGAAGCTGAGCTGTGAGACAAAATCTCCACTGGTAAGACTGACTGCCTGACAGGGTGACTCATGCTTACTTCACAAGCTTGCCATGATACTTTCTTTAGGCTTGTTGACTCACAAAGCCAAATGCAAGGCCTTTAATAACACACAATATCGCCTGTAATGGCTTCTCCTCCCATGCCTGTATGGTCCCCTCTGGTGTACCTCAGTCTTCTCCTCTTCAACACTTAAATGCTGCCCCATGGAAACATCATCTAGGAGCCTGGGGTCATCTTCCACATGTATACCAACAATGCATAAGTTCTACCTCTCTGCATCCTTCATTCGCCTACTCTCTAAGGTGCGAAACCCTTAGTGTGCTGCGCAAGCTGAAACCAGCTTGCTCCGTCACATCTAATCAGTTATCTGAAATATGGCCAGTCTCTATCCCTACCTCTGCTCCTCAGCTGGCCATACCTTATCCACACCTTTGTTACCTCACTTTCTCCAGCACTCTCCTTGTTTGCCTCTCTCACCTATGAGACCACAGCTCACACAAAACACTATCTCATCCTCAAAAAAAAAGATACTTTAAAGAGGTAATATATTCATGAGAACGTGCCAGTTTATTTTTGACTATCAGAGATCACACACTGGTCCAAACATGGGCTTGTTAGCATTACTAATATAGATATAGAAATTAAATACTGTTGGATTTGCTGCAATGTCATCTTGCCTTGTGTGATAAATGTCTATTTTAACATCTGATTTCAGTGATGAGCTTGTATAAACATAACAAGTCATCCAAGAGCAGGGGAGCTCTCCACGGTGTCCTCGCCAACATTTTTCCCTCAACCAACACCACTAAGATAGATTATCTTGTTGAGATACCGCGGCAAACGTGGGAGTCGAGACCAGAGTTGGTGAAACACCACTGCTTTAATCAACCTCATGGCAAAGAGAAACTGGAAAAGCCCGCGCAACCACTTAAATACTCCCCAGACAGGAAGTGCTCCCGGCAGCCTGTCCCTGCGGGAAACAAGTTGCTGGAGGAAAGGGCCCCCGGCTGGGGGCGTCTGCTTAAACTGTCCGTGCCGCCGTGAGCGGATTATGTCCAGTGGTGGCATGTCGCCACAGAGCTCCCCCCAGAATCCGCTTAGGAGGAGTGGACGAGTCGTGATGGTGGTCTAATGGTTCTGCTGGAGCGGCTGAGTGGTCGCCGGTCTAGTTGGTGGGGCCGGGCGGTTCGCCGCCGGCTGTGCTGGCTTGCTGGCGGGACGGCCTCTAGTTGGAGGTCGGGCCACGGGGACCTGTTCCCCTGGTTCTCTGTGTGCTGGTTTGAGCCGGTCGATGGAGACTGTGTCGACCCTGTCACCGAGTCGCAGCTTGAAGACCTTGTCCCCGGTTTGTAGTGCCTCGTACGGGGGTCGCAGGGGTCCGCGGTGCGCGTCGTGTCGCACGAAGACGAAGCGTGCCTGCTGTAAGTTTGGCGGGACGTGAGGTGCAAGTTCGCCGTGTCGGTTGACCGGAAGTGGGGCGAACTGTTGAGCGGAAGAGAAAGAGTTGAGCCGCTGCTGTTCGGCCGACCAAGGCGTGGTAGCCTCCGGGAGGAATTCGCCTGGTACGCGCAGCGGTTGTCCGTAGACTAACTCCGCTGCCGAGGACTGGAGGTCTTCCTTGACCGCGGTGCGTAGGCCTAGTAGCACCCACGGTAGGCGGTCAGTCCAAGTACTGTCCTGCAGGCCGGCGCGGAGTGAGGCCTTGAGTGACCTGTGGAAGCGTTCACACAGCCCATTGGCCTGCGGGTGGTATGCCGTGGTTCGGTGGAGCGTCACCCCGAGGTTGCGTGCTGTGGCCGTCCAGAGTTCGGAGGTGAACTGGGCGCCTCTGTCGGAGGTTATGTCGGCTGGTACGCCGAACCTTGCGACCCAGGTGCTAACGAACGCCCTGGCGATGTCGGCTGTGGTGGTGGAGGTCAGCGGCACTGCCTCAGGCCAGCGTGTGTAGCGGTTGACCATTGTGAGGAGATAAGTTTGGCCTTGCGATGGCGGCAGAGGACCGACGATGTCGACGTGTACGTGGTCGAAGCGGCGGCTGGGTACCTCGAAGTCGCCCAGGGGTGCTTTTGTGTGCAGCTGTACCTTAGCCCGTTGGCAGGCGAGGCAGGAGGTGGCCCAAGTCCGAACATCTTTGCTGAGGTCGCGCCAGACGAAGCGCTGGGAGAGGAGTTTGACGGATGCGCGGGAACCCGGATGGGAGAGCCCGTGTAGCGCATCGAAGATGCGGCGGCGCCAGGTTGCAGGGACGACCGGCCTGGGTTGGCCGAGTGAGACGTCGCAAGTGACTGCCGTGGCTTCGGGCCCGTGCGTGACCTTGGCTCGGCGTAGCCCTGGCAGGCTGGTAGCCGCCGAGAGGAGGTCTGGGTCCGTGAGCTGGGCCGCTGCTAGTTGCGCGTAGTCGACCGCGAGGTGATTCGCGCAGATGGCGGGATGGGAAAGGCAGTCGGCGACAACGTTGTCTCTACCGGAGACGTGCTGGATGTCCGTAGTAAACTCGGACACGGCCGCGAGCTGGCGTTGCTGCCTAGCGGACCAGGGTTTGGTGTGCTTGGTCATCGCGTATGTGAGCGGCTTGTGGTCCACATACACGGTGAAGGGGCGGCCCTTCAGGAGGAACCTGAAATGGCGGACCGACAGGTGGCGCACGAGGAGCTTGCGGTCGAAAGTAGAGTATTTGACCTCCCGGGGGGCGCAGTTGGCGGCTGTAGAAGGCAAGTGGCTGCCACGCGCCATTGACCCACTGCTCGAACACGGCTCCGACCGCGTGGTCGGAGGCGTCGGTGGTGAGCGCGACCCGGGCATCGGCCCTCGGGTGCGCGAGCAGGGTGGCGTCGGCGAGCGCGTTTTTGGTGGCGTCGAAGGCGGCTGACGTGTCAGTGGTCCAGGTTACGGCCATCTTGCCGGATTTACCTCGGAGGGAGTCGTATAGGGGCTTCATGAGGGCTGCAGCTCTGGGAATGAACCTGTTGTAGAAGTTCACCATCCCGAGGAACTCCTGGAGGCCCTTGATGGTTTTGGGGCGGGGGAATTGCTGGACGGCCTGCACCTTGTTGGGCAGGGGGACGGCCCCAGCAGGGGTGATGTGACCGAGAAAATCGATCTCGGCTAGGCCGAATTGGCACTTCGCCGGGCTGAGGATGAGCCCGTGTTGGGCTAGGCGCCCGAACAGGATGCGAATGTGTTCGAGGTGTTCCTGTTGGGAGGAGCTGGCCACGAGAATGTCGTCTAGATAGACAAATAGGAAGTTCAGGTCCCGGAGGACTGAGTCCATAAGGCGCTGGAAAGCCTGGGCTGCATTCTTGAGGCCGAAGGGCATCCTCAGGAACTCGAACAGGCCGAATGGGGTGATGACGGCCGTTTTGGGGATGTCCGCGGGGTGTACGGGGACTTGGTGGTAACCGCGCACCAGGTCGACCTTGGAAAAGACAGTTCATCCGGCCAGTCGGGCCGAGAAGTCCTGGATGTGCGGCACCGGGTATCGGTCGGGGGCGGTGGCGTCGTTGAGGCGGCGGTAGTCCCCGCAGGGGCGCCGGGCTTGGGGGCGATGTGGAGGGGCGAGGCCCAAGGGCTGCTGGAGCGGCGGATGATGCCGAGTTGCTCCATGGTGGTGAACTCGGCCCGCGCGATTTCCAGCTTGGCCGGGTTGAGTCTGCAGGCGTGGGCAGAAACCGGGGGGCCGGTGGTGGGGATATAGTGCTCCACACCGTGTTTGGTGGCTTTGGCCGAAAAGGTCGGGTTAGTGAGGGCGAGAAACTCGGCTAGAAGTGCCGAGTAGTCGTCCGTGGCTCTGGCGAGGCAGTAGGTCGTCAGGCCGGCCGAATGGGCCGGGGTGAATGCGCCAGGGATGGGGGCCATAGTATTGATGTCGACGAGGCGGTGCCTCGGAATGTCGACAAGGAGGCCGTGGGCGCGTAGGAAGTCGGCGCCGATGAGTGAGCAGAGGACCCTGGCTGTGAGGAACTCGTAGCGGTGGCCTGCGAGGTCGAGCGTGACCATGCGGGTGCCGTATGTGCGGATGTCAGAGCCATTGGCTGCGGCCAGCGTGATACCCCGTGCGCCGCGTTGGATTTCGAGGGTGGAGGCGGGGGTGATGCTGTGCTGGGTCCCTGTGTTGCACAGAAAGCGGCGGTTGGTGCTGTCATCGGTGACGTACAGTAGAGGCCCCTTTTGCCCCGCAGCCATCGTTGGGGCCGGTACGGGGGGGGGTTTGAAAGTGCACGGTGGCGTGCAGCGTTGGGCCCTAGTGCCAAAACGGGTGTGGTAGTAGCAGTGACCCGGAGTGGTAGGGCGGTCGGGCCTAGTGGGCCGGGGAGACCGCGTGGTCGTTGCCATGAGGTCGGGCGTGACGTCGCGGGCGGTCTGCGCAGAGAGCAGCCGGTCGGCCTTTGCGGCTATCTCATTCAGGTCCGTGGAGCCAGACTCCACAATGAGCGGGCGGATGCTGGCGGGGAGCTGCCGAATGAAAAGAGGGCGCCGGGGTTTTTGTCGTCCGAGAGGGACAGCATGTGGGAAAGCAGATCCGACGGTGAAGCGTCACCAAGGCCGGGGAGGTCGAGGAGTTGGCAGTTGCGCTGGTAAGAGGACGCTTGAAATTTTTTAAGGAGCGCGGCCTTCAGATGTTCGTACTTGCCTTCCACTGGTGGATCCTGCAGCGCTGCCCAAACCTTGGGGACTGTGGCGTAGGTGAGAGAGGCGACGAGGTAGTCGTACTTCCTGGCGTCGACTGTAATGTTTTTCAGCCGGAATCTGGACTCGGCTTGAACGAACCAGGCCTCGGCCAGGTTCTCCCAAAAGTCCGGTAGTTTAACCGTGACTGCGTTTGTATCCGCCATGCTAGCTTAGGATTCGTCCTGAGCGTCGGGGTCACCAGTGTTGAGATACCGCGGCAAACGTGGGAGTCGAGACCAGAGTTGGTGAAACACAACTGCTTTAATCAACCTCATGGCAAAGAGAAACTGGAAAAGCCCGCGCAACCACTTAAATACTCCCCAGACAGGAAGTGCTCCCGGCAGCCTGTCCCTGCGGGAAACAAGTTGCTGGAGGAAAGGGCCCCCGGCTGGGGGCGTCTGCTTAAACTGTCCATGCCGCCGTGAGCGGATTATGTCCAGTGGTGGCGTGTCGCCACAATCTGTTCATTTATTTTCATTGCTGTTTGTGGGAGCTTGCTTTGCACAAATTGACTGCTGTTTCCAACATTGCAATAGTGACAATGCTTCAAAACTAATTAATTGGCTGTAAAGGCGCTATATAAATGCAAGTCCTTTCTTTCGTTCCCTTTGTTCCTCAGTGTCGCAATCCAGCTTTCAGCAGGTCACCTTTATGCACAGGAGAGCTTCTTCCTCACTACCCAACAATGCCTCGTAACTTCAACCTGCCAACGCCCCCAAATCTCCCCAATCACATTCCTTAATCTCGATGTACATCTCTTGTCAAGGTTCAGTTGACTGGCAGCTGGTTGTCTTTCAAGGTCAAAACTCAGGAACAAAATATTTTTAAAAATTATTTTAATAGCAGCAATAAGTAACATTTGACCATTGCCAGTCCCCAAGTATTATCTAGTGGTAGTCATATGCCAGTGCTTTCTCCCAATCCTAGTGGATTTAAGAGGGCAAATGTGGTAGGTTTAAAATGAGGTCTGTCTAATATACATGGAAGGAGTGACTGTGTTCTGGTGGGCTGATTTCGATTTTTTTTATTCGTTCATGGGAGGTAGAAAACTGGTGATAAGAGCTGGGAGGGTTTTTGTTCTAATGAAGTAACCTCTAGTGTTTTGTATTGGCTCAGGTGCTGTGATTTGTGTTCCAAGATTCCTGTGAATTATGGCACATGTATCAACAATTTTCAAGAACATTATCCTCTGAATCAGCTGATCCATCAGATTGGGCAGGGATCTCTCACCAACATGTTGGATCAGCTCTGTGACTTAAAATAAACAGGCTAATGGCTCCATTAAGACAGCAGACAAGTGAACTTGACATGCACACATTAAGCATTCTTACTATAATATCGCGTAGCGTAATTTCCAAGCTGTGGCGTCTTATGCTGCTGTCAACACCAAATGATCGAGGGGGGGAATCAGGATTAGGAGTAATCTGTTCTTTCTCCTGGTGATAAAAGCTTTATGTGAAAGGACTTTGTGGTAATAGCAATCTGGCTCTTTGTGGGAACTGGTCATCTGCACAGAGCTGCCTATATTGGTAGAAATTGCTGCTAATTTGCAGGCTTACTCAACGAGGATGGCTGATTTAAAAAATATAGTATCTGTGGGAGCAGTGTTCCGTTCTGAGGATACTCAAGACAGTAGAGACGGAGATTCAACCTGACCTGAGAGTTATGATGCTGACATTAGGTACAATGATGTGAGAGGAGATGTTTCCCCAGTATTGACGCCCCTTGTCTCAACAAACACATTTACCCAAGTAACTTTTCCACAGTTAGTACCAATCTGGCATTAAATACATTTGGGGTAATATTTTTAAATCCCTCCATGGCCTCGCCCCTTCCTATCTCTGTTATTTCCTTCAGCCCCACAATCCCCCCGAGTTATCTGCGCTCCTCTAATTCTGCCCTCTTGAACATCCCTGATTGTAAATCACTCAACCATTGGTGGCCATGCCTTCTGTTGCCTAGGTCCTAAGCTCTGGAATTCCCTGCCTAAACTTCTCCGCCTCACTACCTCTCTTTCGTCCTTTAAGACGCTCCTTAAAACCTATCTCTTTGACCAAGCTTTTGATCAGCTGCCCTAATTTCTCCTTATGTGGATCGGTGTCAATTTTTTTTCTTAAAATACTCCTTGCAGCGCCTTGGGACGTTTTACTACGTTAAAGGCGCTATATAAATACAAGTTGTTGTTATTCAATTTCGTCGGGGTGGAAAACTGGTGTTATCGAGTCAGCTGCCCGTTATATACCCCGTGTGGTTTTGAAGTTGGCAAAAAAGAAATTTGGGCGGGGTACGTAACAGGAGGTTGTGATAGATAGATTTTTGGACTCTAGGGGAATCATGGGATATGGGGATCAGGCAGGAAAGTGGAGTTAAGGTCGAGGATCAACCATGATCTTATTGAATGGTGGAGCAAGCTCGAGGAGCTGTATGGCCTACTCCTGCTCCCAATGCTTATGGTATGTTCTTATGATATGCTACAACCAGTTTTTCAGCCCCGCCCAAGCTGAAATTCCCACCCATTATTGTAATAGAATTAGAACTACTATAGGTGCTTACCATAACCATGGCAGAATGAATGTAAATGAAAAAATTTGCATTTATGTAACACCTCATCATGTACTGAAGATGACCCCAAGCATTTCACAGCCAATGACATACTCTTGAAGTGTAGTCACTGTTACAATAGGCAAACCCGGTAGCCAATTTGCTGACAGCAGGGTCCCACAAACAGCAATTGAGATAAACAACTAGTTAATCTGTTCTTTTTGATATTGGTTGAAGGAGGAATGTTGGCCAGAGCATTTGGAAAACTTCCTGCTTCTCAGGTAATGCCACAAGATTGGCACAGATGGGGTTAGGGTTTAACATTTCATTCAAAAGTACACGCCCCCAACACTCCCTCAGCACTCACTGAAGTATTAGCCTAGGTTAGATACTCAACTAGGACTTAACTCCGAGGTGAGAGTGCTACCAACTGAGCTATTCAAACCCATTAATTAATTTAAAGGAGTTATTAAAAGATGCCTGTAACCATTTTAGGTATTTGCAACATGTCACATCATGAAGCTAAAAACAGCGAGACCTCTCCCTGAACTCCTGTTTTTGTTAGAATCATTTCATCAACATAAGCGTCTTGAGACTTGTCTTTGTGTCTGGATCTTTCAAGTCCAATCTAATTGACGGTGGCCAGTTCTATCTGGTGAGAACTGGGCTGAAAAGTGGAATGAGATCCTCAGTGATCATCGATCCACAAAGCTGCCTGAAAAGTGAAATGTCTTGTCTTGTTCACTTGGTTTGAAAATTGAGAGAACAGAAAGGCAATTCCCTCCCAGAACAACAGTATATAGAACCTAAGGTAAAAGTTGTATTATATCTTAATTGATGTTGGGATGCCCAGTGTCTCAAGTGATTTACATTGTGCCGAATATAAAGTAAAATGTACCATTCAGTTATACTTCCTACTCGGAGGAATGAAGATTTATTGCTTAAATATCAGACAGTGGTAGCCAAGTACAGATAAATCTATACAAGTTCAGTTGCATTGAACTGACTGATCCAAAAGCAAGAATTTCCGATTCAACATGACAATCTTTTCAATGACACATCCTTCTAATTTTCAAACAGTTTTTCCTCAAGATTCAAGTTAGTCTTGGTCTGTTAACATTCAAATATCCCAAAACTACACCCAAATGCGTATTTGGACCTTTTTTTTGTTAATGTTTCCCTGTGAGAACCAGGTAATGAGGTAGGTTAGTAGGCTGCCTTTTTGCATCAGAGTTTGATCCCAGCCTAGCCTGATGGAATGAAAGTTCTTATCTCTGCTGGTTTGGACATCCTCTCACTCAAATTAATTCAGACAATCTCAGCCCAGTTCCTTGTGAGCATGTAACACAACACATTTTGGCACTGATCGGCAGTCTCACTTGGAGAAACCACGAGCATGCCTGATGTGGAAAATGTCCCATGAGATTAAGGTGGAGATGCACTGTTGTAGCACAGACAAGGGGTCTACTTGGCTGCAGGGGGCGGGGAGGAGAAGAAAAAAATCTAGTCATGATGCTCTAGCCATCATGAGGCGTGGAACAGGCTTGATGGACCAGCTGGTCTTTTTTTGCCTGTCAATTTTGTATGTTCATATGGGGCATGTTACACTGAACCTAGGAATGTTTAATGATGAGACTTGAGTGTAGAAATTTTATTTTAATTTACAAAAAGACCACTTTTGTTATTCTTGGGACATTGATAACACTGACAAGGCAGTATTTATTGCCCATTGCTAGTTACCTTGAGTGCATCAAGAGTCAACCCACATACTGAGGGATTAGAGTCACATGTAAGCCAGGCTGGATGGGTGTTGTGGCTCTGCTATGAAGGACATTAATGAACCAATTGCGTTTTAGTTCCCGCAACACCCTGGGAACAGGCCGACTGGATAATAAATAAAAATAAGTGGAGACCACTCCCAATGGAGATCTCCACATTTTCATGCCACTTGAGTTTCTGATGGGGCTTCAGATTGCCAGTGGAAGCTCCCTGCGGAAGTATGCAAGTGCCTCTCGTGTCATTTTTCTGGCTTTTACAATGGTACAGCACTAGACTAATAATGGCCTTATTTGTACAACCAAGGTTGCAAGGTGCTGAAATGTATATAAAAGGAAGTTCAAAGACCCTATAAAGAAGATTCATTAAGCAGCTTTAAGGTTATTTGTGCATTGATTTAATTTTTTTGTTTCTTTCCAACTTCATTTTAGATCTTCGTGACTCTCTTGTGGTAATTGCTCTGCTGTTTTTTTTCTTGCTACCAGTGAGTTTCCCCAATGGGGATTCTCCCATCTCTTTTTTTTAAAAGAGAAAGAACAAGGCAAATGAAGGGAGGTGCTCCGTGCCTAGCCACTGATGCCCGTACACCCACACCTCACTTTAGCACAGTCAGTGTTGTGACAGCAACTATTCGAGGGGTGCTGTGACAGTAGACCTGATCGCATGGGCACATTGTGAATGCCTGACTAGCCATTGTGCCGGATGATTCGATGCAATCACAGTATGCCACACTTTCAGTGGTGTTGTGTGAACATCAGTCAGCAAAGCCTGTTTGGCCACGCCCACCAAAATGCCACCTATCGGGCATTATCGCACCTACTTGGTATTGACAGTTGAATTGCACCAGCTGTCCTAACGGCATCTGCTGCTAACCTGCACCATTGGTCTGCCATACCTGGGCCTCAAGCCTAGCTCCAACTCTATGAACTATGGGGATGATGCCGTGCAGTGGCAAACAGGTCCGCCCTCCTTGCAACCCCACTCATGCCGCACCCTCCCCCCACCCCCCCCCATTTTAGCAGCCGCCAAACAGGGGTGGGGCGGGGGGGGTCAGGTGCTTGGTTTCTCTGACACTTGCCTGCACCTAGAGTTTCCTTTCCATTCATTTTTGCCTGTCATTTCTATGTCCCCTCTCCCTTAGGTTGACGTGCCTTTGAACTTCTCCGAAGGTTCTAGCAATTTACATCCTCCTGTCCTGCAACTTCCATTTGATCGTCTGCGTCCCTTTAAATTTCACTGACCTACCATTTTCCACTTCCACCACTAGTAGGCTCCTTGTGTCAGTCAAAATCTGCAGTCTGTGAATAACAATGCAAATGAGATGACCCTGGAGAACTAAGTGCTTTAGTACATTACCATTCTGGTGAGGTGTGCACCAGTCCTTAACCATTAGAACTGACTTACACCAGTGCCTGAAAATTGTCCTAAATGAGTTTGACAAAGTGCATTAGTGAGTGAAATAATGGGAGATGAAAATTAAAAAACAGTCAAGTGTACGATACTGCACATTGGCGGTAAAATGGCTGACGCAAGTACTCGTTGAAGGGTGTTGTAATAGCTCAGGGTGAAGTTAAGAGATCTAGAGGTTTTTAGTCGACTTGACACCCTACGAGAGCAATTACTGCGGAGCTGGAATCATCAAATCAGGTAGAATGCTGAAATAAATAGCCAAATCAGTAGAGTACCAGTTGAAGGAAGTCAGCTGTGCAGTGCTCTGCGAAGACCATGCTTACAGGACTATGGCCAGTTCTGGCCACTGATGCACACAAAGAAAACATTCAACTTCTGGAAGCTGTGCAGAGAAAAACCATAAGGCTGATTCCCACCATCGGAATATTGTGTTCTGAGGAAAATCTCTTTTTGGGCTTGTCAGCCTTGGAAGGGGGGCAACTGTGATGTGATTTTATGGAGGTTTGTTAGATAATAAATGATAAAGAAAAGGTAAATCTGGAACGGGACTTTAAGCTTAGCTGTGACAGTAGGACAAGAAGCAGCAGTATTCAAACTAATGGAAGATAAACTGTGGACAGAGAGTGATCAGCAGATGGAATGGCCGTCTGGAGAGGAGAGCCCTAGAATAATTAGTTGGATGTTTTGATTGGGGACTGTAGAGTGTCTCCTGGATTGGATCAGAATGGTCATTATTAAACTAGTGACAGCAAATAAAACACTCAACAGTCCATATGTTTTTTTTAAATGAATCAGTTGGAGTGATTTTAAGCCGGTAACACCAGTATTCTAATCGATTAGCTGACGACGTTTAGAACTCAATCGTTGGTTTCATGGTTTGTAGCAGTGTCTGAGCTGTTCAATGAGATTGACATCTTGTAATGACTCTTCAGTGTTCATTATTTTCTTTGTTTTGTGAAATGGAGATTTAAAAAAAAATAATTGGGCTATTTTATAGCTTTACTAGGTTTTAAGTACCGGTTTATAGTGGACACTCCAAATGACTAGAATTAAATCAATTTAGATCTTAGAATGCCGTTTTCTAACTTGTCAGGATTGTTCAAAACCATGACCAAATAAAATTATATAATAATTTACACAAAGGTAATGGGTTCTACATTTATATTATTTGAGCTCCATTAGCTAAAAAGAAAATCATGTACAGTGTTATTGCAGTTTGTGGTAAACCACTGTATTGTATATTGCCACCTCTGGGTGGCGCTGTGTATGGAGGCATGCCTCAGCTGACTCCACCCACCACTGTGTGGGTTTCGTTCAGACTTGTTCAGTCACTCACGAAGAAGCATGGTCTCTTAGCTAATAAAAGCCTTATTCATCTCTTCTTTCGACTCATCATCTCTTCTTCGACTCATCACCTTTTATGAAGTAATTGATAAGCGTATCAATTTTATTAGCTAAAAGTTAAATGGCGACACCTGAGGAGCAACAACAGCAACGGATACAGCAGACATTGCTGAGAGCCCTCAGACCACCACGCCTGGACCTCGACCCTCAAGATGTGGGTGCATCAGCCAAGTTTGAACACTGGCTGAGCTGCTTTGAATCCTTCCTCGCAATCTCACAGGTTACAGAGGAGGATCACAAACTGAAAATTTTGACCGCCCAGGTGAGCCATCAAGTATATATGCTAATCCGGGACTCTAATACGTACGTGGCGGCCCTCGAGCTACTAAAAGGGCAATATACGCGCCCAGTGAACACAATTTACGCCCGACACCTCTTGGGATCCCGCAGGCAGCAACCGGGAGAATCGGTAGGGGCATTTGCACGGGCGCTACTGGCACTCTGCAGAGACTGCGATTGTAAAGCGGTAACGGCTGTGGAGCACGCGCAGGGACTCGCCTGTGATGCCTTCGTCAGGGGCCTCCAGTCAGACCACACCCGGCAGAGACTGCTAGAAAGCAAGGAACCCGACCTGAAGACGGCCATTGCCCTTGCGCTCTCGTTAGAGGAGGCCCACCGAAACCTCGAGGCATACCCCCGTAACGGCGCCGAGACATGGCAATCGAAACCGTGGGACACGGGACCGCCGCCCCCGGCACCAACCGCTGCAGCGACCCAACCGAGACAGCAGCCTCCGGTAAGAACTGCTTCGATGCCCAGTAACCAGGCCCAAAAATGCTATTTCTGTGGCCAGTTAAAACATCCCAGAGCGCACTGCCCAGCTAAGACAGCTACCTGCTCGGGCTGCGGGAAGAAAGGCCATTACGCTAACGCCTGCAAGGGGAAGCCAGCCAGCAGCGCAGCGTGCGGGCCGTGGGAGCAGCCATCTTATCCGCCATTTTGTGTACCCCCGGCCGCATGGCATCCGCCGCCATCGTATCCAACGCACTCAACCGCCATTTCGTCACCGGAACCGACCACCGTCTCGGCGGATGACTATAGTGACTCACTAAGCCACATACTGGCCTCCGTGACGCTGGATCAAGGCCACCCTCACCATCTATCCAGCTCCATGATGGATATCGCGGTAAACGGCCGCGCCACCAGTTGCCTGATCGACAGCGGGAGCACAGAGAGTTTCGTCCACCCCGACACGGTACGTAGCCACTCCCTCACGATTCTGCCAACGCACCATCGCATTTCTATGGCGTCCAAGTCCCAGTCAATGGACATCAGCGGCTACTGTGTGGTGACCCTGTCAGTAGGGGGCACTGAATATCAAAAATTTAAACTGCTAGTCCTGCCCCGTCTTTGCGCTGCCGTCCTGCTAGGGTTGGATTTTCAGTGCCACCTTAAGAGTGTCACACTAGCATACGGTGGACCCCTCCCCCCACTCACAGTCTGCAACCAACAACTTTTAAATCGCCCGCTGCAAACCACCTGCAGCCTTTCCACATTAAAAGTCCCCCCCCCTCCCCTGTTCGCTAACCTCACCCGCGACTGTAAACCCATCGCTACCAAAAGCAGGCGGTACAGTGCCGGGGACAGAGCTTTTATCAGCTCTGAGGTGGAGCGGCTCTTGAAGGAGGGCATTATCGAAGGTAGCACTAGCCCCTGGCGAGCCCAGGTTGTAGTCGTTAAAACCACTGCAAAACGCCGCATGGTAATCGACTACAGCCAAACCATAAACCGGTACACCCAGCTGGACGCGTACCCCCTCCCTCGCATATCTGATATGGTCAATCAGATTGCGCAATACAAAGTATTCTCCACCATCGACCTTAAGTCAGCGTACCACCAGCTGCCCATCCGCCATGAGGACCGCCAGTATACTGCCTTCGAGGCAAACGGCCGCCTCTACCACTTCCTTAGGGTCCCCTTCAGCGTCACCAACGGGGTTTCGGTCTTCCAAAGGGAGATGGACCGAATGGTTGACCAGAACGCGCTGCGGGCAACCTTCCCCTATTTGGATAACGTCACCATCTGCGGCCACGACCAGCAGGACCACGACGTTAATCTAGCAAATTTCCTCCGTACGGCCCAACGGCTGAACCTAACGTACAATAAGGAAAAATGTATGTTTCACACCAAGCGCCTGGCCATCCTCGGCTGCGTGGTGGAGAACGGAGTCATCGGGCCCGACCCCGACAGAATGCGCCCCCTAATGGAGCTACCCCTTCCCCACTGCCAAAAAGCACTGAAGAGATGCCTGGGGTTTTTCTCCTACTACGCCCAGTGGGTGCCCCTCTATGCAGACAAAGCCAGGCCCCTCATCAAAGCCACCTCCTTCCCCCTGACACCAGAGGCGTGTGCAGCCTTCACTCTTATCAAGAACGATATCGCGAAGGCCGCAATGCACGCGGTGGATGAGTCCATCCCCTTCCAAGTGGAGAGCGATGCCTCCGACTTCGCCCTAGCCGCGACCCTTAACCAGGCGGGCAGACCCGTGGCCTTTTTCTCAAGGACCCTCCAGGGCCCCGAGACGAGACACTCCTCCGTCGAAAAGGAGGCCCAGGCTATTGTAGAAGCGGTGCGTCACTGGAGGCATTACCTGGCCGGGAAACGATTTACCCTGCTCACTGACCAGCGTTCAGTAGCTTTTATGTTTAATAATAAGCAGAGGGGTAAAATCAAGAACGACAAGATCTTGAGGTGGAGAATCGAACTCTCCACCTACAATTATGATATCTTGTATCGGCCAGGGAAACTCAATGAGCCCCCAGATGCCCTATCACGTGGTACATGCGCCAACGCGCAGAGTGATAGGCTGCAGTCCCTCCACAATGACCTCTGCCACCCGGGGGTCACCAGGTTTTTCCATTTGATCAAATCCCGTAACCTGCCCTACTCCATCGAGGAGGTCAGGACCATGACCAAGAGCTGCCAAATCTGCGCCGAGTGCAAACCGCACTTCTATAGGCCGGACAGAGCAAGCCTGATCAAGGCCACCCGCCCCTTCGAACGCCTGAGCGTCGATTTTAAAGGGCCCCTCCCCTCCGCTGACCGCAATGTGTACTTCCTCAACATAGTTGATGAGTACTCCCGTTTCCCCTTTGCCATCCCTTGCCCAGACATGACCAGTACCACGGTCATCAAGTGTCTGAATGACATCTTCGCTCTGTTCGGGTTCCCCAGCTATATACATAGCGACAGGGGCTCATCGTTCATGAGCGACGAACTTCGGCAGTACCTGCTAACAAGAGGTATCGCCACGAGCAGGACCACCAGTTACAACCCCCGGGGGAACGGCCAGGTGGAAAGGGAGAACGCGACGGTTTGGAAGGCAGTCCTCTTAGCACTAAAATCTAAGGGCCTTCCGACCTCCCGCTGGCAGGAGGTCCTCCCTGCAGCGCTTCACTCCATTCGGTCACTGCTTTGTACTGCCACTAATGCGACCCCTCATGAGAAAATGTTCGTTTTCCCCCGGAAGTCTACATCGGGAACCTCGCTACCGGCATGGTTGACTTCTCCTGGGCCCGTCCTACTGCGGAGGCACGTGAGGACGCATAAAACGGACCCCCTGGTCGAGCGGGTGCACCTCCTACACGCCAACCCCCAGTATGCCTGGGTGACATACCCAGACGGGCGGGAGGACACGGTCTCCATACGAGATCTCGCACCCTCGGGTACCCCTGAATTACCACCGTTATCCCCCTTACCACCGTTATCCCCCTTACCACTGTTATCCCCCACCACCCCTCCCAACCCAACCCCTGCAGACGGCATGCCAAAGCCCCAGGAATCTTCGCCAACCACCCAGACACCAGACCCGACGTCGGATGCTGCAACACCACCGCCGCCACCACGACGATCAGGACGTCAGACAAGGCCTCCTGATAGACTTAACTTGTAGTACCCTTCACCCCGCCGGACTTCACATTAAACAAGGGGTGAATGTGGTAAACCACTGTATTGTATATTGCCACCTCTGGGTGGCGCTGTGTATGGAGGCATGCCTCAGCTGACTCCACCCACCACTGTGTGGGTTTCGTTCAGACTTGTTCAGTCACTCACGAAGAAGCATGGTCTCTTCTTAGCTAATAAAAGCCTTATTCATCTCTTCTTTCGACTCATCATCTCTTCTTCGACTCATCACCTTTTATGAAGTAATTGATAAGCGTATCACAGTTTAAGTGGACATAATTATTATAAACACATTTCCGGTAGTACAGTCTACTAGACATAGTGGTTGTAGTCATTATTGATTAAAGGCCGGTCACTGCTTTGAGATGTAACATTCTGAAACACTAAGTTCTGTTAGTTACAAATTTTGCCTGGACTGACCTTTCTGTAGAAGGATAAAATTATAGGAAAATGGCTCCGTTTGGATGAGTTTTTTGAAGCTAGGTTTTTTCTGACGATTGTAGAGGTGATTTTATGGGGCTTTGCTGGCCGCATGGATCCTTGCTAGCAGTGAGTGTGGCTCACAGAGCCTGCCTCAACCTGCCTTTGACGTAAATTTTGAATACAAACATGAGATGCTGGGAATATCCAAAAGACCTTCTTCCCATCTTTGGCCTCATGCTGTTACGGCCACGCTCAATGTAATTTCGGGGACAGCATCCTATCTTCCCCCTGGGTATTCTGCAGCCCTCTTGAGCGGGACATTTTACTTAGTCAAAAAGCACTATATAAATACAAGGTGTTGTTGGCTTGAACATTTCCTCGAGTGGCTTCAGACTTTTAGCTGTCTTCACCACATTACTGCTCATGTTCCACTTTACTCGTTTTCATTTTGGAGCGGTTTTACTCGTCTTTTGTCCGTCTGACACCATTCAGGCTCCCGACAGGACATCTTTTGTACGTCGCTCTGCTCTTTTGAACTCTACTTGCCTGTTCCTGCGGAGGAGTCTATCCAAAATATGAAACTTGTCTTTTCTATTTTCCGATGCTGACAGACCTGCTGTATATTTCTAGAATTTTCTGCTTTTATCTTCGATTTTAACCATTTGCAGTCTAATCTTTTTCTCCCATCATTGGCATCTGTTGCAGTCACTGCTCCCTTGAGTGAGAGAGTTCATTTGTCAAAGATTGAACCCATCCTTGTTCAACCCGTGGGCTTGATATAATCAGTACAGTGCTTGGATGAAGTTCAATATTTTGTTCAAGTTCAGTTGATGCCAGGTACTATCAGTTTTTACACTTGTTATAGGAAGGTCTTTCTGTCATAGATTTTCACAAACATTACCTGTCTTGCATTATGTGAGTTATTACTTGTAGTGTATGTACCTTTAAGAGAGAACTACTTTTACAGCTCCTGTATACTGTAGTACCGGCAGTGACCACACCTGTATATAAGCCTTGAGCATGCCTCTGTACCCCCAGTCTTGAGACTACCCTACTCCAGTAAATACCTGTTGATTGCTAAGTTACAGCATCCGTGTAGTTATTGAAAAACATCATACTCGCAGAATCACAGATCTAACAGTGGCGACGAGTGTCGATTCGAATCTACCTGCAACTCTGCATTTCCCTTCGAGGATTCGTTCCGGGAGGGCGGTGGAAGAAAGTCGAGGCCAGAAGCACGGGCGTCGACCACGAGTAACCGCCCAGTCGTCCGGCAGAGAGTGAACATCGCAGGGGAGGCTGTGGAGAGCTGGGCTTGGTTCCCCAGCCACGACGATCAGCAACAGACTGACGACAGGTACAGCACAGACCCTTCCCGGACAGCGGCGGCTGGAGCCGACCGACGGCGGAGAAAAAAGCCGAGCAGCGTCGACGGGGTAAGATAGAGGGTGAAGCGCACAGGGCACAGCCGGGGGTTGAAAACCGAGCGGTGTCGAGGAAAAACAAAACGGAGAGAGGGTAAAGCAGCAGCCGGGTTCAGGACCGAGCGGCGGAAACGGGAAAGGCGCACAGAAAAGAAAACGTGCAGAGCACAGCCAGGGCTCAAGGGCTGAACAGTGTCCGCGGGGAGAAGAAGGGAGAGCGCGGGAGACGCCATTGAGCCGCGGAGAAGAAGGAAGAGCGCGGGAGACGCCATTTTTAGAAGCCGCAGCGGAGAAGAAGGGCGAGTGCGGGAAGAAAGGAAAGCGTGGGAGATGCCATTTTGTGCCAGCAGAGAAGAAGGGAAAGCACGGGAGTCACCATTTTTGACACTTAAATCACACCCAGGGATGCCGAAGAGTGGCAGTATCTCTACGTTCGACAATGAAGTCGAAGATTGGGCGACATATGTGGAACGTATTGAGGTGTACTGCAGGGCGAATGAAGTGCCAGATGCTAGGAAAGCACTGGTTTTGTTAAATTCCATGGGTGCAAAAACTTATGGGTTACTGCGAAACCTAATAACCCCAGAGAAGCCTGTGAATAAGAATTTCGAAAGCATAGTAGAAATCCTACAGGACCACTTAAACCCCACACCGCTGCTGATAGCAGAACGATTTAAGTTCCATAAAAGGAACCAACACAAAGACGAAAGCAATGCTGAGTACTTAACGGTGTTGAGTCTGTGTGTCCCAGTTATGCTTATGATCAATCACTGGACACAGACAACAAGAATAACTTTTAACAGGTCTTTACTATTCGGAGGTCAGGGCTGAACTGCCCAGCACATCCCTACACAACACCTATATACCGGTGTGGTCACCACCGGTATTACAGTATACAGCAGCCAAGAGAAAGTAGTACATCTCTTAAGGTAGTTCTCTTAAGGTGGAACAGGTTACATACACCACAAACGGAACTGCGCAAGCTATCGAAACGCTGCCAGTTTGGAGTGGGACTAGCAGATACGTTAAGGGACAAGTTTGTGTGTGGGCTTCAAAGTGAAGGAACCCAGAAACAGCTTCTATCAGAAAAGGATCTTACGCTGGACAAGGCTTTCAGTATGGCAGTATCACACGAAGCAGCCGCAAGGGGCGCTGCAGAGATACAACGGAGACCGCAAGAATATGGCACCAATGAAATGTCCTATGGAACAGGGAAGTGTTATCGCTGCGGCAGAACAACACACGACCAGAAGGATTGCTGGTTCAAGGACCAAGTGTGCAGACAGTGTGGAAAAGCAGGACACATAGCAAGAGTCTGCAGGTCTGGGAAGAAAACCAACAGCAAGAAATCTCCACAGGAGAAGGACAAAAAGGTACACAAGGTGATGGACAGTAGTTCAGACGAACAGAAAAGTGATACAGGCTCCGGAAGCAAGGAGCTGGGTTGTCTGAAACTACATAAGGTAACCAAAATGGAGGATCACCAGACTATCTGGGTTACACTCAAGATAGACGGAGTCCAAGTGAAAATGGAATTGGACACAGGATCAGCCCTAACAGTCATAAACCAAAGGGACTACAAGCGGCTATTTTCACATATACCCTTGAAAGCTACAGAGATTGTCTTGAAGACGTACACGGGGCAAAAAGTCTACCCCAAAGGAAAAATAAGGGTGAAAGTGATATACAAAGGCCAGGAAATACCTAAAATAGACTTATATGTATTGCCAGATGGAGGACCACCACTGCTAGGACGTGAATGGATCCGGAAGATACAATTAGATTGGCATTCCATACAGACACTGAAGGTTGAGGCCAAAAAGGATGACGACGTCACACCTGGACGACTGTCAAAAATGCTAACTGACGCAAAAGAAGTGTTCCAGGAGGGACTCGGAACACTAAAAGGCATAACAGCAACGATTAAAATAGAGGAAAATGCAAGCCCAAAGTTTCTTAAGGCCAGACCAGTGCCTTATGCGATCAGACCAGCCGTCGAAGCAGAGCTGGAAGGGTTGGAACGTTCAGGAGTACTGTCCAAAGTAGACTGGAGCGAGTGGGCTACACCCATCGTTCCTGTAATGAAGAGGTCGTTGAGTAATACGCCTGGGGAACCAAAGAAGGTCCGCATCTGTGGGGATTTTAAGGTGACAGTGAACCCAGTCCTTCACACGGTACAATATCCGCTTCCACGAATTGAGGATATTTTCGCCTCGCTATCTGGAGGTAAACGCTTCACCATAATTGATCTAGCCCAGGCGTACTTGCAAATGGAGGTAGAAGAAGTCTCGAAACAATACCTCACGATCAACACTCATAAAGGTCTCTATCAATACAACCGGCTGGTGTTCGGGGTAGCATCGGCTCCGGTTATTTGGCAAAGGGCGATGGATCAAGTCCTGCAAGGGATACCAGGGACCCAGTGTTATTTGGACGATATCCTGGTCACGGGCGAAAATGACAGTGATCACCTCGCCAACTTGGAGAAGGTGCTTACTAGATTAAAGGAATATGAGCTACGAGCTAATCGCCACAAGTGCGAGTTTTTCCAGAAGCAGATCTCGTATTGTGGCCACATCATCGATGAAGAGGTGTTACATAAGTCCCCTGAAAAGATTGAGGCAGTAGTCAAGGCTCCAGCACCGGAAAATGTGTCACAACTGAGGTCGTTCCTCGGGCTGGTAAACTACTACCATAAGTTCTTACCAAATTTGTCCACGGTATTACACCCACTGAACACCCTACTGCAAACAGGGGTACCATGGAAGTGGAATGATGAATGTAGACGAGCTTTCCAGAAGTGCAAAGAATTGATCACATCAAAAGAGGTGTTGGCCCATTTCAACCCAGCACTACCAATTCGTTTGGCATGTGATGCATCACCCTATGGTATTGGAGCGGTGCTGTCGCACAAATTCCCAGACGGGTTGGAGAGGCCAGTAGCCTTTGCGTCTCGGTCACTAACCTCAGCCGAGCGCAACTACGCCCAGATTGACAGGGAGGCCCTCAGCCTAGTATGGGGAGTAAAAAAATTCAACCACTATCTGCATGGGCAGAAGTTCACCTTGCTGACTGACCACCAACCACTTGTCTCCATCTTTAATCCTAAGAAGGGCGTTCCAGTGATGACTGCACAACGGTTACAAAGATGGTCCCTGTTTCTAGGGGCAAATCAATATGAAATAGAATATAAAGGCACGAAACAGCATGGAAACGCTGATGGGCTATCACGCCTGCCACTGCCTACTGTGGAGGAAGCACCAGCAGTGGACTCTATTGAGATATTTTATTCATCAATAATTGAACGATTGCCATTAACGAACGCGGATATAGAGAAGGAGACCCGCAATGATCCGACGCTGTCTCGGGCATATGAATTGACGGTGAGGGGATGGCCAACACATGGCGACTCACTGTTGCCAGCATTCTCATCCAGAAGAGAACAGCTGTCAGTATGCCAGGGGACAGTGATGTGTGGATCCAGAGTGGTGATTCCGCCCAAGTTAAGGGAGAGAGTGCTAAATGAGCTTCATGAAGGTCATCTGGGGGGAGTGAAAATGAAAAGCCTTGCTAGGGCTTATGTGTGGTGGCCGGGAATCGATCAACAAATCGAGGATCTAACCAAGAGCTGCTCAGGATGCCAGAAGGTCCAAAATGCACCACCACATGCCCCTCTACACCCATGGGAGTGGCCCTCCTCTCCATGGCAATGGGTGCATATTGATTTCGCTGGTCCATTCATGGACTCAATGTTCTTAATAGCAGTGGATGCTCATTCGAAATGGCCTGAGGTGATAAAAATGTCCTCAACCACTACAGAGAAAACGATTGCAGTCCTACGGACCATATTTGCCAGGAACGGCTTGCCAGAGCAGATTTGCTCTGATAATGGACCACAGTTTGTGTCTGAAGAGTTTTGGAAATTTATGAGAAGGAATGGGGTAAGGCATTACACATCCGCCCCGTATCATCCAGCCACAAATGGATTGGCTGAGAGGTTCGTACAAACCTTTAAGAAGGCGATAAAGGCCATGTGCGACGATGAAATTCCACTACAGCATAAGGTGGACAATTTCTTATTAGCCTACCGAAACGCGACACATGCAGTTACCAACCAGACCCCGGCCATGATGTTCTTTAACCGAAGGTTGAGATCTCATCTGGACTTGCTCAGACCAAATGTACGAAGAAATGTTGAGGATAAAGAATTCCAGCACATCAATGAGAAGCCGACAAGGAGCTTCAACGTAGGACAACCAGTCTTGGCCCGTGACTACCGAACAGAGAAATGGCAACCCGGAACAATATGCACAAGGCAGGGGCCATTAATGTACACAGTGGATGTCGGGGAGAACATTGTGAGACGCCACGTCGATCAGATCTTAGCGTCACAGGAACGAGTCAACCCCATGTCTCGCGTACCTGGGGATGAACCCGACATACCGGTAGCATCTACCTCCGAACCAGTAGTAGTGGAAACCGATGAACTAACCGACGAAAAGGGGCCAGAATCACCTCCGCACCAAGAACAAGAACCTCAGGAAAGGCGCTATCCCGAAAGGATCAGGAAGCCGCCCCAAAGACTGAATCTATAAATGGACTATTGTTGTTTAATGTACATGTTAAAGTGTTAATTGTTACTTGAATATTATGGGTACTGCTAATCTAAAAGGGGAGGAATTGTAGTGTATGTACCTTTTAAGAGAGAACTACTTTTACAGCTCCTGTATACTGTAGTACCGGCAGTGACCACACCTGTATATAAGCCTTGAGCATGCCTCTGTACCCCCAGTCTTGAGACTACCCTACTCCAGTAAATACCTGTTGATTGATAAGTTACAGCATCTGTGTAGTTATTGAAAAACCTCATACTCGCAGAATCATGGATCTAACATTACTGAGTGTCCAGACGAAAGTTGGAATAAGAAGCTGGAGCAGTTTGAAGAGCATAAAATTCAAGATGGCTGAAATTCTTCTGAGTAATTACAAGAGACGTGGAAAGTTTTCCCCTCGCACGTTCCCATTCCTCTTCCCCCTTCTCCATTCCCATGGCAGGAAACCAGTCAAGACCTAATGTGAAGGAAGCAACCTTGAGTGTGAGGTATCAGCTTGAAAAATGTCTCCCTTCAGGATCCAGTTCTGCACATGCAGTTATAATCATGTGTCAAAGCACATATTTGGTACCTGCATCCACCAGTCCAAACACCACACAGTGAAAGAGCTGTTACTTGATCTAGAAGTTAACTAAATGCCCAACTGATTGGTTTAGATAGTGGAATTGACCTATACTCCAGAAGTTTGATCAGCAGTGTGTCTCTTGTGAGTTTACCAATAATCATTCCCCATGTCATAAACGTAAGAAAACACGGAATAAGAAAAGATCATTGCAGTGAGTCCGCTCCTGGACACTACTTTGTGTTCTCATGGACTTCACCCCAATTATTCACTTTCCTGAGGGAAAGTTTCACAACATTTATTCTAACCGAGCAAATATCCAAAACAACTTCTGCTCGTCTCTCCTGAAGGAATCAGTTTGTGCTTGGTGTACATAGGAACAGGAGTAGGCCATTTAGCCCTTCGGGACTGTTCCGCCATTCAGTTAAGATTATGGCTGATCTGTACCTCAACCCCATTTTACCTGCCTTTGACCCATATCCCTTGATACATTTACCATCTCCATCTTGAAAGCTTCAATTGACCCAGCATCCACATCTTTTCATCCATAGGTACTTGCCTCATTCCAGTACTTTTGTCCAAGCAGCCATTCTTCATGTGTGAGCATCTCCATTGTTGAATACTTCTCATTTAATTAAATGTTAAGAATGCTATTGCGTATCAAATTACAGTAATAGGTTATGCAATTAATTAAACATCAGGTGAAATTGATGGGAGGAGGCCTCTCCTCTACATTGCTATGTGGCTTAGTCCTTTCAAACATGGGAGATCTGTCCCACCTCCAGCTGATAAGTAAGTCTTTGGTTCAAATTCCGTTCACCCATCACACCTGTGCTCACTGACCTACATTGGCTCCCAGTCCACCCACCAATGCCTCAAATTTAAAATTCTCATCCTCCTGTTCAAATCCCTCCATGGCCTCGCCTCCTCCAGCTCTACAACCCGCTGAGAACTTTGCATTGCTCCAACTCTGGCCTCTTGTGCATCACTGACTTCCTTCACTACCTTCAACCATCTAGGCCCCAAGTTCTGGTATTCCTTCCCTAAACCTCTCCCCCTTTCCTCACCACCTTTAAGTCACTGTTTAAAATCTACCTCTTTGACCAAACTTTGTCACCTGTCCTAATTTCTCCTCCTTTAGCTTGGTGTCAGTTTTTGGCTGAATACACTCTGAAGCGCCTTGGGATATTTTACTATGCTAAAGGCGCTTTATAAATGCAAGTTGTTGTTGGTCATACAAAACCTACTGCTTCCATTTTGAAATTCAGAAAGCTTCATACGGAGAAGGACCGTAAGACAGAACTGATCAATATTTTGTAGCAAAAATTGTATTGTTGCAACAATAGATTATTTGACTCTACAATGGTATGATTCTAATTTAACGAATTAATGTTGCATATCGTACCTTTTCAATGTGTGGCAACGATCTGGTAATTTTGTTTTAAAATCATGAAACCCGCCAGAGCATATGGATTATTTTATCCAAATATTGCAAACCCTGGTGTGTAAGTGGCAGAGTGCCCGCCAGTCAACCAGATGGCGGTAGGGCTGAGTTCTGGGACGGCCAGTTGCCTGAATTCATTCATCTGCCACTTTTGGGACTGAAATGTACGAGTTCTTAGCTGGGTCAACAGATGGATCTCCTATCTCGGGCAAGGGAAATCCAACCTGGGCTCATCCTGCAGAAAGTGCACCTTCTGCTGGCCAGTGACTAAGCGACATTGGTGGTTGTGGAGCCCAGCCCGGCCCATCCTCCCAATGTCTTGGCCAAGAGAAGCTAAGCAGCAGGAACTGGCTTCTTGTTTCACTTTCCTGCGTTTGCTTTATACAAATCTGGATTTCATTTTATATTATTTTCTTTGTTTCCCTCTCGTTCTAACCCAGAAAAATAGAATAAACATGGGAACAGGAGTAGGCCATTCAGCCCCTCGAGCCTGTTGCGCCATTGAATTGGCTCATGACTTCTGTATCTTAACTCCATCTACCTGCCTTGGTTCCATATCCCTTAATACCCTTGCCTAACAAAAATCTCTCAATCTCCATTTTGAAATTTTAAATTGACCCCCAGCCTCAACAGCTTTTTGGAGGGAGAGTGCTCCAGATTGCCACTACCCCTTTATGTGAAGAAGTGCTTCCTAACATCACCCATGAACAGCCTAGTTCTAATTTTAAGCTTATACCCCCCTTGTTCTGGACTCCCCTACCAGAGGAAATAGTTTCTCTATCTGCCCTATCATATCCTTTAATCATCTTAAATACCTCAATTAGATCACCCCTTATCCTTCTATACTCAGGGGGAATACAAGCCTAGTTTGTGCAACCTGTCCTCATTATTCAACCCTTTTAGCCCAGGTATCATTCTGGTGAATCTGTGCTGCACCTCTTTCAATGCCAATATTCCTGAGATGCAGTGTCAAAAAGCAAGACAAACATTTGAAATATTAATCATACTCTTTAATTTTTTTAATGTAAATTTACCCCAACTTTTTTTCCACCAATGAAACATCCTGCTGCCAATGCTCCTAAAGCTGAGCATAGGACGTCTGCACAAACAGACTGGAATGTTGCTCCTCCTTCGGTTTTCCCTTCATGTTGGGATGCACCTGGCCTCTGCTGGGTACCTCGCAGTCTTGGCTGGATCTCTGAAAGTATGGGAAATGACAAGCGAAAACCTGTGTCCTACGGCTCCAGGGAGCTCAGCATGTTGCAACACTGATGCCTCTGCACCAACACAGTTCCAAGGCCAGTTTTAAATTTAACATGGCTCGATATCGAAATTTAACATGGCTTGTTTTATAAGTATATTAAGGGCAAGAGGATAACCAGGGAAAGGGTAGGGCCCATTAGGGACCAAAGTGGCAAGCTGTGTGTAGAGCCAGAAGAAGTAGGTGGGGTTTTAAATGAATTTTTTGCCTCCGTGTTCACTGTGGAGAAAGATGATGTAGGCATAGAAATCGGGCAAGGGGACTGTGACATACTTGAACATATTAGCATCGAGAGGGAGGAGGTACTAGCGGTTTTAGCAGGCCAAAAAGTGGATAAATCCCCAGGCCCGGACGAGATGTATCCCAGGCTGTTGTGTGAGGCAAGGGAGGAGATTGCGGGGGCTCTGACACAAATTTTCAGAACCTCTCTGGCCACAGGGGATGTACCAGAGGACTGGAGAACAGCTAACGTAGTACCATTATTCAAGAAGGGTAGCAGGGATAAACCAGGGAATTACAGGCCAGTGAGCCTAACATCTGTGGTAGGGAAATTATTGGAAAAAATTCTGAGGGACAGAATTAGTCTCCACTTGGAGAGGCAAGGATTAATCGGGGATAGTCAGCATGGCTTTGTCAAGGGTAAATCATGTCTGACCAATCTGATTGAATTTTTCGAGGGGGTGACTAGCTGTGTAGATGAGGGAAATGCTGTGGATGTGGTTTACATGGACTTCAGTAAAGCTTTTGACAAAGTCCCGCATAGGAGACTGGTCAAGAAGGTAAGAGCCCATGGGATCCAGGGGGCCTTGGCGCGTTGGATCCTAAACTGGCTGAGTGGCAGGAGGCAGAGGGTGATGGTCGAAGGTTGCTTTTGTGACTGGAAGCCTGTGTCCAGTGGGGTACCTCAGGGATCGGTGCTGGGTCCCTTGCTGTTTGTGATCTACATTAACGATTTGGATGAGAATGTAAAGGGTATGATCAGTAAGTTCGCGGATGACACGAAAATTGGTGGGGTGGTAAATTGCGAGGAGGAAAGTCTCAGGCTACAGGACGATATTAACGGGTTGGTCAGATGGGCGGAAAAGTGGCAAATGGAATTTAACCCGGAAAAATGCGAGGTGATGCATTTTGGACGGTCAAATAAGGCAAGGGAATACACAATGGGTGGTAGGGCCCTAGGAAGTACAGAGGGTCAGAGGGACCTTGGTGTACATGTACATAGATCCCTGAAGGCAGCGGAGCAGGTAGATAAGGTGGTTAAAAAGGCATATGGGATACTTGCCTTCATTAGCAGAGGCATAGAATATAAGAGTAGGGAGGTTATGATGGAGCTGTACAAAACGCTGGTGAGGCCACAGCTGGAGTACTGTGTGCAGTTCTGGTCGCCTCACTATAGGAAGGATGTGATTGCTCTGGAGAGGGTGCAGAGAAGATTCACCAGGATGTTACCTGGGATGGAGCGCCTTAGCTATGAAGAGAGACTCTACAGGCTGGGGTTGTTTTCCTTGGAGCAAAGGAGGCTGAGGGGGGACCTGATTGAGGTGTACAAAATGATGAGGGGCATAGATAGGGTAGATAAAGAGGAACTTTTCCCCTTAGTAGGGGGGTCAATAACAAGGGGGCACAGATTCAGGGTAAGGGGCAGGAGATTTAGGGGGGATTTGAGGAGGAACTTTTTCACCCAGAGGGTGGTTGGAAGCTGGAACTCACTGCCTGAAAGGGTGGTAGAGGCAGGAACCCTCACAACATTCAAGAAGCATTTGGATGAGCACTTGAAATGCCATTGCATACAAGGCTATGGACCAAATGCTGGAAAATGGGATTAGACTGGACAGGGATGGATGGGCGGCGCAGACACGATGGGCCGAAGGGCCTCTTTCTGTGCTGTAAAACTCTATGACTCTATGATAGCCGTATTTTATTTTGTATTTCCCTTGAGTACAGTGGATTGAGAGGTGATCTGACAGAGGTCTTTAAAATGATAAAAGAATGTGCTAGGGTAGATTTGGTGAAACCAGTTCTTCTGGTGGGGAAATCAAGAACAGGGCATACAACCTTAAAATTAGAGCTAGGCCTTTCAGGAGCAAAATCAGGAAGCACTTTTTCCAATTACAGGGTGGTAGATATTTGGAACGCCCCAAAAGGTTGAGGATGTAGGTGGGTGTGGAGGGGCGGGGTCACTTGGAGCTTTCAAGACTGAGATCAATAGATTTTTGTTAGTTAAGGGTATCAAGGATCTAACTGAATGGCAGAGCAGACCTGAGGGGCTGGATTGCCAACTCCTGTTCTTAAGAGTAAATGGACTTACCAGACAGTCACTTAATATGCTGTCTTTCCTTTTCCAAGTAAATACCATTGTACAAATACTGAGTGATATCACAACAACAACTTGTATTTATATAGCACCTTTAACGTAGTAAAACGTCCCAAGGCGCTGCACAGGAGTATTTTAAGACAAAAAATTTGACACCGATCCACATAAGGATAAATTAGGGCAGCTGACCAAAAGCTTGGTCAAAGAGGTAGGTTTTAAGGAGCGTCTTAAAGGAGGAAAGAGAGGTAGTGAGGCGGCGAGGTTTAGGCAGGGACTTCCAGAGCTTCGGGCCTAGGCAACAGAAGGCATGACCACCAAAGGTTGAGCGATTATAATCAGGGATGCTCAAGAGGGCAGAGTTAGAGAAGTGCAGATATCTCGGGGGCGGGGGGGTTGTGGGGCTGAAGGAGATTACAGAGATAGGGAGGAGCGAGGCCATGGAGGGATTTGAAAACAAGGATGAGAATTTTGAAATCGAGGCGCTGCTCAACCGGGAGCCAATGTAGGTCAATGAGCACAGGGGTGATGGGTGAACGGGACTTGGTGCGGGTTAGGACACGGGCAGCCGAGTTTTGGATGACCTCAAAGTTTATGTAGGGTGGAATGTGGGAGGCCAGCCAGGAGTGCATTGGAATAGTCAAGTCTAGAGATAACAATGCATGGATGAGGGTTTCAGCAGCAGATGAGCTGAGACAAGGGCAGAGACGGGCGATGTTATGGAGGTGGAAGTAGGCGGTCTTTGTTATGCTGTGGATATGTGGTCGGAAGCTCATTTCAGGGTCAAATATGACACCAAGTTTGCGAACAGTGTGGTTCAGCCTCAGACAGATGTCAGGGAGAGGGATGGAGTCAGTGGCTAGGGAACGGAGTTTGTGGCAGGGACCGAAAACAATGGCTTTGGTCTTCCCAATATTTAATTGGAGCAAGCGTTTGCTCATCCAGAACTGTGTGTCTGACAAGCAGTGTGACAATTTAGACACCGTGGAGGGGTCGAGAGAAGAGGTAGAGCTGGGTGTTGTCAGCGTACATGTGGAAACTGACACTGTGTTTTTGGATAATGTCACCAAGGGGCAGCATGTAGGTGAGAAATAGGAGGGGGCCAAGGATAGATCCTTGGGGGACACCAGAGGTAATGATGCGGGAGCGGGAAGAGAAACCGATGCAGGTGATTCTCTGGTTACGATTAGATAGATAAGAATGGATCCAGGCGAGTGCAGTCCCACCCAGCTGGACGACGGTGGAGGAGAATGGAGTGGTCAACCGTGTCAAAGGCTGCAGACAAGTCAAGAAGGACGAGGAGGGATAGTTTACCTTTGTCACAGTCACAAAGGATGTCATTTGTGACTTTGATGAGAGTTGTTTCGTTACTATGGCAGGGGCGGAAACCTGATCACACCTTTTTTGTTCATATTAAAAAGAAGTTTTACATCTAACGTGTGTGTTAGTCGCACTTCAGGTATTGCAATTGTCACATGCAAATACTTGTGTCACATGCAGCTTGAGTAGCTGCTGTTTTAATATGAGATTTCAGCCAATCACAACTGAAAAGATGAGAAATCAAAAACCGAAAATGCTGGAAGCGCTCAGCAGGTCAGGCAGCATCTGTGGAGAGAGAAACAAGAGCTAACGTTTCAGGTCGATGACCTGTCAGAACCTGATCGACCTGAAACGGTAACTCTATTTCTCTCTAAAGATGCTGCCTGACCTGAGCATTTCCAGCATTTCCTGTTTTTATTTCAGATTTCCAGCACCCGCTGTATTCTGCTTTTGTTGAAAAAAATGGGGAGCCTCCCAAAGCAGGAACTGGAAACTACCAATCGAGAAATGCTAGGAATGTATAAAAACTAGGCAACATGCAAATCCCAATTTCAAAAAAACCAAGTAGAACGAGAACCAATTAAGATTAATTGTTTTGAAATAATTTTGGCTGCCATTTTGTTTTTTCAGGAACTGGAGAATAATTACTGGATGTAAGGATTCTAACATATCTAAAATAATGTTCAGAACAAATCATTAAACTTACCCTTTTCCGTGTTTGAAATTTCTCAGACAAACCTTCTCTGTAGAGGTTGTTCCCCTCTCTCAGTCTGGCACTTGAGTTAACGGGGCCTCTCAAACTGTCCGTCTGAATGAAGAGTCTCAACCAGATATCGGCCTACCACACCCAGACTGCCCTCTCCTTCCTCTGTCTAATGAATTCCACCACATGGTGGGTGCAAAACACAGCAGGGTAACTTTTACGATTGGTTATTTGTGCAACATTCCAGGGCTTGCTGTCTGAACATCCTTGCACCGCCCCCACCCCCACCCCCTTCCCCCTTCCAGTGACGGAAAAGGCATCAGGAACAACAGGAGCATCAAAAGCTCAGAAACCATTGTCAGGATATTATAATGGTAGCTCATTTTTGTTTTATTTGAAAACATAAAGTAAAGATCAAGAGACAGCCAGACAGTGGAGCTGAATTTAGTGTCAGATTAAGCTCCAGATCACACTAGATCATATAATCTGGTGGAAATCAATTCCCCCTGACTGCTGCATAATTTGTCCCTCCTAGCATTTCACAGTTGATTTTGGGGTGGGCTTTGGAATCTCCTCTCTGAAGAACTATAGACCAATTAGCTTAACGTTGGTGGTAGGAAAGTTAGTCGAATCCTTACTCAAAGATGTAATAGAAAAACATGTAGAAACTCAAAATATAATAGTAGTCAGCATGGATTTCAAAAAAGAGATGGTAATGCTTGACCAACCTTATTGAATTCTTTACCAACCTTATTGAATTCTTTGAAGAATTAACAGAAATAGTACGATAGCAAAATACTGCAGATGCTGGAAATCCGAAATAACAACAGAAAATGCTGGAAAAACTCAGCAGGCCAGGCAGCATCCGTGGAGAGAAAATAGAGTCAACGTTTCGGGTCAAACCCTTTGTCAAGACTGCCGGATGTTGCCTGGCCTGCTGAATTTTTCCAGCATTTTCTGTTGTTCTAACAGAAATAGTAGATAGGGCTAATGCAGTAGATGCAATATATTTGGATTTCCAAAAGGCCTTCGATAAGGTACCGCATAGTAGACTCATCACTGAGGTCATGTAGCAGGGGACAAGTAGCAGAATGGATAGCAAGCTGGCTACAAAACCGAGAACAGAGTAGGGGGATTAAAGGCAGTTACTCAGATGGCAAAAGGTGGGAAGTGGTGTTCCACAGGGATCGGGGCTGGCAACACTGTCGTTCACCATTTACAGAAACAATTTGGACTCTGGTTCCGGAAGTACAATTTCAAATTGGTGGGAGTTGGGGGAGGTATTAATACAGAGGGGGACTGTGACAAAGTACAGGAATACGCTAATAAACTTGCAGAATGGGCGTGTAATTGGCAAATTAACTTTAATATAGATAAGTGTGAGGTGGTACGTTTGGTAGGAAGAATAAGGAGGCCACATACTCCTTCAAAAATAAGTGTCTAAATGGGATAAAGGAGCAGAGGGATCCAGAGGTAGAGATACACAAATCACTAAAAGTAGCCATAAAGTAGGTTAATAAGGCCATTAAAATAAAGCAAACAAAGCACTGGGGTTCATTTCTAGAGTGCTGGAATTGAAAAGCAGAGAAGTTATGTTAAACTTGTATAGAACCCTGGTTAGACCACACTTGGAGCACTGTGCACAGTTCTGGCCTCCATGTTATAAAAAGGATATAGAGGCATTGGAGAAGGTGCAAAAAAGATTCACAAGGATGATTCCAGAATTGAGAGGATATATTGATCAGGAAAGATTGAACAGGCTGGGGCTCTTTAGAAAAGAGAAGACTGGGAGGTGGCCTGATAAAGGCCTTTAAGATAATGAAAGGGTTTGATAGGGTAGAGGTAAAGAAGATGTTTTCACTTGCAGGGCAGACCAGAACTAGGGGCCATAAATATAAGATATCATCATTAATAAATCCAATAGGGAATTCAGGAGCAACTTCTTTGCCCAGAGAATGGTTAGAATGTAGAATTTGCTACCACAGGGAGTAGTTGAGGTGAACAGCATAGATGCATTGAAGGGGAAGCTAGATAAACACATGGGGGAGAAAGGAATAATAGGATATGTTGATGGGGCGAGAAGGGTGGGAGGAGGCTCGTGTGGAGCATAAACACCGGCATAGTCCTGTTGGGCCGAATGGCCTGTTTCTGTGCTGTATGTATGATGTAATAAAGGGAGAGTGTCATTAAGATATTCAAAAGGGAGCTGGGAAGGCCCTTCTCACAGGCCTATACATTGCTGTACACCAAGTTCATAATATGCATTGAAAAATCAGTGGGAAAAGTGGCTTTGGCGGAAAGGCTTTTAAAAGCACCCATAGATATGTAACATTTGCATATTGAATTAGCATTGGCCCGCAGGCATCTGTAAGGAATACCTATTATATTCATGTGATCACATGCTGAGTTGTCATTGGCCTGCAGGCAGCTGTAAGGACTGCTATTGTTTTGGAAGACCCAGGGTCCTAACTCCATCTTGTCCCCACTGTGCTGTATGATTGAGATCACAGACCTAATGCTTCATAAAAGAGTTTAAACTGTAATACTCCGTTTTCCTGCAAGTTATTAGTTTTGTACAAAGTGCAAAACAAGACAAGATAGGCCTCTTCTTGGCCCTTCGTGTTAATGTTAGGCTTTCATGTGCCTTTGCATCAATGGTTTATTTTTTGCCCGACACCCACCTCCTTTTGGTGGTATCAGTGCGATCCTCAGGAGTTGACATTCAGAAGAAGAGCAGGATCTGCAGAGAAGTGCCAGAGTTACAGACACTCTGCGAGAGGCTCTGTCTTCTGCCAACAAGGGGCAGATCACGTGCTATGCTTGCTCGCACTCTCCTTAAATATCCTGCTAACTTGATTTTGAAGTTACTCCCTTCAGCTTCAAGTAAAGCATGGTTGTAGGTTAGTAAATAATGCTGCTGCTGCCTCCATTGCATGTAACAAAAAAAACAATAAAAGGGGCTAAGTGACGTCTGTACCTACAGCATTTGGGTTAATGTGATCCACTAGCAACTCTGGATGTGTGCGTTCATTATTACCTGTCTGAACTCAGTAAAAAAGGCTTAATCATCCTCATACTTCTACAATGCCTTTTTTCATCACTAAGCTGCCCCCGCTACTTTCAAACCAAATCATACTGACAAGCATTTCCATTTCCTGCGATCTGAGCTCTATTTAATGGTACAGCAATTCTCCAATTCGTATTGCATATGCCTTTTGTATATGGTGCACATAAAAATACAGACTATTGACTAAAATAATCCTATAGCCTTTCAGTGACCATGTGATAAATATTATTTTTGCATTATAAGCCCAGTGTATGAAACCATGGAGATGTGGCTGCAATTACATTTCCACACTGGGTTTTTACACTTATTAGTTCAATCATAGAATGATACAGCACAGAAAGAGGCCACTGGGACCATTGTGCCTCTTTGAAAGAGATGTCCAAGTAGTCCTGCTCACCTGTTCTTTCCTCATTGTCCTGCAAATTTTTCCCCTTCAAGTATTTATCCAATTCCTTTTTGAAAGTTACTATTGAATCTGCTTCCACCGCCCTTTCAGGCAGTGCATTCCAGATCATCATAACTAGCTCCATTAAAAAAAAATCTCATCAATTCTCTTAAAGTGTAGGGCTAGATTTTACATTTGGGAGTAAACTCATACAGGGTGCGCTAGCCTTGAATCTCTGGTACAAGTGCCTTCCATACATGGCTCATTGCCAAGAGTGTTAATCAATAAAACTACCCTGTAGGCAGTGCTGTTAACACTAAATAGGAAAAAAACTGTTACTCATTGTAACTGAACTGCTTGCCTTCATCTATCATTTGCTGCACAATCATTTTAAAAAAAACCCTGTGAAATGAAACTGAAAATACTGGAATTATTCAGCAGGTCAGGCAGCAACTGTGGAGGGAGAATATTCAGGTTGGTGATCTTTCACAGAACTGGAAGATGTTAGAGATGAACAACTTTTAAACAAGTACAGAGCCATGGCCAAGGGGGTTGGGAGGAAAGAACAAAAGGGAGAAGTCTGTGGTAGGGTGGAAGGCAGGAGTGATTAAATGTCAAAAGGGATGGAGGTGTGAGGCAAAATGAGCTGATGGGACAAGTATAGAAACAAAAGATGGATCCAGGGGAGGTGTAAATGGTTACAGCAGATGAAAGGGAAGCATGGAAAATCTGGCAAAAGGTAAAGGCTCCCATGGCCCGAGAGAAAGGCAGGTAGACCCCAGGGGCTATACTTCCTGGTGGCAATTCATTTGTCTGCAGGGATCTAAATTGATCTCACTCAGTCCTCTTCAATGAAGCAGCAACACACGAGACAATATTCCTATTGTTGCTTGTTGTTTCTTGTGTCTTCCCTGGGTTCCTCCCACAGACTTGACAGATTTTTAAAAAATTAATTCACGGGATGTGGGCGTCGCTGCAGCATTTATTGCCCATCCCTAATTGCCCGAGAAGGTGGTGGTGAGCCGCCTTCTTGAAACACTGCAGTTTGTGTGGTGAAGGTACTCCCACAGTGCCATTAGGGAGGGAGTGCCAGGATTTTGACCCAGTGACAATGAAGGAACGGCGATATACTTCCAAGTCAGGATGGCGTGTAACTTGGAGGTGGTGGTGTTCCCATGCACCTGCTGCTCTTGTCCTTCCAGGTGGTAGAGTTTGCAGGTTTGGGAGGTGCTGTCGAAGAAGCCTTGGCGACTTGCTGCAGTGCATCTTGCACCATGGCTGCAGTGTGTACCATCTACATCAGTGGTGGAGGGAGAGAATGGTTAAGGTGGTGGATGGGGTGCCGACTTAGTCGTGGATGGTATTGAGCTTCTTGAGTGTTGTTGGAGCTGCACTCATCCAGGCAAGTGGAGAGTATTCCATCACATTCCTTACTTGTGCCTTTCAGGTGGTGGCAAGGCTTTGGGGAGTCAGGAGGTGAGTCACTCACTGCAGAATACCCAGCCAGCCTCTGACCCGCTCTTGTAGCCACAGTAATTTTGTGGCTGGTCCAGGTAAGTTTCTGGTCAATGGTGACCCCCTAGGATGTTAATGGTGGGGGATGCGAGGATAGTGATGCCCTTGAATGTCAAGGGGAGGTGGTTAGACTGTCTTTTTGGACATGATCATTGCCTGCTGTGAATGAATGCTGATAGAATTCCCATTTCAAATGAGTGCCCATTAATTACATAAATACTTCATTTGTGTAATTAATGGGCTCCCATTTGAAATCTGAATTCTAATTTTACACTTCACGGTTTCTGAAATATCTGTTTGGCTCCTTTACTGCTGACTAAACCTTGTGTTCAGCGACAATATAGTTATTGTACACACTTCATGTATTATGGTACATCAGTTTTTAATGATTTCCTATCAAAATATTGTATATTTGTAATCCAGTATAGTGAAACATAAGGTATAAATTGTATCCTAAATGTAATTTAGCAAAGGCCTTTCACTCTGACTATTGAGAAGAGGCATTTTCAATCGCACTGAATAAAGTTTGGTTAAGCAGCTTCACGTTTAATAAGATCCACATTCGTCATTCTGAAACATTGTTCGTTCTGCACAAAGGCATTGGGCAGAAATTGCTGGCTTTTCTGCCCACAATACAGTTTGATTTATGAATTTAAATATTATGAAAGGTAAAAATGAATAAGAACCATATAGCTTAAGCACATTGGAAGCAAGAACATTTTAAATGTCAGCCTTGGCTCAGTGGTTGCTCTCACACCTCAGTCAGAAGGAACATCAGAGCCTGCCCTGTCATTGAATTAGATCATCATAGCTGGCTGTAGTCTCAAGTCCCACTCCAGAGATTACAGCACATAAACTAGGCTGGCACTTCAATGCAGTACTGCGCTGTCTGTGTTTCGGATGAGACCTTGAACCGAGGCCCCGTCTGCTCTCAGGTGGATGTAAAAGATCCTATACCACTATTTTGAAGGTCAGGGGAGTTCCCTCAGTGTCCTGGCCAACATTTATATCTCAACCAACACCTAAAAATAGATTATCTGGTAATTATCTCATTGCTTGTTTGTGGGAGCTTGCTGTGTGCAAATTGGCTGCCACATTTCGCAAAATTACAACGGTGACTAATCTTCAAACGTTATTAATTGGCTGTAAAGCACTTTGGGACATCCTGAGGTGACGAAGTTCGTTCTTTTACTTTTTTGGCAATATTGAAAGGATTTTTAAATCATCATTGGCAATATATATCAGACTCAATCACAGCACATGTGAAGTCATTGAGACAGAGAGCAATGGGATTTGTTTAGCCTGTATTGATACAATGCACTATAGGAGAAATAGCTGTTCTGCCAATATTGCCATGCAATACACTTATAATACTTTTAGTTTATCATTCCAAATTGGTCCCAGCACAAACAGCATTAATATTGCGCCCTGGTCTAATATGGGTCAAAAATGCTCTTTCCAAACAAACATTGTTCACAGCTAATAAGGAGGTTAGTACGAAACTTTCAGCCCCCACCCAATTCTGGTTTAATGAAATTCTTGTGGGTGATGGAACAAGCTGAAGCAGGCCCTGTGGTCAATTAGACACACAGACTAGAGCTTAGTATTCAAAACAAGTGAGGTTTAATCACCCACGACAGTTGTGTCTTTAAGTGCAGGGATGAACAAGCCAGTAATGGGCTTACCTTCCAGAATACAGACTCTCACTCTTAACTCCTTATTCTCTAGCCTCTCCCAACTGAACCATTTCCTTGGCCTAGAAATTGAGTAGCCTTAGCGCCGCATTTGAGGCGCTAGAGGGCCTAGCGCCGGAGTTATGGCCAGTTGGGAAATTGAGTGGGGCCCTTCCGTCGGCGTTAAGCCGGTAGCGCTGCGCCGGCACCGATGACGTCATCGGTGTGCGCAGCGTCCCGGTTGCCATGCCGACGGGCCCCAGCGCCGAAATTCAGTTGCGGCCGCCTCGCCCGTGGCAGCCGCAACTAAGACTCTGGCAACCGAGTCTTACACAAGTTAGCGCCGGCGCATTAAGGTCGCGCGGCGGCCGGCCGCTTTCCCGCCGGCCGCCTGCCCGCACCTCCCTCCCCGGACTCCTCCACCGCCCCCCCCCCGCGGAACAGATGCGTCTGGCCTGCAAGCCCGGCACTTGTCCGAGGTGCCGGGCTCATTTTTGAAAAAATCAAACGGCCAGCGATCGGGTGAAGGCAGCGCCTCCTTAACGGGAGGAGGAGGCCTGCACTTCCCCAGCCTGCCGCACCGTATCGGGTGCCGCAGCGCCGGATTAGCGCCGCAATGCGGCACTCAGCGCCCATTGGGAGGCACTCACGCCCGCCAGTAGCGCCGGCAGCCGTCTGGGCGCGGCGCTACTGAATTTTTGGCGCGCGCAAGGGAATTAGCGCCGGCGCTAAATTTCTGGCGCTAAAGCCCTGGCGCGGCGTCAACTCAATTTCTAGGCCCTTGTCTTTTATCCTTCAGGCTGGGAGCCATTCCTGACTGACGTTAATTGCCTTTAAAGATTTCTTAAAGCCTTGGTCATTCTAACATCTTATACAGCTTCTTAAAGCTGTAACCCTATAACAGATACAGAGCTTTCAAAAGCCTATGCGTCTCTCGCTCTATTACAGAGAAAATACCTGCTGAGTGAAAATTTCACACACACATGAAAATCTAGTGCCATCCCTGGACAGAGTTACAAACAGTGGGGTAAAACTGCAAACAATCCGTGACGGTGCTGATTTTTGGAAGGAGGCCATCGGCTGAGTAGGGGGTGACATATATTCTTTACAAGCTGTGAGTGGCAACTTAGTGGCGCATGAGGGCTATTAGGGGGTGGTGATTCCCTCTTCCCCTGGTTATCTTATGTTGTCTCTGTATGCAGTGGGTGGTAGAGGTTTCTGGGGCAGGGCGAGAGGCAAATGGAGTGGACACTGAGCAACATATTGTGGTACTTTCCCAATTCCAGGCACAGTCCGTACATTGAAAAGGTTTTGAATCTTTTATAAGAGAAATGATTATGCATATCTGAATCTTATCATTAAATAAAAAGTAAGCAGTGTACGCTGACAAAAATCAGATTTTAAGCTCGTCTTCCAGACTGCCAGTCTCGATCAGTCCCAGTAGTTTTACATTTGGCTTGTAGCCTGCTGCACAAGGCCCATGTTTCAGGCATTAATACAATATAAAAGCACTGGTATTCTTCTGCACATCTAGCTCCTTCATATATGTATATACAGCATTACCATTGCTGAATCCCCCACCATCAACATCCTGGGGGTCACCATTGACCAGAACTTAACTGGACCAGCCACATAAATACTGTGGCTACAAGAGCAGGTCAGAGGCTGGGTATTCTGTGGCAAGTATCTCACCTCCTGACTTCCCAAACCCTGTCCACCATCTACAAAGTCACAAGTTCACGAGGATTTGAGTACAGGAGTAAAGAAGTCTTACTCCAATTATACAGAGCCTTGGTGAGACCACACCTGGAATACTCTGTACAATTTTGGTCTCCTTATCTAAGGAAGGATATACTTGCCATAGAGGGTGTGCAACGAAGGTTCATGAGATTGATTCCTGGGATGGCAGGACTGTCGTATGAGAAGAGATTGAGTAAACTAGGCCTGTATTCTCTTGAATTCAGAAGAATGGGAGGGGATCTCATTGAAGCATACAAAATTATTACAGGGCTTGATAGGGTGGATGCTGGGAGAATGTTTCCCTTGGCTAGGGAGTCTAGAACCAGGGGCCACAGCCTCAGGATAAAGGGTAAGCCATTCAGGACTGAGATGAGAAGAAATTTCTTCACACAGAGGGTGGTGAATCTTTGGAATTCTCTATCCCCAGAGGGCTGTGGAGGCTCAGTCATTGGGTATATTCAAAACAGAAGTCGATAGATTTCTGACTAGTAAAGGCATCAAGGGATATGGCGATAGGGCTGGTGAATGGAGTTAAGGCAGAAGATCAGCCATGAGCAGGATCGAAGGGCCGAATGGCCCACTCCTGCTGCTATTTCTTATGTTCTTAAGTCAGGAGTGTGATGGAATACTCTCCACTCTCAAGAAGCTCGACACCATCCAGTACAAAGCAGCCTGCTTGATCGGCACCCCATCCACCACCTTCAACATTCACTCCCTCCACCACTGGCGCATCGTGGCTGATTGTGTATCATCTACAAGATGCACTGCATCAACTCACCAAGGCTTCTTCGACAGAACCTCCCAAACCCATGACCTCTACCACCTAGAAGGACAAGAACAGCAGGCACATGGGAACACCACACCTGCAAGTTCCCCTCCAAGTCACACACTTAGAGGTATATCGCTGTTCCTTCATCGTCGCTGAGTCAAAATCCTGGAACTCACTCCCTAACAGCACTGTGGGAGTACCTTCACCACAAGAACTGCAGCAGTTTAAGAAGGCGGCTCACCACCACCTTCTCGAGGGCAATTAGGGATGGGCAATAAATGCTGGCCTCGCCACAACGCCCACATCCCAGGAACGAATTAAAAAATCTTTTAACAAGAAAACATCCCAAGATTCATTGTAGAAGGGGTGGGAAATGGGCACTGATAACAACAATAATAATTTGTATTTAAATGATGTGTTTAACATGGAAAACATCCCATGACACTTCATGGGTGGGGGTGGGGTGCGTGTGGAAGGGAAAATAGCAGAGATAAAGGAACAGCTGCCAAACCATGGTGGGAAAGTGAGGAGAGGTGACTGAAAGCTTGGTCAGAATGATGGAGATTCAGAATGTTTTTTATGGTGGAGAGAAATAGAGAGGCGGAGGATGTTAGGGAGGGAATTCCAGGGCTGAGGCGGATGAAGTTTCTATTGCCAGTGGTGAAGAAAACAGAGAGGAAGGCACACAAAAGGCTAGAGTTGGAAGAGCAAAGATTATGGAAACTATCCAAGAGCTAGGGTAGGGCAAGGTGGTGGTAGGATTTTAAGATGAGGCTTTTAAATTTAAAGCTTTTGGAGACAAGGAAACAATGTAAGACCTATGTGGACGTGGGGTGAATGCAAATAGGACTTAAGTGAAGAACAGGATACAACTAGCTGAGTTTTGGTTAAGTTGGAGGTCTGAGGATGGAAGGCTGCAAGAAGAGCATGAGAGAAATTGAGTCGCGAGGTGACAGTGGTATGGCTAAGGGTTGCAGGGCAATGGGGCTGAGATAGGGGCAGAGATGGATAATGTTGCAGAAGTGGTAATAAGGAGCCTTGGTAATGGATAGGATTTGGATTTTGAAGCTCAGCTCATCGTCAAACAGGACATTGTGATTGTACACCATTGGGTTCAGCCTGAGCAAGCAGCCATTGAGAGACCGGAAGCCAATGTAGGTCAGCAAGGATGGGCAAGTGCGATTGATCAGGAGTAGGCTATGGACAGCAGAGTTTTGGAGGAGCTATAATACATGGAGGGTAGAGGATGTACAGGAGAGCATTGGAATAGATGAGTTTGAAAAAGCTATGGATGAGGGTTTCAGCAGCAGATTGGATGAGGGTTTCAGCAGCAGATGGGCTGAGGTAGAGGCGGAGGTGGTCCTTGTGATGGACAAGATACGAGATCATTAGCTCAGCTTGGAGTTGAATAGGGCGCCAAGAATTCAAAAATTCTATTTTAACCCGAGACCATGGTCAGGGAGTTTGGTGGTGAGGGTACAGTGTTTGTGCTGGGCCTGAAGGCAATGGCTTTGGTTTTTCCAACGTGTACTTGGAGGAAATGAACTAGGATGTAACTAGAACATGTCTGAAGTAATTCTATGAGAGGCTGCACCTGACCTAGAGCTCACTAGATGCACAATATTTTAGGATATGGTATGTGAGTAATTTGAGACATGACGTGGTAAGTGTAGCGTGCTTGGGAGGAACAGGTGACTTTGGACCTATGGTTCCCAAAGCTCTCCATCACTGGGGTTTTCCTCGCCTCATGTCCAGGTCTGTTGTAGACTCATTGATAGAGGTTGATTGCTGTGATAAGATAATTAGTCAACAACACCATTATCGTTGTATCATGTGACTACCAGGATGGTAGAAGGCAAACTAGATGGACCTTGGTCTTATTTTGTGTAGCAATTCCTATGTCAGAGATAGGGCTGTAACACTACAAGGCTGATTCTGCGACCTGCACTCGGGCCTAGCAAGGCTCCATGCTGGAGCACATGGTTGCAAAATTATCTTTTATGATGCAGTGTTCCATTGACTGGGAGTTTTTTTAAATTGCAGTCCCGTAAAATAATTACATACTTTCAACATTATTTCAGGTTATAAAAAGAGCACCATACTAACGGCTATAGTAATCGAGTGCTGACCTCGCAGGAGGGATTAGGCGGGTCACAAAAGGCCAAGTCACTATAAACTGGTCTATTCATAGGGTTTGACTCGGCTGAGTGCAAATGACGGCACGAAAGCTGCATTGTATGTGGAGACATAAATGAAGTACACCACAGCACAGTGAAGTTACTGAACACTGCACCCTTGTATGAAATAACCTTGGACTTCAGTTCAATTATATCGTTCGTACTGAAATGATCTTTGCCAAACATTGATACGTAAGGTTAAAGGTCATCTGAGCCTCTAGCTGCAAAGCCATAAAACATTTACAACTTCTCTTGTTTGTGGGCTGGTCAAAATACTTGGTATCTTGTGGCAGTAAATAATTGTTAAACTGTGATTAATACTGTCCAGCAGCCACCATGATACAAAGGAATGGGAAATAGCTGAATAATTGGACATCTATTTGCTGCCTTCTATGTAAGGTTGGGTTGGGAGGGAGGTTCTGAGATAACGCCGGTTGCCTAGGCATCCCAGCTGCTGTTTATATCTTGTTAACCTATAACAAGACATCAGTCCAAGTGACTTTTAGTGAAAGCCCTGGAGGATTGCAACGGTTTAATTCGCAGCCATCTTCAATTGTCTCACCTACTATCTAGTCAAATGGCAGCGCTATATATATATTTATTAAAAAGTGACTTTGGAAATATCAGACGGATCATTCTGAAACCCCACTGACATTTTGTTTAGCTGGATTTACTGAAGCAGGCCAGTTATAAATCCAAAGACCTCGCATGTACTGCTACTTCTGTGTAAATCTCTTCCAGCCGAGGCTAATTTGTTGATTGCATGAAGTGATTATTTTGGCTCATGATTAGATCACTCAAACCCTGTCCTATCTTTTCTCCCCCATAGGTAAGTGAATTGGAACTATAAGCGACAACGTTCTCTGTGCTATGTGAAACGCAGGCTGCACTAGCTCGGTCAAGGCATGGGATCAAAATGTTCCAGGAAGTAAAGTGATCGGTGATGCAGTTACAATAGCAATAATTGGAATATATAGCTTGATGAAGATGGTAAGTGCATCTCCCGGTCAAAACACTGGAGCAAGTATTGACATTCGCCAGTGCCGTGATCTAAAAAGGAAACTCCGGCTACAGTATCTTGCGCCTGTCTCAGTTAAAATAGCATAAGATTACAATATCATTCCCTTTTGAGCAGAGAGCACATTGCAGTAGCTGGATATTGTTGCAGTTGGGTTCAGTCGCTAGCATTCAGTCTTTGCTGGTTGCTCTTCAAAACATGAGTGGGTCCTTCAGTCCTCCGATGAGTTAATAAACACCAACCTGAGCAGCAGAAACATAGGCTAAGTTCTCTGATCCTGCACTCAAAGAGGGTGAGGGTTGGAGAGTTGGCACTGCACAGCTCCAACCCAAGCAGGGAGTGTGGGATTGGTGAACTTAACTTTTTATTTTAGGTTAGAAATCATTGTACTAAAGTATTTTAGTATCAGAGATTAGAGTGACAACATTGTCTGGATATGGCTTTTATATGGAATTTGAACCACTTGATCAGATGATGGTACTTTTTGTTTCTAAGCCACACTGCTCTTATGTCTGTTTTATTGGCCTCTTTAAATAAACCAACCAGCATTTTAAAGTAAATATCCTTCAGATCAATAGTAAAGCTGATGCCCCATTGTTTGAGCGTCAGTGCTGTAAATGTCCAAGTGGCCCAATGGTTCAATAGTGGGGCAGCGCCTGATCTGCCTTTTAGCACAAGGCAGGTTTCCTGGGCAAAGTGATTGGTTATTGGACTGGTTTTGTGCTTGTGTATCACTGCCACCATTTTGTAATCTTCCAAAATCAAGCTCAAACTATTAATCAGTGCTCACATTGTCATCATTACTTGCCACTATTTGCTTGATTTCAAAGCAAGAGCTGATGAATTATTAAGACCAAAAGTTGCCTGAATTATCTGTGTTATTCTATAGGCTTTTGTACTGCACAACAAGATTAGCGTTTGAGCCTATTTGCCACCTGAAGTTGCGCAGTTTCTGTGATGCTGCGTGACTCAGAGATCTGAAATGAAGAGGATGCTTTCAGAGTTAGTCTGCAAGCACACAACTACTTCAGGGCGACTGAGCTGATCGATTCCTTGAAAGACATCTCTTCCCTTCAGACCACTGCACATTTCACTCCAGAGAAAGGAAAGTGGCCACAATGATATCTGGTCTACGGCTAACTTGGCTGGGCCCCAAGAGTTAAGGCTATTTACATACGGGCAGGAAAAGACCAGTTGTTCCATCATCCTGCCCCACACCATGATGGCTGGAGCATCATGACGAAACACTTCTTCCACCCCTCCTCACCTGCAGCCATGTTCCTTAAAACTTAAGCAAAACGCAGGCTTAGAGGGAATATGATTGAACCTGTTAAAATGACAAAGAAATTGGACTCGGCCATGGTTTATTAGATTCTTTGAGATGGATAGGAATGGTAGGGCGAGAGCCCGTGCCAATAAAACTCTTTGGCTAAGAGTTATGCTAGATTTCAGGATGTATTTCTTTCCATAGTGAGTCATTGTTCTCTGGAACAGACTACCACAAAGTGCAGTGGGTATGGATTCATTGCAATCATTTAAAAGGGAAGAAGGCATTACCAGTTATAGAGGGCAATTTGTTAGTTGGCTGGGATTGTCATGAGTTACAGTCTACTGTGGGTTGTTCCTGAATTGGTGGCATTTTCTTTACTTTTTTTTGCATCTCCCCGGAGGATTGTGGGGTTTGGGGATGGGTCAGTCATTGTATGCGGTTGCACTGTGTCTGGCTGGATGGGCCAGTGGTTTTGTTCATGTGTAACTGCAGTTGAACAGGGTCAGTTCATGTAACACACTGGCCTGGTGGGCTCTGGGATTTTGCTGGAACAGAGATCCATGTAAGTGTGAGAGAAAGAGAGACAAACAGGTTTAAAAGAAATTGCTAAATTTGAGAAAAGGAAAACAAAGTTGCTTCAATTATCGCTTCCTTCCTGAGGTGATGTGGTACCCAGAACTGAACACAGTACTCCAGATGTGGTCTAACTTGGGCTTTGTATAGCTGCAGCATAACTCTACCCCCTTGTATTCTAGTTCTCTAGATATAAAGGCCAGCATTCCATTAGCCTTTTTGTCCATGATATTTTAACGATCTATGTGCATGGATCCCTAAGTCTCATTGGAACTCCACTGTTTCTAGAAGTTAACCATTTAGAAAGTACAATGCCACCTATCTTTGTGTCGTAGGGTTAGGCTTGTAGATTTTGAGAAAAACTTAATTGTCTCTGGTATAATCATTGAGATTGGTCTGCTTAATGCAATTGCAGTCATGTTGCACATTTCCATTAGTTGCTTTTAAATTCACCTTTTGTTTCCATTTAGATTTTCCTCTTCCCTTCATTGCCATTCGTTTCCCCCTTTTATTGCCATCCACTGCTACTCTTCATTGCCATCTATTACCTCCTCCCCATCCTTCTCTTTCTTATTGCTATCCATTTCCTTCCCTTAATTGCCATCCATTGCTCCTCCAGTAGCATCAGTTTCCTCCCCGCCCCCATCTTATCACCCATTCCCCCCTCCCCGAGTCCAGCTTCTGATAGATCAGACTGAGACTCATTCTTCGATGTTGCTCCTGCTGCGAATGGTCGTGATTCTGCCAAGAATTCCTGCCGACAGCACACATCAGCCAAAAGCAGTACTAAGGAGAGAGGAGCCCTGGTCTGGGCCATTCGCAGCCGGACTGATGGGGTTAGCGGGTACTCGGGTAGGAGGCGGGGGGAGGGAGGGGAGAAGGAGCAGTGACAGTACTGTGGGAAGCGAGCCCGAGTCGTGCTGGTTCTTGTCAACACTTTCACCTGACCCGGGCCCCAAAAACGCTAAAGGCTGGCGTGAAATGCTGCCATGAAATGCTGCCAGTTGGCGTGAATGGTAACGTTCCATGGATAACTGCAGCCCTCCAGTCCCTTTCCCAAGGGCCCTTCCTCAAACAGGAGTTCCTAAGTAGTAACTGGGGGATGGAACTAGTGCTGATTCTCACCCCCTTGGCCTAAGGGTGCTGAGATGAACTGCATCATAGCCTATTGCCACTTCAGCTGCGGTCACCGCAGACCAGAGTTTATGCCACTGAACTGCATGCGATGTTTCCATGACAACAATGACGCACGCATTTTCTGTCTCCCGGATCAAAAAAGGAAATTTTGCAAAACACTTTTCCATGAAGCCCATGTTCCTTTAACAGCTTGAGGATTATTAGCTAATTGAAATGATAAATCGCACGATGTGCAGCTTGTTGATGCAGTAAGTTCACGCTATAACCCGATTGCTGCCTTGTCTTTTTCTTGCACACTGATGGATCGCAAAAAATGCATTTATCTCCTTTCAGAAGTTTTAAATACTTTAGCTTCTTGCTGATGTAGTCACTCTCTGTCCAAGCCAATTAGGGCTGATGGATTCCATTATTGCCTTGCTTGACCTGCTCTACTTCATCTTGTGGTTTCTCTCTCCTGGACAGGCTAATTGACTGATTTATTCTTTTAAATGGATGAAAATTCTAATTTATTGCTATTTCCTGCTGGAAACTAGCGCAGAAAGACATTGTTTGTTTATTTATTTATCTATCTGGCTAACTATCTAATTAAAAGTCTTGCATTAAATGTGCGTCACACCTTAAAATAACCGCCACACTCTATTGATTGGCTTAAATAATTAGTATCTAGGCAGATAAACGATCTGGTTTGTTCAAATATCTGATCAATGCCAAAAGTACCAATCGGAAAGAAGGAACTATCTAACACTAAACAAACCAATCAAATTATTCTACTTTTTTCAATGCAGTTTCAGCAGTTATCCACAGCATTAAATGCCCCTCACAATTAAATTGATAACATCATAAATGCATCAAAATTACATAATCTAAATAGGAAACTGGGTGGCATGGTGGGTTGGATACTGACTTTTCACCTCCACCAGGGCCCTGGTTCAACTCCAGCCCAGACTGACGGTGTAAGAGTCTTCTGTTGGCTATAGTTTCACTTCCTGGTCGGCACCTCCGAGGTACCACAGGCTAGGCTTGCAAACTGTGGCCCAAATCTCCGCCCTTTCACTCTGTGGTGCTGCTGCATATATTCCCACTTCTGCTCATCTTTCCAATGATCTCTAGTTTCCAAATTATGTCAAGCCCTGTAATGTTGCAAAAATGAGAATACTAACGTTTTGCAAACCCATGCTGATCCTTCTTCACAAGCAGGGCAAGTCTGTCTGATCAAAGGTTTCTTTTGTGGAGCCCATGTTCTGTGGATTTTAAAATGTTGATGCTTGTGATACCTGCATGACCTTGAACCATGAGCACATGCCTGGGACATTATATATGGCTCCAAACCCTGACCCTAAACACAGTTGGTGTACAGTATAGGCAGAGCTTTGTTAAAATGCAGATTGGGAAAAACATCCTTTTAAGGACGGCCCACTTGTATTGTGAGCATCAGCCATTTCAGCCCTGGTCTTTGAAACTCCTCCCTAAAACCACTTTGCCCTCAATACTTTTCCCTTCCTTCAAAAGGCTGTTTATTCTGGGGGACAATTGGACCAAGATTGATAGATTTCTGTTAGGTAAGGGTATCAAGGGAGATGGAGCTAAGGCGGGTAAATGGAGTTGAGGTACAGATCAGCCATGATCAAATAGAACAGGCTCGAGGGGTTGAATGGCCAACACCTGTTCCTAATGTTAGTATGTTACCCATCCTGTCAACCAGGTTTTCAGTCCCCCTCCATCCCCTGTTAATGTTTCCCATTTCCTGGTCAGCATCCTCCTCTCCCATTTGCAAAGAACTACAAGATGTCCTTCTGTTTCAGGGAATCTAAATGTATGCAACTGGTTGTCCACGGTCGAGTGCCTGTGCTGCATTCTGAGTGTCTGCTGCTGTGTCTGAGGTGGGTGCTGTTCCGCACTGATTTACAGCAATTCCCATTGAGTGCAGGCTCCCATCTCCAACCGTCCCGTCCCGCCCTACCCAGTCCAGTCAAACAGCCGCCATCTTTCCATCTTCAATATTTTTATAACTAATAAACAAAAGTGTTGAAAGAAAATGAAGAAACAATTTTTTCATACTCCTGTGATTTTTCTCCTGGGTTTTTGCTCGTGGCAGTGTCCCAGAGATTAATCTTCAATTCCTGGAGGGTTGATGACCCCTAGTTGATTGCCAGTCATCTCTCAGCAGTATCCTCTCACACCAGAGTCACTTCTGGTTGGATTAGACATGTCATGTGTTGCATCAGTAGTTCTGTCAAACTGCCCAAGTGAATTGGGTGTTGATGGCTAGAGATTAAGGACCTGATAATATGCAGCTGGAGCTGTCTTTTTTGAGTTCTGCTGTTCCATTTTGGAACAGAAGCCAATTTTTCTTTTCAAGCAAGCTTACACGTTATGAGGAGGAGTGGAAATATTTTCAGCTGTAGCTTAATGAACTTACACTATGAACATTTCAGAACCAGCTGTTTAAGGGGCAAGGAAACTCCTGGTTAATAACCTGTTGCAACAGAAGCAAGTGGCAGGTAATAGAGTTCGATTTGACTGGGAGATCCCTCTCCCTGCACCCCCTGCCCCCACCCATCCCAGTACACCAAGTCCTTTCATTACCAGTGGACACGTTCAACAATAGAGTGATTTGATATCCCTGCCAGCAAAAGAAGTGTCTCACTGGCTGCTGCTCGTTCTCATGAAGCACGTTACTTCCATAGAACACAAGAACTTTCCATGTGTTGGCTGCAGCCTGGGGCCCTTCTGCTGAATGACTAATTAACCCAGATTAGGTATTGGAGACTGAGATTAAACTTAAATTATTAATAACCTTAAACCATTCATGTGGGACGTAACATGGAAAGAGAAAGGCCTGGCGATCACATGACTACACAAGTAGAATAGTGGGGTTGGTTTAACGAGATGCCACTCACCAGCATAAAGCTTCTTAGGAACATAGGAACAGGAGTAGGCCATTCAGCCCCTCGAGCCTGTTCCGCCATTCAGTTAGATCATGGCTGATCTGTACCTCAACTCCATTTACCCGCCTTGGTTCCATCTCCCTTAATACCCTTAACTAACACAACTCCATCGAACTCAGTCTTGAACATTTCACTTGACCCCCCCAGCATCCACAGCCTTTTGGGGAGAGGATTCCGACTGCGTTTTATGTGAAGACGTTTTGTCTGAATGGCCGAGCTCCAATTTTAAGGATATACCCCTTGTTCTGGATTCACACACCAGAGGAAATAGTTTTGCTTTACAGTATCTACCAAAATCGAACCCTTTTATCATTTTAAACACCTCGATTAGATCACCTCTCAATTTTATATCCTCAAGGGAATACAAGCCAAGTCTATGCAACCTGCCCTCATAATTAACCCTTTAGCTTGGCTGGGGGATAGGAACCTAAGAATAGAGTCAGTAGGGAAGGATGAAAAACTGGAATTGGAAAACAAAAACGTAGAAAGTAAATTGGAAGGACAGAGGAATCAAGGGCTAGATAGTAGGCAACAAGGAGGTTTGCCTGTACTAAATTGTATATACTTCAATGCTAGGAGTATAGCGAACAAAGGCAGATGAGCTGAGGGCACAGAGATACCTGGGACTATGATATAATAGCTATTACAGAGATCTTGCTGAAAGAGGGGCATAAGAACATAAGAAGTAGGAGCAGGAGTAGGCCATACGGCCCCTCGGGCCTGCTCCGCCATTCAATAGGCTCATGGCTGATCCGAATCTAGACTCACGTCCACTTCCCTGCCCTCTCCCCGTAACCCCTAATTCCCTTATCTGCTAGGAAACTGTCGATCTCCATTTTAAATGTATTTAATGTTGCAGCTTCCACAGCTCTCTGGGGTAGCAAATTCCATAGATTTACTACCCTCTGAGTGAAGAAGTTTCTCCTCATCTCAGTTTTGAAAGGGCAGCCCCTTATTCTAAGATTATGCCCCCTAGTTCTAGTCTCACCCATCAGTGGAAACATCCTCACCGCATCCACCCGATCAAGCCCCCTCACAATCTTACATGTTTCGATAAGATCGCCTCTCATTCTTCTGAACTCCAATGAGTAGAGGCCCAACCTACTCAACCTTTCCTCATACGTCAACTGCCTCATCTCCGGAATCAACCGAGTGAACCTTCTCTGAACCGCCTCGAGAGCAAGTATATCTTTTCTTAAATATGGAAATCAAAACTGCACGCAGTATTCCAGGTGTGGCCTCACCAATACCCTGTATAACTGCAGCAAGACGTCCCTGTTTTTATACTTCATCCCCCTTGCAATAAAAGCCAAGATTCCATTGGCCTTCCTGCTGCACCTGCATACTAACTTTTTGTGTTTCATGCACCAGGACCCCCAGATCCCTTTGTACTGTAGCACTTTGCAGTTTCTCTCCATTTAGATAATAACTTGCTCTTTGATTTTTTCTGCCAAAGTGCATAACCTCGCACTTTCCAACATTATATTGCATCTGCCAAATCTCTGCCCACTCAACATTCCTGGTTACATGATTTTCAGACAGGATAGAGAGGGAGGTAAAAAGGGAGGGGGGATTCGCAGTATTGATTAAAGAAACTATTACAGCTGTGAGGAGGGACGATATGTTGGAGGGATCAAATGAGACCATATGGGTCGAATTGAAAAACAAAAAAGGGGCGATCACACTGCTGGGAGTGTACTACAAACCCCCAAACAGTGAGAGGGAGATAGAAGAACAAATATGTAGACAAATTTCTGAGAAGTGCAAAAACTATAGAGCAGTAATAGGGGATTTCAACTACCCCAATATTAACTGGGATAAAATTAGTGTGAAGGGTATAGAGGGTGCGGAATTCCTAAAATGAATCCAGGAGAACTTTTTTAGCCAGTATGTAGCAAGCCCAACAAGGGAGGGGGCGGTTCTGGACTTAGTTTTAGGGAATGAAGCTGGGCAGGTATAAGGTGTATCAGTGGGGGAGCATTTTGGTGCTAGTGACCATAATTCAGTTAGATTTAAGGTAGTTGTGGAAAAGGACAAAGATAGACATGGAATAAAAATTCTAAATTGGGGAAAAGCAAATTTTGCTAAGCTCAGAGGGGATTTAGCCATAGTGGACTGGAAACAGCTACTTGAAGGTAAATCAGTGTCAGAGCAGTGGGAGGCATTCAAGGAGGAGATCCATAGGGTTCAGACCAAATCTATGCCCTTAAAGATAAAAGGTGGGACTAACAAATCTAGAGCCCCCTGGATGTCTAGGGACATACAGGGTAGGATAAAGAAAAAAAGGGAGGCGTATGACAAATACCGAGGGCTAAATACTGCAGAATGCTTTGAGGAATACAGAAAGTGCAGGGGTGCAATTAAAAAGAGAGAACATGAAAAATTCTTGGCAAGTAAAATCAAGGAAAACCCAAAGATGTTTTATAAATATATTAAGAGGATAACTAAAGAAAGGGTAGGGCCTATTGGAGATCATGAGGGTAACCTGTGTGTGGAGGCGGGAGACGTCGGTAGGGTTCTTAATGAATACTTTGCGTCTGTTTTCACAAAAGGAGAGGGGCGAAGCAGACATTGCTATCAGGGAGGAGGAGTGTGAAATATTAGATGAAATAAACATAGTGAGAGAGGAAGTATTAATGGGATAAATCCCCAGGCCCGGATGAAATGTATCCCAGGCTGTTAAGCGAAGCAAATTGGAAATAGCAGAGGCCCTGACCATCATTTTCCAATCCTCTCTGGCTTCAGGTGTGGTGCTGGAGGACTGCTAATGTGGTACCCTTGTTTAAAAAGGGAGAAAAGGATAGAGCGAGTAATTACAGGCCAGTCAGCCTAACCTCGGTGGTGGGAAAATTATTGGAAAGAATTCTGAAGGACAGGATAAATCTTCATTTAGAAAGACACAGATTAATCAAGGATAGTCAGCACAGATTTGATAAGGGAAGGTCGTGTCTGACAAACTTGATTGCATTTTTTGAGGAGGTAACAAGGCGGGTAGATGAGGGTAGTGTGTTTGATGTAGTGTACATAGACTTTAGCAAGGCTTTTGATAAGGTTCCACATGGCAGACTGGTCACGAAGTTAAAAGCCCATGGGATCCAGGGCAAAGTGTCAAGTTGAATTCAAAACTGGCTCGGAGGCAGGAAGCAGAGGGTAATGGTTGATGGGTGTTTTTGTGACTGGAAGACTGTTTCCAGTGGGGTTCCGCAGGGCTCAGTACTGGGTCCCTTGCTTTTTGTGGTATATATCAATGATCTAGACTTGAATATAGGGGGTATGATTAATAAGTTTGCAGATGATACTAAAATCGGCTGTGTGGTTGATACTGAAGAAGGAAGCTGTAAACTGCAGGAAGATATCAATAAATTGGTCAGGTGGGCAGAACAGTGGCAAATGGAATTCAATCCAGAGAAGTGTGAGGTAATGCATTTGGGGAGGGCTAACAAGGAAAGGGAATACACATTAAATGGTAGGACATTGAGTAGTGTAGAGGAACAAAGGGACCTTGGAGTGCATGTCCATAGACCCCTGAAGGTAGATAAGGTGGTTAAGAAGGCATACGGAATGCTTGCCTTTATTAGCCGTGGCATAGAATACAAGAGCAGGGGAGTTATGCTTCAACTGTATAAAACACTGGTTAGGCCTCAGCTAGAGTACTGCGTGCAGTTCTGGTCACCACATTACAGGAAATATGTGGTTGCACTAGAGAGGGTACAGAGGAGATTTACAAGGATGTTGCCGGGAGTAGAGAATCTTAGCTATGAGGAAAGACTGGATAGGCTGGGTTTGTTTTCCTTGGAACAGAGGAGGCTGAGGGGAGACCTTATTGAGGTGTATAAAATTATGAGGGGCCTAGATAAAGTAGATAGAAAGGACCTATTTCCCTTAGCAGAGGGGTCAAAAACCAGGGGGCACAGATTTATAGTAATTGGTGGAAGGTTTAGAGGGGATTTGAGGGGAAATTTCTTCACCCAGAGGGTTGTGGGGGTCTGGAACTCACTGCCTGAAAGGGTGGTAGAGGCAGAAATCCTAACCACATTTAAAAGTACTTGGATGTGCACTTGGGATGCCCTAACCTGCAGGGCTACGGACCAAGAGCTGGGAAGTGGGATTAGGCTGGATAGCTCTGTGCTGCTCCCCCTCCAAGGCCAATATATCATTCTTGAGGTGTGGTGCCCAGAATGGAATGCAGTGCCCCAGAGCTCTCTACAGCTGAAGCACAACTTGTATTCCAGTCCCCTTGAGATAAAGGCCAACATTAGCCCTAAAACGCTCTCTACTCCTCCACAGCTCCTAGTCTCTCGCTATTTAGAAAATATTCAGATTTGTCTTTCTCCGATCCAAAGTGGCTGACCTCACACTTCCCCACTTTGAACTCCACTCACTTAATCTGTTTATGTCCCTTTGTGACTTCCTGCTCCCATCTGCATTACTTACTGTGCCTCTCACAACAGGAGTTCAGGGGCCGGAGTTCAGGGGCGGGAGGGGGAGTTCAGGGGCAGGAGTTCAGGAGGGCAGTGGCAGGAGTGCAGGGGCAGGCGTGCAGGGCAGGTGTCCGCTGCTCCACATCATTCAAATTAATGGAGGGAAAATCGTGCACTGACCTCAACATCCGAGTTCCCAGTCATACAATCTCGTCAAACAAAGCTCTATTAAGGGTGCCAACTGCCAAGTCCATGTGAATGTCTATAGTTGAATGGAATGAGCACACCGGAATTTGTAACTCCTTTACAGTTTAATATATATTAAAACAAAATCAGGCTCTTTGAAATACAGGAACATAGGAACAAGAGTAGGCCATTCAGCCCCTCGAGCCTGTTCTGCTATTCAGTTAGATCATGGCTGATCTGATCTGTCTGAAAAGATTGTCAGTTACACGCTACATATATACAGATTGGATGGTGTGTTCAGGTGTCAGCCGCGTCTCGCCTCGGAGTCAGAAGGTCGCGGGTTCAAGTCCAACTCCAGAGACTTGAGCGCACAATCTAGGCTGACGCAGTGCTGAGGGCGTGCTGCACTTTCGGAGGTGCCGTCTTTTGGATGAGACGTTAAACTGAGGTCCCGTCTGTTCTCTCAGTTGGACATAAAAGATCCCATTGCACTATTTTGAAGAAGAGCAGGAGAGCTATCCTCGGTGTCCTGGCCAATATTTATCCCTCAAGCAACATCACTAAAACCGATTATCTGGTTATTATCACATTGCTGTTTGTGGGAGCTTGCTGTGCGCAAATTGGCTGCTGCGTTTCCTACATTACAACAGTGACTACACTTCGAAAGTACTTCACTGGCAGTAAAGCGCTTTGGGACATCCTGAGGTGGTGAAAGGTGCTATATAAATGCAAGTTCGTTCTTTCAAAACAGTAGTCAGAAAGGAGTGGATTTACTTCATGGATACTGAACCTTATTGGAAATGTGACCCATTATCTGAATGGTGGATTGAATCAAACCTCCCTCGGGCTTTCCTTCCTCCTACAATCCGTAGCTTCTTAAAAATGCAGGCTTGATGCCATCACATCTCTAATTCTGAATTATCATCTACTTTACACTCCATCTAGATTTTTTTAATGACAAATAAGGGCAGCACGGTGGCATAGTGGTTAGCACTGTTGCCTCACAGCGCCAGGGACCCGGGTTCGAATCCGGCCTCGGGTGACTGTCTGTGTGGAGTTTGCACATTCTCCCCGTGTTTGCGTGGGTTTCCTCCGGGTGCTCCGGGGTGCTCCGGTTTCCTCCCACAGTCCAAAGATGTGCAGGTTAGGTTGATTGGCTATGATAAAAAAAAAATTGACCCTTAGTGTTAGGGGGATTAAATACGTGGGGTCACGGGGATAGGGTGGGATATGTGTTGGTGTAGGGATTACAGGGATCGGGTGGGATATGTGTCGGTGCAGGCTCGATGGGCCGAAATGGCCTCTATCTGCACTGTGGGGTTTCTGTGATTCTGTGAATGCAAAATCAGAGCAAGGTATCATTATTTGAAAGTAGCAGAGTGTGATTTTTTTCAACACCCTTTTCAGAAAATAGATTGAAAAGAGGGGAGAGGAAATTGGCAGAAAAGGTGATTGACAATTGCATTTACTTTTTAAAATTGAAGTGCAGAAAAGTTGTCGGAGATACAATATTCACTGACTGGCTCTGCTCCTTGGTGAATTGTCAGGGAAAAGCTCTGCTGTGAGCTGCTAACCAAAAGAGTGGATCTGCTTTCCACTGTAAGCAACAAAACCCTCGACAGGCAAAACTGTACACTCGAACCTACAACACATCATAGTGAGAAACCCAACGTTCTCGCAAATGGAGTCATTTAAAAGACGTCTTGGTGCTGCACTTTCTCAAGTGACTGAAATGGAATGGTGGTGTAGTGGTCATGTCACTGGATTACAATCCGGAGGCTGGGATAATAATCCAGAGAATGTGAGTTCAGTTCCTACCATGGCAGTTTGAGACTTTGAATTCAGTTTTAAAAATCTGGAAATATAATTAGTAAAAGCGACCATGAAGCTATCTGATTGTTGTACAAACCCAACTGGTTTACTAATGTCCTTTAGGGAAGGGAAAACTGCTGTCCTTACCTGGCCTAGCCTATATGTGACTCCAGTCCCAACACCAATGTGGTTGACTCTTAACTGAAGTTGCCTAGGAAACCACATAGATCATGGTAACTAGGGATAGGCGATTAACGCTGGCCTTGCTAGCGACACCCACATCCTGAGAATTAAGAAAAAAATTACACTCTGCAAAATCTGAATTCACTTAATCCTATGGTAAATGTAGAATTTCATTTGGTGCCTGACCGTTAACAGGCCCGAGTTCACTGCAGATCTGCTCCATGTAATCTTAACTGGCTGTTGTGGAAGTGAGCACAATTAGAGAAATCATTTGGACGTGACCTTGATTAAGTTTATAATTTAGCAAGACAGGCTTTTCCAATCAAGCCTCGAGAATCAATCCAGGCAAATGCTGGGGCTGTGTGTGACCCCCCCTTGGCCACTGCACTGCAGTGTGTGTCAGAGCGTGAGACTGATCTTCATGATCTGTGTCGGCAGAGAAATTTAAGCATTCCTTGAAGCTACGGAGATTGGAATAGATGTATTTGACACTAATCTAAGTTGAATATGTTGATTCCCTTTTAGTGTATTCGGAAGTTGCTTTCCCTTCATTATATTACATAGTATTTTAATATAAGTCAACTTGTTTCAGAATATATTTTGTGTGCAGTTTTGGAACATAAATAAGGCAATTTATCGAAGAAAATGTCCTCTGGAAATATGGATGTTACATAATTTAAAGACACTTAACAACTTGTCTGTAGAAGAATTTCTAGGAAAACCATTTGTGAAATTAAATTTACTGCTTTTCCAAAATCTATAAGAGAATTTGTAAAGTATCTAGTAGGAACATAGGAACAAAAGTAGGCCATTTAGCCCCTCGAGTCTGTTCCACCATTCAATTAGATCATGGCTGATCTGTATCTTAACTCCATATCTCTTAATACCCTTAATGCTCTAACAACAACAACCTATCAATCTAATCTTTCAATTGAGCCCCAGCCCCAACAGCTTTTTGGGGCAGAGAGTTCCAGATTTCCACTACCCTCTGTGTGAAGAAGTGCTTCCTGCCATCACCCCTGAACGACTGAGCTCTAATTTTAAGGTTATGCCCCCTTGTTCAGGACTCCCTCCCACCAGAGGAAATAGTTTCTCTCTATCTGCCCCATCATATCCTTTAATCATCTTAATTAAATTTACATGTGCAATATATCTGGATATTTCATATTAAATCTGATCGCGATCCACAATACAATATTTTGTAGCTTTCAATGTAATAAGCGTTTTGGGATCTGTTGCTTAGGGCTCATGATGACTGTGGTCAGTATTGTATTTGCAAATAGGTCTCTATCAACAGTATCCAGTACGTAGATTGACGGTCGCATTAATGGTGAATTTAATGCACCATCTTATGGCTAAATGAGGTACTAACTGACAACAAGCTGTTTCTGAAGCCATTTCCCATCTTCTCACGCACGATACTCGTGATTTAATGCACATTTTGTAACCTGGACAGAATATTAGATTTTTACCCTGAAACATACAAACCTTTTTTTACTCTGTCGTGAATATTTAACAAACATACGTAAATGAAAAAGTCTAAAATGGTCAGATTTAGTATCGCAGTCTGTGGCATGTAGCCTACGGCATGTAATCTAGAGCATTAATATTGTATATTTACAGTCCTAGCAGTATATTGTTAATTGAGGTTCTCAACGTGTAGATTAGCCTTAACATTTTCATGGCTGGTGTGATTTGGAATTTTTGTTAAGAGTTTCAGTACTGAATTCTCTTCATGTGCCAATATAACATACAGTTATTATTTTGTGTTAATAATTCCCATTCCTACCCCTGTCCCAGTAAGTTATTTTTTTTAAGTTATGTAATTCCTGACACGCCTGATCTGCTCTGCTTTGCAAACTCATGAACTACCACCAGGAGGAGCCCAAGATCAATTTGGTTCGACTTGCCTTCTTCCAATTGATCCCTGTCTCCTGCTCAGAAAGTGCATTGCCTCTCACTCTAAGGCGGCTGGCTGTGGTTTGGGAACTTGCAATTGCTGCAATTTTTCAAATACACTGTGCACCGAATATTATGGATCATTTATGCTATCGCTTTTCTGTTGACGTGAAGTGGTTTTGGACGCACATTGACGCAAAAAAAAAAGTGTAACTCAAGGACCGGATTGGCGATTAATCCTGAATGCACTAAATGTCTCAGCTAACACTGCAAAGATTCAAGATTAAGCTTAAATTGCACAACCTGAGAACTTTGCTTTGCACTGCACAACAACAACAACTTGTATTTATATAGTGCCTTTAACGTAGTAAAACATCCCAAGACGCTGCACAGGATTATTCTAAGACAAAAAATTTGACACCAAGCCACATAAGGATAAATTAGGGCAGATGACCAAAAGCTTGGTCAAAGAGGTAAGTTTTAAGGAGCGCCTTCAAGGAGGAAAGAGAGGTAGCGAGGCGGAGCGGTTTAGGCAGGGAATTCCAGAGTTTAGGGCCCAGGCAACAGAAGGCACGGCCACCAATAGTTGAGCGATTATAATCAGGGATGCTCAAGAGAGCAGAATTAGAGGAGCGCAGATATCTCGGGTGGGGGGGGTGGTTGTGGGGCTGAAGGAGATTACAGAGATAGGGAGGGGCGAGGCCATGGAGGAATTTGAAAACAAGGATGAGAATTTTGAAATCGAGGCGCTGCTTAACCGGGAGCCAATGTAGCTCAGCGAGCACAGGGGTGATGGGTGGACAGGAGTAATACTGCAACCGATGCAACGTCTTATTAGTCAGAGTCAGATTATCTCTGGTGGTTGACTGCCTCATGATTGTCCCCACTTTCCAGCGTTAAAAGGGAGCCACCGTGCCATTATGTATGTATGTCATTTTAGGGGGAAGAGAGGAAAGGAGCTTTTACACAACTGAAAGGTGGTGGTAGCAGATTCAATAGTAACTTTCAAAAGGGAATTTGGATAAATACTTGAAAAGACAAAATTTGCAGGGTTTTGGGGAAAGAGCGGAGGGGAGTGGGACTAATTGGACAGCTCTTACAAAGAGCTGACACAGGCACAATGGGCCAAATGGCCTCCTCCTGTGCTGTATGATTCTATATCCAGTGTTGTAGCCTGTAATTAAGAGGTTAAATATGAAATTTTTTATATCCTGCATGAATTTTTTTTTCTTAACATCTTAAAAGTTTGAGGCAAAAAGTGACTTGAGAGTGATAAAAGATGTAATCTGGGAGAAATTACTTAGTGCAAATTTACACTTACAAATATGCCATTACCAGCCGATAGTAGATGATTCTAACTGCTCACCACATGTATTGCAGTAAGATGAACAGAACCTCTCCAGTATTTAGTGTGCTGGTGGTGAGCGTTGATTCTTACATGTTCAGGAGAATTAACATTAATAACAAATCTGGATGGTTACTTCTTTGAAAAGTATAACATATGGAAGATAAATAACTCATTTCCTGGTTCACAGTGCTCATAGATTTTTAAAACTGCACATTTGCTTTAAATGGATACTTTTTGTTTGGCTTATTATTAATTTCTTATTATTTTCATGTATTAAAAAGCTCAATTTTTTGCCTTAAATAATAAGGATTAATAACTAAAAATGTGAAATGTTTTTGTGAAATAAACTGGAATGTATTAAACGACATACCAAGACTTGGACTGCATATCTTCTTCGGTCACTGGGAATATATTTATATCAAAACCACAGCAGCAAATGCATTAAGTTTTTGGATTCTTGCTCAAATATTTCTCTTGTACTTTCTGTCAAAGACCACTCTTGCAGTTGGGTCCTTGCTCCTTATGAACTGGAGTGCGCCTTTAGAAAAGCTCAATATCTGGTAATGCAGCAAGCCCAGGGGTCAAATAGAAACCCTTTTCATTCTATTTAACTTACTGGGTACAAGCCCCCTAGAAATGTTCCAGACTTCTGAAAGCAAAAGAATAAACACACTGTTGGACCATAGCATAAGCTATAAACTGCAGAACATGTTTATTAATGAGTGCAGCTCCAACAACACTCAAGAAGCTCGACACCATTCAGGATAAAGCAGCCCGCTTGATTGGCACTCCATCCACCACCTTCAACATTCACTCCCTCCACCATCGGCGCACTGTGGCTGCAGTGTGTACCATCTACAAGATGCACTGCAGCAACTCGCCAAAGCTCCTTCAACAGCACCTTCCAAACCCGTGACCTCTACCACTTAGAAGGACAAGGGCAGCAGATGCATGGGAACATCACCACCTACAAGTTCCCCTCCAAGCCACACACCATCCTGACTTGGAACTGTATCGCCGATCCTTCACTGTCGCTGGGCCAAAATCCTGGAACTCCCTTCCTAACAGCATTGTGGGTGTACCTACACCATATGGACTGCAGCGGTTCAAGAAGGCGGCTCACTACCATCTTCTCAAGGGCAATTAGGGATGGGCACTAAATGCAGGCCTAGCCAGCGACGCCCACATCCCATCAATGAATTAAAAAAAAGTAATAGATAAGATGATATTGTAATATACAATACAGTAGATTATAGAATGTATTTAGTCCTCTTTGAATGCAAAATATAAAATAATAAATAATGAATCTTTGCCAATCTTATTAAACTGAAGGGGAAACACTCTAGTATAGGGATACAGCAATTCATACACAACAAGTGGGCCTATTTTAAATTAGGCCTTTGGGATTGGTTGTCCAGTTTGAACATCTTGCATTCTCTGTAGAATCATAGACTAGTACAGCACTGAAGGAGGCCATTCGGCCCATCGAGTCTGCGCCAGCTCTTTCGAAGAGCAATCCAGTTAGTCCCACTCTCCCACTCTTTCCCCATATCCCTGCAATTTTTTCTCCTTCAAGTATTTATCCAATTCCCTTTTGAAAGCAACTATTGACTCTGTATCCACCACCCTATCAGGCAGTGCATTCCAAATCCAAACCACTCGTTGCGTAAAAAAGATTTTCCTCATGTCGCCTCTGGTTCTTTTGTCAATCACTTTAAATCTGTGCCCTTTGGTTTTTGACCCGTCAGCCATTGGAAACAGTTTCTCTTTATTTACTCCATCTAAACCCTTTATAATTTTAAACACCTCGAGGAAATCTCCTCTTGGCCTTCTCTGCTCTAAAGGGAATAACCCCAGCTTCTCCAGTCTATCCACGTAACTGCAATCCCTCATCCTTGGAACCATTCTAGTAAATCTCCTCTGTGCCCTCTCCAAAGCCTCCACATCCTTCCTAAAGTGCGGTGCCCAGAATTGGACACAATACTCCAGCTGGGGCCGAACTAGTGTTTTATATTGGTTTAGCATAACTTCCTGGCTTTTGTACTCTGTGTCTCTATTTATAAAGCCCAGGATCCTGTATGCTTCATTAACTGCTTCGTTAACCTGTCCTGCCACCTGAAAGATTTGCGCACAAACACCCCCAGGTCTCCCTCTTCTGGTACCATTTAGCTTGTATTGTCCCTCCTCATTCTTCCTACCAAGGAAATGTATCACCTCACACTTTTCTGCGTTGAATTTCATCTGCCATATGTCCGCCCATTCCACCAGCCTGTCTATGTCCTCTTAAAGTCTCTTCTTCCTCACTGTTTACTACGCTTCCAAGTTTTGTGTCATCTACAAGTTTCAAAATAGTGCCCTGTACCTTTAGTCCAAGTCATTAATGTATATCAGAAACAACAATGGCCCTTGTACTGAACCCTGGGGAACACCATTCTATACCTCTCTCCAGTCCAAAAAACAGCCATTCACCACAACTATATTTTCTATCCCTTAGCCAATTTTGTGTCCATGCTGCGACTGCCCCTTTTATCCCATGAGCTTTAGTTTTGCTAACAAACCTAATATGTGGTACTTCAAACGCCTTTTGAAAATCCATATACACAACATCAACTGCACTGCCCTCATCCACCCTCTCTGTTACCTCATCAAAAAACTCAACCAATTTAGTCAAACACAATTTGCCCTCAACAAATCCATGCTGTCTCCTCTTTATTATTCCATGCTTGTTCAAGTGGCTGTTAGTTTCCTACAAGATTATTGTTTCTAAAAGCTTCCCCACCACCGACGTTAAACTGACTGACCTGTAATTGCCAGGTTTATCCTTCTCCCCTTTTTTTGAACAAGGGCGTAACATTTGCAATCTTCCAGTCCTCTGACACCACTCCTGTATCTAAGGAGGATTGGAAGATTGTGGCCAGCACCTCCTCAATTTCTATCCTTACTTCCCTCAGCAACCTAGGATGCATCCCATCCGGACCTGGTGACTTATCCACTTTAAGTACTGCCATCCTTTCTAGTACCTCCTCTTTAACTATTATTATCTGATCCAGTATCCTGGCAACCTCCTTGTTTACTGTAGCTTTGGCAAAGTCCTCTTCCTTGGTAAACACTGATGCAAATGTACTCATTTAGTACCTCAGCCATGCCTTCTGCCTCCACCAACAGATCTCCATTTTGGTCCCTAATCGGCCCCACCGCTCCTCTGACAACCCTTTTACTGTTAATATGCCTACAGAAGACCTTTGGATTCCCTTTTATGTTAGCCGCCAATCTATTCTTGTACTGTCACTTTGCCCCTCTCATTTCCTTTTTCACTTCTCTGCACTTTTTATATTCAGCCTGATTGTTCCTCATTATCAAGCTGGCATGTCATACACCCCCTTTATCTGCTTCATCCTTCTCGCTAACTCCTTCGTCATCCAGGGAGCTCTGGCTTTGGTTGCCCTCCCTTTCCCCCTTGTCAGAAAGTACCTAGACTGTACCCGAACCATCTCCTCTTTAAAAGCCACCCATTACTCCATTACAATTCTGCCTGCCAGTCTTTGACTCCAATTTACTCGGGCCCGATCCCTCCTCAATTTGCTGAAATTAGCCCTCCTCCAGTTAAATATTTTTATTCTAGATTGCGCCTTGGCCTTCTCCATAACTAATCTAAACCTTATGATACTATGATCACTATTCCCGAGATGCTCCCCCACTTCTCAACAAAAATACATTCCATTGAGAAACAAAAACTCCATGGGAAAAGTGATCCAACCGTAGCTAACTAAAGAAGTTAAGGATAACATTAGATTGAAAGAAGAAGCTTATAATGTTGCAAGGAATAATAGTAAGCCTGAGGATTGGGAGAGTTTCAGAAACCAGCAAAGGTTGACCAAAAAATTGATAAAAAGGGAAAAAATAAAATGAGAGAAAACTAGCAAGAAATATAAAAGCAGATTGTAAAAGCTTCTACAAGTATGTAAAAAGGAAGAGAGTAGCAAAAGTAAACGTTGGTCCCTTAGAGGCTGAGACAAGAGAAATTATTATGGGGAATAAGGAAATGGCAGAAACGTTTAACAAATATTTTGTATCCGTCTTCACAGTAGAAGACACAAAAAGCATACCATAAATGGTGGGGACCCAAGGGTCTAATGAGGGTGAGGAACTTAATGTAATTAATATAAGTAGAGAAAAAGTACTAGAGAACCTAATGGGACTAAAAGCCAACAAATCCCCTGGACCTGATGGCCTACATCCTAGGGTTCTAAAAGAGGTGGCTGAAGAGATAATGGATGCATTGGTTTTAATCTTTCAAAATTCCCTAGATTCTAGAATGGTTCCAGCGGATTGGAAGGTCGCAAATATAACACCGCTATTCAAGAAAGGAGGGAGGGAATAAACAGGGAATTACAGGCCAGTTAGCCTGACATCAGTCGTCGGGAAAATGCTGGAATCCATTGTTAAGGAAGTGGTATCAGGGCACTTAGAAAATCATAACATGATTAGGCAGAGTCGACATGGTTTTATGAAAGGGAAATTGTGTTTGACAAATTTATTAGAGTTTTTTGAGGATGTAACTAGCAGGGTAGATAAAGGGGAACCAGTGGATGTAGTATATTTGGATTTCCAAAAGGCATTCGGTAAGGTGCCACATAAAAGGTTATTACACAAGATTAGGGCTCATGGGATTGGGGATAATATAGTAGCATGGATAGAGGATTGGTTAACGGACAGAAAACAGAGAGTAGGGATAAACGGATCTTTTTCAGTTTGGCAGGCTGTAACTAGTGGGGTGCCGCAAGGATCAGTGTTGGGGCCTCAGCTATTTACAATCTATATTAATGACCTAGATGAAGGGACCGAGTGTAATGTATCCAAGTTTGTTGTTGATACAAAGCTAGGTGTGACAGTGAGCTGTGAGGAGAACACAGAGTCTGCAAAGGGATATAGATAGATTAAGTGAGTGTGCAGTAAGGTGGCAGATGGAGTATAATGTAGGGAAATGTGAGGTTATTCACTTTGGTAGGAAGAATAGAAAAACAAAATTTTTTAAATGGTGAGAAACTTTCAAATGTTGGTGTTCAGAGAGATTTGGGTGTCCTCATGCAAGAAGCACAGAAAGCTAGCATGCAGGTACAGCAAGCAATAAAGAAGGCAAATGGCATGTTGGCCTTTATTGCAAGGGGGTTGGAGTATAAGAGTAAGGAAGTCCTGCTACAATTGTACAGGGCCTTGGTGAGACCACACATGGAGTACTGTGCACAGTTTTGGTCCCCTTATCTAAGGGAGGATATACTTGCCTTGGAGGCAGTGCAATAAAGGTTCACTAGATTGATTCCTGGGATAAGAGGGCTGTCCTATGTTGAGAGATTGTGTAGAATGGGCCTATACTCTCTGGAATTTAGAAGAATGAGAGGTGATCTCATTGAAACATACAAGATTCTGAAGGGGATTGACAGGGTAGATGCTGAGAGGTTGCTTCCACTGGTTGGAGTGTCTAGAACTAGGGGGCATAGTCTCAGGATAAGGGGTAGGCCATTTAAGACTGAGATGAGGAGGAATTTCTTCACTCAGAGGGTTGTGAATTTTTGTAATTCTCTGCCCCAGAGGGCTGTGAATGCTGAGTCTTTGAGTATATTCAAGGCTGAGAGCGATAGATTTTTGGACTCTAGGGGAATCAAGGGATATGGAAATCGGGCGGAAAGTGGAGTTGAGGTCGATGATCAGCCATGATCTTATTGAATGGCGGAGCAGGCTCGAGGGGCCGTATGGCCTACTCCTGCTCCTAATTCTTATGTTCTTATGTGACAAATCTCCACTTGATCCACTTCATTCCCCAAGACTAGATCCAGCACTGCCTCCTTTCTCATTGAGCAGGGAACATACTGATCAAGAAAATTCTCCTGAACACACAATTTCTCCCCTTCTCTGCCCTCAACACAATCACTGCCCCATTCAATATTGGGGTAGTTAGTCTCCCATTATCACTACTCTATTTTTTGCACCTCTCAGTACTTTCCTTGCTAATCTGCTCCTCTATCTGCTTTCCACTATTTGGTGGCCTATAAAATACATGAAATAACGTAATCACTCCTTTATTGTTTCTTCCCTCCAACCAAATAGATTCTGTCTTTGACCCCTCAAGGGCATGAGGAATTTAGGGGTGAAATTTTTTCACTGATAGGGTAGAGTTGTGGCATCAGTTAGAAGATAATTCCACTGAAGGTGACATGTAGATGGATTTCTGGAGAGGGAAGTGATTGAGGGACCTGGGGAGATGGCAGGTAGGTGAGGTTGGTCTGTTTAAAAGGGAAGAGCTTGCTAGGCCCAATGCCTCTTTCCAGTTTCTTAAAATTCTGCTGTCTTATGTCTTTGAGTTGGTGTGATGTCCACCATGGTGCAGAGAAGGTGTTCACTCCTCTTCTAACATAACGTTCCTGCCCTTTCACATGTAGCGTGCTGGCATTTAGGGTTACAGCAGTAATACTCAGCGATAGAGCAAGAGATTAGTAGGGCTGTATGTTGCACAGAGCCTGTGAAATTTATCAGTGTCTCCTAGAATCGATCTAAAACTGTATAAAATCCTCCCCGACTTGATGCAATCTGTGCCAAACACGAGGGATAAGTAAGGTTTGATCCCTGCGCTGCTCAGTCTGGGATTGAGTCACACTGGTTTGAGAGGGAGGACGGGCGGGGAGAGCTACACTTGGCAATGTGCAGCACCTTGTGGCAGCTGAGTACAGAACATGTTGGCAGGCTGCCTGCTCATCAGCTCCGCACCAGGGATGGGCTGGCTAAGGCGAGCTGATCGAGGGATGATTCATAAAAAGGCATAAATTTAATGACTATTTTCTTAAAAATCCTGCCTTTCTAAATTTTAACAGCCTTTCTTTCAGTACAGTGATAAACGTGAACACTACTGAGTGAGATTATGTCATATTTAAGTTCCTTTCTGTGTGTGCAGTGCAAAAATGGCACTATAGTGCCACATACTGGCTGCTGACAGGTACTGCATCGGTCAGCCTGCACATCTTGTTTAAATGAATATCAGGGAGAGAGAGAAAATAGCCGAAGTAAATTAAGACTGTTAATAAAAACACATTGATTGATTGAAAGCAATTATACTCTGCAAGTCAGCACTTGACCAATTTCTAGCCGTGGATCAGTGGGTAGCACTCTCGCCTCTGAGTCACAGGTCATGGGTTCAAGTCCCACTCCAGAGACTTGAGCACATAAATAGGCTGGCACTCCCAGTGCAGTACTGAGGGAGCGCTGCACTGTCGGAGGTGCCGTCTTTCGGATGAGACTTTAAACCGAGGCCCCATTTGCCCTCAGGTGGACGTAAACGATCGCATGCCGCTATTCGAAGAAGAGCTGGGGCGGTCTCCCGGTGTCCTGGCCAACATTTATCTCTCAATCATCATTTAAAAATAGACGATCTGGTCATTTTATTTCATTGCTGCTTGTGGGATCTTGCTGTGCGTAAATTGGCTGTAGCATTTCCTACATTACCATAGCGACTACACTTCAAAAGTACTTTGTTGGTTGTGAAGCACTTTGGGATGGCCTGAGGTCGTGAGAGATGCTATATAAATGCAAATTCCTCTGTGAACTTTTCATAAGCATTCTTGTTTTGGAATTGGGAGTTGATATCTGTATGTTCTTTATGGGGCTATTGTAGAAGTCCAGTGGGAGAGGGAGGTCTGGGGGAGGCCTCAGAGCTCAGCAACTTAGAAATGAATCTACACTTTTAGCAGTAGTTTTATTTCCATTTGGCTTCCCTTATAGATATTTTAACATAGAATTACTTCTTCAAATTTAATAAAGAATTGTAATCATGTTGGCTACTTTTGGTGCTCATGTAATGCACTCCAGTGGGTTGGGCCTCTGTTCGCTTACCCACTTCATTGGTCAACAGTTCCATCATGAAAACACGTCTGACAGATCAGAGATCTACAATATTGGTCAGGCATCTACCAGTTCATCACATGTCAGTAATGTAATTTAACACTCTGTCAGCTGTGGCTCAGTGGGCAGCACTCTCTCCACTGAGTCAGAAGGTTGTGGGTTCCATCCAGGCGGACACTCCAGTGCAGTGCTGAGGGAGTGCTGCACTGTTGGAAGTGCTGTCTTTCAGATGAGATGTTAAACCGAGGCCCTTTCTACTCTCTCAGGTGGACGTAAATGATCCCATGGCACTATTTCGAAGAAGAGCAGGGGTGTTATCCCTGGTGTCCTGGCCAATATTTATCCCTCAATCAACATAACAAAAACAGATTATCTGGTCATTATCACATTGCTGTTTGTGGGAGCTTGCTGTGTGCAAATTGGCTGCTGCGTTTCCTACATTACAACAGTGACTTCACTCTAAAAGTACTTCATTGTCTGTAAAGTGCTTTGAGACATCCAGTGGTCGTGAAAGGCGCTATATAAATCCAAGTCTTTCTTTTAACAGTCAGCATTTTACCAGTGGTATTTCACAAGAAAAATCTTTTTTCCCACTGGTTGACAGCGACAACCTCCAATCCTAATCAGTTAGAACCAATCAGATTGTGGAGGGCATGAACGGAGCCTGTGACAACTTTACGGACTTTACTTTCTCCCACTGTTGGTTCTGCGGGAGCTTGAGCTTCCCCCTCCACCTCCCTCTACTCCAACTCCTTCAAGCCATCTCAACCTCACTCTGTGGGTCTCCTTACCTAAACCTCCCTGTCGTGCCACCTTGAACAGTCCTCTCCAAACCTTTCTTTTTGACCATGTTTTCGGTAATTCTCCTTTCTGAAATAAATGTTTACAGTGATAAAGCTCTACGTAAATGCAAGTTGATCAAGCTGTCATGGTTACTGCTGGGGATGAGCAATAAATGCTGACATTGCCAGCGACACCTACATCCTGTGAATGAATAAATAAACGTTAAACCAAGGCTCTGTTTGCCCCCTCGTAACAGATCCCACAAGCCTATTTTGAAGAAGAGCAAGGCGGTATTTACATAGAAACATAGACGATAGGAGCAGGAGTAGGCCATTCGGCCCCTCGAGCCTGCTCCGCCATTCAATGCGATCATGGCTGATCATCCAAATTCAGTACCCGGTCCCCGCTTTCTCCCCATACCCCTTGATCCCTTTAGCCTTAAGAAATATATCCAGCTCCTTCTTGAATATATTTAATGAACTGGCCTCCACCGCCTTCTGTGGTAGAGAGTTCCACAGGTTCACCACTCTCTGGGTGAAGAAATTCCTCCTCATTTCTGTCCTAAATGGCCTACCCTTTATCCTTAGACTGTGTCCCCTGGTTCTGGACTCCCCGACCATCGGGAACATCCTTCCTGCATCTAGTCTGTCCAGTCCTGTCAGAATTTTATAAGTTTCAATGAGATCACCTCTCTCTTCTAAACTCTAGCGAGTACAAGCCCAATCGACCCAATCTCTCCTCCTACGTCATTCCTGCCATCCCAGGTATCAGCCTGGTGAATCTTCGCTGAACTCCTTCCATGGCAAGAACATCCTTCCTCAGATAAGGCGACCAAAACTGCACACAATACTCAAGATGTGGTCTCACCAAGGCCCTGTACAACTGCAGCAAGGCATCCTTGTTCCTGTACTCAAACCCTCTCGCTACGAAGGCCAACATACCATTTGCCTTCTTAACCGCCTGCTGCACCTGCATGCTTACCTTCAGCGACTGGTGCACAAGGACACCCAGGTCTCGTTGCACTTCCCCTTCTCCCAATCTATTGCCATTTAGATAATAATCTGCCTTCCTGTTTTTGCCACCAAAGTGGACAACCTCACATTTATCCACGTTATATTGCATCTGCCATGTTTCTGCCCAATCACCCAACATGTCCAAATCATCCTGGAGTTTCTCGACATCCTCCTCACAGCACACACGCCCACCCAGCTTTGTGTCATCTGCAAATTTGGAGATAGTATATCTAGTTCCCTTGTCTAGATCATTAATATATATTGTGAATAGCTGGGGTCCAAGGACCGATCCCTGCGGTACCCCACTAGTCACTGCCTGCCACTCGGAAAAAGGACCCGTTTATTCCAACTCTTTGCTTTCTGTCTGCCAACCAGTTCTCTATCCAAGTCAATACATTGCCCCCAATCCCATGTGCCTTAACTTTACACGCTAATCTCTTATGCGGGACCTTATCGAAGGCCTTCTGAAAGTCTAGATACACCACATCCACTGGTTCTCCCTTATCTATTTTACCAGTTACATCTTCAAAAAATTCCAGTAGATTAGTCAAGCACGATTTACCTTTTGTGAATCCATGTTGACTTTGTCCGATCCTGTCACTGTTTTCCAAGTGCTCTGCTATTACATCTTTTATAATGGACTCTAGCATTTTCCCCACTACCGATGTCAGGCTTACCGGTCTGTAATTCCCCGTTTTCTCTCACCCCACTATTCAAAAAAGGTGGTAAACATTAGCTACCCTCCAATCCATGGGTACTGTTCCAGATTCCATCGAATGTTGGAAGATGATCAGCAATGCATCTACTATTTCTAGGGCCACTTCCTTAAGTACCCTAGGATGTAGATTATCAGGCCCTGGGGATTTATCGGCCTTCAATCTCATCAATTTCCCTAACACCATTTTCCTACAAATACTGATTTCTTTCAGTTCCTCCCTTTCATCAGACCCTATGTTCCCTGGCATCTCTGGGAGGTTATTTGTGTTCTCCTTTGTGAAGACAGAACCAAAATATGTATTTAGTTGGTCTGCCATTTCTTTGTTCCCCACTATAAATTCCCCTGATTCTGACTGCAAGGGACCTACGCTTGACTTCACCAATCTTTTTCTCTTCACATATCTATAAAAGCTTTTACAGTCAGTTTTTATGTTCCCTGCAAGCTTACTCTCATACTCTATTTCCCCCCTCTTAATTAATCCCTTTGTCCTCTTTTGTTGAATCCTAAATTGCTCCCAATCCTCAGGATTATTGCTTTTTCTGGCCAATTTATATGTCCTCTCCTTGGATCTTATGCTATCCCTAATTTCTCTTGTTAGCCACGGTTGAGTCATCTTTTTTGTTGTATTTTTGTGCCAAACTGGGATGAACATTTTCTATAGTTCATCCATGCGGTCTTTGAATGTTTGCCATTGCCTATCCACCGTCAACCCTTTGAGTGACAGTCTGAGGCGTGAGTTGGGTAGGATTGATTGGGGAATATCGTAGTTTCCTTTATTTAAATTTAGGACCCTAGTCTCTGAGTCTTAATGAAGAATTCGATCATATTATGATCGCTCCGACCCAAGAGGCCTCGTACAACAAGATTGCTAATTAATCCTTTCTCATTACATAATACCTAGTCTAAGATGGCCTGATCTCTGGTTGGTTCCTCGACATATTGGTCCAGGAAACCATCCCATAAACACTCCAGGAATTCCTTCTCCACAGTATTGTTACTAATTTGGTTAGCCCAATCTATATGTAGATTAAAGTCACCCATGATGACTGCTGTGCCCTTATTGCACGCTTCTTTAATTTCCCTTTTAATGTCGTCCCCAACCTCCGCCTTACTGTTTGGAGGTCTATATACCACTCCCACTAACGTTTTCTGCCCCTTGGTATTTCTCAGTTCTACCCATACAGATTCCACATCATCGGAGCTAATATCCTTCCTTACAATTGTGTTAATCCCTTCTTTAACCAGTAATGCTACCCCACCTCCCTTTCCTTTTTGCCTATCTTTCCTGAATATCGAATACCCCTGGATGTTAGTTCCCAGCCTTGGCCATCCTTGAGCCACGTTTCCGTAATCCCAACCAAATCATATTCGTTTACCTCTATTTGCACAGCCAATTCATCCACCTTATTACGAATGCTCCTTGCATTAAGACACAAAGCCTTCAGGTTATTTTTTTAATGCTCTTAGACCTATTAGAATTATTATTTACTGTGGCCATGTTTGATTTAAACCATTGATTTCTCTGACTGCCACTTTTGTTTTTCTCCTTCCTTTCTTTTGCTTTTATCCTTGTTTCCCTTTCCTCTGTCCCCCTGCTCAGGTTCCCAACCCCCTGCCACCTTAGTTTAAACCCTCCCCCAGAGCACTAGCAAACACTCCCCCTAGGACATCGGTTCCAGCCCTGCCCACATGCAAACCGTCCGGTTTGAACTGGTCCCACCTCCCCCAGAACCGGTTCCAATATCCCAGGAACTTGAATCCCTCCCCCGGCACCATTCCACTAGCCACGTATTCATCTGAAATATCCTTCTATTTCTACTCTGACTAGCACGTGGCACTGGTAGCAATCCTGAGATTACTACCTTTGAGGTCCTATTTTTTAATTTACCTCCTAACTCCCTATGTTCAGCTTTTAGGACCTCATCCCTGAACCACCATCTAAAACAAATTATTGGTCATTATTACATTTCTGTTTGTGGGACCTTGCTGTATGCAAATTGGCGGCTGCGTTTCCTACATTACAGCAGTGACTACACTTCAAAAGTACTTCATTGGCTGTAAAGCACTTTGGGACGTCCTGAGGCCATGAAAAGCGCTATAGAAATGCAAGTCTTTCTTTCTTAATATTTGGGTGTGGCCCTTCGCCATGCTCCGGGAGTCTTAAGCTTTTGTTTCAATGCAGTTGACTCATTCCCGCTGAAGAATTAAAATGAGCGAGGTGTGTGGGGGGGAGCGAGTTGTGAAAAGCGAGGGGTGGAGGGAGGCAAGGTGTGGGAGCAGGGTGGCGGGGGGGGGGGGAATCGAGGCGTCCGGGAGGTAGCGAGACAGGGGAGGAAGCGGGGGCAAACGAGGGGTAGGAGCGAGGCGTGGGGGCGTGTGGGGGAAGCAAGTTGTGGAGTCGGGGGGGGGGGGTGGTGGGGGGGTGAGGGGAAAAGCAAGGCGTGGGGAGGAGGAGCCGCTCCAGCCCCATTGCAAATAAATCTCCCACCTTCTGCTCTCGCAGCTCTCCAACATTCATGAGAATACTCGGGGCGCTTTTTGCACTGTCACCATTTTTGGGGGCGGTCAGCGTTTGCTCGTTTCCCGGGCTGCCACGTATGGTTATTTGTCTGTGAGGCTTCTCAATGTAACAAGATCAGGTGACACCTGTGAGTCTTTCATGGGCTCCCTTACAAATCTAGACTGAGGCTTTACTGGGGACAGGGCTGTCGGACAGTCCCGAGACAGTCCCACGCTTTGGGACACTCGGGCTCCCCATCTGATTGGTCTGACAGTCCATGGCCATGTAACTGAAACACGTCGAACCAATCAGAAAGCTCAGTTGGGTCTCCAGCACATCTGCAACCTCATTGGCCAACAGCAATGCCAATGGCATGCAACAGGTCAATAGGGAAGCATAAAACTCACAATCACCACACATGACATTTACAATGGGTTGCTGCAGAGCTCAGAAAGTATTGCTATATATTCAGTCACCTAATGAGGTGGCGTGAACCTTCTCACCATTTTTGGGTAACAGAATAAATGTAACTGCTAAATGTGCCAGTTCCGAGCTGGTTTCCCCTCCTGTATTGTTGGGGAACTACAATCAGCCGCATCCTGCTTTCATGGTGGGCTGTAGCAAGGCCTGCTGGGAAGTGCACTGTAACGTGGCCTCGGCATTACAAAGTGCCACTTCCCCGCAGCTAAAGGTAATAATGTGATAAAGATTTTCTTGAAGTTTGCTGTCCCTGTGTCTGCGATGACATTATTATAGGATTATAAATCTGCGCTCAAAATTGGCAAGCCTGTAGTGGGCATTTTTGAAGTTGACGAGGCTTTAATTGAGAGGATAACTCACAACTTTAAAGGGAAACCTTCAACAACAGAATGAAATAACCATTTTTTATAAAAATCCCACAACCACCATTAAAATTTTCATCAGCTGCAATAAATAACACCCCATAACACAGCTAGCTGCATTCCTTTCTCAGGAGCCTCATGTGTAGCGTGGCTGAGATTAGATTCAGTTTGATATACTATAATATGCTGTCAGTGAATATACTTGTCTTGCAGACATGTGGCACATACGTACTTGCCCCAAACTTTGGACCCTGTTGAAGGCAGAATATATGCACTTTTTTTATACAAAGAGCCAAGTAATGATTCGCACAGAATTCACCCTCAATATCATAGCGTATGTTGGAATTCTCTTTACATAATAATCACTAATGTTTTAAGCTGTTGTTGCTACAGATTGCAAGGTTAAAGGATCAGGCAAAATAGTTTAAAAAAAAAAAAAAATTCTTGGTTTGATGGGTGGTTTAGTCGTTCAGGCTCAAAAGCAGAATTGTTGCAGGTTGGCCTTCGTGACATCATGTCTGACACAAACTGTTTCCCCGGCATCACCACTGGAAAAAAAACCCTCCAGGTCACTCCCTCACACCCAGTATCTGCTGAAGGGGAAGGGTGCAGTAACCTCTGTCCCCTCTTCCAACCCTACAACCCACCTTCCAACCCTACAACCCACCAAGATCTTTGCGCTGCTCCAATCCTGGCCTCTTGCACATCCCCAATTTCCTTCGCTCCACCATTGGCAGCCGTGCCTTCAACTGCCTAGGCCCTAAACTCTGGAATTCACTCCCTAAACCTCTCCGCCTCTTTACCGCTCTCTCCTCGTTTAAACCTGCCTCTTTGACCAAGATTTTGGTCACCTGTGCTAATATCTCCTCACGTCAAATTTTTGATTGATAACACTCCTGTGTAGCACCTTAGGATGTTTTACTACAAAAAAAGCACTATATAAATCCAAGTTGTTGTTGCAGTAGCAGAGAAATTCTGGAGTTTTACATTGAATTACATAGAATTTACAGCACAGAATTTACAGCACAGAAACAGGCCATTCAGCCCAACTGGTCTGTGCCAGTGTTTGTGCTCCACTCGAGCCTCCTCCCACTCCTCTTCATCTAACTCTATCACCTTCTATTCCTTTCTCCCTCATGTGTTTATCTAGCTTCCCCTTAAATGCATTGATGCAATTCACCTCAACTACTCCCTGTGGTAGTGAGTTCCACATTCTCACCACTGTCTGGGTAAAGAAGCTTCTCCTGAATTCCCTGTTGGATTTATTATATTTATGGCCCCTAATTCTGGTCTCCCCTAGAAGTGGAAACACCTTCTCTGCTCCTACTCTAGCACACCCTTTCGTAATCTTAAAGACCTCTATCGGGTCACTTCTCAACTGTGTCTTTTCTGGAGAAGAGAGCCCAGCCTGTTCAAGTGGAGTTATAGGGACCGAAACTAAACTGTAAACTAAAGAGCCAGGATTCAAAACACGGCATAATAAATGAGCAGTCTCCCATGGGAACTGTTCGTTATATGCACTTGCATTGGTAAAATTGATTGGAAACTGTGCCTCAAAGAAAATAAATGCTTCTTGAGCCTTATTAGACAGGTTACTCTGAATTACTGACTGCATAATACTTACAAATAATAAAGTGCAGAATATAAACCACCATTCTCAGACGAATACAAGAGGGAATTTGTGTATTTGAATGAGGGAGAAGCGACTGTGGCTGTACGGTGAGGTGACAGAAACAGTCTCGGTGATGTGAACAGTACGTCTGTGTAGGGGGTGCTGTGGAGCAGAGTGCTCCATGTAGAAAGAGAAAGAAAGACTTGCCCTTATACAGCACCTTTCACCACCTCCCAAAGCACATCACAGCAAATGAAGTACTTTTTGCAGTGTATCACTGTTTGTGACGTAGGAAATGCAGCAGCCAATTTGCACACAGCAAGCTCCCACAAACAGCAATGTGATGATGACCAGATAATCTGGTTTTTTTTAGTGGTGTTGGCTGAGAAATATAGGGCAAGATACCAGGGAGAACTCCCCTGCTCTTCTTCGAAATCTCCTGCAATGACTTCTCTTCCCGCTCCCCCACTGTTGCTTCTGGACTCCCCTAGGATTTATCCTTGGCCCCCTCCTATTTCTCTTCTACATGCTGCCCCGCGGTGACATCGTCCGAGAACACATCGTCATGTTCCACATGTATACGGACAACACCCAGCTCTACCTCACCACCACCTCTCTCGACCCCTCTGCCTCTGATTTGTCACACTGCTTGTCTCGGAGTTACTGTCTTTCGGATGAGACATTAAACCAATGCCCCATCTGTCCTATCAGGTGGATGTAAAGGAGCCCGTGGCATTACTTGAAGAGCAGGGGAGTTCTCCCTGGTGTCCTGGCCCGCATTTATTCCGTCAACTAACATCACTAAAACAGATTATCTGGTCAATTTTTACATTACAGTTTGTGGGAGCTTGCTGTGCGCAAATTGGCTGCAGCGTTTTCTACATTACAACAGTGACTACACTTCAAAAATACTTCATCGGTTGTAAAGCACTTTAGGTCATACTGAGAGTGCGAAAAGTGCTGTATAGATGCAAGTTCTTTCTTGGATCTTGCGATTTTTTAAATGGTGATGATGGAAACAAGATTAACCAGGAGCTGGGGTAGTTTAGCCTCAACTCCACTCTACCAGCCAGAAGTCCAATGAATATAACACAGTTAGTACACTGGGGCGGAGTGAAGTAAAATCAGAGTTGCAGAGAGAGGGTTCCAATTTAAAATATAAACACCCATGGCCAAAACCTGGCCAAAGTTGAAGAAAGTGGCCATCACTTGGCGAGTTGCTGCAGTGTGTACCATCTACAAGATGCACTGCAGCAACTCACCAAGGCTTCTTCGGCAGCACCTCCCAAACCCACAACCTCTACCACCTAGAAGGACAAGGGCAGCAGGCGCATGGGAACACCACCACCTTCAAGTGCCCCTCCAAGTCACACACCATCCTGACTTGGAAATCTATTGTTGTTCCTTCATCGTCGCTGGGTCAAAATCCTGGAACTCCCTCCCTAACAGCACTGTTGGGAGTACCTTCACCGCACGGACTGCAGCGGTTCAAGAAGGAGGCTCACCACCACCTTCTCAAGGGCAACTAGGGATGTGCAAACAATGCTGGCCTTGCCAGCGATGCTCGCATCCCATGAATGAATATTTAAAAAAAACTTAGCCAGCCATTCTTAACTTTTGGAATGAACACTAGGTGGTGAGCTTAACGTTCCAGCTTAAAGAATTAAACAAGTACAGAGAACACTGGAAATGGGCGGCAGCTGTGGAGAAAGCAGACAGATCGACGATTGGGGACAAGCCCCTCGTCCCAATGTTCCAGTAGTGGGAGCCGACAACTGTGCGTGGCGACCCGCTGTGCTTCACCTATAGCTGCCGTTAGCATTTGCTTTTTCTGAAATAGTGATGCACTGAATAAATAAACGTGTCCCCCTTTGTAAAGGGGCACAACTAATAAAGAACTTAACCATAAAAGGAACAAGGAAACTTGGCAAGTTAATTAAATAATAATATTCCACCTCATGTCCACTGCACACTCCAGTCCCTGTGGTGCCCACGAAGACCTCAAGCATACCAGCAGACGCCGGCTGCTCCTTCTCCAGGGCCACCCGGACGTGGACAATACCGCGCGGAGGAGGGGCAGGCAGCCAGAGTGACCATCCCCACGGGCTGCGTCCATCCTGAATCTATAGGTGGCTACCATTAGCTGAGTGTAACGAGAGCTTTGCGATTTGGCGCTCCCGGCGCGGAGCTTTGTGCGATGGGAGCACCTGTCGGGAATCGCGGCACAGCCGTCAGTGCCTCCGATTCACGGGCCGAACGGTTTTCTGGCCATTAGAATGGAACATTTTGTAGTGTGGAAAACATGGCAGCCAATTTGTGCATAGCAAGGTCCCACAAACAATAATGTAAAAGAATGACCAGATAATCTGTTTTAGTGATGTTAGTTGATAGGATAAAAGTGGGCCAGGACACCCGGAGAACTCCCTGCTCCTCTTCAAATAGTGCCAATGGGCTCTTTCACATCACCTGATAGGACAGATGGGGCATTGGTTTAACGTCTCATCTGAAAGACAGCACCTCTGAGACAAGCAGCGTGATAAATCAGAGGCAGTGGAGGGGTCGAGAGAGGTGGTGGTGCGGTGTTGAGTGTTGTCAGCGTACATGTGGAACCTGATATTGGGCTTTCGGATGATGTTGCCAAGGGGCAGCATCTAGATGAGAAAATAGGAGGGGGGCCAAGGAGAAATCCTTGGGGAACATTAGAGCGCAACGATCTCTGCACCTGAATTCCTGATAGACACTTCCATCCTACAAAGCGGTGTGACAGCAGTAAATCAAAAAATGTACTTTATATACATAATACTTTAAAAAGTTCACCATTATAAATATGGACGCAAGGGATACTTCTTATTCTTGCCTTGGCAGCAGACAGTCTGGCATTTAGACAGGTTACAACAACAACTGCTTTGCCCAGAGCTGCCGGGACTGTGGAAATCCAAGCTGTGGAATTTTCTGTTGCCGGCCACGTACAAACAGCAGACATATAGTTGAAGGAGGCACTTTGCAGCCATCAGTAGATTCACGGGTTCTTTGACCATGTTGTAATGGAAGCTTTCTCTTGTACTGCTGCTGCAGCTGCTCTGAAGTACTGATATTCTACAGTTGCTGTTCGGAGTGACTAAGTCCTATTTCCTGGAATCTACTGCTGCAAAATAAAGATCACTTTATCAATCCCTGATCACAAATTACCAGAGGAGTTGATCTGAAACCAGGAAACCATCCAAGACACAGCTCGTCCAACATCTTGCAAATTTAGCCAACATCTCCCATCTCTTAACGTTTAATTGCCCCAGCCTTATCTTCTTCATTCATCAACATTCTTGGCCTCACTATTTAGAAACATAGAAATTGCTAGACAAAAAAAGACCTGGTAGTCGCATGATACAATGATGATGGAGTTGTTGACTGATGGAGATTGATCGCTGTGATTAATGAGTCTACAACAGACCCGGACATGAGGCGAGGAAAACCCCAGTGGTGGAGAGCTTTGGGAACCATAGATCCAAAGTCACCTGTTTCCCACCCCGCCAAGCACGCTACACTTACCACATGTCATGTCTCAAATTACTCATATACCGTATCCCAAAATATTACTTTCTGAAACAGATCTAGCTAATTTGCATTTGAATGAAACACTAACTGCTTGCGCTGTCTCACTAGGGAGTCTGTTCCATAGATTTACTACTCACCATCTCCTGTGACTTTAAATTGAACAGTTTCCTCTTAGATGAAAACACATCTTTTCCTCTCTCTCTACGAAGCCCGAATCCATTTAAGGCTGAATATAGCTCCCATATCGGGAGAGAATCTCTGAACACTTCTCTCACTTTAATGGACAGGGTAGAAGAAAAAGCTGAAGATCCGAGGGGCAATCTCTCCCTAACCTCCAAGAAGGTCTCATCTCTCTCACAACATTAATTTGCTCCTCAGAACTTTCCTCTCTTTGCCCTTCTAAACTCCAGATATACCATCCTATGTCCCTGCTACATTGAAATTAAGGCACGTTACCTCTTACTTTTAAGGACTGCAGAAACATTAAAACACCTCGGCCTAGAAATTCAGTTGGCGCCGCGCCAGGGCTTTAGCGCCGGAAAGTTAGCGCCGGCGCTAAGTCCCCCTGCGCGCGCCAAAAATTCAGTAGCGCCGCGCCCAAACGGCTGCCGGCGCTACTGAAGGGTGTTTGCGCCTGAAAATGGGTGCTACCTGCCGCATTGCGGCGCTATTCCGGCGCTGCGGCGCCCGATGCGGTGCGGCAGGCTCGGGAAGCGCAGGCCTCCTCCTTCAGTTAAGGAGGAGCTGCCTGCACCCGCCCGCTGGCCGGTAAAATCTTCACAAAAATGAGCCCGCACCTCGGGGAAGTGCCGGGCTCGCAGCCCAGAAGCATCTGTTCCGCGGGGGGGGGGGGGGGGTGGAGGAGTCCGGGGAGGGAGGTGCGGGCAGGCGGCCGGCGGGAAAGCGGCCGGCCGCCGCGCGACCTTAATGCGCCGGCGCAAACTCCTGTAAGACTCGGTTGCCAGAGTCTTAGTTGCGGCTGCCACGGGCGAGGCGGCCGCAACTCAATTTCGGCGCTGGGGCCCGTCACCACGGCAACCGGGACGCTGCGCACACCGATGACGTCATCGGTGCCGGCGCAGCGCAACCGGTCTACCGCCGATGGTAGGGCCCCAGGGAATTTCTGAACCGGCTGTAAGTCCAGCGCAATGACCTCTAGCGCCGCAAAATGGGCGCAAAGCCCACTCAATTTCTAGGCCAAGGGCCTAGAGTCTTTCCTTCAGGCTGTTAAAACCCAAGCTTAGCATCAGCTCATTTACCGAATCTCGTTTCAATCTTGGTGTTGCCCTGCGCAACAGCCTTGTGCCTTTTCCCTTAGGTTCTGAGTAATAATTTTAAATAGAATACTAAGCATTGCGTGCCGTTTAACATTGGTGGTATAGAGCCCTACAGAAAAGGGGAAGATTTTAAACTTCAAAGCTAACTGCTTGTACCATCTTTCACACTCTAATTATTGTAAAGTACCAACTATCTCGCCAGCTCTTCCTGACCATGAGACATCATACTTGCGTTGCGGGCCTTTTGGGCAACAGTCTGAGCAGCTGATTGAAGACCACATGGAAGTGGAAGTGAAGGAAAGAACGAGCATTGTGCAATCGTGTCCTTGGCCTGTTCCAAAACACTTCACGCCCATGGATTAATTTTGAAGTGCAGTTGCCGTTGTTCTGCCAGCAAATGCGGCAGCTGGTTTGAGCACAGCAAGATCCCCACAAGCAGCAGATGAATGAGCAATGGGCTCAATCAGTTTTTGGTGGGGATGGTCGATTGAGCGATCTTGACCAGGACTGCGGGAGAACTCCCTGCACCTTCAGGAGAGGAGTAAAGGGGGAGTAACTACTTCCAGCACTAAGCTGGAGCCCAGGTAAAGCCAAGAATTTAGCTCGGCCTAAGAGAGTGGGGAAAGACTTGCAGCAAAGACCTGTTTTTTGAAGTTGTCTCACAGACTTCCTTCTGCGTGTAGGGCAAGCAAAGCAGCAAGATTTTGCTCCTAAATAGGGGGGCGGGGTGGGGGGTCTTCAATCTCAAGGGAGGGGTCAGTATATCTCTCTCTCCCACCACCAGTCTGAGGCAGTGAAACAACTCCATTGCCTTACATGCTGGACAGACTGCCTGGAGCCTGTTTCAACAACAACTACTTGCATCTATATAGCGCCTTTAACATAGTAAAATGTCCCCACGGTGCTTCACAGGAGTGTAATCAGGCAAAAGTTGACACCGAGCCAAAGGAGGAGACATTAGGGCAGGTGACAAAGATTGGCCAAAGAGGTACATGTTAAGCAGCGCCTTAAAGGAAGAGAAAGAGGTAGAGAGGCTTAGGGAGGGAATTCCAGAGGTTAGGGTCTCGACAGCTGAAGGCATGACAACTAATGGTGGGGTGAAGGAAGTGGGGGATGCACAAGAGGCCAGAGTTGGAGGAACACAGAGATCTCGGAGGGTTGTAAGGCTGGAGGAGGTTACAGAGATAGGGAGGAGCGAGGCCATGGAAGGATTTGAACATGAGGATGAGAATTTTTAAATGGAGTCGTTGGTGGACCGGGAGCCAATGGAGATCAGAGAGCACAGGGGTGATAGAGTCCGTTTTAAAGCAGCACCTCCTTTTGTGGAGAGGGAGAGGGAAACGACTCTGTTGGTGTATACACCCATACATCCAGCACACAGCCTTGTCTCAAAGCAAACCAACATTGATAGGAATGCACTATTTCAGCATTACAGCTTCATACTGTAACATTAATACAACACATTGCTAAAACATCGACCAAGAACGTTCCAAATAGAGCTGAACTAAGGAGCCATGAATAAAGCAAGGGGAACAAATCCACCCTTAAACATACACCTCTACCAATGTACAACTACATATAATGGATTCACCTTTACTGTACCTTGTGGTCTGTGATCCTTTCATTGTGCTGAAAAGAAAGTTTCTGTTTTTCAAAAGGCAAACAAACAAATGGTTGATTCCAGAGGTGTCCCTTGTGGATGCCTGCACGGGCATTTGGCAATAAATCTGAGGGGAGCGGTGACCTTCACTTTAACTGCATTGCAGAAGGCTGACTGTTCTCTGTAGGTTTTCATGGACCAGGTGACATGTCTGATGCAGCATCCCCGGCGAGCCTGGGTTTCCTCACTGCCACTGTGCCTAGGTAACTGAAGAGCCCCCTGCCTGCGATTCGTGGCCCTTCATTGCCCTCTGAAAACCCGGCCCTCTGCTCCTCCTCCTCCTCCTCCTCCTGCCCAGGCACTGTTATGGGCCCCAGCAACAGTGGCTGCGGCCATGCTCTCTGACAGAAAGCTCTTGGGTAATATTCTCTTCTGTCCCATTTGTTCAGCCCATTCATTTTTGATTTGAATCGTCAGCTGCGCAATATACTGGCCTTGAACAAAAAATCTTTTTTTCCCTTGTGTTTTGCTGAAGTTCATTAGTTTGTTTTCGGAGAGAGGAACCTCTCCCTCAAATAGCTGTTGAGGTTGGGGGTCAAAACTGAAAATGTCAAAACTGAGAGTGATAGATTTTTGTTCGGCAAGGATATTAAGGGTTATGAAACCAAGGTGGGTAAATGGAGTTAAGATACAGATCAGACTTGATCTGATTGAATGGTGGAACAGGCTCGAGGGGCTGAATGACCTACTCCTGTTCCGATGTTCCTATGAATTCTGAGCTCAGTGCTAAACACAGAAGAATAGCCCTTAATGCTTTCCACTGACAGTTTCCTCCATTGTAATCATCTACTTTTTTGCTAAAACTATTGAATTGAAAGACTTATGCATCCTCAGCCACATTGCCCCTCATATGAAAGGGTGGAGCTTTGGATCGGCGCGGTTTGCACTTGAACACTTGGCACATTAATAGTGCATCCCCTTGTGAATGCTTGGTGTGTTAATAGTGCATGCCCTTGTGAATGCTTGGTGTGTTAATAGTGCATCCCCTTGTGAATGCTTGGTGTGTTAATAGTGCATCCCCTTGTGAATGCTTGGTGTGTTAATAGTGCATGCCCTTGTGAATGCTTGGTGTGTTAATAGTGCATCCCCTTGTGAACACTTGGTGTGTTAATAGTGCATCTCCTTGTGAATGCTTGGTGTGTTAATAGTGCATCTTGTGAATGCTTGGTATGTTAATAGTGTATCTTCTTGTGAACACTTGCCACGTTAATAGGCCATTCCCTTGTGAACTCTTGGCATGTTAATTTTGCATTCCTGTGTGTGCTATTTTTGCACAGGCAATAGCCTTTATACGATTTCTTTACTCAGAGAGTAGTTGGCAGCGAGGAATGCTGTGCTACAGTGAATAGTTGAGGCAGACACTATTGCATCTCTTAAGAGCAGATAAATATTTGTAGTGGAGGAAGGTGTAATGCTATTGAGTGAGGGCAGGACAGTGGGACTAGTTTTGGATTGCTGTAGCAAAGAGCCAGCACAGCCACAATGAGCCAAATGGTTTCCTTATGTGCTGTAAACTTCCCATGTCCTGTGGTTTTAACACAGACTGGTCGATGTCTCTATGGGATTGATGTACACAGGAGTGTAGTGCAGGCCCATTGAGCATATGTACGTGAACTTCTACCCTAAAGTTTCATCGGATACCTTGCTATCAGGATGTGCGGAGTGAGCTGGAGAATGATAGTAGACCAGGTGGCTCATGGAGAAAAAGACGAGCACAGACTTGATGGGCTGAATGGCCTGTTTGAAAGATAAGCACATGGGATGGGGAGGAGGAAGAGAATTTACAAAGTCAAAAAAGGAAAAAGATCAGTCCTCCTTTCCCCAAAATGAGTATAAAATTCACTGTGGTACAAGGGTCACCAGAATGAAATCAAGAAAAGTTACTACTTTTTGGTGCAGTTCTTGATACCTGGACTCGATTCAAAAGAGATACTTTTGATTGTGAAAATCTCTCTGCAGTCAGTTTAGCTTTAAAAAACTAATGTTTCCGTACTGAAACACAGGAACAGGAGGAGGTCGTTCAGCCTGTTCCGCCATTCAGTTAGATCAAGACTGATTTGTATCCTTGGTTCTGTAACCCTTAATACCCTTGTGTAACAAACATCAATCTCAGTTTAGAAATTTTCATTTGAGCCCCAGCCTCAACAGCGTTTTGCGGGAGAGAGTTCCAGATTTCCTCTACCCTTTGTGTGAAGAAGTGCTTCCTGACATCACCCCTGAACAGCCTAGCTCTCATTTTAAGGTTATGCCTCTTTATTCTGGATCCCCCACCAGAGGAAATAGTTTCTCTCTATCTATAATCTAAATTCCTTTAATCTTCTTAAACACCTCAATTAGATCACCCCCTAATCTTCTGTGCTCAAGGGAATACAAGCCTAGTACATTAGTTTAACATTTAGAATTTAACTTAGAACTTTAAAAACTGTAAAGGAAACTGCAAGTCAGTTAACAGTTTACAGTTAACAGTCAATCGGCTATAAATGATTGCCTGAATAGGAGGTAATTGGTGTGAGCTGGAAGCTGGGTGAGCAGTTATAACTTGGATGTGGCTCAAAAGGTGTATAAAAGTAGATCATCTGCTGAAGCACAGAGCGCAACGTGAACAAAGTGGGAAGTTGAGAATTCAGTGAGAGTGGGAATTCGGTGCAGAGGAGGGAAGGAGCTGCTCCTTTTTGCCTTTAATACTTGTAGTGATTCGTGTAAGCTTGAGGCAGTAAGTACTTAGAATGTTGTTCCGTGTTTTAGCACTTAGTGCACGTTAGTGTGAAAAAAATTAAAGCAGATTCGAGTAATTATCAATCAATAAATAAAGATTAAGATATGGCAGAGCAGGTTGTGTGTCTGGACTGCAGTGTATGTGGGAGTTTGTGGACAGCGAGACTGTCTCGAGCGAACATGTCTGCAGTAGATGTCTCCACCTCGAATCTCTCTGGCTCAGAGTCATTGAGCTGGAGTACGAGTTGGAGACACTCTGACACATAAGAGAGGTGTTGGATCAGAACGGGGTTGGTGTGGCCAATAGTGTACAGAGCAAGCAGAAACTGATACTATCCAATGGGCACAATGTACTTGCTACCTGTGAGGATAAGGATAAAGACTGTCGGAAGGAGAGCCAGGCACCTTGGCTGTCCAAAGGGAGGAACAGGGGAAGCGTAATGTGGTAGTTGTAGGGGATTCAATAGGGGGACAGATAACATGCTTCATAAGCAGGATCGAGAGTCCCACATGGTCTGTTGCCTACCCGGCTTGAAAGGATATTTGAGAGGGAGGGGGGAGGATCGAGTTGTTGTGGACTGTGTTGGGACCAACACCATAGGGAAGAGTAGGCAAGAGGTCCTGTTTATAGAGTACCAGGAACTAGGAACTAAATTAAAGAACAGGACCTCAAGGGTTATAATCTCTGGATTATTACCTAAATCACATGTAAATTGGTGTAGGAATAAGCAGATTAGGGAGGTGAACATGTGGTTGAAGGAGTGGTGTGGAAAAGAGGGATTCCATATCATGGGACACTGGTACCAGTACTGGGACAGGAAGGAGCTGTACCGTTGGGATGGGCTGCACCTGAACCGGGCTGGGACCAGGTCCGAACGGAAAGGATAAATAGGGCGATCACAAAAACGTTAAACTAATAAATGGTGTGGGGAAGACTCAGGTGGAAAAGGTAGTGTAAATAATAATTCTAAAACAAACGAAAGGAAAGAGAGTAGAGTAATAGTCAGAAGTTGTGCTTTAGCCACTACAGGTAAAAGGAAAACTAAAAGATGTAAAGTAATCAAATCAGGAGAGAGAAATAAAAAATGTGTGAGTAAAACCACATTAGAGCAGAAGGACAGTTAAGGGTGTGTGGCCCAATTAAGCATTCTTTATACAAACACACAGAGTATAAGGAACAAATTGAATGAATTAGAGGGTATGACATGGTACCCATAACTGAGACATGCTGCAAGATGGTCAGGACTGGAAACTGAATATACCAAGTTATAATGTCTGCAGGCAAGATAGGGAAAATGGTAGAGGGGGAGGAGTAGCCTTGGTGATTAAGGATGAAATTACTTCACTGATAAGAGAGGATATAATGAGAGGTAAACAGACAGTGGAGACTTTATTGGTAAAATTAAGAAATAGAAAAGGATTTAAGACTGTAGTCCCTGGTAGTAGCTGTGTAGTGGCAGAATGTATAAATGCAGAGAGTAGACAAGCATGTAGTAAAGGCAGATTGGTTTTACTGGGGGATTTTAACTTTCATATAGATTGGGATAAGCAGAATAGCTCATGTCAGAAAGGTAGCGAGTTTCTTGAGTGCATTAAGGATAGTTTTCTGCAACAATATGTCCCAGAACCAACAAGGGAGTATGCCGTATTAGATTTAATGAGTAATGAGCCAAATTTAGTTAACAGCCTAACGGTGCGTGAACTATTATCTAATAGCGATCATAATATGATTGAGTTCAACGTTGTGTTTGAAAGGGAAAAACGCAAAACAGCTATTCTAGATTTAGGTAAGGCTGACTTCAAAGGGAGGGTACTGAATTTGGATGATCAGCCATGATCGCATTGAATGGCGGAGCAGGCTCGAAGGGCCGAATGGCCTACTCCTGCTCCTATCTTCTATGTTTCTATGTTTCTATGAGACAGAGTGTCCACAGTAAACTGGGCAAATCTGTTAATGGGTAAATTGACAGAAGATCTGTGGGAGGTGTTTAAAAACGAATTTAGCATGTTACAGAACCAGTTTATACCCCTAAGGGGCAAGAGCTCTACTTGCCAAAAAACCAGCCATGGACGACTAAAGAGATAGGGGACAACATAAAACTAAAAGGAAAAGCAGACAAAAATGCAAAAAATAGCACAGATCCTGGCGAATGGGAGAGATACAAAGAACAGCAAAAGTTAGATCTACAAAAAGCGAGTATGAAAAGAAACTTGCAAGGGATATCAAAATCAACAATTTTTTTGGCAATTAAGAGAAAGAGGGTGGTCAGGAGCAGTGTTGGACCCCTTGCAAACTGGTAATGATGATATTGTAAATGAAAATAAGGAACTGGCGGACATGTTCCGTCAGTATTTAGAGTAGAGGAAGAGGATAGCAAGCTGGACATCCTAAGGAAACTAATATTGAATCAGGGACGGGGACTCACCAAAATTAATGTAAGCAAAATAACAGTAATGAAGAAAATAATGGCACTAAAGAGTGACAGATCCCCAGGACCTGATGGTTTCCAGCCCAGGGATTTAAAGGAAGTAGGTGACCACATTACAGATGCCTTAACTATAATATTCCAAAGTTCTCTCAATTCAGGAACCATTCCTTTAGATTGGAAAATTGTACATGTCACTCCGCTATTCAAGAAAGATGAGAGAGGGAAACCAGTGAATTATAGACCAGTTAGCCTAATATTTGTTGTTGGGAAATTACTGGAGTCTGTAGTTAAGCTGATCATTGTAAAGGGTAGGCCATGCCTGACGAACCTGATTGAATTTTTTGAAGAGGTGACTAAAGTAGTCACGGGAATGTCTATGAATGTTATTTTTATGGACTTCCAGAAGGCATTTGATAAAGTCCCTCATAAGAGACTGTTAGCTAAAGTTGAAACTCATGGAATTGAAGGCAAATTATTAACCTGGTTAGGAAATTGCTGAGCGGCAGGAGGCAGAGAGTAGGGATAATGGGCAGGTACTCTAATTGGCAGGATGTGACTAGTGGTATCCCACATGGATCTGTGTTGGGGCCTCAACTATTCACAATATTTGTTACCAACTTAGATGTTGGGATAGTGAGCCACATATCCAAGTTTGTCGATGACGGGCGTCATTGTAAGCAGTGTAGATGGAAACAAAATTACAAAGAAATATTAATAGATTAAGTGAATGGGCAAAACTGTGGCAAATGGACTTCAATGTAGGCAAGTGTGAGGTCATCCACTTTAGTCCTAAAAAGGATAGAGCAGTGTACTTTCTAAATGGTGAAGTGCTAGAAACAGTGGAGGTCCAAAGAGACTTGGGGGTCCATGTACAGAGATCATTAAAATGTCACGGACTGGTACAGAAAAGAATCAAAAAGGCTAATGAAATTCTGGGCTTTATATCTAGAGGACTAGAATACAAGGGGGTAGAAGTTATGCTACAGCTATACAAAGCCCTGGTTAGAGCACACCTGGAGTACTGTGAGCAGTTCTGGGCACCACACCTTAGGAAGGATATATTGGCCTTATAGGGAGTTCAGCGTAGATGTCAGTGTTTTTTCTGAAAGAGTAATAGGAGCGAGACTAAAGCATAAGGCCTGATGAGGTCTTATGATGAGGTCTTATAAACAAATCAGCATTATTGTTTTTAAAGCCAGGTTCAAATAACAGTATTACGAAGGAAATCCAATGGGAAAGAGAGGCATAGATTACTAGGGAATCTGACTAAGACCGTATCTGACGAACTAGAAAAAGCTCTCCAACCGCTTCGAAGAAATGGACAACTTAGGAACGATCCTGATGTGAAAACATGTCGGTACGCGGGGTCAGTCACAGGAACTATAGACGTTCCCAACATTCCTTCACTTGTATTGAAGGAAAGAAACAGAAATTTTGGTAGAAAGAACGAGGAGAGGACATATAAACTAAATGGTACAATCCTGAAGGGGGTGCATGAACAGAGAGACCTGGGGGTATGTATATGTGCACAAATTGTTGAAGGTGGCAGGGCAGGTTGAGAAAGCGGTTAAAAAGGCTTATGGGATCCTGGGCTTCATTAATAGAGATATAGAGTGCAAAAGTGTGGAAATTATGATGAACCTGTATAAAACACTGGTTCGGCTCCAACTGGCGCACTGTGTTCAATTCTGGGCACCGCACTTTAGGAAGGATGTGACGGCCTGAGAGAAGGTGCAGAAAAGATTTACGAGAATGATTCCAGGAATGAGGGACTTCAGTTACATTGATAGACTGGAGTAGCTGGGGTTGTTCATGTTAAATCTGTGAGTTATCTAGTTAATTAAGACACAGACTAATTAATAACAATCAAAAACACGTCTTTACTGGTTGGAGGTAGGGACTATTCTGAATACAAGATTACTGCACAGTGCTTATATACCGGTGTGTTCACCCCCGGTATTACGTCTACAGCAGCCTGAGAAAGTAGTACATCTCTTAAGGTGGAACAGGCTTAAGCTCTCTTAAGGTGGAACAGGTTACATACACAACAGTTCACCTTGGGACAGAGAAGATTGAGAGGAGATTTGATAGAGGTGTTCAAAATCATGAGGGGTCTAGACAGAGTAGATAGAGAGAAACTGTTCCCATTGGCAGAAGGGTCAAGAACCAGAGGACACAGATTTAAGGTGATTGGCAAAAAAAACAAAGGCGACGTAAGAAAAAACTTTTTTACACAGCGAGTGGTTAAGATTTGGAATGCACTGCCTGAAAGGCTGTGGAGGCAGATTCAATCACAGCTTTTAAAAGGGAGTTGGATAAGTACCTGAAGGAAAGAAATTTGCGGGTGGTGGTGGGGGGTAGGTGGGTGTGTGGTGTGGGACTAGCTGAAGTGCTCTTGCAGAGAGCCTCCTTCCGTGCTGTAACCATTCAATGATTCTATAAATACATGAAAGCTTGAAGGAGAAATCCAACTGCTGAAGGCTCTAAATTGGTGGTGCATTTTCAGGAGCATGTGATGCATTGTGGTTCATTTTAAGCACTTTTGAATTTTCACCAGACCAACCTGGCCATCACTTCACCAAAAGTTACTTCACAGGCTAGTCTCCCACAACCAAACTCTTCCACCCCAGTTGACAGAGGTACTCTACACCCTCAGACCCAGTTCACAAAGACTCCTCTTCCAACTCCTCACCCTTTCACAGAGCTACTCTCTTCTCCAACTCTCTGTTCATACGACCACTCTTCTTCTTCCCCCTCTCCAATGGATTATCTATCTCTCTGTCTCCTCTCTCCTCTGCCTCTCTCCTCTCTCTGTCTCTCTCCTCTCTATCTTTGCTCACTCCTTTCTCTCTCTCATTGCTGCTCTTTCTCCAACTCCTCTCTCCTCTCTTGTGCCAGCACCCCAGGGTTAGGGATGATCCCTCTCTGATGATTGCTGCTGGAATTGTGTATGAATGTACTTTGGGTGAGAGCAGGAGTGGGGTTGATATGATTTCTCCTCTCTCCAAACACTTCAGAAGCTTGCCAACACTCACTGTTTACACATGCATAAGGCCACTTGGAAAAGCACCAAGTGGCACTCGTGCCTAGGGAAGGAGTCAGTACCTTCAGGAAAGGGGCAGAGAGGAGACAAGAACAGAGAAAAGTGGTGGCACCATGTAAAAGTGCAGGAGAGATGTTAGCAAAGTTCCCTGCCCCGTATAAGACTCCGATGAGTATCAGATCTGACTGAAGGGGAAGAGCGAGCTGTGAAACCTTCGATGACAACAACAACTACTTGCATTTATAAGGCGCCTTTAACGTAGGAAAATGTCCCAAGGTGCTTCACAGAGACGTAATTGGACAAAAATGGACATTGAGCCAAAGAAGGAGATACTGTATTAGGAGGAGTGACTAAAATCTTGGTCAAAGAGGAAGGCCTTAAAGAAAGAGAGAGGTAGAGAGTAATATCATTTACTGTACTGGCACAGAGAGAAGGGTCAGTAGAGCAAGGCAGAATTTGGACTGGAATAAAGCACCAAAGATTTCCCCAAAACTGTTGCAGTAATCAGTGTAATGAAGGTGAAGGGCTCTTTCAGAAACACCGGATTTACATTCCCCATGAATCAGTTGCTGTTGATAATAGGGCTCTTAATCCCTTTATACATTAGAGAGAAAGGCACATTTGCTAGCCTTGACTGAGTAAAGCTGCACCGCTGGTGACATCCCAAACTACCTACAATGAAGAAGTTGCTCTCACTGGACTTTGATACATAAACATTATTAATGGCGAGCAAGTATGTCCCCACAGTGGGATGTGGACAACAGTCACTGCACACTGGAGCAGCAAAGGGGGAATGGAGGAAGGATATTGACAAGAAGGGTGGTCTGCTGTAACTCCAACACATTGTTTCTGACCTTGGATATTGCCAGTGTCCCTTATCTCCCCCCAAGTACAAGCATAAAGAGCAACGATTCATGTGTGTGGCTACTCCAGTATCAACACTGCTGATATCCGTTCTTTCTGCACCTTCGCTTCTCTGTACCTAATAGATGATGTTGTTTGTGGAGGGGCCAGCAGAAAGGGGATTTCCCAGTTCCAGGCGGCGCAGTAACGGTGTGTCAGGAGGCCACTATTACCCAACAGTTTTCACACGCGAAGAACACCAGGGAGAGGAAACGTTAATTTGTAGTTGTTCTGGCAGAATATTTTTCTTCTGTAGTTTGGAATTAAATAAAGGAAACAGCCTCTAGTATGAAATAAGTTTGCCAATTGTATGGGACGTGGTTCCAAGCATCTTGAAGGGCTGTAGAAAGGAATGTAAGTCCCATTAAAAAGTGAAAGTGCAGCTCTAGTGGACTGAGCCTTGGCTCAAGGCCAAGCTTTGTTTTGAATCCCTGTTGTTTAAAATAGTCTGGAACTTAATTTTTTACTCAGGTACTTCTCTGCCGGTCAGCTTGGGACAGCAACATTGAGGACATTTTTAGTATTACAGCACAGGGATCTCCCCAGTATTACAGCACAGGAATCCCCCCAGTTTTACAGCACAGGGATCCCCCCAGTATTACAGAACAGGGATCCCCCCAGTATTACAGAACAGGGATCTCCCCAGTATTACAGCACAGGGATCCCCCCAGTATTACAGCACAGGGATCCCCCAGTATTACAGCACAGGGATCCCCCCAGTATTACAGCACAGGGATCTCCCCATTATTACAGCACAGGGATCCCCCCAGTATTACAACACAGGAGTCTTCCCAGTGTTACATCACAGGAATCTTCCCAGTATTACAGCACAGGGATATCTCCAGTATTACTACACAGGGATTCTCCAGTATTACAGCACAGGGATCTCCCCAGAACCACAGCACAGCGATACCTCCATTATTACAGCACAGGGATCTCCCCAGTGTTACAGCACAGGGATCTCTCCAGTATTACTACACAGGGTTTTCCCCAGTATTACAGCACAGGAATTCCCCAGTATTACAGCACAGGGACCCCCACAGTATTACAGCACACGGATCCCCCCAGTATTACAGCACAAGGATCCCCCCAGTATTACAGGACAGTGATCTCCCCAGTATTACAGGACAGTGATCGCCCCAGTATTACAGAACAGGGATCCCCCCAGTATTACAGCACAGTGATCTCCCCAGTATTACAGCACAGGGATCTCCCCAGTATTACAGCACAGTGATCTCCCCAGTATTACAGGACAGTGATCTCCCCAGTATTACAGAACAGGGATACCCCAGTATTACAGAACAGGGATCCCCCCAGTATTACAGAACAAGGATTCCCCCAGTATTACAGAACAGGGATCCCCCAGTATTACAGAACAGGGATCTCTTCGGTATCATGCACAGGGATCCCCCCAACATTACAGCACAGGGATCTCCCCATTATTGCAGCACAGGGAACCCCCAGTATTATAACACAGGAGTCTTCCCAGTGTTACAGCACAGGAATCTTCCCAGTATTACAGCACAGGGATCTCTCCAGCATTACAGCACAGCGATACCTGCATTATTACAGCACAGGGATCTCCCCAGTGTTACAGCACAGGAATCCCCCCAGTATTGCAGCACAGGGATCCCCACAGTATTACAGCACAGAGATCTCCCCAGTGTTACAGCACAGGGATCTCTCCAGTATTACTACACAGCGTTTTCCCCAGTATTACAGCACAGGGATCTCCCTAGTATTACAGCACAGGGATCTCCCCAGTATTACAGCACAGTAACCTCCCCAGTATTACAGCACAGTAACCTCCCCAGTATTACAGCACAGGGATCTCCCCAGTATTACAGCACAGGGATTCTCCCAGTTTTACAGCACAGGGATCCCCCAGTATCACAGCACAGGGATCCCCCCAGTATTACAGCACAGGGATCCCCCAGTATTACAGCAAAGGCATCTCTCCGGTATCATGCACAGGGATCTCCCCAGTATTACAGCACAGGGATCTCCCCAGTATTACAGCACAGTGATCTCCCCTGTATTACAGCACAGGGATCCCCCAGTATTACAGCACAAGGATCCCCGCAGCATTACAGCAAAGGGATCTTCCAGTGTTACAGCACAGGGATACCTTCAGTATTATAGCATGTGTTCCCCCCAGTATTACAGCACAGGGATCTCCCCAGTATTACAGCACAGGGATCTCCCCAGTATTAGAGCACAGGGATCCCCACAGCATTACAGCACAGAGATCCCCCCGCCCCCAGTATTACAGCACAGGGATCCCCCCCTGTATTGCAGCACAGGGATCTCCCTAGTATTACAGCACAGGGATTCCCCCAGTATTACAACACAGGGATCTACCCAGTTTTACAGCACAGGGATCTTCCCAGTATTACAGCACAGGGATCTCCCCAGTATTACATCACCATGATCTCCCCTGTATTACAGCACAGGAATCCCTCCAGTATTACAGCACAGGGATCCCCCCAGTATTAGAGCACAGGGATCCACCCAGTATTACAGCACAGGCATCTCCCCAGTAATACAGTACAGTAATCTCCCCAGTATTACAGCACAGGCATCTCCCCAGTATTACAGCATAGGGATCTCCCCAGTATTACAGTACAGGGATCTCCCAGTATTAGAGCACAGAGATCCCCACAGCATTACAGCACAGGGACCCCCCCCCCGTATTACAGCACAGGGATCCCCCCTGTATCACAGCACAGGGATCTCCCCAGTATTACAGCACAGTGATCTCTCCAGTATTACAGCACAGGGATCTCCCCAATATTACAGCACAGTGATCTCTCCTGTATTACAGCACTGGGATCTCTCCAGTATTACAGCACAGTGATCCCCCCAGTATTACAGTACAGGGATCCCCCAGTATTACAGCACAGGGATCTCTCCAGTATTACAACACAGGGATCTCCCTAGTATTACAGCACAGGGATCTCCCAGTATTACAGCACAGGGATCTCTTCAGTATTACTACACAGGGATTCTCCAGTATTACAGCACAGGGATCTCCCCAGAACTACAGCACAGCATTACCTCCATTATTACAGCACAGGGATCCCCCCAGTATTACAGAACAGGTATCCCCCCAGTATTACAGAACAGGGATCCCACCAGTATTACAGAATAGGGATCCCCCCAGTATTACAGAACAGGGACCCCCCAGTATTACAGAACAGGGATCTCTCCGTTATCATGCACAGGAATCCCCCCAGTATTACAGAACAGGGATCCCCCCAGTATTACAGAACAGGGATCCCACCAGTATTACAGCACAGGGATCCCCCAGTATTACAGCACAGGGATCTCCCCATTATTACAGCACAAGGATCCCCCCAGTATTACAACACAGGAGTCTTCCCAGTATTACAGCACAGGGATCTCTTCAGTATTACTACACAGGGATTCTCCAGTATTACAGCACAGGGATCTCCCCAGAACTACAGCACAGCATTACCTCCATTATTACAGCACAGGGATCTCCCCAGTGTTACAGCACAGGAATCCCCCAGTATTACAACACAGGGACCCCCACAGTATTACAGCACACGGATCTCCCCAGTTTTACAGCACAGGGATCTATCCAGTATTACTGCACAGGGTTTTCCCCAGTATTACAGCACAGGGATCTCCCCAGTATTACAGCACAGGGATCCCCCCAGAATTACACAACAGGGATCTCTCCGGTAGCATGCACAGGGTCCCCTCTGGTATTACAGCACAGGTATCTCCCCTGTATTACAGCACAAGGATCCCCCCCAGTATTACAGCACAGGGATCTCCCCAGTATTACAGCACAGGGATCCCCCCCAGTATTACAGCACAAGGATGCCCCAGTATTACAGCACAAGGATCCCCCCAGTATTACAGCACAGGGATCCCCTAGTATTACAGATCAGGGACCTATCCGGTATCATGCACAGGGATCTCTCCAGCATTACAGGACAGTGATCTCCCCAGTATTACAGCACAAGGATCCCCCAGTATCACAGCACAGGGATCTCCCCAGTATCACAGCACAGGGATCTCCCCAGTATCACAGCACAGGGATCTCCCCAGTATTAAAGAACAGGGATGTCCCCAGTATTACAGCACAGGGATCTTCCCAGTATTACAGCACAGGGATCTCCCCAGTATTACAGCACAGGGATCCCCCCAGCATTACACAACAGGCATCTCTCCGGTATCATGCACAGGGATCTCTCCGGCATTACAGCACAGTGATCTCCCCTCTATTACAGCACAGGGATCCCCCCAGTATTACAGCACAAGGCTCCCCTCAGCATTACAGCATGTGTTCCCCCCCAGTATTACAGCACAGGGATCTCCCCAGTACACCAGCCCAGCGATCCCCACAGTGTTAAATCCTAGGGATCCCCCAGTAATGCAGCACAGGGATTCCACCAGTGTTACAGCACAGGGATCCCCCCAGTATTACAGTACAGGGATCCCCCAGTATTACAGCACAGGGATCTCTCCTGTATTACAGCACAGGGATCTCCCCATTATTTAAGCACAGGGATGTCCCCAGTGTTACAGCACAGGGATGTCCCCAGTATTACAGCACAGGGATGCCCCCAGTATTACAGCCCAAGGATGTCCCCAGTATTAGACTCCAGGGATGTCCCCAGTAGTACAGCCCAAGGATGACCCTGTATTACAGCCCAGGGATGTCCCAAGTATTACAGCACAGGGATGTCCACAGTATTACAGCACAGGGTTCCCCCCAGTATTACTGCACAGGGATCTCCCCAGTATGACAGCACAGGGATCTCCGCAGTATTACAGCACAGGGATCTCTCCAGTATTACAGCACAGGGATCTCCCCAGTACACCAGCCCAGGGATCCCCACAGTGTTAAAGCCTAGGGATCCCCCAGTAATGCAGCACAGGGATTCCACCAGTGTTACAGCACAGGGATCTCCCCCAGTATTACAGCACAGGGATCTCTCCTGTATTACAGCACAGGGATCTCCCCATTATTTAAGCACAGGGATGTCCCCAGTGTTACAGCACAGGGATGTCCCCAGTATTACAGCACAGGGATGCCCCCAGTATTACAGCCCAAGGATGTCCCCAGTATTAGACCCCAGGGATGTCCCCAGTAGTACAGCCCAAGGATGTCCCTGTATTACAGCCCAGGGATGTCCCAAGTATTACAGCACAGGGATGTCCACAGTATTACAGCACAGGGTTCCCCCCAGGATTACAGCACAGGGATCTTCCCAGTATCAGAGCACAGGGATCCCCCAGTATTACAGCACAGGGATCCACCCAGTATTACAGCACAGGAATTTTCCCAGTATTACAGCACAGGGATCTTCCCAGTATTACAGCACAGGAATCTCCCCAGTATTACAGCACAGGGCTCTCCCCAGTATTACAGCACAGGGATTCCCCCAGGGTTACAGCACAGGGATCTCCCCAGCATTATAGCACAGGGATCTCCCCAGTATTATAGCACAGGGATCTCCCCAGTATTACAGCACATGGATCTCCCCAGTATTACAGCACAGGGATGTCCCCAGTATTACAGCACAGGGATCTCCCCAGTATTACAGCACAGGGATGTCCCCAGTATTACAGCACAGGGATGTCCCCAGTATTACAGCACAGGGATCCCCCAGTATTACAGCACAGGGATCTCTCCAGTATTACAGCACAACGATCTCCCCAGTATTACAGCACAGGGATCTCCCCAGTACACACGGCCAGGGATCCCCCCAGTGTTAAAGCCCAGGGATCCCCCCAGTGTTAAAGCCCAGGGATCTCCCCAGTATCACAGCACAGGGATCTCTCCGGTATTACAGCACAGGGATCTCCACAGTATTACAGTAAAGGAATCCCCCCAGTATTACAGCACAGGGATCCCCCTAGCATTATAGCACAGGGATCTCCCCAGTATTACAGAACAGGGATCGCTCCGGTATCAGGCACAGGGATATCTCCGGTATTACAGCACAGGGATCTCTGCAGTATTGCAGCACAGCAATCCCCCCAGTATTACAGCACAGGGATTCCCCCAGCATTACAGCACAGGGTTCTCCCCAGTATTACAGCACAGGGATGTCCCCAATATTACAGCACAGGGATTCCCCCAGCATTACAGCACAGGGATGTCCGCAGTATTACAGCCCAGGGATGTCCGCAGTATTACAGCCCAGGGATGTCCCCGATATTACAGCCCAGGGATGTCCCCAGTATTACAGCACAGGGATGACTCCAGTATTACAGCACAGGGTTCCCCCCAGTATTACAGCACAGGGATCCACCCAGCATTACAGCACGGGGATCCCCCCAATATTGCAGCACCGGTATCTCTCCAGTATTACAGCACAGGGCTCTCTCCAGTATTACTGCACAGGGATTTCCCCAGTATTAAAGCACAGGGATCCCCCCAGTATTACAGTACATGCATGCCCCCAGTATTACAGCACATGTATCCCCCCCCCCCCAGTATTACAGCACAGGTATCCCCCAGTATTACAGCACAGGAATCCCCTCAGCATTACAGCCCAGGGATCTCTCCTGTATTACAACACAGGGATCTCCCTAGTATTACAGCACTGGGATCTCCCCAGTATTACAGCACAGGGATTCCTCCAGTATTACAGCACAGGGATCTCTGCAGTATTACAGCACAGGGATCTCTCCAGTATTACAGCACAGGGATCTCCCCAGTACACCAGCTCAGGGATCCACCCAGTGTTAAAGCCTAGGGATCCCCCAGTATTACAGCACAGGGATCCCCCAGTAATGCAGCACAGGGTTTCCCCCAGTGTTACAGCACGGGGATCTCCTAAGCGTTACAGCACAGGGATTCCACCAGTGTTACAGCACGGGGATCCCCCCAGTATTACAGCACAAGGATCTCCCCAGTATTACAGCACTGGGATCTCCCCAGTATTACAGCGCAGGGATCCCCCAGTATTACAGCACAGGGATCTCTCCAGTATTACAGCACAGGGACCTCCCCAGTATTACAACACAGGGATCATCCTACTGTTACAGCACAGGGATCTCCCCAGTATTACAGCATAGGGATTCCCCCCTGCATTACAGCCCAGGGAGCTCCCCAGTATTACAGCCCAGGGATGTCCCCAGTATTACAGCCCAGGGATGTCCCCTGTATTACAGCCCAGGGATGTCCCCAGTATTACAGCACAGGGATGTCCATAAGAGCATAAGAAATAGGAGCAGGAGTAGGCCAATCGGCCCCCCCGAGCCTGCTCCACCATTCTATAAGATCATGGCTGATCTGATCCTAACCTCAAATCTTCTATCACTCTCCATCCCACCCGAACCCATGTGATCTCCCGGGAGAGGCGAAAAACCAGATAAAAAACCCAATGGCCAATTTGGGAGAAAAAATCTGGGAAATTCCTCTCCGACCCATCTAGGTGATCGAAACTCGTCTAGGAGATCACTCTGTCCCTATGTTTTCTACAGTACTTACCTTCTGTAAAGGCGATCTCCACCCCAGCCAGGAACAGTAATAAAACCATCTCCTGAAATCTAACACAGAATTAGAACACAAGAAGTAGGAGCAGAACCAGGCTACACGGCCCCTGGGCCCGCTCCACTACCCACAGGGCCATGATCATTCCGAACCTAGACTCATGTCCAATTTCCTGCCCGCTCCCCGGAACCCTTAATTCCCTTTACTTCTAGGAAACTATCTATTTCTGTTTTAAATTTATTTAATGATGTAGCTTCCACAGCTTTCTGGGGCATCAAATTCCACAAACCTGCCACCCTCTGAGTGAAGAAGTTTCTCCTCATCTCAGTTTTGAAAGAGCAGCCCCTTATTTTAAGATTATGCCCCTTAGTTCTAGTTACACCCATCATTGGGAACATCCTCACTGCATCCACCCGATCAAGCCCCTTCACAATCTTATATGTTTCAATAAGGTCGCCTCTCATTCTTCTGAACTCCAATGAGTAGAGTCACAATCTACTCAATCTCTCCTCATATGACCACCCCCTCATCCCCGGGATTAACCGAGTGAACCTTCTTTGTACTGACTCGAGAGCAAGTATGTCTTTTCTTAAGTATGGACACCAAAACTGCATGCAGTATTCCAGGTGTGGTCTCACCAATACCTTGTACAGCTGCAGCAATACCTCCCTGTTTTTATATTCTATCCCCCTAGCAATAAAAGCCAACATTCCATTGGCCTTCTTGATCACCTGCTGCACCTGCATACTAACTTTTTGAGTTTCGTGCACCAGGACCCCCAGATCCCTTTGTACTTCAGTACTTTCCAGTTTCTTGCCATTAAGATAATAACTTGCTCTATGATTTTTCCTGCCAAAGTGCATAACCTCACACTTTCCAGTATTGTATTCCATCTGCCAAACCTCTGCCCACTTACTTAGCCTGTCTATGTCCCTTTGCAGGTTTTTTATGTCCTCCTCACTCACTACTTTCCCTCCCATCTTTGTATCATCTGCAAACTTTGATATGTTACACTTGGCCCCCTCCTCCAAATCGTTAATATAGATTGTAAAGAGTTGGGGACCCAGCACTGACCCCTGCGGAACACCACAAGTTACTAATTGCCAGTCTGAGAACGAACCATTTATCCCAACTCTCTGCTTTCTGTTAGAGAGCCAATCCTCCACCCACGCCAGAATATTACCCCCAATCCCGTGATTTTTTATCTTGAGCAATAATCTTTTGTGTGGCACCTTGTCAAATGCCTTTTGGAAGTCTAAATACACTACGTCCACTGGTTCCCCTTTATCCACCCTGTATGTTACTTCCTCAAAGAACTCAAGCAAATTTGTCAAACATGACTTCCCCTTCATGAAACCATGCTGAGTTTGTCCTATTAAATTATGTTTATCCAAATGTCCCGTTACTGTCTCCTTAATAATGGACTCTAACATTTTACCAACCACAGATGTTAGGCTAACAGGTCTATAGTTTCCAGCCTTCTGCCTACTACCCTTTTTAAATAAGGGTGTTACATTAGCAGTTTTCCAATCTGCTGGGACCTTTGCTGAGTCCAGGGAGTTTTGGAAAATTATTACCAATGCATCCACAATCCCGACCGCCACTTCCCTCAAGACCCTAGGATGTAAGCCATCAGGTCCAGGGGATTTATCCGCCTTGAGTCCCATTATTTTACCAAGTACCACTTCCTTAGTGATTTTAATCGTATTTAGCCCCTCCCCCCCTAGTGTTTGTCCAGTGTTGGGATATTCTTAGTGTCCTCTACCGTAAAGACTGATACAAAATATTTGTTCAGCGTTTTTGCCATCTTCATGTTTCCCACCATTAATTTCCCGGTCTCATCCTCTAAGGGACCAACATTTACTTTAGCCACCCTGTTTCTTTTTATATAACTATAGAAACTTTTGCTATCTGTTTTTATATTTTTTGTTAATTTACTTTCATAATCTATCTTCCCTTTCTTAATCAATCTTTCAGTTATTTATTGCTATCTTTTAAAGACTTCCCAATCTTCTATCCTCCCACTAGATTTGGCTACCTTATATGCCCTTGTTTTTAGTTGGATACTGTCCTTAATTACTTTACTTAGCCACGGATGGCTCTCTTTTCTTTTACACCCTTTTTTCCTCAGTGGAACATATATTTTTTGGAAGTTGTAAAATAACTCCTTAAATATACACCACTGATCATGTACCGTCTTATCCTTTAATCTATTTTCCCAGTCCACTCTAATCAATTCCGCTCTCATACCTTCATAGTCTCCTTTATTCAAGCTCAGCATGCTTGTTTGAGATCCAACCTTCTCACCCTCTACTTGAATATGGAATTCAACCATGTTATGGTCACTCATTCCAAGGGGATCCTTTACTAGGACATTTTAAATTAATCCTGTCTCATTACACAGGACCAAATCTAAGGTTGCTTGCCCCCTGGTCGGTTCAGTTACATACTGCTCAAGAAACCCATCCCTAATACACTCAATGAACTCATCCTCAAGGCTGCTCTGCCCAATTTGATTTGTCCAGTTAATATGATAGTTAAAATCCCCCATAATTATAGCTGTTCCCTTATTACAAGCCTCAACTATTTCCTGATAAATACTCCGTCCAACAGAGTTGCAACTGTTCGGAGGCCTATAGACTACGCCCACTAGTGTTTTTTTCCCCTTATTATTCCTTATCTCCACCCAAACTGTTTCATTATCCTGCTCCTTTGACCCAATATCATTTCTCTGTATTACAGTGATTCCTTCCTTTATTAACATAGCCACCCCACCTCCCCTTCCTTCCTGTCCTTCCTGATTGTTAAATACCCTGGTATGTTTAATTCCCAGTCATGGTCACCCTGCAGCCATGTTTCTGTAATGGCCACAAGATCATACCCATATGTAATTATTTGTGCCGTTAACTCATTCATTTTGTTACGAATGCTACGTGCATTCAGATAAAGAACTTTCAAATATGTTTTGTGACACCTAGTTCCTGTTTTTTCCCCTTTTACTACTTTACCTTTTACTCCATACCTTCTGTCCCTTCCTGACACGTTCTGCTTTTTAATTCCCCCACTGCTACCTAAGTCTATGACCTTCTTCATTGTCATTTCTATTATTTGCTCTCTAGAAACCTCCCCCCCACTAATTAGTTTAAAGCCCTCTCTGCAGCCCTAGTTATATGATTCACCAGGACTCTAGTCCCAGCACTGGCCAAGTGGAGTCCGTCCCATGGAACAGCTCCCTCCTGTCCCAGTACTGGTGCCAGTGTCCCAAGAAGCAAAACCCATTTCTCCCACACCAGTCTTTGAGCCACGCATTTAACTCTTTAATTTTATTTATCCTATTCAAATTCACTCGTGGCTCAGGTAATAACCCAGAGATTATTACCCTTGAGGTTCTGTTTTTTAATTTGACCCCTAGCTGCTCATACTCCTTTAACAGAACCTTCTTCCTTGTCCTATCCACGTCGTTTGTACCAACATGGACCACGACAACTGGATCCTCCCCCTCCCACTCCAAGTTTATTTCCAGCCCAGAAGAGATGTCCTTAACCCTGGCACCGGGCAGGCAACACAGCCTTCGGGACTCCCGCTCTTGACTGCAGAGAACCCTATCTATCCCCCTAATGATACTATCCCCTACCACTACAACATTTCTTTTTACTCCCTCCACTTGAATGGCCCCCTGTACCACGGTGCTGTGGCCAGGTTGCTCATCCTCCCTGCAGTCCCTGCTCCCGCCCTCACAGGGAGTAAGAACCTCGATCCTGCTTGACAAGAGCAAGGGCTGTGGCTCCTTCAACACTACCTCCTGGATCCCTGTACCTGCCTCATTTGTAGTCACACCGTCCTGTCCCTGACCACGGACTACATCTGCATTCATTAATTTCATAGATGTGACCACCTCCTGAAACATAGACTCCAGGAACTTCTCCCCCTCCCTGATGTGTCGCAGTGTCTGAAGCTCGGTCTCAAGCTCTTCTAGCAGTAAACACTTATCGCAAATGTAATCACCGTGAGCCTCAATGGGGTCCACCAGCTCCCACATTTCGCAACAGTGACACATCATCTGTTCACCCATATCTATGTAATTAATTAAATTTCTTATTATTAGTTATGAAGACCCTCTGCCCCGATATAGATGATAATATTACACCACTATTTAATAGGACTTACCAACTTAAAGGTATAAAAGAGAAGGAAGAGGACCTACCAACCAGCTGATCACCAACCTCCCTTGTGAATGCTGTCTGGGGGACCTGTCCGGTTGAATTGTCTCGCTGTTCCGCTTCCACAGTGTTGGATTAGCCTGAGAGAGGGAAGCAAAACAGAGCAAAAAGCACGCCCTCACCTCCCACTTGCCCGAACTCTGCCACTTACCAAACTCTGCTTAAACTCAGCGCTACTGCACTAAGCCCGCCCCTTTTTATACCCGGATTCTACTTCCGGTTAAAACTCCCCAACAGCTTAATTTACTCTAAAAAATTTAACTTACTTCAAATAATTAACTTTTTTACTCACTAAAATTCAGTAAATGCACTTAAAAGACTTTTTCTCCCACTTACCAAACTCTGCTTAAGCTCAATGCGACTTGCACTCAGTATTACAGCACAGGGTTCCCACAGGATTACAGCACAGGGATCTTCCCAGTATCACAGCTCAGGGACCCCCAGTATTAAAGCACAGGGATCCCCCCAGTATTACAGCACAGGGATCCCCCAGTATTACAACACAGGGATCCCCCAAGTATTACAGAACCGGGATCCCCCCAGTATTACAGCACAGGGATCCCCCCAATTTTACAGCACAGGGATCCCCCCAGTATTACAGTACAGGGATCCCCCCAGTATTACAGTACAGGGATCCCCCAGTATTACAGTACAGGGATCCCCCCAGTATTACAGTACAGGGATCCCCCCAGTATTACAGCACAGGGATCCCCCCAGTATTACAGCACAGGAATCTCCCCAGTATTACAGCACAGGGATCCCCCAGTATTACAGCACAGGAATTTCCCCAGTATTACAGCACAGGGGTATCCCCAGTGTTACAGCACAGGGTTCTCCCCAGTATTTCAGCACAGGGATCTCCCCAGTATTACATCACAGGGATCTCCCCAGTATTATAGCACAGGGATCTCCCCAGTGTTACAGCACAGGGGTCCCCCCAGTATTTCAGCACAGGGATCTCCCCAGTATTACAGCACAGGGATCTCCCCAGTATTACAGCACAGGGATCCACCCAGTTTTACAGCAGAGGGATCCCTCCATTATTACAGCACAGGGATCCCCCCAGTATTACAGCACAGGGATGTCCCCAGTATTACAGCACAGGGATGTCCCCAGTATTACAGCACGGGGATCTCCCCAGTAATACAGCACAGGGATTCCCCCAGTATTACAGTACAGTGATCCCCTGGTGTTACAGCACAGGGATCTCTCCAGTATTACAGCACAGGGATATCCCCAGTGTTACAGCACGGGGGTCTCCCCAGTGTTACAGCACAGGGATCTCCCCAGTATTACAGCACAGGGATCTCCGCAGTATTACAGCACAGGGATCCAACCAGTTTTACAGCACAGGGATGCCCCCAGTATTACAGCACAGGGATCTCCCCATTATTTCACCTCAGGGACTCCCCCAGTATTACAGTGCAGGGATCCCCCCAATATTACAGCACATGTACCCCCCAGTAGTAAAGCACCGGGATCTCCCCAGTATTACACAACATGGATCCCTCACAATATTACAGCACAGGGATCTCCCCCAGTATTACAACACAGGGATTTCCCCAGTATTACAGCACAGGGATCTCGCCAGTATTACAGCACAGGGATCTCTCCAGTATTACAGCACGGGGATTTCCCCAGTATTACAACACAGGGATCCCCCCAGTATTACAGCACAGGGATCTCCCCAGTATTACAGCACAGGGATCTCCCCCAGTATTACAACACAGGGATTCCCCCAGTATTACAGCACAGGGATCTCTCCAGTGTTACAGCACAGGGATCCCCCCAGTATTACAGCACAGGGGTCCCCCCAGTATTACAGCACAAGGGTCCCCCCAGTATTACAGCACAGGGATCCCCCCAGTATTGCAGCACAGGGATCCCCCCAGTATTACAGCACAGGGATCCCCCACTATTACAGCACAGTGGTCCCCCCAGTATTACAGCACAAGCGTCCCCCCAGTATTACAGCACAGGGATCTCCCCAGTATTACAGCACAGGGATCGCCCCAGTATTACAGCACAGGGATCTCCCCAGTATTACAGCACAGGGATCCACCCAGTTTTACAGCACAGGGATCCCCCCAATATTACAGCACAGGGATCTCCCCATTATTTCACTTCAGGGATCTCCCCGGTATTACAGCACATGGACCCCCAGTATTACAGCGCAGGGAACCCCCCTATATTACAGCACATGTACCCCCCAGTATTACAGCACCAGGATCTCCCCAGTATTACAGCACATGGATCCCTCACAATATTACAGCACAGCGATCTCCCCCAGTATTGCAACTCAAGGATCCCCCCAGTATTACAGCACAGGGATCTCTCCAGTATTACAGCACAGGGATCTTGCTAGTATTACAACAGTGGGATCTCCCCAGTAGTAAAGCACAAGGATCCCCCAATATTACAGCACAGGGATCTCCCCAGTATTAAAGTACAGGGATCTCCCCAGTTTTACAGCACAGGGATCCCCCCAGTATTGCAGCACAGGGATCTCCCCAGTATTGCAGCACAGGGATCTCCCCAGTATTGCAGCACAGGATCTCCCCAGTATTAAAGCACAGGGATCTCCTCAGTATTACAGCACAGGGATCTCCCCAGTATTATAGCACAGGGATCTCCCCAGTATTGCAGCACAGTGATCTCCCCAGTATTGCAGCACAGGGATCTCCCCAATATTGCAGCACAGGATCTCCCCAGTATTACAGCACAGGGATCTCCTCAGTATTACTGCACAGGGAGCTCCCCAGTATTACACCACAGGGATCTCCCCAGTATTACAGCACAGGGATCTCCCCAGTATTACAACACAGGGATCTCGCCAGTATTACAGTACAGGGATCCCCCATTATTACAACACATGGATCTCCCTAGTATTTCAGCACAGGGATCTCCCCAGTATTACAGCACAGGGATATCCCCAGTATTACAGCACAGGGATCCCCCCATTATTACAGCACAGTGATCCCTCCAGTATTACAGCACAGTGATCCCCCCAGTATTACAGCACAGGGATCTCCCCAGTATTACAACACAGGGATCTCGCCAGTATTACAGCACAGGGATCCCCTCAGCATTGCAGCCCTGGGATCTCTCCTGTATTACAACACAGGGATCTCCCTAGTATTACAGCACAGGGATCTCTCCAGTATTACAGCACAGGGATATCCCCAGTGTTACAGCACGGGGGTCTCCCCAGTGTTACAGCACAGGGATCTCCCCAGTATTACAGCACAGGGATCTCCCCAGTATTACAGCACAGGGATCCAACCAGTTTTACAGCACGGGGTTGCCCCCAGTATTACAACACAGGGATTCCCCCAGTATTGCAGCACAGGTATCTCTCCAGTATTACAGCACAGGGATCTTTCCAGTATTACAGCGCAGGGATCCCCCCAGTATTACAGCACAGGGATCTCCCCAATATTACAGTACGGGGATCTCCCCAGTATTACAGCACAGGGATCCCTCCAGTATTACAGCACAGGGATCTCCCCAATATTAGAGCACAGGGATCTCCCCCAGTATTACAACACAGGGATTCCCCCAGTATTACAGCACAGGGGTCCCCCCAGTATTACAGCACAGGGTTCTCTCCAGTATTACAGCACAGGGATCCCTGCATTATTACAGCACAGGGATCCCCCCAGTATTACAGCACAGGGCCCCCCCAGTATTACAGCACAAGGGTCCCCCCAGTATTACTGCACAGGGATCCCCCCAGTATTACAGCACAGGGGTCCCCCCAGTATTACAGCACAAGGGTTCCCCCAGTATTACAGCACAGGGATCTCCCCAGTATTACAGCACAGGGATCTCCCCAGTATTACAGCACAGGGATCTCCCCAGTATTACAGCACAGGGATCCACCCAGTTTTACAGCACAGGGCCCCCCCCAGTATTACAGCACAAGGGTCCCCCCAGTATTACAGCACAGGGATTCCCCCAGTATTACTGCACAGGGATCCCCCCAGTATTACAGCACAGGGGTCCCCCCAGTATTACAGCTCAAGGGTTCCCCCAGTATTACAGCACAGGGATCTCCCCAGTACTACAGCACAGGGATCTCCCCAGTATTACAGCACAGGGATCTCCCCAGTATTACAGCACATGGACCCCCCCAGTATTACAGCGCAGCGACCCCCCTATATTACAGCACATGTACCCCCCAGTATTACAGCACCGGGATCTCCCCAGTATTACAGCACATGGATCCCTCACAATATTACAGCACAGCGATCTCCCCCAGTATTGCAACTCAGGGATCCCCCCATTATTACAGCACAGGGATCTTTCCAGTATTACACCACAGGGGTCTCCCCAGTATTACAGCAGTGGGATCTCCCCAGTATTAGAGCACAATGATCCCCCCAGTATTACAGCACAGGGAGCTCCCCAGTATTACAGCACAGGGAACCCCCAGTATTGCGGCACTTGGATCCCCCCCAGTATTACAGGTCAGGGATCCGACCAGTATTACAGCACAGGAATCTCCCCAGGATTACAGCACAGGAATCTCCGCAGTATTACTGCACAGGGATCTCCCCGGTATAACAGCACAGGGATCCCCCCAGTATTGCAGCACAGGGATCTCCCCAGTATTACAACACAGTGATCCACTCAGCCTTACAGCCTAGGGATCTCTCCAGTATTTCAACACAGGGATCCCCCCAGTATTAAAGCACAGGGATCTCTCCAGTATTACAGCACAGGGATCTTGCCAGTATTACAGCAGTGGGATCTCCCCAGTATTAGAGCACAATGATCCCCCCCAGTATTACAGCACAGGGATCTCCCTAGTATTACAGCACAGGGATCTCCCCAGTATTACAGCACAGGGATCTCCCAGTATTACAACATAGGGATCCCCAGCATTACAGCACAGGGACCCCCTCTCTATTACAGCACAGGGATCTCCCCAGTATTACAGCACAGTGATCCCCCCAGTGTTACAGCATAGGTATTTCTCTAGTTTTACAGCACAGGAATCTCCCCAGCATTACAGCACAGGGATATGTCCAGTATTAAAGCAGAGGGATCTCCCCAGTCTCACAGCACAGGGATCCCCGCAGTATTGCAGCACAGGGATTCCCCCAGCGTTACAGCACGGGGATCTCCCCAGCATTACAGCACAGGAATCTCCCCAGTATTACAGCACAGGGATCCCCCCCATTATTACAGCACAGGGATCCCCCCCCCAGTATTACAGCACAGTAATCTCCCCAGTATTACAGCACAGGGATCCCCCAGTATTACAGCACAGGAATCTCCCCAGTATTAAAGCACAGGGATCTCTCCAGTATTACAGCACAGGTATCTCCCCAGTATTACAGCACCGGGATCCCCCCAGCATTACAGCACAGGAATCTCCCCAGTATTACAGCACAGGGATCCCCCAGTATTACAGCACAGGAATCTCCCCAGTATTATAGCACAGGGATATCCCCAGTGTTACAGCACAGGGATCTCCCCAGTATTACAGCACAGGAATCGCCCCAGTATTACAGCACAGATATCCCCCCCAGTATTACAGCACAGGGGACCCCCAGTATTTCAGCACAGGGATCTCCTCGGTTTTACAGCACAGCGATCCCCCCAGTATTACAGCACAGGGACCTCCCCATTATTTCACCTCAGGGATCCCCCCAGCATTAAAGCACATGGACCCCCCCATTATTACAGCGCAGGGATTTCCCCAGTATTTCAACACAGGGATCCCCCCAGTATTACAGCACAGGGATCTCTCCAGTATTACAGCACAGGGATCTTGCCAGTATTACAGCAGTGGGATCTCCCCAGTATTAGAGCACAATGATCCCCCCCAGTATTACAGCACAGGGAGCTCCCCAGTATTACAGCACAGGGAACCCCCAGTATTGCGGCACTTGGATCCCCCCCAGTATAACAGGTCAGGGATCCGACCAGTATTACAGCACAGGAATCTCCCCAGGATTACAGCACAGGAATCTCCCCAGTATTTCTGCACAGGGATCTCCCCGGTATAACAGCACAGGGATCCCCCCAGTATTGCAGCACAGGGTTATCCCCAGTATTACAACACAGCGATCCACTCAGCATTACAGCCTAGGGATCTCTCCAGTATTTCAACACAGGGATCCCCCCAGTATTACAGCACAGGGATCTCTCCAGTATTACAGCACAGTGATCTCCCCAGTATTGCAGCACAGGGATCTCCCCAATATTGCAGCACAGGATCTCCCCAGTATTACAGCACAGGGATCTCCTCAGTATTACTGCACAGGGAGCTCCCCAGTATTACACCACAGGGATCTCCCCAGTATTACAGCACAGGGATCTCCCCAGTATTACAACACAGGGATCTCGCCAGTATTACAGTACAGGGATCCCCCATTATTACAACACATGGATCTCCCTAGTATTTCAGCACAGGGATCTCCCCAGTATTACAGCACAGGGATATCCCCAGTATTACAGCACAGGGATCCCCCCATTATTACAGCACAGTGATCCCTCCAGTATTACAGCACAGTGATCCCCCCAGTATTACAGCACAGGGATCTCCCCAGTATTACAACACAGGGATCTCGCCAGTATTACAGCACAGGGATCCCCTCAGCATTGCAGCCCTGGGATCTCTCCTGTATTACAACACAGGGATCTCCCTAGTATTACAGCACAGGGATCTCTCCAGTATTACAGCACAGGGATATCCCCAGTGTTACAGCACGGGGGTCTCCCCAGTGTTACAGCACAGGGATCTCCCCAGTATTACAGCACAGGGATCTCCCCAGTATTACAGCACAGGGATCCAACCAGTTTTACAGCACGGGGTTGCCCCCAGTATTACAACACAGGGATTCCCCCAGTATTGCAGCACAGGTATCTCTCCAGTATTACAGCACAGGGATCTTTCCAGTATTACAGCGCAGGGATCCCCCCAGTATTACAGCACAGGGATCTCCCCAATATTACAGTACGGGGATCTCCCCAGTATTACAGCACAGGGATCCCTCCAGTATTACAGCACAGGGATCTCCCCAATATTAGAGCACAGGGATCTCCCCCAGTATTACAACACAGGGATTCCCCCAGTATTACAGCACAGGGGTCCCCCCAGTATTACAGCACAGGGTTCTCTCCAGTATTACAGCACAGGGATCCCTGCATTATTACAGCACAGGGATCCCCCCAGTATTACAGCACAGGGCCCCCCCAGTATTACAGCACAAGGGTCCCCCCAGTATTACTGCACAGGGATCCCCCCAGTATTACAGCACAGGGGTCCCCCCAGTATTACAGCACAAGGGTTCCCCCAGTATTACAGCACAGGGATCTCCCCAGTATTACAGCACAGGGATCTCCCCAGTATTACAGCGCAGGGATCTCCCCAGTATTACAGCACAGGGATCCACCCAGTTTTACAGCACAGGGCCCCCCCCAGTATTACAGCACAAGGGTCCCCCCAGTATTACAGCACAGGGATTCCCCCAGTATTACTGCACAGGGATCCCCCCAGTATTACAGCACAGGGGTCCCCCCAGTATTACAGCTCAAGGGTTCCCCCAGTATTACAGCACAGGGATCTCCCCAGTACTACAGCACAGGGATCTCCCCAGTATTACAGCACAGGGATCTCCCCAGTATTACAGCACATGGACCCCCCCAGTATTACAGCGCAGCGACCCCCCTATATTACAGCACATGTACCCCCCAGTATTACAGCACCGGGATCTCCCCAGTATTACAGCACATGGATCCCTCACAATATTACAGCACAGCGATCTCCCCCAGTATTGCAACTCAGGGATCCCCCCATTATTACAGCACAGGGATCTTTCCAGTATTACACCACAGGGGTCTCCCCAGTATTACAGCAGTGGGATCTCCCCAGTATTAGAGCACAATGATCCCCCCAGTATTACAGCACAGGGAGCTCCCCAGTATTACAGCACAGGGAACCCCCAGTATTGCGGCACTTGGATCCCCCCCAGTATTACAGGTCAGGGATCCGACCAGTATTACAGCACAGGAATCTCCCCAGGATTACAGCACAGGAATCTCCGCAGTATTACTGCACAGGGATCTCCCCGGTATAACAGCACAGGGATCCCCCCAGTATTGCAGCACAGGGATCTCCCCAGTATTACAACACAGTGATCCACTCAGCCTTACAGCCTAGGGATCTCTCCAGTATTTCAACACAGGGATCCCCCCAGTATTAAAGCACAGGGATCTCTCCAGTATTACAGCACAGGGATCTTGCCAGTATTACAGCAGTGGGATCTCCCCAGTATTAGAGCACAATGATCCCCCCCAGTATTACAGCACAGGGATCTCCCTAGTATTACAGCACAGGGATCTCCCCAGTATTACAGCACAGGGATCTCCCAGTATTACAACATAGGGATCCCCAGCATTACAGCACAGGGACCCCCTCTCTATTACAGCACAGGGATCTCCCCAGTATTACAGCACAGTGATCCCCCCAGTGTTACAGCATAGGTATTTCTCTAGTTTTACAGCACAGGAATCTCCCCAGCATTACAGCACAGGGATATGTCCAGTATTAAAGCAGAGGGATCTCCCCAGTCTCACAGCACAGGGATCCCCGCAGTATTGCAGCACAGGGATTCCCCCAGCGTTACAGCACGGGGATCTCCCCAGCATTACAGCACAGGAATCTCCCCAGTATTACAGCACAGGGATCCCCCCCATTATTACAGCACAGGGATCCCCCCCCCAGTATTACAGCACAGTAATCTCCCCAGTATTACAGCACAGGGATCCCCCAGTATTACAGCACAGGAATCTCCCCAGTATTAAAGCACAGGGATCTCTCCAGTATTACAGCACAGGTATCTCCCCAGTATTACAGCACCGGGATCCCCCCAGCATTACAGCACAGGAATCTCCCCAGTATTACAGCACAGGGATCCCCCAGTATTACAGCACAGGAATCTCCCCAGTATTATAGCACAGGGATATCCCCAGTGTTACAGCACAGGGATCTCCCCAGTATTACAGCACAGGAATCGCCCCAGTATTACAGCACAGTGATCCCCCCAGTATTACAGCACAGGGATCCCCCCCAGTATTACAGCACAGGGGACCCCCAGTATTTCAGCACAGGGATCTCCTCGGTTTTACAGCACAGCGATCCCCCCAGTATTACAGCACAGGGACCTCCCCATTATTTCACCTCAGGGATCCCCCCAGCATTAAAGCACATGGACCCCCCCATTATTACAGCGCAGGGATTTCCCCAGTATTTCAACACAGGGATCCCCCCAGTATTACAGCACAGGGATCTCTCCAGTATTACAGCACAGGGATCTTGCCAGTATTACAGCAGTGGGATCTCCCCAGTATTAGAGCACAATGATCCCCCCCAGTATTACAGCACAGGGAGCTCCCCAGTATTACAGCACAGGGAACCCCCAGTATTGCGGCACTTGGATCCCCCCCAGTATAACAGGTCAGGGATCCGACCAGTATTACAGCACAGGAATCTCCCCAGGATTACAGCACAGGAATCTCCCCAGTATTTCTGCACAGGGATCTCCCCGGTATAACAGCACAGGGATCCCCCCAGTATTGCAGCACAGGGTTATCCCCAGTATTACAACACAGCGATCCACTCAGCATTACAGCCTAGGGATCTCTCCAGTATTTCAACACAGGGATCCCCCCAGTATTACAGCACAGGGATCTCTCCAGTATTACAGCACAGGGATCTTGCCAGTATTACAGCAGTGGGATCTCCCCAGTATTAGAGCACAATGATCCCCCCCAGTATTACAGCACAGGGATCTCCCTAGTATTGCAGCACAGGGATCTCCCCAGTATTACAGCACAGGGATCTCCCAGTATTACAACATAGGGATCCCCAGCATTACAGCACAGGGACCCCCTCTCTATTACAGCACAGGGATCTCCCCAGTATTACAGCACAGTGATCCCCCCAGTGTTACAGCATAGGTATTTCTCTAGTTTTACAGCACAAGAATCTCCCCAGCATTACAGCACAGGGATATGTCCAGTATTAAAGCAGAGGGATCTCCCCAGTCTCACAGCACAGGGATCCCCGCAGTATTACAGCACAGGGATTCCCCCAGCGTTACAGCACGGGGATCTCCCCAGTATTACAGCACAGGAATCTCCCCAGTATTACAGCACAGGGATCCCCCCCATTATTACAGCACAGGGATCCCCCCCCAGTATTACAGCACAGGGATCCCCCCAGTACTACAGCACAGGGATCCCCCCTGTATTGCAGCACAGGGATCCCCCCATTATTACAGCACAGGGATCCCCCCATTATTGCAGCACAGGGATCCCCCCAGTATTACAGCACAGGCATCTCCCCTGTATTACAACACAGGGATCTCCACAGTATTACAGCACAGGTATCTCCCCAATATTAAAGCACCAGGTTCCCTCAGTATTAAAGCATGTGTTCCCCCAGTATTACAGCACAGGGATCTCCCCAGTATTACAGCACAGGGAACTCCCCAATATTACAGCACAGGAATCTCCCCAGTTTTACAGCACGGGGATCCCCCCCAGTATTACAGCACAGGAATCTCCCCAGCAATACACCACATGGGTCCCCCAGTATTACAACACAGGGATCTCACCAGTATGACAGCACAGGGATCCCCCAGTATTATAGCACAGTAATCTCCCCAGTATTGCAGCACAGGGATCTCCCCAGTATTGCAGCACAGGGATCTCCCCAGTATTGCAGCACAGGGATCCCTCCTGTATTACAATGCAGGGATCTCCCCCGTATTACAGCACAGGGATCCCACCAGTATTACAGCACAGGGATATCCCCAGTGTTACAGCACGGGGGTCTCCCCAGTGTTACCCCACAGTGATCTCCCCAGTATTACAGCACAGGGATCTCCCCAGTATTACAGCACAGGGATCCAACCAGTTTTACAGCACAGGGTTGCCCCCAGTATTACAACACAGGGATTCCCCCAGTATTACAGCACAGGTATCTCTCCAGTATTACAGCACAGTGATCTTTCCAGTATTACAGCGCAAGGATCCCCCCATTATTACAGCACAGGGATCTCCCCAATATTACAGTATGGGGATCTCCCCAGTATTACAGCACAGGGATCCCTCCAGTATTACAGCACAGGGATCTCCCCAGTATTACAGCACAGGGAACTCCCCCAGTATTACAACACAGGGATTCCCCCAGTATTACAGCACAGGGGTCCCCCCAGTATTACAGCACAGGGATCTCTCCAGTATTACAGCACAGGGATCTCCCCAGTATTACAGCACAGGGATCCCTGCATTATTACAGCACAGGGATCCCCCCCAGTATTACAGCACAGGGGTCCCCCCAGTATTACAGCACAAGGGTCCCCCCAGTATTACAGCACAGGGATCCCCCCAGTATTGCAGCACAGGGATTCCCCAGTATTACAGCACAGGGGTCCCCCCAGTATTACAGCACAAGGGTTCCCCCAGTATTACAGCACAGGGATCTCCCCAGTATTACAGCACAGGGATCTCCCCAGTATTACAGCACAGGGATCTCCCCAGTATTACCGCACAGGGATCCCCCCAGTATTACATCACAGGGGTCTCCCCATTATTTCACCTCAGGGATCTCCCCAGTATTATAGCACATGGACCCCCCAGTATTACAGCGCAGGGACCCCCGCATTATTACAGCACATGTACCCCCCAGTATTACAGCACCGGGATCTCCCCAGTATTACAGCACATGGATCCCTCACAATATTACAGCACAGCGATCTCCCCCAGTATTGCAACTCAGGGATCCCCCCCAGTATTACAGCACAGGGATCTTGCCAGTATTACAGCAGTGGTGTCTCCCCAGTATTACAGCACAGGGATCTCCCCAGTTTTACAGCACGGGGATCTCCCCAGTATTACACCACAGGGATCTCCCCAGTATTACAGCACAGGGATATCCCCAGTATTACAGCACGGGGATCTCCCCAGTATTACACCACAGGGATCTCCCCAGTATTACAGCACAGGGATATCCCCAGTATTACAGCACAGGGATCCCCCCATTATTACAGCACAGGGATCCCCTCAGTATTACAGCACAGTGATCCCCCCAGTATTACAGCACAGGGATCTCCCCAGTATTACAACACAGGGATCTTCCCAGTATTACAGCCCAGGGATTCCCGCAGTATTACAGCACAGAGATCCCTCCTGTATTACAACACAGGGATCTCCCTCGTATTACAGCACAGGGATCCCAACAGTATTACAGTACAGGGATCTCCCCAGTATTACAGCACAGGTATCTCTCCAGTATTACAGTACCAGGATCCCCACAGTATTACAGCACAGGAATCTCCCCAGTATTACAGCACAGGGATCTCTCCAGTATTACAGCACAGGTATCTCCCCAGTATTACAGCACCGGGATCCCCCCAGCTTTACAGCACAGGAATCTCCCCAGTATTACAGCACAGGGATCCTCCAGTATTACAGCACAGGAATCTCCCCAGTATTATAGCACAGGGATATCCCCAGTGTTACAGCACAGGGATCTCCCCAGTATTACAGCACAGGAATCTCCCCAGTATTACAGCACAGGGATCCCCCCAGTATTACAGCACAGGGATCCCCCCCAGTATTACAGCACGGGGTCCCCCCAGTATTTCAGCACAGGGATCTCCTCGGTTTTACAGCACAGTGATCCCCCCAGTATTACAGCACAGGGATCTCCCCATTATTTCACCTCAGGGATCCCCCCAGTATTAAACCATATGGACCCCCCCCAGTATTAAAGCAAATGGACCCCCCCAGCATTACAGCGCAGGGATCTCCACAGTATTACAGCACAGTGATCCTCCCTGTAATACAACACAGGGATCTCCCAGTATTACAGCACAAGGATATTTCTAGTATTACAGCACAGGCATCTCCCCAGTATTACAGCACTGGGATCCCCCCAATATTACAGCACAGGGATATCCCCAGTATTACAGCACAGGGATCCCCCCTGTATTACAACACAGGAATCCCCCAGTTTTAGAGCATGTGTTCCCGTCCCAGTATTACAGCATGTGTTCCCCCCAGTATTACAGCACAGTGATCCCCCCAGTGTTACAGCACAAGGATCCCCCCAGTGTTACAGCACAAGGATCTCCCCAGTATTACAGCACTGGGATCTCCCCAATATTACAGCACAGGGATCTCCCAATATTACAGCACAGTGATCCCCCCAGTAGTACAGCACAGGGATCTCTCCAGTATTACAGCACAGGGACCTCCCCAGTATTACAACACAGGGATCTCCCTACTATTATAGCACAGGGATCCCCCCAGTATTACAGCACAGGGATCCCACCAGTATTACAGCACAGGGATCCGCCCAGTATTACAGCACAGGGATCTCCCCAGTATTACAGCAGCAGGATCCACTCAGCATTACAGCCCAGGGATCCCCCAGTATTACAGCACAGGGATCTCTCCAGTATTACAGCACAGTGATCGCTCCAGTACTACAGCACAGTGATTCCCCCAGTATTACAGCACAGTGATCCCCCCAGTATTACTGCACAGGTATATCTCCAGTATTAAAGCACAGGGATCTCCCCAGTCTCACACCACAGGGATCCCCTCAGTATTACACCATGTGTTCCCCCCAGTATTACAGCACAGGGGTCTCCCCAGTATTACAGAACAGGGATCCCCCCCAGTATTGTAGCACTGTGATCCCCCCAGTAATACAGCACAGGGATTGCCCCAGTATTACAGCACAGTGATTCCCCAGTATTACAGCACAGGGATCTCTCCAGTATTACAGCACAGGGATCTCCCTAGTATTACAGCACAGGGATTTCCCCAGGATTACAACACAGGGATCACCCAGTATTACAGCACAGGGCTCTCCCCTTTATTACAACACAGGGATCCCCCTGTATTACAATATACAAGGATCTCCCCAGTATTACAGCGCAGGAATCTCCACAGTTTTACAGAACAGGGATCCCACCAGTATTGCAGCACAGTGATCCCCCAGTATTACAGCACAGGGATCCTCCCAGTGTTGCAGCACAGGGATCCCCCAATATTACAGCACAGGGAACCCCCAGTCTTACAGCACAGTGATCCACTCAGCATTGCAGCCCAGGGATCCCCCCAGTATTACAGCACAGGGATCTCCCCAGTATTACAGCACAGGGATCCCCCCCAGTATTACAGCACATGGATCTCGCCAGTATTACAGCACAGGGATTTCCCCAGTATTACAGCACAGGGATCCCCTCAGCATTACAGCCCAGGGATCTCTCCTGTATTACAACACAGGGATCTCCCTAGTATTACAGCAAAGGGATCTCCCCCGGATTACAGCACAGGGATCCCCTCCAGTATTACAGCACAGGGATCTCTCCAGTATTACAGCACAGGGATCTCCCCAGTATTACAGCACAGGGATTTCCCCAGTATTACAGCACAGGGATTTCCCCAGTATTAAAGCACAGGGATCCCCTCAGCATTACAGCCCACGGATCTCTCCTGTATTACAACACAGGGATCTCCCTAGTATTACAGCACAGGGATCTCCCCCGGATTACAGCACAGCGATCCCCTCCAGTATTACAGCATAGGTATCTCTCCAGTATTACAGCACAGCGATCTCCCCAGTATTACAGCGCAGGGATCCACTCAGCATTACAACACAGGGATCTCCCTGGTATTACAGCCCAGGGATCGCCCCAGGATTACAACACAGGGATCCCCCAGTATTACAGCACAGGGATCCCCCCCAGTATTACAGCACAGGGATTTCCCCAGTATTGCAGCACAGGGATCTCCCCAGTATTACAGCACAGGGATCCCCTCAGCATTACAGCCCAGGTATCTCTCCTGTATTACAACACAGGGATCTCCCTAGTATTACAGCACAGCAATCTCCACAGGATTACAGCACAGGCATTCCCTCAGTATTACAGCACAGGGATCTCCCAATATTACAGCACAGGGATCTCCCCAGTACTACAGCACCGGGATCTCCCCAGTATTACAGCACAGGGATCCCCCCTGTATTACAACACAGGGATCCCCCCAGTGTTACGGCATGTGGATCTCCCCAGTATTACAGCACAGGGATCTCCCCAGTATTGCAGCAGAGGGAACTTCCCAGTATTGCAGCACAGGGATCCCTCCTGTATTACAATGCAGGGATCTCCCCCGTATTACAGCACAGGGATCCCACCAGTATTACAGCACAGGGATCCCCCCAGTATTAGAGCACAGGGATCTTCCCAGTATTACAGCCCAGAGATTCCCCCAGTATTACAGCACAGAGATCCCTGCTGTATTACAACACAGGGATCTCCCTCGTATTACAGCACAGGGATCCCCCAGTATTACAGAACCGGGATCTCCCCCAGTATTACAGTACAGGGTTCCCCCCAATATTACAGTACAGGGATCCCACAGTATTACAGTACAGGGATCTCCCCAGTATTACAGCACAGGGATCCCCCCAGTATTACAGTACAGGGATCTCCCCAGTATTACAGTACAGGGATCTCCCCAGTATTACAGCACAGGTATCTCCCCAGCATTACAGCACCAGGATCCCCACAGTATTACAGCACAGGAATCTCCCCAGTATTACAGCACCGGGATCCCCCCAGCATTACAGCACAGGAATCTCCCCAGTATTACAGCACAGGGATCCCCCAGTATTACAGCACAGGAATCTCCCCAGTATTATAGCACAGGGATATCCCCAGTGTTACAGCACAGGGATCTCCCCAGTGTTACAGCACAGGAATCTCCCCAATATTACAGCACAGTGATCCCCCCAGTATTACAGCACAGGGATCCCCCCCAGTATTACAGCACAGGGGACCCCCGGTATTTCAGCACAGGGATCTCCTCGGTTTTACAGCACAGCGATCCCCCCAGTATTACAGCACAGGGATCTCCCCATTATTTCACCTCAGGGATCCCCCCAGTATTAAAGCACATGGACCCCCCCAGCATTACAGCGCAGGGATTTCCCCAGTATTTCAACACAGGGATCCCCCCAGTATTACAGCACAGGGATCTCTCCACTATTACAGCACAGGGATCTTGCCAGTATTCCAGCAGTGGGATCTCCCCAGTATTAGAGCACAATGATCCCCCCCCAGTATTGCAACACAGGGATCCCCCCAGTATTACACCACAGGGCTCTCCCCAGTATGACAGCACAGGGATCTCCCCAGTATTGCAGCACAGGGATCTCCCCAGTATTAAAGCACCGGGATCTCCCCAGTATTAAAGCACAGTGATCTCTCCTGTATTCCAGCACAGGGATCTCTCCAGTTTTACAGCACAGGGCTCGCCGCAGTATTACAGCACAGGGATCCCCCCTGTATTACAGCACAGGGATCCCCCCAGTATTACAGCACAGGGATCCCCCAGTTTTACAGCATGTGTTCCCCCCCAGTATTACAGCATGTGTTCCCCCCCGTCTTACAGCACAGTGATCCCCCCAGTGTTACAGCACAGGGATCCCCCCAGTGTTACAGCACAGGCATCCCCCAGTATTACAGCACAGGGATCTCCCCATTATTAAAGCATGGGGATCTCCCCAGTATTACACCACAAGGATATCTCTAGTATTACAGCACAGGGACCTCCCCAGTATTACAGCACTGGGATCCCCCCAATATTACAGCACAGGGATCTCCCCAGTATTAAAGCACGGGGATCTCCCCAGTATTACAGCACAGGGATCTCCCCAGTAGTACAGCACAGGGATGTATCCAGTATTACAGCACAGGGATCTCTCCAGTATTACAGCACAGGGACCTCCCCAGTATTACAACACAGGGATCTCCCTACTATTACAGCACAGGGATCCCCCCCAGTATTACAGCACAGGGATCCCCCCATTATTACAGCACAGGGATCTCCCCAGTATGACAGCGCAGGGATCTCTCCAGTATTACAGCACAGGGATCTCCCCAGTATTACAGCACAGGGATCTCTCCAGTATTACAGCACAGTGATTGCTCCAGTATTACAGCACAGTGATCCCCCCAGTATTACAGCACAGTGATCCCCCCAGTATTACAGCATAGGTATCTCTCTAGTATTACAGCACAGGAACCCCCCCAATATAATAGCACAGGGATATCTCCAGTATTACAGCACAGGGATCCCCCAGTATTACAGCACAGCGATCTCTCCAGTGTTACAGCACAGAGATCTCTCCAGTATTACAGCACAGGGATCTCCCCAGTATTACAGCACAGGGATCTCCCAATATTACAGCACAGGGATCTCCCCAGGATTACAACACAGGGAACCCCAGTATTACAGCACAGGGCTCTCCCCAGTATTACAGCACAGGGATCCCCCCTGTATTACAACACAGGGATCCCCCTGTATTACAAAATACAGGGATCTCCCCAGTATTAGAGCGCAGCAATCTCCCAGTATTACAGCACAGGGATGCCCCCAGTATTGCAGCACAGTGATCCCCCAGTATTACAGCACAGGGATCCTCCCAGTATTGCAGCACAGGGATCCCCCCAAAATTACAGCACAGTGATCCCCCCAGTCTTACAGCACAGTGATCCACTCAGCATTGCAGCCCAGGGATCCCCCCAGTATTTCAGCACAGGGATCTCGCCAGTATTACAGCACAGGGATCTCCCTAGTATTACAGCACAGGGATCTCCCCCGTATTACAGCACAGGGATCCCCTCCAGTATTACAGCACGGGGATCCACTCAGCATTACAACACAGGCATCTCCCTAGTATTACAGTACAGGGATCTCCCCAGGATTACAAAACAGGGATCCCCCAGTATTACAACACAGGGATCCCCCCCAGTATTACAGCACAACGATTTCTCCAGTATTACAGCACAGGGATCTCCCCAGTATTACAGCACAGGGATTCCCTCAGCATGACAACCCAGGGAGATCTCCTGTATTACAACACAGGGATCTCCCTAGTATTACAGCACAGCAATCTCCACAGGAACACAGCACAGGCATCCCCTCAGTATTACAGCACATGGATCTCCCAAGATTACAGCACAGGGATCCTCCAGTTTTACAGCATGTGTTCCCCCCCAGTATGACAGCATGTGTTCCCCCCAATATTACAGCACAGGGATCCCCCAGTATTACAGCACAGGGATCTCCCCATTATTACAGCACAGGGATCCCTCCAGTATTAGAGCACAGGGATCCCCCAGTATTACAGCACAGGGATCTCTCCAGTATTACAGCACAGGGATCTCCCCAGTATTACAGCACAGGGATCCCTCCAGTATTACAGCACAGGGATCTCTCCAGTATTACAGCAGAGGGATCTCCCCAGTATTACAGCACAGGTATCCCCATAGCATTACAGCCCAGGGAACTCTCCTGCATTATAACACTGGGATCGCCCTAGTATTACAGCACAGGGATCTCCCCAGGATTACAGCACAGGCATCCCCTCAGTATTACAGCACAGGGGTCCCCCAATATTACAGCACAGGTATTCCCCCAGCATTGGAGCACCGGGATCCCCCCAGTATTTCAGCACAGTGATCTCTCCTGTGTTACAGCACAGGGATCTCCCCAGTATTACAACACAGGGATCCCCTCAGCATTACAGCCCAGGGATCTCTCCTGTATTACAACACAGGGATCTCCCTAGTATTACAGCACAGGGATCTCCCCAGGATAACAGCACAGGGATCTCACCAGTATTACAACACAGGGATCTCACCAGTATTACAGCACAGCGATCCCCCATTATTACAGCACAGGGATCTCTCCAGTATTACAGCACAGTGATCGCTCCAGTACTACAGCACAGTGATTCCCCCAGTATTACAGCACAGTGATCCCCCCAGTATTACTGCACAGGTATATCTCCAGTATTAAAGCACAGGGATCTCCCCAGTCTCACACCACAGGGATCCCCTCAGTATTACACCATGTGTTCCCCCCAGTATTACAGCACAGGGGTCTCCCCAGTATTACAGAACAGGGATCCCCCCCAGTATTGTAGCACTGTGATCCCCCCAGTAATACAGCACAGGGATTGCCCCAGTATTACAGCACAGTGATTCCCCAGTATTACAGCACAGGGATCTCTCCAGTATTACAGCACAGGGATCTCCCTAGTATTACAGCACAGGGATTTCCCCAGGATTACAACACAGGGATCACCCAGTATTACAGCACAGGGCTCTCCCCTTTATTACAACACAGGGATCCCCCTGTATTACAATATACAAGGATCTCCCCAGTATTACAGCGCAGGAATCTCCACAGTTTTACAGAACAGGGATCCCACCAGTATTGCAGCACAGTGATCCCCCAGTATTACAGCACAGGGATCCTCCCAGTGTTGCAGCACAGGGATCCCCCAATATTACAGCACAGGGAACCCCCAGTCTTACAGCACAGTGATCCACTCAGCATTGCAGCCCAGGGATCCCCCCAGTATTACAGCACAGGGATCTCCCCAGTATTACAGCACAGGGATCCCCCCCAGTATTACAGCACATGGATCTCGCCAGTATTACAGCACAGGGATTTCCCCAGTATTACAGCACAGGGATCCCCTCAGCATTACAGCCCAGGGATCTCTCCTGTATTACAACACAGGGATCTCCCTAGTATTACAGCAAAGGGATCTCCCCCGGATTACAGCACAGGGATCCCCTCCAGTATTACAGCACAGGGATCTCTCCAGTATTACAGCACAGGGATCTCCCCAGTATTACAGCACAGGGATCCACTCAGCATTACAACACAGGGATTTCCCTAGTATTACAGCACAGGGCTCTCCCCAGGATTACAACACAGGGATACCCCCAGTATTACAGCACAGGGACCCCCCCAGGATTACAGCACAGGTATCTCACCAGTATTACAGCACAGGGATTTCCCCAGTATTACAGCACAGGGATTTCCCCAGTATTAAAGCACAGGGATCCCCTCAGCATTACAGCCCACGGATCTCTCCTGTATTACAACACAGGGATCTCCCTAGTATTACAGCACAGGGATCTCCCCCGGATTACAGCACAGCGATCCCCTCCAGTATTACAGCATAGGTATCTCTCCAGTATTACAGCACAGCGATCTCCCCAGTATTACAGCGCAGGGATCCACTCAGCATTACAACACAGGGATCTCCCTGGTATTACAGCCCAGGGATCGCCCCAGGATTACAACACAGGGATCCCCCAGTATTACAGCACAGGGATCCCCCCCAGTATTACAGCACAGGGATTTCCCCAGTATTGCAGCACAGGGATCTCCCCAGTATTACAGCACAGGGATCCCCTCAGCATTACAGCCCAGGTATCTCTCCTGTATTACAACACAGGGATCTCCCTAGTATTACAGCACAGCAATCTCCACAGGATTACAGCACAGGCATTCCCTCAGTATTACAGCACAGGGATCTCCCAATATTACAGCACAGGGATCTCCCCAGTACTACAGCACCGGGATCTCCCCAGTATTACAGCACAGGGATCCCCCCTGTATTACAACACAGGGATCCCCCCAGTGTTACGGCATGTGGATCTCCCCAGTATTACAGCACAGGGATCTCCCCAGTATTGCAGCAGAGGGAACTTCCCAGTATTGCAGCACAGGGATCCCTCCTGTATTACAATGCAGGGATCTCCCCCGTATTACAGCACAGGGATCCCACCAGTATTACAGCACAGGGATCCCCCCAGTATTAGAGCACAGGGATCTTCCCAGTATTACAGCCCAGAGATTCCCCCAGTATTACAGCACAGAGATCCCTGCTGTATTACAACACAGGGATCTCCCTCGTATTACAGCACAGGGATCCCCCAGTATTACAGAACCGGGATCTCCCCCAGTATTACAGTACAGGGTTCCCCCCAATATTACAGTACAGGGATCCCACAGTATTACAGTACAGGGATCTCCCCAGTATTACAGCACAGGGATCCCCCCAGTATTACAGTACAGGGATCTCCCCAGTATTACAGTACAGGGATCTCCCCAGTATTACAGCACAGGTATCTCCCCAGCATTACAGCACCAGGATCCCCACAGTATTACAGCACAGGAATCTCCCCAGTATTACAGCACCGGGATCCCCCCAGCATTACAGCACAGGAATCTCCCCAGTATTACAGCACAGGGATCCCCCAGTATTACAGCACAGGAATCTCCCCAGTATTATAGCACAGGGATATCCCCAGTGTTACAGCACAGGGATCTCCCCAGTGTTACAGCACAGGAATCTCCCCAATATTACAGCACAGTGATCCCCCCAGTATTACAGCACAGGGATCCCCCCCAGTATTACAGCACAGGGGACCCCCGGTATTTCAGCACAGGGATCTCCTCGGTTTTACAGCACAGCGATCCCCCCAGTATTACAGCACAGGGATCTCCCCATTATTTCACCTCAGGGATCCCCCCAGTATTAAAGCACATGGACCCCCCCAGCATTACAGCGCAGGGATTTCCCCAGTATTTCAACACAGGGATCCCCCCAGTATTACAGCACAGGGATCTCTCCACTATTACAGCACAGGGATCTTGCCAGTATTCCAGCAGTGGGATCTCCCCAGTATTAGAGCACAATGATCCCCCCCCAGTATTGCAACACAGGGATCCCCCCAGTATTACACCACAGGGCTCTCCCCAGTATGACAGCACAGGGATCTCCCCAGTATTGCAGCACAGGGATCTCCCCAGTATTAAAGCACCGGGATCTCCCCAGTATTAAAGCACAGTGATCTCTCCTGTATTCCAGCACAGGGATCTCTCCAGTTTTACAGCACAGGGCTCGCCGCAGTATTACAGCACAGGGATCCCCCCTGTATTACAGCACAGGGATCCCCCCAGTATTACAGCACAGGGATCCCCCAGTTTTACAGCATGTGTTCCCCCCCAGTATTACAGCATGTGTTCCCCCCCGTCTTACAGCACAGTGATCCCCCCAGTGTTACAGCACAGGGATCCCCCCAGTGTTACAGCACAGGCATCCCCCAGTATTACAGCACAGGGATCTCCCCATTATTAAAGCATGGGGATCTCCCCAGTATTACACCACAAGGATATCTCTAGTATTACAGCACAGGGACCTCCCCAGTATTACAGCACTGGGATCCCCCCAATATTACAGCACAGGGATCTCCCCAGTATTAAAGCACGGGGATCTCCCCAGTATTACAGCACAGGGATCTCCCCAGCAGTACAGCACAGGGATGTATCCAGTATTACAGCACAGGGATCTCTCCAGTATTACAGCACAGGGACCTCCCCAGTATTACAACACAGGGATCTCCCTACTATTACAGCACAGGGATCCCCCCCAGTATTACAGCACAGGGATCCCCCCATTATTACAGCACAGGGATCTCCCCAGTATGACAGCGCAGGGATCTCTCCAGTATTACAGCACAGGGATCTCCCCAGTATTACAGCACAGGGATCTCTCCAGTATTACAGCACAGTGATTGCTCCAGTATTACAGCACAGTGATCCCCCCAGTATTACAGCACAGTGATCCCCCCAGTATTACAGCATAGGTATCTCTCTAGTATTACAGCACAGGAACCCCCCCAATATAATAGCACAGGGATATCTCCAGTATTACAGCACAGGGATCCCCCAGTATTACAGCACAGCGATCTCTCCAGTGTTACAGCACAGAGATCTCTCCAGTATTACAGCACAGGGATCTCCCCAGTATTACAGCACAGGGATCTCCCAATATTACAGCACAGGGATCTCCCCAGGATTACAACACAGGGAACCCCAGTATTACAGCACAGGGCTCTCCCCAGTATTACAGCACAGGGATCCCCCCTGTATTACAACACAGGGATCCCCCTGTATTACAAAATACAGGGATCTCCCCAGTATTAGAGCGCAGCAATCTCCCAGTATTACAGCACAGGGATGCCCCCAGTATTGCAGCACAGTGATCCCCCAGTATTACAGCACAGGGATCCTCCCAGTATTGCAGCACAGGGATCCCCCCAAAATTACAGCACAGTGATCCCCCCAGTCTTACAGCACAGTGATCCACTCAGCATTGCAGCCCAGGGATCCCCCCAGTATTTCAGCACAGGGATCTCGCCAGTATTACAGCACAGGGATCTCCCTAGTATTACAGCACAGGGATCTCCCCCGTATTACAGCACAGGGATCCCCTCCAGTATTACAGCACGGGGATCCACTCAGCATTACAACACAGGCATCTCCCTAGTATTACAGTACAGGGATCTCCCCAGGATTACAAAACAGGGATCCCCCAGTATTACAACACAGGGATCCCCCCCAGTATTACAGCACAACGATTTCTCCAGTATTACAGCACAGGGATCTCCCCAGTATTACAGCACAGGGATTCCCTCAGCATGACAACCCAGGGAGATCTCCTGTATTACAACACAGGGATCTCCCTAGTATTACAGCACAGCAATCTCCACAGGAATACAGCACAGGCATCCCCTCAGTATTACAGCACATGGATCTCCCAAGATTACAGCACAGGGATCCTCCAGTTTTACAGCATGTGTTCCCCCCCAGTATGACAGCATGTGTTCCCCCCAATATTACAGCACAGGGATCCCCCAGTATTACAGCACAGGGATCTCCCCATTATTACAGCACAGGGATCCCTCCAGTATTAGAGCACAGGGATCCCCCAGTATTACAGCACAGGGATCTCTCCAGTATTACAGCACAGGGATCTCCCCAGTATTACAGCACAGGGATCCCTCCAGTATTACAGCACAGGGATCTCTCCAGTATTACAGCAGAGGGATCTCCCCAGTATTACAGCACAGGTATCCCCATAGCATTACAGCCCAGGGAACTCTCCTGCATTATAACACTGGGATCGCCCTAGTATTACAGCACAGGGATCTCCCCAGGATTACAGCACAGGCATCCCCTCAGTATTACAGCACAGGGGTCCCCCAATATTACAGCACAGGTATTCCCCCAGCATTGGAGCACCGGGATCCCCCCAGTATTTCAGCACAGTGATCTCTCCTGTGTTACAGCACAGGGATCTCCCCAGTATTACAACACAGGGATCCCCTCAGCATTACAGCCCAGGGATCTCTCCTGTATTACAACACAGGGATCTCCCTAGTATTACAGCACAGGGATCTCCCCAGGATAACAGCACAGGGATCTCACCAGTATTACAACACAGGGATCTCACCAGTATTACAGCACAGCGATCCCCCATTATTACAGCACAGGGATCTCTCCAGTATTATAGCACAGGGATCTCCCCAGTATTACAGCACAGGGATCCCTCCAGTATTACAGCACAGGGATCTCTCCAGTATTACAGCACAGGGATCTCCCCAGTATTACAGCACAGGGATCTCCCCAATATTACAGCACAGGGATTTCCCCCAGCATTGTAGCACAGGGATCTCCCCAGTCTCACAGCACAGGGCTCTCCCCAGTATTACAGCATAGGGATCCCCCTTGTATTACAACACAGGGAGCCCCCCCCCCCTCAGTATTACAACACAGGGATATCTCCTGCGTTAAAGCACAGGGATTCCCCCAGTGTTACAGCACAGGGATCCCCCCAGTGTTACAGCACAGGGATTCCCCCAGTGTTACAGCACAGGGCTCTCCGCAGTAATACAGCACAGGGATCTCCCCAGTACTACAGCACAGGGATCCGCCCTGTATTACAACACAGGAATCTCCCCAGTAGTACAGCACAAGGATATCTCTAGTATTACAGCACAGGGATCTCCCCAGTATTACAGCACAGGGATCTCCCCAGTATTACAGCACATGGATCTCTCCAGTATCACAGCACAGGGATCTCCCCAGTATTAAAGCTCAGGGATCTCCCCAGTCTCAGAGCACAGGGATCTCCCCAGTATTACAGCACAGGGACCTCCCCAGTATTACAACACAGGGATCTCCCCAGTACCACAGCACTGGGCTCTCCCCCGTATTACAGCAAAGGGATCTCCCAGTATTACAGCACAGGAATCTCCCCAGTATTACAGCACAGGAATCCCCCAGTATTACAGCACAGGGATCTCCCCAGTATTACAGCACAGGGATCTCCCTAGTATTACAGCACAGGGATCTCCCCAGTATTACAGCACAGGGATCCACTCAGCATTACAACACAGGGATGTCCCTAGTATTACAGCACAGGGGTCTCCCCAGGATTACAACACAGGGATTCCCCAGTATTACAGCACAGGGATCTCCCCAATATTAAAGCACAGGGTTCCCCTCAGTATTACAGCATGTCTTCCCCCCAGTATTACAGCACAGGGAACTCCCCAGTATTACAACACAGGGATCTCACCAGTATTACAGCACAGGGATCCCCCAGCATTACAGCACAGGGATCTCTCCAGTATTACAGCACAGGGATCTCCCCAGTATTACAGCACAGGGATCCCTCCAGTATTACAGCACTGGGATCTCCCCAGTATTACAGCACAGGGATTCCCCCAGTATTTCAGCACAGTGATCTCTCCTGTATTAGAGCACAGGGATCTCTCCAATATTACAGCACAGGGATCTCCCCAGTATTAAAGCACAGGGATCTCCCCAGTCTCACAGCACAGGGCTCTCCCCAGTATTACAGCACAGGGACCCCCCCTTTATTACAACACAGGGAGCCCCCCAGTATTACAGCACAGGGATATATCCAGCGTTAAAGCACAGGGTTTCCCCCAGTGTTACAGCACAGGGATTCCCCCAGTGTTACAGCACAGGGATTCCCCCAGTGTTACAGCACAGGGCTCCCCGCAGTATTACAGCACAGGGATCCCCCCTGTATTACAGCACAGGGATACCCCCTGTATTACAGCACAGGGATCTCCCCAGTATTACAGCACAGGGATCCTTCCAGTATTACAGCACAGGGATCTCCCCAGTATTACAGCACAGGGATCCGCTCAGCATTACAGCCCAGGGATCTCTCCTGTATAACAACACAGGGATCTCCCAAGTATTACAGCACAGGGATCCTCTCAGTATTACAGCACAGGGATCCCCCAGTATTACAGCACAGGGATCTCCCCAACATTAAAGCACTGGGTTCCCCTCAGTATTACAGCATGTATTCCCCCGAGTATTAGAGCACAGGGATCCCCCAGTATTACAGCACAGGGATCTCTCCAGTATTACAGCACAGGGATCTCCCCAGTATTATAGCACAGGGATCCCTCCAGTATTACAGCACAGGGATCTCTCCAGTATTACAGCACAGGGATCTCCCCAGTATTACAGCACAGGTATTCCCCCAGCATTGTAGCACCGGGATCCCCCCAGTATTATAGCACAGGGATCCCTCCAGTATTACAGCCCAGGGATCTCTCCTGCATTATAACACAGGGATCTCCCTTGTATTACAGCATAGTGATCTCCCCAGGATTACAGCACAGGCATCCCCTCAGTATTACAGCACAGGGATCGCCCAGTATTACAGCACAGGGATCTCCCCAGTATTACAACACAGGGATCTCACCAGTATTACAGCACAGCGATCCCCCAGTATTACAGCACAGGGATCTCTCCAGTATTATAGCACATGGATCTCCCCAGTATTACAGCACAGGGATCCCTCCAGTATTACAGCACAGGGATCTCTCCAGTATTACAGCACAGGGATCTCCCCAGTATTACAGCACAGGGATCCCCATAGCATTACTGCCCAGGGATCTCTCCTGCATTACAACACAGGGATCTCCCTAGTATTACAGCACAGGGATCTCCCCAGGATTACAGCACAGGCATCCCCTCAGTATTACAGCACAGGGATCCCCCAATATTACAGCACAGGTATTCCCCCAGCATTGTAGCACCGGGATCCCCCCAGTATTTCAGCACAGTGATCTCTCCTGTGTTACAGCACAGGGATCTCCCCAGTATTACAGCACAGGGATCCCCTCAGCATTACAGCCCAGGGATCTCTCCTGTATTACAACACAGGGATCTCCCTAGTATTACAGCACAGGGATCTCCCCAGGATAACAGCACAGGCATCCCCTCAGTATTACAGCACAGGGATCGCCCAGTTTTACAACACAGGGATCTCACCAGTATTACAGCACAGCGATCCCCCAGTATTACAGCACAGGGATCTCTCCAGTATTATAGCACAGGGATCTCCCCAGTATTACAGCACAGGGATCCCTCCAGTATTACAGCACAGGGATCTCTCCAGTATTACAGCACAGGGATCTCCCCAGTATTACAGCACAGGGATCCCCATAGCATTACTGCCCAGGGATCTCTCCTGCATTACAACACAGGAATCTCCCTAGTATTACAGCACAGGGATCTCCCCAGTATTACAGCACAGGGATCTCTCCAGTATTACAGCACAGGGATCTCCCCAATATTACAGCAGAGGGATTTCCCCCAGCATTGTAGCACAGGGATCTCCCCAGTCTCACAGCACAGGGCTCTCCCCAGTATTACAGCATAGGGATCCCCCATGTATTACAACACAGGGAGCCCCCCCCCTCAGTATTACAACACAGGGATATCTCCTGCGTTAAAGTACAGGGATTCCCCCAGTGTTACAGCACAGGGATTCCCCCAATGTTACAGCACAGGGCTCTCTGCAGTAATACAGCACAGGGATCTCCCCAGTATTACAGCACAGGGATCCGCCCTGTATTACAACACAGGAATCTCCCCAGTAGTACAGCACAAGGATATCTCTAGTATTACAGCACAGGGATCTCCCCAGTATTACAGCACAGGGATCTCCCCAGTATTACAGCACATGGATCTCTCCAGTATCACAGCACAGGGATCTCCCCAGTATTAAAGCTCAGGGATCTCCCCAGCCTCACAGCACAGGGATCTCCCCAGTATTACAGCACAGGGACCTCCCCAGTATTACAACACAGGGATCTCCCCAGTACCACAGCACTGGGCTCTCCCCAGTATTACAGCAAAGGGATCTCCCAGTATTACAGCACAGGAATCTCCCCAGTATTACAGCACAGGGATCTCCCCAGTATTACAGCACAGGGATCTCCCCAGTATTACAGCACAGGGATCTCCCCAGTATTACAGCACAGGGATCTCCCCAGTATTACAGCACAGGGATCTCCCCAGTATTACAGCACAGGGATCTCCCAAGTATTACAGCACATGGATCTCCCAAGATTACAGCACAGGGATCTCCCCAGTACTACAGAACCGGGATCTCCCCAGTATTACAGCACAGGGATCCCCCCAGTATTACAGCACAGGGATCCCCCCAGTATTACAGCACAGGGTTTCCCCCAGTATTACAGCACAGGGATCTCCCCAGTATTACAGCACAGGGATCTCCCCAGTATTTCAGCAGCGGGAACCACTCAGCATTACAACCCAGGGATCCCGCAGTATTACAGCACAGGGATCTCTCCAGTATTACAGCACAGTGATCCCCCCAGTATTACAGCACAGGGATCTCTCCAGAGTTACAGCACAGTGATCCCCCCAGTATTACAGTACAGTGATCCCTCCAGTATTACAGCACATTGAACCCCCCAGTATTACAGTGTTGGTATCTCTCTAGTATTACAACACAGGGATCTCCCCAGTATTACATGACAGACATCCCCCCAGTATTACAGCACAGACATCCCACCAGTATTACAGCACAGGGATCCCCCAGTTTTACAGCATGTGTTCCCCCCAGTATTACTGCATGTGTTTCCCCCAGTATTACAGCACAGTGATCCCCCCAGTGTTACAGCACAGGGATCCCCCCAGTATTACAGGACAGGGATCCCCCAGTTTTACAGCATGTGTTCCCCCCAGTATTACTGCATGTGTTCCCCCCAGTATTACAGCACAGTGATCCCCCCAGTAGTACAGCACAGGCATACCCTGGTATTACAGCACAGGGATCTCCCCAGTATTACAGCACAGGGATCTCCCCAGTATTACAGCACAGGGATCTCCCCAGTACTACAGCAGCGGGATCCACTCAGCATTACAGCCCAGGGATCCCCCAGTATTACAGCACAGGGATTCTCCCAGTGTTACAGCACAGGGATTCCCCCAGTGTTACAGCACAGGGCTCTCCACAGTGTTACAGCACAAGGATCTCCCCAGTACTACAGCACAGGGCTCTCCCCAGTATTACAGCAAAGGGATCTCCCAGTATTACAGCACAGGGATCTCCCCAGTATTACAGCACAGGGATCTCCCCAGTATTACAGCACAGGGATCTCCCCAGTATTACAGCACAGGGATCTCCCCAGTATTACAGCACAGGGATCTCCCCAGTATTACAGCACAGGGATCTCTCCAGGATTACAACACAGGGATCCCCCAGTATTACAGCACAGGGATCTCTCCAGTATTACAGCACAGGGATCTCCCCAGTATTACAGCATAGGGATCCCTCCAGTATTACAGCACAGGGATCTCTCCAGTATTACAGCACAGGGATCTCCCCAGTATTACAGCACAGGGATCCCCATAGCATTACAGCCCAGGGATCTCTCTTGCATTACAACACAGGGATCTCCCTAGTATTACAGCACAGGGATCTCCCCAGGATTACAGCACAGACATCTCCCCAGTATTACAAAACAGCGAGCCCGCCCCCAGTATTACAGCACAGGGATAACTCCAGCGTTAAAGCACAGGGATTCCCCCAGTGTTACAGCACAGGGTTTCCCCCAGTGTTACAGCACAGGGATTCCCCCAGTGTTACAGCACAGGGATTCCCCCAGTGTTACAGCACAGGGCTCTCCACAGTATTACAGCACAGGGATCTCCCCAGTATTACAGCACAGGGATCTTCCCTGTATTACAGCACAGGGATCTCCCAGTATTACAGCAAAAGGATATCTCTAGTATTACAGCACAAGGATCTCCCCAGTATTACAGCACAGGGATCTCCCCAGTATTACAACACAGGGAGCCCCCCCGCCCCAGTATTACAACACAGGGATATCTCCAGTGTTAAAGCACAGGGATTCCCCCAGTGTTGCAACACAGGGATCCCCCCAGTGTTACAGCACAGGGATTCCCCCAGTGTTACAGCACAGGGCTCTCCGCAGTATTACAGCACAGGGATCTCCCCAGTATTACAGCACAGGGATCCTCCCTGTATTACAACACAGGTATCTCCCCAGTATTACAGCACAAGGATATCTCTAGTATTACAGCACAGGGATCTCCCCAGTATTACAACACAGGGATCTCCCCAGTATTACAGCACAGGGATCTCCCCAGTATTACAGCACAGGGACCTCCCCAGTATTACAACACAGGGATCTCCCTACTATTACAGCACAGGTATCTCCCCAGGATTACAGCACAGGCATCCCCTCAGTATTTCAGCAAAGGGATCTCCCAGTATTACAGCACAGCAATCTCCCCAGTATTACAGCACAGGGGTATCCCCAGTATTACAACACAGGGCCCTCCCCAGTACCACAGCACTGGGTTCTCCCCAGTATTACAGCAAAGGGATCTCCCTGTATTACAGCACAGGAATCTCCCCAGTATTACAGCACAGGGATCTCCCCAGTATTACAGCACAGGGATCCACTCAGCATTACAGCACAGGGATCTCCCTAGTATTACAGCACAGGGATCTCCCCAGGATTACAACACAGGGATTCCCCAGTATTACAGCACAGGGATCTCCCCAATATTAAAGCACAGGGTTCCCCTCAGTATTACAGCATGTGTTCCCCCCAGTATTACAGCACAGGGAACTCCCCAGTATTACAACACAGGGATCTCACCAGTATTACAGCACAGGGTTCCCCCAGCATTACAGCACAGGGATCTCACCAGTATTACAGCACAGGGATCTCCCTAGTATTACAGCACAGGGACCCCTCCAGTATTACAGCACAGGGATCTCCCCAGTATTACAGCACAAGGATTCCCCAGTATTACAGCACAGGTATCCCCTCAGCATTACAGCCCAGGGATCTCTCCTGTATTACAACACAGGGATCTCCCTAGTATTACAGCACAGGGATCCCCCAATATTACAGCACAGGGATCCCCCCAGCATTGTAGCACTGGGATCCCCCCAGTATTTCAGCACAGTCATCTCTCCTGTATTAGAGCACAGGGATCTCTCCAATATTACAGCACAGGGATCTCCCCAGTATTAAAGCACAGGGATCTCCCCAGTCTCACAGCACAGGGCTCTCCCCAGTATTACAGCACAGGGATCCCCCCTTTATTACAACACAGGGAGCCCCCCAGTATTACAGCACAGGGATATCTCCAGCGTTAAAGCACAGGGATTCCCCCAGTGTTACAGCACAGGGATTCCCCCAGTGTTACAGCACAGGGCTCTCCGCAGTATTACGGCACAGGGATCTCCCCAGTACTACAGCACAGTGCTCTCCCCAGTATTACAGCACAGGGATCCCCCCTGTATTAAAACACAGGGATCCCCCCTGTATTACAACACAGGGATCTCCCCATTATTACAGCACAGACATCCCCCCAGTATTACAGCACAGGGATTCCCCCAGTTTTACAGCATGTGTTCCCCCCAGTATTACAGCACGGTGATCCCCCCAGTGTTACAGCACAGGGATCCCCCAAGTGTTAAAGCACAGGGATCCCCCAGTATTACAGCACGGGGATCTCCCCAGTATTACAGCACAGGGATCTACCCAGGATTACAGCACAGGCATCTCCTCAGTGTTACAGCAAAGGGATCTCCCAGTATTACAGCACAGGAATCTCCCCAGTATTACAGCACGGGGATCTCCCCAGTATTACAACACAGGGATTTCCCCAGTATTACAAAACAGGGATCTCCCCAGTATTACAACACAGGGCTCTCCCCAGTACCACAGCACAGGGCTCTCCCCAGTATTACAGCACAGGGATCCCCTCAGCATTACAGCCCAGGGATCTCTCCTGTATTACAACACAGGGATCTCCCTAGTATTACAGCACAGGGAACCCCTCAGTATTACAGCAGAGGGATCCCCCAGTATTACAACACAGGGATCTCCCCAATATTAAAGCACCGGGTTCCCCTCAGTATTACAGCATGTATTCCCCCCAGTATTACAGCACAGGGAACTCCCCAGTATTACAACTCAGGGTTCTCACCAGTGTTACAGCACAGGGATCCCCCAGTATTACAGCACAGGGATCTCCAGTATTACAGCACAGGGATTCCCATAGCATTACAGCCCAGGGATCTTTCCTGCATTACAACACAGGGATCTCCCCAGGATTACAGCACAGGCATCCCCTCAGTATTACAGCACAGGGATCCCCCCAGTATTTCAGCACAGGAATCTCTCCTGTATTACAGCGCAGGGATCTCTCCAGTATTACAGCACAGGGATCTCCCCATTATTACAGCACAGGGATTTCCCCCAGCATTGTAGCACAGGGATCCCCCCGGTATTTCAGCACAGTGATCTCTCCTGTATTACAGCACAGGGATCTCTCCAGTATTACAGCACAGGGATCTCCTCAGTAATACAGCACAGGGATCTCCCCAGTCTCACAGCACAGGGCTCTCCCCAGTATTACAGCACAGGGATTCCCCCAGTGTTACAGCACATGGATTCCCCCAGTGTTACAGGACAGGGATTCCCCCAGTGTTACAGCACAGGGCTCTCCACAGCATTACAGCACAGGGATTTCCCCAGTACTACAGCACAGGGCTCTCCCCAGTATTGCAGCACAGGGATCCCCCCTGTATTACAACACAGGGATCCCCCTGTATTACAACACAGGGATCTCCCCAGTATTACAGCAGAGACACCCCCCCCCAGTATTACAGCACAGGGATCCCCCCAGTATTACAGCACAGGGATCCCCCCAGTATTACAGCACAGGGATCCCCCAGTTTTACAGCATGTGTTCCCCCCAGTATTACAGCAAGTGTTCCCCCCAGTATTACAGCACAGTGATCCCCCCAGTGTTACAGCACAGGGATCCCCCCAGTATTGCAGCACAGGGATCCCCCAGTATTACAGCACAGGAATCTCCCCATTATTAAAGCACGAGGATCTCCCCAGTATTACAGCACAAGGATATCTCTAGTATTACAGCACAGGGATCTCCCCAGTATTACCGCACTGGGATCCCCCCAATATTACAGCACAGGGATCTCCCCAGTATCACAGCACAGGGATCTCCCCAGTATTACGGCACAGGGATCTCCCCAATATTACAGCACAGGGATCTCCCCAGTATTACAGCACAGGGATCTCCCCAGCATTACAGCACTGGGATCCCCCCAATATTACAGCACAGGGATCTCCCCAGTATTACAGCACAGGGATCTCCCCTGTATTACAGCACAGGGATCTCCCCAGTAGTACAGCACAGCGATGTATCCAGTATTACAGCGCAGGGATCTCCCCAGTATTACAGCACAGGGATCCCCCCAGTAGTACAGCACAGGCATCCCCCGGTATTACAGCATAGGGATCTCCCCAGTATTACAGCACAGGGTTCTCCCCAGTATTACAGCACAGGGATCTCCCCAGTATTACAGCAGCGGGATACACTCAGCATTACAGCCCAGGGATCCCCCAGTATTACAGCACAGGGATCTCCCCAGTGTTACAGCACTGGGATCCCCCCAATATTACAGCACTGGGATCTCCCCAGTATTACAGCACAGGGACCTCCCCAGTATTACAGCACAGGGCTCTCCCCAGTAGTACAGCACAGGGATGTATCCAGTATTACTGCACAGGGATCCCCCCGGTATTACAGCACAGGGATCTCCCCAGTATTACAGCACAGGGATCTCCCCAGTGTTACAGCAGCGGGATCCACTCAGCATTACAGCCCAGGGATCCCCCAGTATTACAGCACAGGGATTCCCCCAGTGTTACAGCACAGGGATTCCCCCAGTGTTACAGCACAGGGCTCTCCGCAGTGTTAGAGCTCAGGGATCTCCCCAGTACTACAGCACAGGGCTCTCCCCAGTATTACAGCACAGGTATCCCCCCTGTATTACAACACAGGAATCCCCACTGTATTACAACACAGGGATCTCCCAAGTATTACAACACAGGGCTCTCCCCAGTAGCACAGCACAGGGATCTCCCCAGTATTACAGCAAAGGGATCTACCAGTATTACAGCACAGGAATCTCCCCAGTATTACAGCACAGGGATCTCCCCAGTATTACAGCACAGGGATCTCCCCAGTATTACAGCACAGGGATCTCCCCAGTATTACAACACAGGGCTCTCCACAGTACCACAGCCCAGGGCTCTCCCCAGTATTACAGCACAGGGATACCCCCAGTATTACAGCACAGGGATCCCCCCAGTATTACAGCACAGGGATCCCAACAGTATTACAGCACAGGGTTTCCCCCAGTATTACAGCACAGAGATCTCCCCAGTATTACAGCAGTGCAATCCACTCAGCATTACAGCCCAGGGATCCCCCAGTATTACAGCACAGGGATCTCTCCAGAGTTACAGCACAGTGAACCCCCCAGTATTACAGTACAGTGATCCCCCCAGTATTACAGCACAGTGAACCCCCCAGTATTACAGCATAGGTATCTCTCTAGTATAACAGCACAGGAATCCCCCCAGTATTATAGCACAGAGATATCTCCAGTATTAAAGCACAGGGATCTCCCCAGTCTCACAGCACAGGGATCCCCTCAGTATTACACCATGTGTTCCCCCCAGTATTACAGCACAGGTATCTCCCCAGTGTTACAGCACAGGGATCCCCCCCAGTATTGCAGCACAGTGATTCCCCCAGTAATGCAGCACAGGGATTCCCCCAGTATTACAGCACAGGAATCCCCCAGTATTACAGCACAGGGATCTCTCCAGTAGTACAGCACAGGGATCTCCCAGTATTACAGCACAGGGATCCCCATAGCATTACAGCACAGTGATCTCTCCTGTATTACAGCACAGGGATCCCTCCAGTATTACAGCACAGGGATCTCCCCAATATTACAGCACAGGGATTTCCCCCAGCATTGTAGCACAGGGATCCCCCAGTATTTCAGCACAGTCATCTCTCCTGTATTACAGCACAGGGATCTCTCCAGTATTACAGCACAGGGATCTCCCCAGTATTAAAGCACAGTGATCTCCCCAGTCTCACAGCACAGGGCCCTCCCCAGTATTACAACACAGCGAGCCCCCCAGTATTACAGCACAGGGATAACTCCAGCGTTAAAGCACAGGGATTCCCTCAGTGATACAGCACAGGGATTCCCCCAGTGTTACAGCACAGGGATTCCCCCAGTGTTACAGCACAGGGCTCTCCGCAGTATTACAGCACAGGGATCTCCCCAGTATTACAGCACAGGGATCTCCCAGTATTACAGCAAAAGGATATCTCTAGTATTGCAGCACAGGGATCTCCCCAGTATTACAGCACGGGGATCCCCCAATATTACAGCACAGGGATCTCCCCAGTATTACAGCACAGGGATCTCCCCAGTATTACAGCACAGGGATCTCTCCAGTATTACAGCAGAGTGACCACCCCAGTATTACAACACAGGGATCTCCCTACTATTACAGCACAGGAATCTCCCCAGTATTACAGCACAGGGATCCCCCAGTATTACAGCACAGGGATCTCGCCAGTATTACAGCACAGGGATCTCCCCAGTATTACAGCACAGGGATCCACTCAGCATTACAACACAGGGATCTCCCTACTATTACAGCACAGGGATCTCCCCAGGATTACAACACAGGGATCCCCCAGTATTACAGCACAGGGATCTCCCCAATATTAAAGCACCGGGTTCCCCTCAGTATTATAGCCTGTGTTCCCCCCAGTATTACAGCACAGGGAACACCCCAGTATTACAACACAGGGATCTCACCAGTATTACAGCACAGGGACCCCCCAGTATTACAGCACAGGGATCTCTCCAGTATTATAGCATAGGAATCTCCCCAGTATTACAGCACAGGGATCCCTCCAGCATTACAGCACAGGGATCTCCCCAGTATTACAGCACAGGGATCCCCTCAGCATTACAGCCCAGGGATCTCTCCTGTATTACAACACAGGGATCTCCCTAGTATTACAGCACAGGGATCTCCCCAGGATTACAGCACAGGCATCCCCTCAGTATTACAGCACAGGGATCCCCCAGTATTACAGCACAGGGATCTCCCCAACATTAAAGCACCGGGTTCCCCTCAGTATTACAGCATGTATTCCCCCCAGTATTAGAGCACAGGGAACTCCCCAGTATTACAACACAGGGATCTCACCAGTATTACAGCACAGGGATCCCCCAGTATTACAGCACAGGGATCTCTTCAGTATTACAGCACAGGGATCTCCCCAGTATTACAGCACAGGGATCCCTCCAGTATTACAGCACAGGGATCTCTCCAGTATTACAGCAGAGGGATCTCCCCAGTATTACAGCACAGGTATCCCCATAGCATTGCAGCCCAGGGATCTCTCCTGCATTATAACACAGGGATCTCCCTAGTATTACAGCACAGGGATCTCCCCAGGATTACAGCACAGGCATCCCCTCAGTATTACAGCACAGGGATCCCCCAATATTACAGCACAGGTATTCCCCCAGCATTGTAGCACCGGGATCCCCCCAGTATTTCAGCACAGTGATCTCTCCTGTGTTACAGCACAGGGATCTCCCCAGTATTACAGCACAGGGATCCCCTCAGCATTACAGCCCAGGGATCTCTCCTGTATTACAACACAGGGATCTCCCTAGTATTACAGCACAGGGATCTCCCCAGGATAACAGCACAGGCATCCCCTCAGTATTACAGCACAGGGATCGCCCAGTATTACAACACAGGGATCTCACCTGTATTACAGCACAGCGATCCCCCAGTATTACAGCACAGGGATCTCTCCAGTATTATAGCACAGGGATCTCCCCAGTATTACAGCACAGGGATCCCTCCAGTATTACAGCACAGGGATCTCTCCAGTATTACAGCACAGGGATCTCCCCAGTATTACAGCACAGGGATCCCCATAGCATTACTGCCCAGGGATCTCTCCTGCATTACAACACAGGAATCTCCCTAGTATTACAGCACAGGGATCTCCCCAGTATTACAGCACAGGGATCTCTCCAGTATTACAGCACAGGAATCTCCCCAATATTACAGCACAGGGATTTCCCCCAGCATTGTAGCACAGGGATCTCCCCAGTCTCACAGCACAGGGCTCTCCCCAGTATTACAGCATAGGGATCCCCCATGTATTACAACACAGGGAGCCCCCCCCCCTCAGTATTACAACACAGGGATATCTCCTGCGTTAAAGTACAGGGATTCCCCCAGTGTTACAGCACAGGGATTCCCCCAATGTTACAGCACAGGGCTCTCCGCAGTAATACAGCACAGGGATCTCCCCAGTATTACAGCACAGGGATCCGCCCTGTATTACAACACAGGAATCTCCCCAGTAGTACAGCACAAGGATATCTCTAGTATTACAGCACAGGGATCTCCCCAGTATTACAGCACAGGGATCTCCCCAGTATTACAGCACATGGATCTCTCCAGTATCACAGCACAGGGATCTCCCCAGTATTAAAGCTCAGGGATCTCCCCAGCCTCACAGCACAGGGATCTCCCCAGTATTACAGCACAGGGACCTCCCCAGTATTACAACACAGGGATCTCCCCAGTACCACAGCACTGGGCTCTCCCCAGTATTACAGCAAAGGGATCTCCCAGTATTACAGCACAGGAATCTCCCCAGTATTACAGCACAGAGATCCCCCAGTATTACAGCACAGGGATCTCCCCAGTATTACAGCACAGGGATCTCCCCAGTATTACAGCACAGGGATCTCCCCAGTATTACAGCACAGGGATCTCCCCAGTATTACAGCACAGGGATCTCCCAAGTATTACAGCACATGGATCTCCCAAGATTACAGCACAGGGATCTCCCCAGTACTACAGAACCGGGATCTCCCCAGTATTACAGCACAGGGATCCCCCCAGTATTACAGCACAGGGATCCCCCCAGTATTACAGCACAGGGTTTCCCCCAGTATTACAGCACAGGGATCTCCCCAGTATTACAGCACAGGGATCTCCCCAGTATTTCAGCAGCGGGAACCACTCAGCATTACAACCCAGGGATCCCGCAGTATTACAGCACAGGGATCTCTCCAGTATTACAGCACAGTGATCCCCCCAGTATTACAGCACAGGGATCTCTCCAGAGTTACAGCACAGTGATCCCCCCAGTATTACAGTACAGTGATCCCTCCAGTATTACAGCACATTGAACCCCCCAGTATTACAGCGTTGGTATCTCTCTAGTATTACAACACAGGGATCTCCCCAGTATTACATGACAGACATCCCCCCAGTATTACAGCACAGACATCCCACCAGTATTACAGCACAGGGATCCCCCAGTTTTACAGCATGTGTTCCCCCCAGTATTACTGCATGTGTTTCCCCCAGTATTACAGCACAGTGATCCCCCCAGTGTTACAGCACAGGGATCCCCCCAGTATTACAGGACAGGGATCCCCCAGTTTTACAGCATGTGTTCCCCCCAGTATTACTGCATGTGTTCCCCCCAGTATTACAGCACAGTGATCCCCCCAGTAGTACAGCACAGGCATACCCTGGTATTACAGCACAGGGATCTCCCCAGTATTACAGCACAGGGATCTCCCCAGTATTACAGCACAGGGATCTCCCCAGTACTACAGCAGCGGGATCCACTCAGCATTACAGCCCAGGGATCCCCCAGTATTACAGCACAGGGATTCCCCCAGTGTTACAGCACAGGGATTCCCCCAGTGTTACAGCACAGGGCTCTCCACAGTGTTACAGCACAAGGATCTCCCCAGTACTACAGCACAGGGCTCTCCCCAGTATTACAGCAAAGGGATCTCCCAGTATTACAGCACAGGGATCTCCCCAGTATTACAGCACAGGGATCTCCCCAGTATTACAGCACAGGGATCTCCCCAGTATTACAGCACAGGGATCTCCCCAGTATTACAGCACAGGGATCTCTCCAGGATTACAACACAGGGATCCCCCAGTATTACAACACAGGGATCTCTCCAGTATTACAGCACAGGGATCTCCGCAGTATTACAGCATAGGGATCCCTCCAGTATTACAGCACAGGGATCTCTCCAGTATTACAGCACAGGGATCTCCCCAGTATTACAGCACAGGGATCCCCATAGCATTACAGCCCAGGGATCTCTCTTGCATTACAACACAGGGATCTCCCTAGTATTACAGCACAGGGATCTCCCCAGGATTACAGCACAGACATCTCCCCAGTATTACAAAACAGCGAGCCCGCCCCCAGTATTACAGCACAGGGATAACTCCAGCGTTAAAGCACAGGGATTCCCCCAGTGTTACAGCACAGGGTTTCCCCCAGTGTTACAGCACAGGGATTCCCCCAGTGTTACAGCACAGGGCTCTCCACAGTATTACAGCACAGGGATCTCCCCAGTATTACAGCACAGGGATCTTCCCTGTATTACAGCACAGGGATCTCCCAGTATTACAGCAAAAGGATATCTCTAGTATTACAGCACAAGGATCTCCCCAGTATTACAGCACAGGGATCTCCCCAGTATTACAACACAGGGAGCCCCCCCGCCCCAGTATTACAACACAGGGATATCTCCAGCGTTAAAGCACAGGGATTCCCCCAGTGTTGCAACACAGGGATCCCCCCAGTGTTACAGCACAGGGATTCCCCCAGTGTTACAGCACAGGGCTCTCCGCAGTATTACAGCACAGGGATCTCCCCAGTATTACAGCACAGGGATCCTCCCTGTATTACAACACAGGTATCTCCCCAGTATTACAGCACAAGGATATCTCTAGTATTACAGCACAGGGATCTCCCCAGTATTACAACACAGGGATCTCCCCAGTGTTACAGCACAGGGATTCCCCCAGTGTTACAGCACAGGGCTCTCCGCAGTATTACAGCACAGGGATCTCCCCAGTATTACAGCACAGGGATCCTCCCTGTATTACAACACAGGTATCTCCCCAGTATTACAGCACAAGGATATCTCTAGTATTACAGCACAGGGATCTCCCCAGTATTACAACACAGGGATCTCCCCAGTATTACAGCACAGGGATCTCCCCAGTATTACAGCACAGGGACCTCCCCAGTATTACAACACAGGGATCTCCTTACTATTACAGCACAGGTATCTCCCCAGGATTACAGCACAGGCATCCCCTCAGTATTTCAGCAAAGGGATCTCCCAGTATTACAGCACAGCAATCTCCCCAGTATTACAGCACAGGGGTATCCCCAGTATTACAACACAGGGCCCTCCCCAGTACCACAGCACTGGGTTCTCCCCAGTATTACAGCAAAGGGATCTCCCTGTATTACAGCACAGGAATCTCCCCAGTATTACAGCACAGGGATCTCCCCAGTATTACAGCACAGGGATCCACTCAGCATTACAGCACAGGGATCTCCCTAGTATTACAGCACAGGGATCTCCCCAGGATTACAACACAGGGATTCCCCAGTATTACAGCACAGGGATCTCCCCAATATTAAAGCACAGGGTTCCCCTCAGTATTACAGCATGTGTTCCCCCCAGTATTACAGCACAGGGAACTCCCCAGTATTACAACACAGGGATCTCACCAGTATTACAGCACAGGGTTCCCCCAGCATTACAGCACAGGGATCTCACCAGTATTACAGCACAGGGATCTCCCTAGTATTACAGCACAGGGACCCCTCCAGTATTACAGCACAGGGATCTCCCCAGTATTACAGCACAAGGATTCCCCAGTATTACAGCACAGGTATCCCCTCAGCATTACAGCCCAGGGATCTCTCCTGTATTACAACACAGGGATCTCCCTAGTATTACAGCACAGGGATCCCCCAATATTACAGCACAGGGATCCCCCCAGCATTGTAGCACCGGGATCCCCCCAGTATTTCAGCACAGTCATCTCTCCTGTTATAGAGCACAGGGATCTCTCCAATATTACAGCACAGGGATCTCCCCAGTATTAAAGCACAGGGATCTCCCCAGTCTCACAGCACAGGGCTCTCCCCAGTATTACAGCACAGGGATCCCCCCTTTATTACAACACAGGGAGCCCCCCAGTATTACAGCACAGGGATATCTCCAGCGTTAAAGCACAGGGATTCCCCCAGTGTTACAGCACAGGGATTCCCCCAGTGTTACAGCACAGGGCTCTCCGCAGTATTACAGCACAGGGATCTCCCCAGTACTACAGCACAGTGCTCTCCCCAGTATTACAGCACAGGGATCCCCCCTGTATTAAAACACAGGGATCCCCCCTGTATTACAACACAGGGATCTCCCCATTATTACAGCACAGACATCCCCCCAGTATTACAGCACAGGGATCCCCCCAGTATTACAGCACAGGGATTCCCCCAGTTTTACAGCATGTGTTCCCCCCAGTATTACAGCACGGTGATCCCCCCAGTGTTACAGCACAGGGATCCCCCAAGTGTTAAAGCACAGGGATCCCCCAGTATTACAGCACGGGGATCTCCCCAGTATTACAGCACAGGGATCTACCCAGGATTACAGCACAGGCATCTCCTCAGTGTTACAGCAAAGGGATCTCCCAGTATTACAGCACAGGAATCTCCCCAGTATTACAGCACGGGGATCTCCCCAGTATTACAACACAGGGATTTCCCCAGTATTACAAAACAGGGATCTCCCCAGTATTACAACACAGGGCTCTCCCCAGTACCACAGCACAGGGCTCTCCCCAGTATTACAGCACAGGGATCCCCTCAGCATTACAGCCCAGGGATCTCTCCTGTATTACAACACAGGGATCTCCCTAGTATTACAGCACAGGGATCCCTCAGTATTACAGCAGAGGGATCCCCCAGTATTACAACACAGGGATCTCCCCAATATTAAAGCACTGGGTTCCCCTCAGTATTACAGCATGTATTCCCCCCAGTATTACAGCACAGGGAACTCCCCAGTATTACAACTCAGGGTTCTCACCAGTGTTACAGCACAGGGATCCCCCAGTATTACAGCACAGGGATCTCCAGTATTACAGCACAGGGATTCCCATAGCATTACAGCCCAGGGATCTTTCCTGCATTACAACACAGGGATCTCCCCAGGATTACAGCACAGGCATCCCCTCAGTATTACAGCACAGGGATCCCCCCAGTATTTCAGCACAGGAATCTCTCCTGTATTACAGCGCAGGGATCTCTCCAGTATTACAGCACAGGGATCTCCCCATTATTACAGCACAGGGATTTCCCCCAGCATTGTAGCACAGGGATCCCCCCGGTATTTCAGCACAGTGATCTCTCCTGTATTACAGCACAGGGATCTCTCCAGTATTACAGCACAGGGATCTCCTCAGTAATACAGCACAGGGATCTCCCCAGTCTCACAGCACAGGGCTCTCCCCAGTATTACAGCACAGGGATTCCCCCAGTGTTACAGCACAGGGATTCCCCCAGTGTTACAGGACAGGGATTCCCCCAGTGTTACAGCACAGGGCTCTCCACAGCATTACAGCACAGGGATTTCCCCAGTACTACAGCACAGGGCTCTCCCCAGTATTGCAGCACAGGGATCCCCCCTGTATTACAACACAGGGATCCCCCTGTATTACAACACAGGGATCTCCCCAGTATTACAGCAGAGACACCCCCCCCCCCAGTATTACAGCACAGGGATCCCCCCAGTATTACAGCACAGGGATCCCCCCAGTATTACAGCACAGGGATCCCCCAGTTTTACAGCATGTGTTCCCCCCAGTATTACAGCATGTGTTCCCCCCAGTATTACAGCACAGTGATCCCCCCAGTGTTACAGCACAGGGATCCCCCCAGTATTGCAGCACAGGGATCCCCCAGTATTACAGCACAGGAATCTCCCCATTATTAAAGCACGAGGATCTCCCCAGTATTACAGCACAAGGATATCTCTAGTATTACAGCACAGGGATCTCCCCAGTATTACCGCACTGGGATCCCCCCAATATTACAGCACAGGGATCTCCCCAGTATCACAGCACAGGGATCTCCCCAGTATTACGGCACAGGGATCTCCCCAATATTACAGCACAGGGATCTCCCCAGTATTACAGCACAGGGATCTCCCCAGCATTACAGCACTGGGATCCCCCCAATATTACAGCACAGGGATCTCCCCAGTATTACAGCACAGGGATCTCCCCTGTATTACAGCACAGGGATCTCCCCAGTAGTACAGCACAGCGATGTATCCAGTATTACAGCGCAGGGATCTCCCCAGTATTACAGCACAGGGATCCCCCCAGTAGTACAGCACAGGCATCCCCCGGTATTACAGCATAGGGATCTCCCCAGTATTACAGCACAGGGTTCTCCCCAGTATTACAGCACAGGGATCTCCCCAGTATTACAGCAGCGGGATACACTCAGCATTACAGCCCAGGGATCCCCCAGTATTACAGCACAGGGATCTCCCCAGTGTTACAGCACTGGGATCCCCCCAATATTACAGCACTGGGATCTCCCCAGTATTACAGCACAGGGACCTCCCCAGTATTACAGCACAGGGCTCTCCCCAGTAGTACAGCACAGGGATGTATCCAGTATTACTGCACAGGGATCCCCCCGGTATTACAGCACAGGGATCTCCCCAGTATTACAGCACAGGGATCTCCCCAGTATTACAGCAGCGGGATCCACTCAGCATTACAGCCCAGGGATCCCCCAGTATTACAGCACAGGGATTCCCCCAGTGTTACAGCACAGGGATACCCCCAGTATTACAGCACAGGGATCCCAACAGTATTACAGCACAGGGTTTCCCCCAGTATTACAGCACAGAGATCTCCCCAGTATTACAGCAGTGCAATCCACTCAGCATTACAGCCCAGGGATCCCCCAGTATTACAGCACAGGGATCTCTCCAGAGTTACAGCACAGTGAACCCCCCAGTATTACAGTACAGTGATCCCCCCAGTATTACAGCACAGTGAACCCCCCAGTATTACAGCATAGGTATCTCTCTAGTATAACAGCACAGGAATCCCCCCAGTATTATAGCACAGAGATATCTCCAGTATTAAAGCACAGGGATCTCCCCAGTCTCACAGCACAGGGATCCCCTCAGTATTACACCATGTGTTCCCCCCAGTATTACAGCACAGGTATCTCCCCAGTGTTACAGCACAGGGATCCCCCCCAGTATTGCAGCACAGTGATTCCCCCAGTAATGCAGCACAGGGATTCCCCCAGTATTACAGCACAGGAATCCCCCAGTATTACAGCACAGGCATCTCCCCGGTATTACAGCACAGGGATCTCCCCAGGATTACAACACAGGGATCCCCCAGTATTACAGCACAGGGATCTCCCCAATATTAAAGCACCGGGTTCCCTTCCGTATTACAGCATGTGTTCCCCCCAGTATTACAGCACAGGGAACTCCCCAGTATTACAACACAGGGATCTCACCAGTATTACAGCACAGGGATCTCCCCAGTATTACAGCACAGGGATCCCTTCTGTATTACAGCTCAGGGATCTCCCCAGTATTACAGCACAGGGATCCCCATAGCATTACAGCCCAGGGATCTCTCTTGCATTACAACACAAGGAACTCCCTAGTATTACAGCACAGTGATCTCCCCAGGATTACAACACAGGCATCCCCTCAGTATTACAGCACAGGGATCCCCCAATATTACAGCACAGGGATCCCCCCAGTATTACAGCACAGGGCTCTCCGCAGTATTACAGCACAGGGATCTCCCCAGTATTACAGCACAGGGATCTCTCCAGTATTACAGCACAGGGATCTCCCCAGTATTACAGCACAGGGATCCCTCCAGTAGTACAGCACAGGGATCTCCCTAGTATTACAGCACAGGGATCCCCTCAGTATTACAGCACAGGGATCCCCCAGTATTACAACACAGGGATCTCCCCAATATTAAAGCACCGGGTTCCCCTCAGTATTACAGCATGTATTCCCCCCAGTATTACAGCACAGGGAACTCCCCAGCATTACAACACAGGGATCTTAGCAGTATTACAGCACAGGGATCCCCCAGTATTACAGCACAGGGATCTCCAGTATTACAGCACAGGGATCACCCCAGTATTACAGCACAGGGATCTCTCCAGTATTACAGCACAGGGATCTCCCCAATATTACAGCACAGGGATCCCCTCAGCATTACAGCCCAGGGATATCTCCTGTATTACAACACAGGGATCTCGCTAGTATTACAGCACAGGGATCCCCTCAGTATTACAGCACAGGGATCCCCCAGTATTACAACACAGGGATCTCCCCAATATTAAAGCACCGGGTTCCCCTCAGTATTACAGCATGTATTCCCCCCAGTATTACAGCACAGGGAACTCCCCAGTATTACAACACAGGGATCTCCCCAGTATTAGAGCACAGGGATCTCCGCAGTATTACAGCACAGGGATCTCACCAGTATTACAACACAGGGCTCTCCCCAGTACCACAGCACAGGGCTCTCCCCAGTATTACAGCACAGGGATCCCAACAGTATTACAGCACAGGGATCTCCCCTGTATTACAGCACAGGGATCTCCCCAGTATTACAGCAGCGGGATCCACTCAGCATTACAGCCCAGGGATCCACCAGTATTACAGCACAGGGATCTCTCCAGAGTTACAGCACAGTGATCCCCCCAGTATTACAGTACAGTGATCCCTCCAGTGTTACAGCACAGTGAACCCCCCAGTATTACAGCATAGGTATCTCTCTGGTATTACAACATAGCGATCTCCCCAGTATTACAGCACAGACATCCCCCCAGTATTACAGCACAGGGATCCCCCCAGTTTTACAGCACAGGGATTCCCGCAGTTTTACAGCATGTGTCCCCCCCCCCCCCCCCAGTATTACAGCACAGTGATCCCCCCAGTGTTACAGCACAGGGATCCCCCAAGTGTTAAAGCACAGGGATCTCTCCAGTATTACAGCACAGGGATCTCCCCAGTATTACAGCACAGGGATCTCTCCAGTATTACAGCACAGGGATCACCCCAGTATTACAGCACAGGGATCTCTCCAGTATTACAGCACAGGGATCTCCCCAGTATTACAGCACAGGGATCTCCCCATTAGTACAGCACAGGGATCTCCCCAGTATTACAGCACAGGGATACCCCCAGTATTACAGCACAGGGACCCCCCAGTATTACAGCACAGGGATCCCAACAGTATTACAGCACAGGGTTTCCCCCAGTATTACAGCACAGAGATCTCCCCAGTATTACAGCAGTGCAATCCACTCAGCATTACAGCCCAGGGATCCCCCAGTATTACAGCACAGGGATCTCTCCAGAGTTACAGCACAGTGAACCCCCCAGTATTACAGTACAGTGATCCCCCCAGTATTACAGCACAGTGAACCCCCCAGTATTACAGCATAGGTATCTCTCTAGTATTACAGCACAGGAATCCCCCCAGTATTATAGCACAGAGATATCTCCAGTATTAAAGCACAGGGATCTCCCCAGTCTCACAGCACAGGGATCCCCTCAGTATTACACCATGTGTTCCCCCCAGTATTACAGCACAGGTATCTCCCCAGTGTTACAGCACAGGGATCCCCCCCAGTATTGCAGCACAGTGATTCCCCCAGTAATGCAGCACAGGGATTCCCCCAGTATTACAGCACAGGAATCCCCCAGTATTACAGCACAGGCATCTCCCCAGTATTACAGCACAGGGATCTCCCCAGGATTACAACACAGGGATCCCCCAGTATTACAGCACAGGGATCTCCCCAATATTAAAGCACCGGGTTCCCTTCCGTATTACAGCATGTGTTCCCCCCAGTATTACAGCACAGGGAACTCCCCAGTATTACAACACAGGGATCTCACCAGTATTACAGCACAGGGATCTCCCCAGTATTACAGCACAGGGATCCCTTCTGTATTACAGCACAGGGATCTCCCCAGTATTACAGCACAGGGATCTCTCCAGTATTACAGCACAGGGATCTCCCCAGTATTACAGCACAGGGATCCCTCCAGTAGTACAGCACAGGGATCTCCCTAGTATTACAGCACAGGGATCCCCTCAGTATTACAGCACAGGGATCCCCCAGTATTACAACACAGGGATCTCCCCAATATTAAAGCACCGGGTTCCCCTCAGTATTACAGCATGTATTCCCCCCAGTATTACATCACAGCGAACTCCCCAGCATTACAACACAGGGATCTTAGCAGTATTACAGCACAGGGATCCCCCAGTATTACAGCACAGGGATCTCCAGTATTACAGCACAGGGATCACCCCAGTATTACAGCACAGGGATCCCCCCAGTATTACAGCACAGGGCTCTCCGCAGTATTACAGCACAGGGATCTCCCCAGTATTACAGCACAGGGATCTCTCCAGTATTACAGCACAGGGATCTCCCCAGTATTACAGCACAGGGATCCCTCCAGTAGTACAGCACAGGGATCTCCCCAGTATTACAGCACAGGGATCCCCTCAACATTACAGCCCAGGGATCTCTCCTGTATTACAACACAGGGATCTCCCTAGTATTACAGCACAGGGATCCCCTCAGTATTACAACACAGGGATCCCCCAGTATTACAACACAGGGATCTTAGCAGTATTACAGCACAGGGATCCCCCAGTATTACAGCACAGGGATCTCCAGTATTACAGCACAGGGATCTCCCCAGTATTACAGCACAGGGATACCCCCAGTATTACAGCACAGGGACCCCCCCAGTATTACAGCACAGGGATCCCAACAGTATTACAGCACAGGGTTTCCCCCAGTATTACAGCACAGAGATCTCCCCAGTATTACAGCAGTGCAATCCACTCAGCATTACAGCCCAGGGATCCCCCAGTATTACAGCACAGGGATCTCTCCAGAGTTACAGCACAGTGAACCCCCCAGTATTACAGTACAGTGATCCCCCCAGTATTACAGCACAGTGAACCCCCCAGTATTACAGCATAGGTATCTCTCTAGTATTACAGCACAGGAATCCCCCCAGTATTATAGCACAGAGATATCTCCAGTATTAAAGCACAGGGATCTCCCCAGTCTCACAGCACAGGGATCCCCTCAGTATTACACCATGTGTTCCCCCCAGTATTACAGCACAGGTATCTCCCCAGTGTTACAGCACAGGGATCCCCCCCAGTATTGCAGCACAGTGATTCCCCCAGTAATGCAGCACAGGGATTCCCCCAGTATTACAGCACAGGAATCCCCCAGTATTACAGCACAGGCATCTCCCCAGTATTACAGCACAGGGATCTCCCCAGGATTACAACACAGGGATCCCCCAGTATTACAGCACAGGGATCTCCCCAATATTAAAGCACCGGGTTCCCTTCCGTATTACAGCATGTGTTCCCCCCAGTATTACAGCACAGGGAACTCCCCAGTATTACAACACAGGGATCTCACCAGTATTACAGCACAGGGATCTCCCCAGTATTACAGCACAGGGATCCCTTCTGTATTACAGCTCAGGGATCTCCCCAGTATTACAGCACAGGGATCCCCATAGCATTACAGCCCAGGGATCTCTCTTGCATTACAACACAAGGATCTCCCTAGTATTACAGCACAGTGATCTCCCCAGGATTACAGCACAGGCATCCCCTCAGTATTACAGCACAGGGATCCCCCAATATTACAGCACAGGGATCCCCCCAGTATTACAGCACAGGGCTCTCCGCAGTATTACAGCACAGGGATCTCCCCAGTATTACAGCACAGGGATCTCTCCAGTATTACAGCACAGGGATCTCCCCAGTATTACAGCACAGGGATCCCTCCAGTAGTACAGCACAGGGATCTCCCTAGTATTACAGCACAGGGATCCCCTCAGTATTACAGCACAGGGATCCCCCAGTATTACAACACAGGGATCTCCCCAATATTAAAGCACCGGGTTCCCCTCAGTATTACAGCATGTATTCCCCCCAGTATTACAGCACAGGGAACTCCCCAGCATTACAACACAGGGATCTTAGCAGTATTACAGCACAGGGATCCCCCAGTATTACAGCACAGGGATCTCCAGTATTACAGCACAGGGATCACCCCAGTATTACAGCACAGGGATCTCTCCAGTATTACAGCACAGGGATCTCCCCAATATTACAGCACAGGGATCCCCTCAGCATTACAGCCCAGGGATCTCTCCTGTATTACAACACAGGGATCTCGCTAGTATTACAGCACAGGGATCCCCTCAGTATTACAGCACAGGGATCCCCCAGTATTACAACACAGGGATCTCCCCAATATTAAAGCACCGGGTTCCCCTCAGTATTACAGCATGTATTCCCCCCAGTATTACAGCACAGGGAACTCCCCAGTATTACAACACAGGGATCTCCCCAGTATTAGAGCACAGGGATCTCCGCAGTATTACAGCACAGGGATCTCACCAGTATTACAACACAGGGCTCTCCCCAGTACCACAGCACAGGGCTCTCCCCAGTATTACAGCACAGGGATCTCCCCAGTATTACAGCACAGGGATCTCCCCTGTATTACAGCACAGGGATCTCCCCAGTATTACAGCAGCGGGATCCACTCAGCATTACAGCCCAGGGATCCACCAGTATTACAGCACAGGGATCTCTCCAGAGTTACAGCACAGTGATCCCCCCAGTATTACAGTACAGTGATCCCTCCAGTGTTACAGCACAGTGAACCCCCCAGTATTACAGCATAGGTATCTCTCTGGTATTACAACATAGCGATCTCCCCAGTATTACAGCACAGACATCCCCCCAGTATTACAGCACAGGGATCCCCCCAGTTTTACAGCACAGGGATTCCCGCAGTTTTACAGCATGTGTCCCCCCCCCCCCCAGTATTACAGCACAGTGATCCCCCCAGTGTTACAGCACAGGGATCCCCCAAGTGTTAAAGCACAGGGATCTCTCCAGTATTACAGCACAGGGATCTCCCCAGTATTACAGCACAGGGATCTCTCCAGTATTACAGCACAGGGATCACCCCAGTATTACAGCACAGGGATCTCTCCAGTATTACAGCACAGGGATCTCCCCAGTATTACAGCACAGGGATCCCTCCAGTAGTACAGCACAGGGATCTCCCCAGTATTACAGCACAGGGATCCCCTCAACATTACAGCCCAGGGATCTCTCCTGTATTACAACACAGGGATCTCCCTAGTATTACAGCACAGGGATCCCCTCAGTATTACAGCACAGGGATCCCCCAGTATTACAACACAGGGATCTCCCCAATATTAAAGCACCGGGTTCCCCTCAGTATTACAGCATGTATTCCCCCCAGTATTACAGCACAGGGAACTCCCCAGCATTACAACACAGGGATCTTAGCAGTATTACAGCACAGGGATCCCCCAGTATTACAGCACAGGGATCTCCAGTATTACAGCACAGGGATCTCCCCAGTATTACAGCACAGGGATCCCTCCAGTATTACAGCACAGGGATCCCTCCAGTATTACAGCACAGGGATCTCCCCAGTATTACAGCACAGGGATCCCCATAGCATTACAGCCGAGGGATCTCTCCTGCATTACAACACAGGGATCTCCCTAGTATTACGGCACAGGGTTCTCCCCAGTATTACAGCACTGGGATCCCCCCAATATTACAGCACAGGGATCTCCCCAGTATTACAGCACAGGGATCTCCCCAGTAGTACAGCACAGCGATGTATCCAGTATTACAGCGCAGGGATATACCCAGTATTACAGCACAGGGATCCCCCCAGTAGTACAGCACAGGCATCCCCCGGAATTACAGCACAGGGATCTCCCCAGTATTACAGCACAGGACTCTCCCCAGTATTACAGCACAGGGATCTCCCCAGTATTACAGCAGCGGGATCCAGTCAGCATTACAGCCCAGGGATCCCCCCAGTAGTACAGCACAGGCATCCCCCGGAATTACAGCACAGGAATCTCCCCAGGATTACAGCACAGGCATCCCCTCAGTATTACAGCACAGGGATCCCCCAATATTACGGCACAGGGATCCCCCAGTATTTCAGCACAGTGATCTCTCCTGTATTACAGCACAGGGATCTCTCCAGTATTACAGCACAGGGATCTCCCCAATATTACAGCACAGGGATCTCCCCAGTATTACAGCACAGGGATCCCTCCAGTATTACAGCACAGGGATCCCTCCAGTATTACAGCACAGGGATCTCCCCAGTATTACAGCACAGGGATCCCCATAGCATTACAGCCGAGGGATCTCTCCTGCATTACAACACAGGGATCTCCCTAGTATTACGGCACAGGGTTCTCCCCAGTATTACAGCACTGGGATCCCCCCAATATTACAGCACAGGGATCTCCCCAGTATTACAGCACAGGGATCTCCCCAGTAGTACAGCACAGCGATGTATCCAGTATTACAGCGCAGGGATATCCCCAGTATTACAGCACAGGGATCCCCCCAGTAGTACAGCACAGGCATCCCCCGGAATTACAGCACAGGGATCTCCCCAGTATTACAGCACAGGACTCTCCCCAGTATTACAGCACAGGGATCTCCCCAGTATTACAGCAGCGGGATCCAGTCAGCATTACAGCCCAGGGATCCCCCCAGTAGTACAGCACAGGCATCCCCCGGAATTACAGCACAGGAATCTCCCCAGGATTACAGCACAGGCATCCCCTCAGTATTACAGCACAGGGATCCCCCAATATTACAGCACAGGGATCCCCCAGTATTTCAGCACAGTGATCTCTCCTGTATTACAGCACAGGGATCTCTCCAGTATTACAGCACAGGGATCTCCCCAATATTACAGCACAGGGATTTCCCCCAGCATTGTAGCACAGGGAAAGCCCCAGTATTTCAGCACAGGGATCTCTCCGGTATCACAAGACAGGGATTCCCCCAGTGTTATAGCACAGGGATTTCCCCAGTGTTACAGCACAGGGATTCCCCCAGTGTTATAGCACAGGGATTTCCCCAGTGTTACAGCACAGGGCTCTCGCAGTATTACAGCACAGACATCCCCCCAGTATTACAGCACAGACATCCCCCCAGTATTACAGCACAGGGTTCCCCCCTGTATTACAGCACAGGGCTCCCCCCTGTATCACAGCACAGGGATCCCCCCAGTATTACAGCACAGGGATCCCCCAGTTTTACAGCATGTGTTCCCCCCCAGTATTACAGCACAGTGATCCCCCCAATGTTACAGCATAGGGATCCCCCCAGTATTACAGCACAGGGATCTCCCCATTATTAAAGCACAAGGATCTCCCCAGTATTACAGCACAAGGATATCTCTAGTATTACAGCACAGGGATCTCCCCAGTGTTACAGCACTGGGATCCCCCCAATATTACAGCACTGGGATCTCCCCAGTATTACAGCACAGGGACCTCCCCAGTATTACAGCACAGGGCTCTCCCCAGTAGTTCAGCACAGGGATGTATCCAGTATTACAGCACAGGGATCCCCCCGGTATTACAGCACAGGGATCTCCCCAGTATTACAGCACAGGGATCTCCCCAGTATTACAGCAGCGGGATCCACTCAGCATTACAGCCCAGGGATACCCCAGTATTACAGCACAGGGATTCCCCCAGTGTTACAGCACAGGGATTCCCCCAGTGTTACAGCACAGGGCTCTCCGCAGTGTTAGAGCACAGGGATCTCCCCAGTACTACAGCACAGGGCTCTCCCCAGTATTACAGCACAGGTATCCCCCCTGTATTACAACACAGGAATCCCCACTGTATTACAACACAGGGATCTCCCAAGTATTACAACACAGGGCTCTCCCCAGTAGCACAGCACAGGGATCTCCCCAGTTTTACAGCAAAGGGATCTCCCAGTATTACAGCACAGGAATCTCCCCAGTATTACAGCACAGGGATCTCCCCAGTATTACAGCACAGGGATCTCCCCAGTATTAAAACACAGGGCTCTCCACAGTACCACAGCCCAGGGCTCTCCCCAGTATTACAGCACAGGGATACTCCCAGTATTACAGCACAGGGATCCCCCCAGTATTACAGCACAGGGATCCCAACAGTATTACAGCACAGGGTTTCCCCCAGTATTACAGCACAGAGATCTCCCCAGTATTACAGCAGTGCAATCCACTCAGCATTACAGCCCAGGGATCCCCCAGTATTACAGCACAGGGATCTCTCCAGAGTTACAGCACAGTGAACCCCCCCAGTATTACAGTACAGTGATCCCCCCAGTATTACAGCACAGTGAACCCCCCCAGTATTACAGCATAGGTATCTCTCTAGTATAACAGCACAGGAATCCCCCCAGTATAATAGCACAGAGATATCTCCAGTATTAAAGCACAGGGATCTCCCCAGTCTCACAGCACAGGGATCCCCTCAGTATTACACCATGTGTTCCCCCCAGTATTACAGCACAGGTATCTCCCCAGTGTTACAGCACAGGGATCCCCCCCAGTATTGCAGCACAGTGATTCCCCCAGTAATGCAGCACAGGGATTCCCCCAGTATTACAGCACAGGAATCCCCCAGTATTACAGCACAGGCATCTCCCCAGTATTACAGCACAGGGATCTCCCCAGGATTACAACACAGGGATCCCCCAGTATTACAGCACAGGGATCTCCCCAATATTAAAGCACCGGGTTCCCTTCCGTATTACAGCATGTGTTCCCCCCAGTATTACAGCACAGGGAACTCCCCAGTATTACAACACAGGGATCTCACCAGTATTACAGCACAGGGATCTCCCCAGTATTACAGCACAGGGATCCCTTCTGTATTACAGCTCAGGGATCTCCCCAGTATTACAGCACAGGGATCCCCATAGCATTACAGCCCAGGGATCTCTCTTGCATTACAACACAAGGATCTCCCTAGTATTACAGCACAGTGATCTCCCCAGGATTACAGCACAGGCATCCCCTCAGTATTACAGCACAGGGATCCCCCAATATTACAGCACAGGGATCCCCCCAATATTACAGCACAGGGATCCCCCCAGTGTTACAGCACAGGGCTCTCCGCAGTATTACAGCACAGGGATCTCCCCAGTATTACAGCACAGGGATCTCTCCAGTATTACAGCACAGGGATCTCCCCAGTATTACAGCACAGGGATCCCTCCAGTAGTACAGCACAGGGATCTCTCCAGTATTACAGCACAGGGATCTCCCCAGTACTAGAGCACAGGGCTCTCCCCAGTGTTGCAGCACAGGGATCCCCCCTGTGTTACAGCACAGGGATCCCCCCAGTATTTCAGCACAGACATCCCCCCAGCATTACAGCACAGGGATCCCCCCAGTATTACAGCACAGGGATCCCCCCAGTATTACAGCACAGGGTTCCCCCAGTTTTACAGCATGTGTTGCCCCCCAGTATTACAGCATGTGTTCCCCCCAGTATTACAGCACAGTGATCCCCCCAGTGTTACAGCACAGGAATCCCCCCAGTGTTACAGCACAGGGACCCCCCAGTATTACAGCACAGTGATCTCCCCATTATTACAGCACGGGGATCTCCCCAGTATTACCGCACTGGGATCCCCCCAATATTACAGCACAGGGATCTCCCCATTATTACAGCACAGGGATCTCCCCAGTATTACAGCACAGGGATCTCCCCAGTGGTACAGCACAGGGATGTATCCAGTATTACAGCACGGGGGTCTCCCCAGTATTAAAGCACAGGGATCTCTCCAGTATTACAGCACAGGGACCTCCCCAGTATTACAACACAGGGATCTCCCTGCTATTAAAGCACAGGGATCCCCCCAGTATTACAGCACAGGGATCCCCCCAGTATTACAGCACCGGGTTCCCCCCAGTATTACAGCACAGGGATTGCCCCAGTACTACAGCACAGTGATCTCCCCAGTATTACAGCACAGTGATCCCCCCGTATTACAGCACAGTAATCCCCCCAGTATTACAGCATAGGTATCTCTCTAGTATTACAGCACAGGAATCCCCCCAGTATTACAGCACAGGGATCTCCCCAATCTCACAGCACAGGGATCCCATCAGTATTACACCATGTGTTCCCCCCAGTATTACAGCTCAGGGATCTCCCCAGCATTACAGCACAGGGATCCCCCAGTATTCCAGCACAGGGATCTCTCCAGTATTACAGCACAGGGATCTCCCTAGTATTACAGCACAGGTACCTCTCCAGGATTACAACACAGGGATCCCCCAGTATTACAGCACAGGGCTCTCCCCAGTATTACAGCACAGGAATCCCCCCCTGTATTACAACACAGGGATCCCACTGTATTACAATATACAGGGATCTCCCCAGTATTACAGCGCAGGAATCTCCCCAGTATTACAGCACAGGGACCCTCCGAGTATTGCAGCACAGTGATCCCCCAGTATTACAGCACAGGGATCCTCCCAGTATTGCAGCACAGGGATCCCCCATATATTACAGCACAGGGATCCCCCATATATTACAGCACAGGGATCCCCCCTGTCTTACAGCACAGGGATCCACTCAGCATTACAGCCCAGGGATCCCCCCAGTATTACAGCACAGGGATCTCACCAGTATTACAACACAGGGATTTCCCCAGTATTAGAGCACAGGGATCCCCTCCAGTATTACAGCACAGGGATCTCTCCTGTATTACAACACAGGGATCTCCCTAGTATTACAGCACAGGGTTCTCCCCCAGATTACAGCACAGGGATCCCCTCCAGTATTACAGCACAGGGATCTCTCCAGTATTACAGCACAGGGATCTCCCCAGTATTACAGCACAGGGATCCACTCAGCATTACAACACAGGGATCTCCCTAGTATTACAGCACAGGGATCTCCCCAGGATTACAACACAGGGATCCCCCAGTATTACAGCACATGGATCCCCTCAGCATTGCAGCCCAGGGATCTCTCCTGTATATTACAACAAAGGGATCTCCCTATTATTACGGCACAGCAATCTCCACAGGATTACAGCACAGGGATCTCCCAATATTACAGCACAGGTATCTCCCCAGTACTACAGCACCGGGATCTCCCCAGTATTACAGCACAGGTATCTCCCCAGTGTTACGGCACATGGATCTACCCAGTATTACAGCACAGGTATCCCCCCTGTATTACAACACAGGGATCTCCCCAGTGTTACGGCACATGGATCTACCCAGTATTACAGCACAGGGATCCCCCCAGTATTACATCACAGGGATCCCCCCAGTATTACAGCACAGGGATCCCCTTGTATTACAACACAGGGATCCCCCTGTATTACAACACAGGGATCTCCCCAGTATTACAGCACAGGAAACCCCCCAGTATTACAGCACAGGGATCTCCCCAGTATTACAGCACAGGGATCTCCCCAGTATTAAAGCACAGGGATCTCCCCAGTAATACAGCACAGGGATCTCTCCAGTATTACAGCACAGGGATCTCTCCAGTATTACAGCACAGGGATCTCCCCAGTATTAAAGCACTGGGATCTCCCCAGTATTAAAGCACAGGGATCTCTCCAGTATTACAGCACAGGGATCTCTCCAGTATTACAGCACAGGGATCTCCCCAGTTTTAAAGCACAGGGATCTCCCCAGTGTTACAGCACAGGGATCCCCCAGTGTTAAAGCACAGGGATCTCCCCAGGCTCACAGCACAGGGCTCTCCCCAGTGGTACAGCACAGGGATTCCCCCAGTGTTACAGCACAGGGATTCCCCCAGTGTTACAGCACAGGGCTCTCCGCAGTATTACAGCACAGACATCCACCCAGTATTACAGCACAGGGATCCCCCCAGTATTACAGCACAGGGATCCCCCCAGTATTACAGCACAGTGATCCCCCCAGTGTTACAGCACAGGAATCCCCCCAGTGTTACAGCACAGGGACCCCCCAGTGTTACAGCACAGGGATCCCCCCAGTATTACAGCACAGACATCCCCCCAGTATTACAGCACAGGGATCCCCCCAGTATTACAGCACAGGGATCCCCCCAGTATTACAGCACAGTGATCCCCCCAGTGTTACAGCACAGGAATCCCCCCAGTGTTACAGCACAGGGACCCCCCAGTAGTACAGCACAGGGATGTATCAGTATTACAACACAGGGATCTCCTCAGTATTACAACACATGGCTCTCCCCTGTATTACAACACAGGGATCTCTCCAGTATTACAACACAGGGATCTCCCTACTACTACAGCACAGGGATCCCCCCAGTATTACAGCACAGGGATCTCCCCAGTATTACAGCAGCGGGATCCACTCAGCATTACAGCCCAGGGATCCCACAGTATTATAGCACAGGGATCTCTCCAGTATTACGGCACAGTGATCTCTCCAGTACTACAGCACAGGGATCTCCCCTGTATTTCAGCTCAGGGATCTCTCCAGTATTACAGCACAGGGATCCCCCCAGTATTACAGCACAGGGATCCCCCCAGTATTACAGCACAGGCATCCCCTCAGTATTACAGCACAGGGATCTCCCCAGTATTACAGTACAGGGATCTCCCCAGTATTACAGCACAGGGATCTCCCCATTATTACAGCACAGAGATCTCCCCAGTATTACAGCACAGGGATCTCCCCAGTATTACAGCACAGGGATCCCGCCAGTATTGCAGCACAGGGCTCTCCCCAGTATTACAGCACAGGGTTCCCCCCAATGTTACTGCATGTGGATCTCGCTAGTATTACAGCACAGGGATCTCCCCAGCATTACAGCACAGGGCTCTCCCCAGTATTACAGCACAGGATCCCCCCCTGTATTACAACACAGGGATCTCCCTATTATTACAGCACTGGGATCCCCCCAGTATTACAGCACCGGGATCCCCCCAGCATTACAGCACAGAGATCCCCCCAGTATTACAGCACAGGGATCTCACCAGTATTACAGCACAGGGATCCCTCCAGTGTTACAGCACAATGATCTCTCTAATATTACAGCACAGGGATCCCCCGTATTACAGTGCAAGAATCCCGCAGTATTTCAGCACAGTGATCTCCCAATATTACAGCACAGGGATCTCTCAAATATTACAGCACTGGGATCTCCCCAATATTACAGCACAGGGATCTCCCCAGTATTACAGCACAGGGATCTCCCCAGTATTACAGCACAGGGATCTCCCCAGTATTCCAGCACAGGGATCCCCTCAGTATTACAGCACAGGCATCCCCTCAGTATTACAGCACAGGGACCCCCCAATATTACAGCACAGGGATCCCCCCAGTATTACAGCACAGGGCTCTCCGCAGTATTACAGCACAGGGATCTCCCCAGTACTAGAGCACAGGCCTCTCCCCAGTGTTGCAGCACAGGGATCCCCCCTGTATTACAGCACAGGGATCCCCCCAGTATTTCAGCACAGACATCCCCCAGTATTACAGCACAGGGATCCCCCCAGTATTACAGCACAGGGATCCCCCCAGTATTACAGCACAGGAATCCCCCAGTTTTACAGCATGTGTTCCCCCCCAGTATTACAGCATGTGTTCCCCCCAGTATTACAGCACAGTGATCCCCCCAGTGTTAAAGCACAGGGATCCCCCCAGTGTTACAGCACAGGGACCCCCCAGTATTACAGCACAGGGATCTCCCCATTATTAAAGCACAGGGATCTCCCCAGTATTACAGCACAAGGATATCTCTAGTATTACAGCACAGGGATCTCCCCAGTATTACCGCACTGGGATCCCCCCAATATTACAGCACAGGGATCTCCCCATTATTACAGCACAGGGATCTCCCCAGTATTACAGCACAGGGATCTCCCAAGTGGTACAGCACAGGGATGTATCCAGTATTACAGCACGGGGGTCTCCCCAGTATTAAAGCACAGGGATCCCCCCAGTATTACAGCACAGGGATCCCCCCAGTATTACAGCACCGGGATCCCCCCAGTATTACAGCACAGGGATTGCCGCAGTATTACAGCACAGTGATCCCCCCAGTATTACAGCACAGTGACCCCCCAGTATTACAGCATAGGTATCTCTCTAGTATTACAGCACAGGAATCCCCCCCAGTATTACAGCACAGGGATCTCCCCAGTCTCACAGCACAGGGATCCCATCAGTATTACACCATGTGTTCCCCCCAGTATTACAGCTCAGGGATCTCCCCAGTATTACAGCACAGGAATCCCCCAGTATTCCAGCACAGGGATCTCTCCAGTATTACAGCACAGGGATCTCCCTAGTATTACAGCACAGGTATCTCTCCAGGATTACAACACAGGGATCCCCCAGTATTACAGCATAGGGCTCTCCCCAGTATTACAGCACAGGGATCCCCCAGTATTCCAGCACAGGGATCTCTCCAGTATTACAGCACAGGGATCTCCCTAGTATTACAGCACAGGAATCCCCCCAGTATTACAGCACAGGGACCCTCCCAGTATTGCAGCACAGTGATCCCCCAGTATTACAGCACAGGGATCCTCCCAGTATTGCAGCACAGGGATCCCCCATATATTACAGCACAGGGATCCCCCCTGTCTTACAGCACAGGGATCCACTCAGCATTACAGCCCAGGGATCCCCCCTGTATTACAGCACAGGGATCTCTGCAGTATTACAGCACAGCGATCTCCCCAGTATTACAGCACAGAGATCCCCCCCCCAGTATTACAGCACAGGGATCCCCCCCAGTATTACAGCACAGGGATCTCACCAGTATTACAACACAGGGATTTCCCCAGTATTAGAGCACAGGGATCCCCTCAGCATTACAGCCCAAGGATCTCTCCTGTATTACAACACAGGGATCTCCCTAGTATTACAGCACAGGGATCTCCCCCAGATTACAGCACAGGGATCCCCTCCAGTATTACAGCACAGGGATCTCTCCAGTATTACAGCACAGGGATCGCCCCAGTATTACAGCACAGGGATCCACTTAGCAGTACAACACAGGGATCTCCCTAGTATTACAGCACAGGGATCTCCCCAGGATTACAACACAGGAATCCCCCAGTATTACAGCACATGGATCCCCTCAGCATTACAGCCCAGGGATCTCTCCTGTATATTACTACAAAGGGATCTCCCTATTATTACAGCACAGCAATCTCCACAGGATTACAGCACAGGCACCCCCTCAGTATTACAGCACAGGGACCTCCCAATATTACAGCACAGGTATCTCCCCAGTACTACAGCACCGGGATCTCCCTAGTATTACAGCACAGGTATCCCCCCGGTATTACTACACAGGGATCTCCCCAGTGTTACGGCACATGGATCTACCCAGTATTACAGCACAGGGATCCCCCCAGTATTACATCACAGGGATCCCCCCAGTATTACAGCACAGGGATCCCCCTGTATTACAACACAGGGATCCCCCCTGTATTACAACACAGGGATCTCCCCAGTATTACAGCACAGGAAACCCCCCAGTATTACAGCACAGGGATCTCCCCAGTATTACAGCGCAGGGATCTCCCCAGTATTAAAGCACAGGGATCTCCCCAGTAATACAGCACAGGGATCTCTCCAGTATTACAGCACAGGGATCTCCCCAGTATTAAAGCACTGGGATCTCCCCAGTATTAAAGCACAGGGATCTCTCCAGTATTACAGCACAGGGATCTCTCCAGTATTACAGCACAGGGATCTCCCAAGTATTAAAGAACACAGATCTCTCCAGTATTACAGCACAGGGACCTCTCCAGTATTACAGCACAGGGATCTCTCCCGTATTACAGCACAGGGATCTCCCCAGTTTTAAAGCACAGGGATCTCCCCAGTGTTACAGCACAGGGATCCCCCAGTATTAAAGCACAGGGATCTCCCCAGGCCCACAGCACAGGGCTCTCCCCAGTGGTACAGCACAGGGATTCCCCCAGTGTTACAGCACAGGGATACCCCCAGTGTTACAGCACAGGGCTCTCCGCAGTATTACAGCGCAGGTATCCCCCCTGTATTACAACACAGGGATCTCCCCAGTGTTACGGCACATGGATCTACCCAGTATTACAGCACAGGGATCCCCCCAGTGTTACATCACAGGGATCCCCCCAGTATTACAGCACAGGGATCCCCCTGTATTACAACACAGGGATCCCCCCTGTATTACAACACAGGGATCTCCCCAGTATTACAGCACAGGAAACCCCCCAGTATTACAGCACAGGGATCTCCCCAGTATTACAGCACAGGGATCTCCCCAGTATTAAAGCACAGGGATCTCCCCAGTAATACAGCATAGGGATCTCTCCAGTATTACAGCACAGGGATCTCTCCAGTATTACAGCACAGGGATCTCCCCAGTATTAAAGCACTGGGATCTCCCCAGTATTAAAGCACAGGGATCTCTCCAGTATTACAGCACAGGGATCTCTCCAGTATTACAGCACAGGGATCTCCCCAGTTTTAAAGCACAGGGATATCCCCAGTGTTACAGCACAGGGATCCCCCAGTATTAAAGCACAGGGATCTCCCCAGGCTCACAGCACAGGGCTCTCCCCAGTGGTACAGCACAGGGATTCCCCCAGTATTACAGCACAGGGATTCCCCCAGTGTTACAGCACAGGGCTCTCCGCAGTATTACAGCACAGACATCCACCCAGTATTACAGCACAGGGATCCCCCCAGTATTACAGCACAGGGATCCCCCCAGTATTACAGCACAGTGATCCCCCCAGTGTTACAGCACAGGAATCCCCCCAGTGTTACAGCACAGGGACCCCCCAGTGTTACAGCACAGGGATCCCCCCAGTATTACAGCACAGTGATCCCCCAGTTTTACAGCATGTGTTCCCCCTAGTATTACAGCATGTGTTCCCCCCAGTATTACAGCACAGTGATTCCCCCAGTGTTACAGCACAGGGATCCCCCAGTATTACAGCACAGGGATCTCCCCAGTATTACAGCAGAGGGATCTCCCCAGTAGTACAGCACAGGGATGTATCAGTATTACAACACAGGGATCTCCTCAGTATTACAACACATGGCTCTCCCCTGTATTACAACACAGGGATCTCTCCAGTATTACAGCACAGGGATCTCCCCAGTATTACAACACAGGGATCTCCCTACTACTACAGCACAGGGATCCCCCCAGTATTACAGCACAGGGATCTCCCCAGTATTACAGCAGCGGGATCCACTCAGCATTACAGCCCAGGGATCCCACAGTATTATAGCACAGGGATCTCTCCAGTATTACGGCACAGTGATCTCTCCAGTACTACAGCACAGGGATCTCCCCTGTATTTCAGCTCAGGGATCTCTCCAGTATTACAGCACAGGGATCCCCCCAGTATTACAGCACAGGGATCCCCCCAGTATTACAGCACAGGCATCCCCTCAGTATTACAGCACAGGGATCTCCCCAGTATTACAGTACAGGGATCTCCCCAGTATTACAGCACAGGGTTCTCCCCATTATTACAGCACAGAGATCTCCCCAGTATTACAGCACAGGGATCTCCCCAGTATTACAGCACAGGGATCCCGCCAGTATTACAGCACAGGGATCCCCCCAATGTTACTGCACGTGGATCTCGCCAGTATTACCGCACAGGGATCTCCCCAGCATTACAGCACAGGGCTCTCCCCAGTATTACAGCACAGGATCCCCCCCTGTATTACAACACAGGGATCTCCCTATTATTACAGCACTGGGATCCCCCCAGTATTACAGCACCGGGATCCCCCCAGCATTACAGCACAGAGATCCCCCCAGTATTACAGCACAGGGATCTCACCAGTATTACAGCACAGGGATCCCTCCAGTGTTACAGCACAATGATCTCTCTAATATTACAGCACAGGGATCCCCCGTATTACAGTGCAAGAATCCCGCAGTATTTCAGCACAGTGATCTCCCAATATTACAGCACAGGGATCTCTCAAATATTACAGCACTGGGATCTCCCCAATATTACAGCACAGGGATCTCCCCAGTATTACAGCACAGGGATCTCCCCAGTATTACAGCACAGGGATCTCCCCAGTATTACAGCACAGGGATCTCCCCAGTATTCCAGCACAGGGATCCCCTCAGTATTACAGCACAGGTATCCCCTCAGTATTACAGCACAGGGATCCCCCAATATTACAGCACAGGGATCCCCCCAGTATTACAGCACAGGGCTCTCCGCAGTATTACAGCACAGGGATCTCCCCAGTACTAGAGCACAGGGCTCTCCCCAGTGTTGCAGCACAGGGATCCCCCCTGTATTACAGCACAGGGATCCCCCCAGTATTTCAGCACAGACATCCCCCAGTATTACAGCACAGGGATCCCCCCAGTATTACAGCACAGGGATCCCCCCAGTATTACAGCACAGGAATCCCCCAGTTTTACAGCATGTGTTCCCCCCCAGTATTACAGCACAGTGATCCCCCCAGTGTTACAGCACAGGGATCCCCCCAGTGTTACAGCACAGGGACCCCCCAGTATTACAGCACAGGGATCTCCCCATTATTAAAGCACAGGGATCTCCCCAGTATTACAGCACAAGGATATCTCTAGTATTACAGCACAGGGATCTCCCCAGTATTACCGCACTGGGATCCCCCCAATATTACAGCACAGGGATCTCCCCATTATTACAGCACAGGGATCTCCCCAGTATTACAGCACAGGGATCTCCCCAGTGGTACAGCACAGGGATGTATCCAGTATTACAGCACGGGGGTCTCCCCAGTATTAAAGCACAGGGATCTCTCCAGTATTACAGCACAGGGACCTCCCCAGTATTACAACACAGGGATCTCCCTGCTATTAAAGCACAGGGATCCCCCCAGTATTACAGCACAGGGATCCCCCCAGTATTACAGCACCGGGATCCCCCCAGTATTACAGCACAGGGATTGCCGCAGTATTACAGCACAGTGATCCCCCCAGTATTACAGCACAGTGATCCCCCCAGTATTACAGCATAGGTATCTCTCTAGTATTACAGCACAGGAATCCCCCCCAGTATTACAGCACAGGGATCTCCCCAGTCTCACAGCACAGGGATCCCATCAGTATTACACCATGTGTTCCCCCCAGTATTACAGCTCAGGGATCTCCCCAGTATTACAGCACAGGGATCCCCCAGTATTCCAGCACAGGGATCTCTCCAGTATTACAGCACAGGGATCTCCCTAGTATTACAGCACAGGTATCTCTCCAGGATTACAACACAGGGATCCCCCAGTATTACAGCACAGGGCTCTCCCCAGTATTACAGCACAGGGATCCCCCAGTATTCCAGCACAGGGATCTCTCCAGTATTACAGCACAGGGATCTCCCTAGTATTACAGCACAGGGATCTCCCTTGTATTACAGCACAGGAATCCCCCCAGTATTACAGCACAGGGACCCTCCCAGTATTGCAGCACAGTGATCCCCCAGTATTACAGCACAGGGATCCTCCCAGTATTGCAGCACAGGGATCTCTCCAGTATTACAGCACAGGGATCTCCCCAGTATTAAAGCACTGGGATCTCCCCAGTATTAAAGCACAGGGATCTCTCCAGTATTACAGCACAGCGATCTCTCCAGTATTACAGCACAGGGATCTCCCAAGTATTAAAGAACACAGATCTCTCCAGTATTACAGCACAGGGACCTCTCCAGTATTACAGCACAGGGATCTCTCCCGTATTACAGCACAGGGATCTCCCCAGTTTTAAAGCACAGGGATCTCCCCAGTGTTACAGCACAGGGATCCCCCAGTATTAAAGCACAGGGATCTCCCCAGGCCCACAGCACAGGGCTCTCCCCAGGCCCACAGCACAGGGATTCCCCCAGTGTTACAGCACAGGGATTCCCCCAGTGTTACAGCACAGGGCTCTCCGCAGTATTACAGCACAGACATCCCCCCAGTATTACAGCACAGGGATCCCCCCAGTATTACAGCACAGGGATCCCCCCAGTATTACAGCACAGTGATCCCCCCAGTGTTACAGCACAGGAATCCCCCCAGTGTTACAGCACAGGGACCCCCCAGTGTTACAGCACAGGGATCCCCCCAGTATTACAGCACAGTGATCCCACAGTTTTACAGCATGTGTTCCCCCTAGTATTACAGCATGTGTTCCCCCCAGTATTACAGCACAGTGATTCCCCCAGTGTTACAGCACAGGGATCCCCCAGTATTACAGCACAGTGATCTCCCCATTATTGAAGCATGGGGATCTCCCCAGTATTACAGCACAGGGATCTCTCCAGTATTACAGCACAGGGATCTCCCCAGTAGTACAGCACAGGGATGTATCAGTATTACAACACAGGGATCTCCTCAGTATTACAACACATGGCTCTCCCCTGTATTACAACACAGGGATCTCTCCAGTATTACAGCACAGTGACCTCCCCAGTATTACAACACAGGGATCTCCCTACTACTACAGCACAGGGACCTCCCCAGTATTACAGCAGCGGGATCCACTCAGCATTACAGCCCAGGGATCCCACAGTATTATAGCACAGGGATCTCTCCAGTATTACAGCACAGTGATCTCTCCAGTACTACAGCACAGGGATCTCCCCTGTATTTCAGCTCAGGGATCTCTCCAGTATTACAGCACAGGGATCCCCCCAGTATTACAGCACAGGGATCCCCCCAGTATTACAGCACAGGCATCCCCTCAGTATTACAGCACAGGGATCTCCCCAGTATTACAGTACAGGGATCTCCCCAGTATTACAGCACAGGGATCTCCCCATTATTACAGCACAAGAGATCTCCCCAGTATTACAGCACAGGGATCTCCCCAGTATTACAGCACAGGGATCCCGCCAGTATTGCAGCACAGGGCTCTCCCCAGTATTACAGCACAGGGATCCCCCCAATGTTACTGCACGTGGATCTCGCTAGTATTACAGCACAGGGATCTCCCCAGCATTACAGCACAGGGCTCTCCCCAGTATTACTGCACAGGATCCCCCCCTGTATTACAACACAGGGTTCTCCCTATTATTACAGCACTGGGATCCCCCCAGTATTACAGCACAGGGATCTCCCCCAGTATTGCAGCACAGGGCTCTCCCCAGTATTACAGCACAGGGATCCCCCCAATGTTACTGCACGTGGATCTCCCTAGTATTACAGCACAGGGATCGCCCCAGTATTACAGCACACGGCTCTCCCCAGTATTGCAGCACAGTGATCCCCGTATTACAGCGCAAGAATCCCCCAGTATTTCAGCACAGTCATCTCCCAATATTACAGCACAGGGATCTCTCCAATATTACAGCTCAGGGATCTCTCCAGTATTACAGCACAGGGATCTGCCCATGATTACAACACAGGGATCACCCAGTATTACAGAACAGGGATCTCCCCAGTATTACAGCACAGGGATCTCTCCAGTATTACAGCACAGGGATCTCCCCAGTATTACAGCACAGGGATCTCCCCATTATTGCAGCACAGGGATCCCCCCCCCAGTGTTACAGCACAGGGATCTCTCCAATATTACAGCTCAGGGATCTCTCCAGTATTACAGCACAGGGATTTCCCCAGTATTACAGCACAGGGCTCCCCCCAGCATTGCAACACAGGGATCCCCCAGTATTAGAGCATGGGGATCTGCCCAGTATTACAGCACAGGGATCCCTCCAGTATTACAGCTCAGGGATCCACTCAGCATTACAGCACAGGGATCTCTCCTGTATTACAACACAGGAATCTCCCGATGATTACAGCACAGGGATCTCCCCAGGATTACAGCACAGGCATCCCCTCAGTATTACAGCTCAGGGATCTCCCCAGTATTACAGCACAGGGATCTCTCCAATATTACAGCACTGGGATCTCCCCAGTATTACAGCACAGGGATCTCCTCTACTACAGCACAGGGATCTCCCCAGTATTACCGCACAGGGATCTCCCCAGTATTACAGCACAGGGATCCCCCCAGTATTACAGCACAGGCATCCCCTCAGTATTATAGCACAGGGATCTCCCCAGTATTACAGCACAGGGATCTCCCCAGTATTACAGCACAGGGATCTCCCCATTATTACCGCACAGGGATCTCCCCAGTATTACAGCACAGGGATCTCCCCAGTATTACAGCACAGGAATCCCCCCAGTATTGCAGCACAGGGCTCTCCCCAGTATTACAGCACAGGGATCCCCCCAATGTTACTGCACGTGGATCTCCCTAGTATTACAGCACAGGGATCTCCCCAGTATTACAGCACAGGGATCCCCCCAGAATTACAGCACAGGGATCCCCCCAGTATTACAGCACAGGGACCCACTCAGCATTACAGCACAGGGATCTCTCCTGTATTACAACACAGGAATCTCCCGATGATTACAGCACAGGGATCTCCCCAGGATTGCAGCACAGGCATCCCCACAGTTTTACAGCTCAGGGATCTCCCCAGTATTACAGCACAGGGATCTCCCCAGTATTACAGCACAGGGATCCCCCCAGTATTACAGCACAGGGATCTCCCCAGTATTACAGTACAGGGATCTCCCCAGTATTACAGCACAGGGATCCCCCCAGTATTGCAGCACAGGGCTCTCCCCAGTATTACAGCACAGGGATCCCCCCAATGTTACTGCACGTGGATCTCCCTAGTATTACAGCACAGGGATCTCTCCAGTATTACAGCACAGGGATCTCCCCAGTATTACAGCACAGGGATCTCCCCAGTATTACAGCACAGGGATCTCCCCATTATTACAGCACAGGGATCTCTCCAGTATTACAGCACAGGGATCTCCCCAGTATTACAGCACAGGGATCTCCCCATTATTACAGCACAGGGATCTCTCCAGTATTACAGCACAGGGATCTCTCCAGTATTACAGCACAGGGATCTCTTCAGTATTACAGCACAGGGATCTCTCCAGTATTACAGCACAGGGATCTCTCCAGTATTACAGCACAGGGATCTCTCCAGTATTACAGCACAGGGATCTCTTCAGTATTACATCACAGGGATCTCTCCAGTATTACAGCACAATAGTTCAACGTCCCAAGACGCTTCAGACAAGAATTGTCTCCGAGCCAAAGAAGGAAACACTAGGTCAGATGACCAAAAGTTTGGGAAAGAAGTAGGTTTTTTGAAGCGTCATATAGGAGGAGAAAGAGATAGAGAGGCGGAGAGGTTTAGAGAAAGAACTACAGAGCTTAGGGGATGGACAGCTGAAGGTATGGCCGCCAATGGTGGGGCAAAGGAAGTGAAGGATGCACAACTTGCCAGATTTGAACACGAGGATCTTAAAATCGAGGCCTTGCCGGTCCGCGAGCCAATTCAAGATCCAGAAGCCTAACACGACAAAGGTTCTAATTTTGACACGAGTGCTGTGTTTGCTACATTTCAACAGTGACTACACTTCATTTACTATGAAGTGCTTTGGCTCACCCTGAGGTTGTGAAAGGCTCTATATAAATGCAAGTTCTTTCTTTTGCAAAAAGAACAACATTTAAAGTTAGATGCAGTTAAGCCCAACTTGCACCCATTTAAAACATGTTATTTCCCATTGGTTGGTGCAGAGGGAAATCTAAAACGATCATCTTTTCAATTGAAAATGTTGCCCAGCTTTGCGCCATCAATGGCCACTCTGGGCACTGCAGATTGGAGGCATTACTCGCTGATGCAAGGGGAGGCACGATGGCTGCCTTTAAAACATAGCTTGGTTACTGTTGAGAAAAATGTAATCGGGTTTAGACAGAAATCCTGTTAGCTGGTTTGAAAAAAAAATGGTACCCCAAAAATAGGTAAGTATGACTCTTACTAGTAGCCCCTCTCCGCCCACAGGTTAAATATGATCTTGTATTCCTTTTCTGGGGAAACACTGATCTGCAGGAGACCTGTAACATGCTCCATTAGCACCAAGTCTTACTCTTTCCTTCCCCCGTCTCATTAAAATAATGATGCCCAGGTCTACACTTAAGGTGTGTATTCATAACTCGAATATTTATAAGAAAATTTTGACAGTATAGAAGCAGCCAACATCAACCAGCTTTCACTAGTACGATAGCAAAATACTGCGGATGCTGGAAATCCGAAATAACAACAGAAAATGCTGGAAAAACTCAGAAGGCCAGGCAACATCCGTAGAGAGAGAAATAGTCAACGTTTCGGGTCGAAACCCTTCGTCAGGACCTGACGAAGGGTTTCGACCCAAAATGTTGACTCTATTTCTCTCTCCACGGATGTTGCCTGGCCTGCTGAGTTTTTCCAGCATTTTCTGTTGTTATTTCAACCAGCTTTCACTTGCCTCAGTTCTCTTGGGATAATCTATACTCGAGTCACAGGGTAAGGTCCATTCGCTCTTCTTGTCTGCTATTCAATTTTATTTCACACACTCCGAGTCCATATTTACTATTGCTGGCACACATAGGAACAGGATTAGGTCATTCAGCCCCTCGAGCCTGTTCTGCCATTCAATTAGATAATGCCTAATCTGTTTCTTAACTCCATCTACTGACCTACCTACCTCAATTCCATATCCTTTGATACCCTTACCTAACAAAAATTTATCGATCTCAATTTCAATTGACTCAGCATCCACAGCCTTTTTGAGGAGAGAGTTCCACATTTAAAATGAAGTCTGACGTAAAGCACTGGCCCAAACTTCCTTCCTGCCTATTGGCACTCGTAGCCCTTCGTCGCATTGTACACTCAGCACTTGCCAACATTTTCTACTAGAAATGAATGCACTTTTGGCCTTAAATCTATTTCACAAACCCAAACACAGCAGGTTGAAACCTTTTACATTCCCTAATATAAACTCTTCCTGCATTTCTTTCTTTCCCTCCCCTGACAGTCCAGGGACAGGAGTAGGCCATTCAGCCGCTCTAGCCTGTTCTGCCATTCAGTTAGATCATGGCTGATCTGTATCTTAACTCCATTTACCCACCTTGATTCTGTAACCCTTAATACCCTTACCCTACAAAATTCCATCAATTTCAGATTTGACATTTTCAGTTGACCCCCAGCCTCAAGAGATTTTTAGGGGATTGAGTTCCAGATTTCCACTGCTTTTTATCTGAAGAAGTGCTTTCTGACATCACCCTGAACAGCCTAGCTCTAATTTTAAGGTTTTGCACATTGTTCTGGACTCCCCCACCAGATCTCTCGATCTACCCTATCATATTCTTTAAGGGTCCAAACTTCATATTGCTCTTCTTCATTGTCACCCAAAAGAATCTGACTGAAGATTTTCAGTCTCGTCGCTTTCTCACCACCCTAACTTACTGTCTGCAGCAATTCCAATAAACTCCAAGTACTAAAGCTTCAAGCCTCAAACCATGATCCCAAACCACAGGATCTAAATGCCTGGCCTGTTCAGGCTCCTGAACTCTGTGACTCCACTCCTTAATCTGAAGTAAAGCCTCACCCTCTCTCTGTACGAGTCAGGCGGAAATCATTGAGACATTTCACCTATTCTGCCATTTTTGAAACAGATGTGAGCCACTACACACAACTTCAATTTCTGTAAAAAGCAAGACTTGCATTTATTTAGCGCCTTTCACAACTTCAGGATGTCCCAAAGCGCTTTACAACCAATGAACCTTTTGAAGTGTTGCAATGTAGGAATCGCAGCAGCCAATTTGCGCACAGCAAACTCCCACAAACAGCAATGTGATAATGACCAGATAACCTGCTTTAGTAATGTTGATTGAGGGATAAATATTGGCCGGGACACCGGGGAGAACTCACTTGTTCTTAGAAATAGTGCCGTGGGATTTTTTACGTCCACCTGACAGGGCAGACGGGGCCTCGGTTTAATGCCTCATCTGAAAGACGGCACCTCTGACAGTGCAGCACTCCCTGCACCGGGAGTGTCAGCCTGGATTATGTGCTCAAGTCTCTGGAGTGGGATTTGAACCCCACTGACTCAGAGGCGTGAGTACTACCCACTGAGCCATGGCTGACATCACGTATAAAGAGATGTGTCAGCGCACTTTGCAGGAGGCAGATAGTGAGTGGGCACCAAACCGGGGGGTGGACATTAAAGGGAAGAGCGTCAGGAGGGAGCAAAGGTACTGTTGAAGAGAAGGACTTTAAGGAGATTTGTGGACAAAGTTCAGTTTTTGATGCGGTCTGACTAAACTAACCTTGACAAAAGCAAAATCCTGCGGATGCTAGAAATCTAAAATAAAAACAGAAAATGCTGGAAATGCTCAGCAGGTCAGGCAGCATCTGTGGAGAGAGAAACAGAGTTAACGTTTCAGGTCGGTGACCTTTCATAACTGGAAACAGTTAGAGATATAACGGGTTTTAAGCAAGTGTATAGCCAGGGAAAGGGGGGCGGTAAAAAGAGCAAAAGGGAAAGGCCTGTGATAGTGTGGAGAGCAGGAGTAGAGTTGCCAGCCCTTTAGGACTGTCCTGGAGTCTCCAGGAATAAAAGATTCATCTCCTGGACACTGCTGCGAGCAACCCAGAAGAAAAATCACAGGAGCGTTAAAAAATGGTGGGTTTTTATTCATTTTCTTTGAACATTTGTGCTTATTAGCTATAAAAATATTGGAGATGGGGGAAAAGGCTGTTTGATTGGGTGGGACGGTTGGAGGCAGGAGGTCATGTGATAAAACCTCCAGGAATACGTCCAACCAGGGTTGGCGACTCTGAGCAGGAGTGATTAAATGACAAAAGTGATGATGGTGCAAGGTAAAAGGAGGTGATAATAAGATAAGCTTGAGATTTGTAGCAGACATTCCTTCTCATCCCTCGTCACCTCATGTTTTGAACTGAGCATCGCATGAAATGTACCCTGTCATGGTTCAACTCGGTAGTAGGCATGTGATAACCCAGAGCAAGCTTCCAAATGCAAACTGTCCAACTTGGCTGTCGGAAGCTAAACTCCTGAAGAACCCGAGAATGGCCCGTCAGCTACAATACTAGAGTTGGAGTCTCAATTGGAAGAGCCATTTCTGAATCTGTCTTGACTGGCCAAAGTTAGAACTCTTGAAAGTAGAAGCAAAAATGTGTTCTTGGAGATGTCTACAACTTGGACTGGTTGAGGAGGGTTGTGTGGATTTAGGTGGTTGAGTGATGGAAAATTTCCAACATACCAGCACGGGCACGCATTATGTATCCAGTGTAATGCTTGGAATCGCACAGCACACTTGCCATTGCCAAGTTTATGTGTTGGTACCAGTGATATTGTAACTTACTGATCAATCCTGATTACTGATTGCGGCTCTCTGGCCGGGCTTCAATATCCTAATTTCGATTTAAAAAGGACAAATCTGAACTTTGGACTCAAGAAGTGCTCTGGCTTGGTTCCACTCCTGGGTCATGTGTCCTGATGTGCCTCAATAAATCCGAGACTCGATGTTAGCGAAACAAAACAAGGCTTTTATTGACTTAGAAGGTAACACACAGAGGAGAATGTATCTTCCATCCAGAGGTCTGCCGTACTGGATGTGCTGCAGGCTGGGCCAGCTTACATAGGAGCCAGGTATGGGCGGAGCCCTACACACAGTACAATACAATGGAAATGAAACTGAAACCAACCACAGTCACAGGCAGAGAAATACTGATGAGTGATGAATGGAATATTTCATCACATGTCCATTTATCCACAACAGGTCAGTTTTATATCCGCAGGCATCACTTTTGGCTACAACATGCACAACCGCTTAAACATTAAGAATGGAATCAAGATTCACCATTTCTGTTACTGTCACCTAATTGGCTTTTCATGTTCTGTGCCTTTAGTTCAAGGAAACCAGAATGGATGAGGTTTTGACTGTGTGCACACTTTAACCATTAATAGTCCATCAGTACGATTCCTCCAAGTGATGGGGGTTGGGGGCGGGGGGGATCTGACTGACACAGCTGTTATTTAGATCAGGAGATGCAGGAATAGAGAATACCTTCACCGATACCCTGGTCAGATTGCCAATTATTAATAGCTGTTGTTTCACAAAATCTTTCCTTTTCTTTGCCTCTATCTGCAGCCAACGATGTATCATCAGATACACCCAACCCGTGAGGCAGTGGAATGGGTTGGCCTACACTAGCTGATGCAGCCAAATCGGGGGGGGGGGGAAAAAACCCCTTTCCTACATAAACCAAAGACCGCATTATAAGTAAATGAAGAATCTCAGCCTCGGGCGCCTCCATCCATGACATTCTCTCCTAATCTAGCGTGTTCCAGAAACCCCCTTTCTCAAAAAACCTGCAACAGTATTACAGTGACCATTTAAAATAGTCTTTCGTTCAGCAACAAAAAAAGGCTTTAATAATGATGCTTTTATATAAGCTGTTAATAGCCGATTTTTGTTTCATAGCTAACAAAAGTCTTTTTATTATATGTTGCGATTTGAGGCATACTTGTTCTCTGCTGCCCCACTCTACTGGTGCCGAGGCAGCGTGTGGAGCTGCCCCTGCTAATGTCTGCTGCATCATTTTCTTTATTCCGAGGAGAAAACTCCATTTTCTATCTATAGATTCAGGTATTACTACGTCCTGGGCCTGTGCTGGCTGCTGTATATATTTTTTTCTCTCCCACCCACCATGAATATTCAAAAGCTGCAGTCAGTAGCACCAAGGACGCAGGTGACAAAAAAAAATACAATTAACTGATTTGAAGCTCATTGTGGCTCCAAAAGGGGACATTAAAACAGATGGCGTCATTTTAGAGAAATAAGGATTTTTTTTTTCTTTTTTACCCTTCTCCTCATACGAAGTGAATGGAGGTTAGCTCTAGGGACAGCCCTTAGAACTGTGTAGCGCTTGTACTGTGAACCAGTGTGATTACATATTTAGATCTGCCATGCAGTGCACAGTAATGAGCAGTCCTCTAGGGGAAGCTTTGCCACAGCTAACGTGAGTGATGCATTAAAACACAGATTGGTGGAATGTGCCCGATTAGGGGAAAATGTGGAGAATGCGGCTGCCCGGGACTTGGGTCCTCTGTTCACTTGACAATGAAATGTTTGGCCTATGTGGGCAAATGGAAATTTAATGTAATTTTTTTTTCTGTCTCTGTCTGCATCAGCAGTGTGGAAAGACCCGTTCCACTGCATCGCAGGTTCGATGCGTGTCCTGGTGCATCTTTGCCTGCAGGTTTAAGCCAAAAATAAAATGATTCTGTGGGATGTACGGAGTTACTAATGTGTGGAAATTTGACTGTTGCACTGTTTTAACGTGTCGTCTATTTGTACATCTCCTGATCTAACTATTACCTCTGTCAGGATCCCCCCCTTCCTCCCCCCTTCATTGAAGTCACTTAGGCACTTCCAGTTGGTGGCAGGAGATATATCCATAATACTGCCTTCACTATCCCAGCTGGCTTCTTCACTACGTTAATGCATCAGAATGGCTGCACTGTTTGAAGGTTTTCTCCTTCTAGAGGTGCAAAGGTAGATAAGGGAAATCAGCTCAAAATGTCTCGCTAGCCCCTGCCTTTGTCTTGCGATCATCACCTTCCATGGTTTTAATTCTTTATCGGTGACTAAAAGCAGAGAGAGAGGGAGAGGGAGAGAGAGAAACGGTTGCTCAGAACACTGGTTGTGTAAGGTTGCCGAGGATCGTACCTTTCCTGAGCCGTCACTTTTGGTCGGATATTATCCATATCCAGGATGGCTCACGCTGCATCCCACATCAAGAAAAACCGGGAATTGGAAGCTATGACCGAGGATGAAAAAGTCGTCAAAAAACACCGGAAACGTTCCCGGGATCGAAAGAAAAAGGTACCTTGGCACATTTACCCATCGGCACATTCCATTGTTCTAATTCCAATACGTCGAGCATGTAATTAAAAATCCATCATTAAGTCTGCGCAAATGGAGCTGCTGTGCTCCCGAATGTGGTTTGCTGTATATTTTTTTGTGGTTGATGTCTTCCATTTGCTGGAGTTTTGAGTGCTTTGTTTGCAGAGAATTTGCCGCTGTTAAATTCCTCATTGTGGACTGCAGTGTTGGTGCGAGATGTGATCCTTCAGGAAGGAGGGAGCTGGCATCAGAGTGGATTTTAATTTCACTGACACGGGAGCCATTTGGTGCTGCAAATATTCTCATTATTTTTTATCTGTTCCAGATTTTTTGAAACTTGCTTTAATTGATGCCCTGGGACCGCCAGAATGTGCAAGTGCCTCAGAGTGGAATTGTGATCCATATTTTTTGCGATTACTTAAGCAATTAAATTGTATCTGCCATACACAAGGAACAATGTCTCTTAAATAAGAACTACTAAAAAAAAACACAATAAATACTGAGTTCGCGATGCAACCATTTAGTTTGCTGCCCTCGTTTTAAACAAGATAATGCTTCTATTTTTAGGAGATAATTAGCAATAGACACATTGTGTTCTGTGTGACCTTAACCCATGCACTCCTGCAATTATCTGTTGCCGTGCCATGGATTTAGAGCTTTGTGATTTCCCGTTTTTATTGTCTGAGGGCAGCATTTGAATTGTCAGATTTTTTTTTATTATCGCAATTTGGCGAATCGGCACTTCATTAGCACCCTGAATAGTTGAGCGTAATGGTGCTTTTAAAGGTGAATTTTAATCTGATTTTGAAAACTGGGTATCCTTTATCTAACTTGTATTGACCAGATTCGATGCATTCTGTATGACTGATGTGCTATAATCCACTGGGCAGGCACTTGGGCTGTAGCCCTTCTCTGCATTGCTTTGACACCTCACCTTTTTATTAAATTTCCTTGGGGTCAAATAATCGTGGGTTTCATCTAACCACTGATGCATCTACCAGTAAACAACATGCAAATATTATATAAATATTATCTGCACATCATGCCTTTTCCTCCTTCAGTCTTCAGCATTAACCCTTGTCCTCTCACGTTGTTGACCTCAATAGCAGTGGTAATTGGGATATAACAGGAACGACACTCCTTTTTGTTTTGCGAGCAGAGAATAGGGATATAAACACAACAGTGGCCATTTCGAAGAGATTTTCAAATGACTGGGGCATTTTAGGACCGAGAGTGTGCGGTTTTTTTCCTAAATGTAAACCGTGCACCACCAAGGGGTCCAGATGTGCTCCAGTACTCTGATCTATTCAAATGCGAAAATGATCGGCAGAGTAAAGAATTCTGTGCAGTTTCCTAGGTCCTGCTTGTTAGAGGTCACTGCTGAATCCAAGGCTCTCCCCTGTGAACCGATGTATTTTTTTGTTATACTGGTGTTGTACATGGATATAAGCGGTGCTGGTTCACGGGATTTATCATTGCTCTTTGTGTTGTTGTGGGTTTTTGGACTGCCAAAACGGATCCAGTCTTATTTTTAGCCTTAGGGGGCGGGAATGTGTGGACTTGGCCGCTTGTTGATTTGGAAAGGATTTGATGTAGGGCTGGAAGCAGGGCTGGTGCTCTTGTGTTCTTTGTGTTTTCACGTGATGTGCTGTTACTATATGTTCTGTATGGCCCACAACACAAAGGAGAATGTTTCGTAGAAAGACAGCCTTAATAAAACTGGTGCACTAAATACTTATTAATGGGGCACTTGTTTAAAGGGAACAGTCGAGGCACTTCTTAATGCGCAGTGCATTTTCAGTGTTTGTGTAACAGGATAACACGAGTGCCTCATCCCAGTGTATGTGTTCCCATTAAAGAACTTCTATGCAATTTTCATTACGTGAAGAAGGTAGCACCTCTACTGTCCTGTCATGTACACTGCACATTCTGTTGCCATAGTGCACAATGGTGTTTCTGTGTAATGTGGCACTTGTGCTCTCCTATACCATTTCATTGTATCTCCAATGCTATGGGCGCCCACTGTTGTTCATCATATATCACGGTAAGGGTTGACAAAACGTTCCGCTAGCCAAGAACTCATTTGCAACCCACAATAAGTACCTCCCATTGTCCTGTGTTGGAACTTCTGTAAAGTCAACAGATTCACAGACAGAAATGGAAAGCTGTAATAAAAAATATCCGTCGCAGGCTCCTTGTGTCATGGCAGGTTGGTGTACGAATTCTGTGTACCATGGAGTGGCAGACAGTGGGTTTGCACCTGGGATTCCCTATATGACGTTCAGCTCAGTGAGTGTTTTCCCCCACTTGAAGGGGAATATGGATGGGTGTCTCCTCCATGGAGGCCCTCGTGTGTCTCCTTTCATATGGGAATAGAGCCGCAGATTTGGAAGTTGGTAGTCTTCCCAACCTCTCATCTGGTAATGTAGTTGGTTCTGGAAGGGAGAAATTTGAGGAAAATAAATGTACAGACGTATAATTTGATGGGAATTAATAGTACGTGCTTATCTGTTTTCAGTACACTTGGGTCTATACTATTACACTTCCTTAATCTCATCAGGATTTACAAAAAAGACGGAGGCACAAAAATATTGGACTTTAAAAGCATACTACAAGGGAATGCAACCTTTTGAGTTTTGAAATCATGCAATAATGGTAGAAAAGTGGGACATATTTAAGGAAATATTGCTGAGACTACGATCGAACTTCATCTGGCTAAATTAAAACAGATATAGAAACATAGAAGATAGGAGCAGGAGTAGGCCATTCGGCCCTTTTGAGCCTGCTCCGCCATTCAATGAGATCATGGCTGATCATCCAAACCCTAGCACCCGGTCCCTACACCGACAACCATCCCACCCAAGCCCTATCCCCGTAACCCCACGTATTTAATCCCCCCTAACACTAAGGGCCAATTTTTATCATGGCCAATCAACCTAACCCGCACATCTTTGGACTGTGGGAGGAAACCGGAGCACACCCACGCAAACACGGGGAGAATGTGCAAACTCCACACAGACAGTCGCCCGAGGCCGGATTTGAACCCGGGTCCCTGGCGCTGTGAGGCAACAGTGCTAACCACTATGCCACTGTGCTGCCCAAATCAAAGGGAAACAGAAGTCAATGTGGTTAAGTCGGGATATAAGATTAGTATTAGAGGCAGCAGCGCTGGACATTGAGAAGATAATTGTTATCTGTTGCTGAAACCATCATCGGTGCTTTTGTTACCTCCAGACTGGACTATTCCAATGCTGTCCTGGCCAGCCTCCCATCTTCCACCCTCCATAAACTTGAGCTCATCCAAAGCTTGGCTGCCGGTATCATAACTCACACCAAGTCCCATTCACCCATCAACCCTGAGCTCGCTGACCTACATTGACTCTCTGTACCCGAACGCCCCGATTTTAAAATTCCCATCCCCGTGTTCAAATCCCATCATGGCCTCGCCTGTCCCTATTTCTGTAACCTCCTCCAACCCTCCGAGAACTCTGTGCCTTCAGCTGCCTAGGCACTAATCTCTGGAATTCCATCCTTAAACTTCTCCGCCTCCCTACCTCTCTCTGTCCTCCTTTAAGACGTTCCTTAAAACCTGGCCTAATATCTCCTTATGTGGCTTGGTGTCAAATTTTGTTTGATAACACTCATGTGAAGCACCTTGAGATGTCTTACTATGTTAAAGATGCTATATCCACACATTTTAAAATAATCTAGGGAAGAGATAGCAGCGGCATTACTACATATATTTAATAATTCGTTAGAAAAAGGTGTAGTGCCAGAGGACTGGCAGATAGCTAACGTAATACCGATATTTAAGAAGGGGGATAGAACATGTCCAGGGAATTATAGACCAGTCAGCTTAACATCGGTGGTAGGAAAAATAATGGAATCCCTACTAAAGGAGAAAATAGAAGAACATTTGGAAACCAAAAATATAATAATGAATAGTCAACATGGATTTCAAAGCCTTGCTTGACCAACCTTATTGAATTTTTTGAAGAGGTAACAAAGAGAGTAGACAATGGTAATGCAGTAGATGTAGTTTATCTAGATTTCCAAAAGGTCTTCGATAAGGTAAACCATAATAGACTAATGAATAAGGTCAGAGAATGCGGAGTCAGGGGACAAGTAGCAGAATGGATTGCTGGCTGGCTTCAAGACAGAAAGCACAGAGTAGGAGTAAAGGGTAGCTATTCACAGTGGCAGAAGGTGGGAAGTGGTGTTCCACAAGGATCAGTGCTGGGACCACTGCTGTTCACAATTTACATTAACGATTTAGACTTTGGAATTAAAAACACAATTTCTAAATTTGCAGATGACACCAAATTGGGGGGGGATAGTCAATACTGAGGAGGACTGCAACAAGTTACAGGAGGATATTAATAAACTTACAGAATGGGCATATAATTGGCAAATGAAGTTCAATGCAGACAAATGTGAAGTATTATATTTTGGTAGGAAGAATAAGGAGGTCACTTATCACTTGGAGGGTGCAAGTCTAGGTGGGGTAGAGGAACAAAGGGATCTAGGAGTACAAGTACACAAATCACTAAAAGTTTCGACACAGGTTAGCAAGACCATAAAAAAAGCAAACCAAGCACTAGGGTTTATTTCTAGAGGTATAGAATTGAAAAGTAGGGAAGCTATGCTAAACCTGTATCGAACCTTGGTTATACCACACTTAAGGGTACTGTGTACAGTTCTGGTCACCATATTATAAAAAGGATATAGAGGCACTGGAGAGGGTGCAGAGAAGATTTACAAGGATGATACCAGAAATGTGAGGGTATACATATCAAGAAATGATGAACAGGCTGGGTCTCTTTTCTCTTGAAAGAAGAAGGCTGAGGGGTGACCTAATAGAGGTATTTAAAATTATGAAAAATTTTGATAGATTGGATACAGAGAGAGAGCATAACTAGAGGCCATCAATATAAGATGGTCACCAAGAAATCCAATAGGGAATTCAGAAGAAACTTCTTTACCCAAAGAGTGGTGAGAATGTGGAACTCGCTACCACAGGAAGTGGTTGAAGCGAATAGTATAGATGCATTTAAGGGGAGGCTGGACAAACATATGATGGAGAAGGGACCAAATGCTGGAAAATGGGATTAGATTAGACAGGGCTTGATGGCCGGCGTGGACGCGATGGGCCGAAAGGCCTCTTTCTGTGCTGTATAACTCTATGACTATGGAGAAGGGAATAGAGGGTTATGCTGATAGATTTAGATGAGGAAAGACAGAAGGAGGCTCGTGTGGAGCATAAATGGCAGCATGGACTGGTTGGGCCGAATGGCCTGTTTCTGTGCCGTATATCCTATGTAAACCTATGTAACTCTACGTTTCTCGAATTCTGGCTTCTTGTGCATCTCCAACTTCCCTTGTCCCACAATTGGCAGCCGTGCCTTCAGTTGCCTAGGCTCCAAGCTCTGGAATTCCCTCCCTAAACCTCTCCACCTCTCTACCCCTCTCTCCTTCTTTAAGGCACTCCTTAAAACCTACCTCTTTGACCAAATTTTTGGTCACCTGTCCTAACGTCTACTTCTTTTGCTCGGTATCAGTTTTTTTTGTCTGATTACACTCTTGTGAAGTGCCTTGGGACATTTTACTACATTAAAGGTGCTATATAAATGCAAGTTATTGTTATATGGTTATAAAAAAAGGTCAGATACTAAAATAGACAAAGGACCTTACTTAGACAACTTGAACCCATGTATTTTAAAGAAAATAGGTACTGAAATTAGTAAAGTTTCAACTAACATTTTTGTAATTTCACTAAATACAGGAGTTTCCTGAGGGTCGGAAAGTGGTTCATATAGCTGCATTGTTTAATAAGGGTCTGCAGATATGTTTGGAAACTATAGGCCAGTGAGTTTAAGATCTGTTGTAGGGAAAGTCTGAGAGATCCAATCGTTGAATTTAAAACAACTTGTTTAAAGATAGTCTGCATTGATTGAGGCAACATAAGTTGTGGTTGACTAATGTACTGAAGCTGTTTTAAACGTTGCTGACATAATGGGCAGGGGAAATGCAGTTCATTTTATACACTTGGATTTTCAGGAAGCCTCTGATAAGGTTCCATATTGGTGGCTGATGGATGAGATAAAGAGTTACGGAGAAGAGATCAACGATACTGGGTACATGACTGGTTTAAAAAACAGAAACCAGAAGGAGACCAAAAATGGGAAATCTACAGAATGGAAAAGAAGCAATGGCCCTGAATTTAATTGCGTAGAGGAGGTGGGTTTGGAGGCGGGTCCATTGTCAAAATCGCAAAGTTTGACAGCGGGTAGGAAATCCGCTGTCAACCCACCTCCACACGAGTCTCCCAGGTGTCGGGTCTGTGCAGAACTGACCCGACACCAAGCGGCGGGGGAGACAGTTCACCTACTTAAATGGCTTGTTAAGAGCCAATTTAAGAGTATTTTGAGGCTTACTTGTAATTTTACCTTCTCCCCCACTGGTTACCCACTGTTTGGGGAACACGCCAGCTCAACCTGGCGTGTTTTGAGTCTGCTCTGATGTTTCTGAAAAGCTGACAGCTGCAGAAGTGGTATCAAGGAAGCCATGTTGTAGATGGTGAGTTTCAGAGCACAGAAATGTTGGTTACTGCATTTTTAATACATATAGAGATTTCTTTAGCTTACAAGTTTTTAGATCCAACTGTATGTCCAGTGCCACCTCATTGGGAGAACCTCTCTCACCAGTGACAGATCGCTTCTGTCATCTCACCTGCAGCTGCCATCTATTCCAGCAACATTGGTGCCCTTGAAACAATCAGACCTTGGTCCTCCGAATCCTTCCATGATCAGCCCCAACACCAACATCACCAACCTTCTCCGCCATCACCTGATGCTGCACAGGACACAGGGCAGCCCCTGACAACATTGCTGCCCGGGAGGCCAGCGATGGCATCACCATGGCCAGACTTTCTTCACTCAACGCTGTAAACCCTGGCTGCCACAGGATGCGCCAGGTTGACACCATCCCACACCAGCACCGTGAAGCTTCCCTTTAATGTCCAAGCCATTCCATGCACACTCATCACTATAGCGGGGTGGGGGAGGTGGGGGGAGTTATGACTGAACATTCACTGGAACTCAGTAAGACACTTCTCAAGGTTCGCTCAGATCTATCCAATAGGGGCTCTTTTTGAAAAAGAGATTTCACTGTATGACAACACATTACCAGAAACTTCACATGAACATTGGCTAATCCTCTCAAGTGCCTACCCTTGTGTGCTGTTCGTTGGTATGCTTGCAGTAGTATGGGGCTGAGTGTGAGGGGTGGCTAGTGAGATGGGGAAGTGATAAAGTAGATAGAGAGGGATGGATGGAGGCTCAAGGTAAGTTGGTGTCCTGGGGAGGTATCTTCCACCCTTGGAAGGGAAGAGAACCTCCCTATGTGCTGTGACTCCCTCCATAAGCATATGGAGGGAGTCATTGGAGAGCCTGGGTGCAAGTATTCACCTTTGTGCCGTGATTGTTAGTGTTTGCAGCACCTCAATGCTGTCAAACACTGACAGAGCAACTGTCAAACGCCATGTGGACGTGGTCCCTTTAAGGAAACCAGCTGATGACGCATCATCAAATGACGTCATCAGACCCGCTTCCTGTTAATTGGCCGGTAAGCGGGCTTACCAAGGCCAATCAAGGTAAAATCACATCTGCAGAGCGGAGGCAGCTGGAAGCAGGACCGGAATCCGGAAACCAGCTGTCCCGCCTCCAGAATTAAATTTGCGGCCTATGAGTGGGATTGGTCCTGAAAATCCAAGTGCATCATATAGATGATGATATAAAAGGGTCCGAGACATTTGGATATTCTCCTGGAGGGAGGAGAGATTGAGGGATATGGGGAGAGGAGATAGGTGGGGTTGTTCCTTGAAAAAGGGACTAGCTTGTTAAGGCCCCATAGCATTTTTCAATCCTTAAAAATTCAATCTCTGATCTTAAAAATGTCTTGTGTGACATTGGTGTACAAATCCTTAACGCAGTTAACAACCCATTCATTTTAAATGGGTTATCACCCCTGTTAAAATCGAGGAATTTTATACTTCATAATGTTAAGCATTTATCACAGCCCATTATTTCTAGGTTCTGGTGAGCTAAATCCCACTGTAAACATCTACCACTAAATGACATTCAAATATTATAAATAGTACCTGCAGATCATGCATTTTCCTCCTTCAGCCTTCATCATTAACCCTCGTCCTCTCACTTTATAGCAATGGCAATTGGATATAACAGGAACAAGACTCATTTCTCCTTCATTCAACTGTAAACTGTTGCTAACCTAAGTAGTCAATTAAGTCTGATGTGAACTAAACATATTTATGTTTCAAAAGAAAGAGGATAAGCTTTATAAAGTGTATCCATACAATTAAAAGTCTTGCTTCTAGTGTGAGTGTGAGGTTTCGCACCTCAAAGGTTGACTCCTCAAAAGCATCTCATCTCAACAATACCGTACATCCATAGGGCAAATTAAAATCATGATTCATTCAAATAACCATTATTCATTAAGTTAACTATGCTGATTGCCTTTCATTTGGTCAGTAGAATATATCAGCCAATTAAAAACCAATTCTCTTCACTGGACAGGTAGGAAAACGTCCAATTAGCAACAAACAAGGACCGAGAAACCAACCAATCAAATTACTCACATTTTCTTCAAACCCAACAATCTGCAACTGTGAACTACCATGAAACAAACTAATCAAATTGCTCAAATAACTTCTTGTTTTCAGCCGCCATTTGCCTTCTTCATTGAGCTCGGCGTTTAATACTGAAAATAACATTTATCATTTAAAAAAAACTTGAGCTCATCCAAAACTCTGCTGCCCGTATCCTTACTCGTACTGCATTAACTCCCGATCCACCAACGCCTCCATTTTTAAATTCTCATCCTCATGTTCAAGTCTCTCCACCTCGCCCCATAATCTCTCTGTAACCTCTTCACCTGTCCTATTGTCTCCTTCTTTGGCTTGGTGGAAATTTTTTTCTGATTACGCTCCTGTGAAACGTCTTGGAGACATTTTACTATATTGAAGGCGCTATGTAAATGCAGGTTGTTCTTTTCGATGGTCAAGGTCGTGCGACTACGAATTGCTGTCTAATTTGCAATCAGTGATCAGAAATACTAATCACAGGAATATTTTTCTAAATTTTACACAGGTGCGGGGATATTTATGGAAAGTTTGGGGACGTTAATGGTCTTTTTATGAAGATTTGCAATTTATTGAGAACAGGGATACATTCTCTAGCAGTAAGCTCGTATCTACAGTGTAATAAATACTAGAGCATTATTGCATGTAACACACGCGCTTTATATGGTGGGAGAACAACACACACCCCCGTGCACGCGGGACATGTTTTCGTAAACTGTTATGAAGCATTTAACAGCAATTAACACCCACACGAATAAAACAAGCACAGAAAGTCCCTCGGGATGCAGAACTTTCCCCCCCCCCCCCGGTGTCCCAGCCAATATTATAGCATACATTAAAGGTGCTGTATAAATGCAAGTTGTTGTTGTTCAACCAACATTACCAAAAATCAGATTATCCGGTCATTATCACACCGCTGCTTGTGGAAGCTTGCTGTGCGTAAAATTGGCAGCTGTGTTTCCTACATTACAACAGTGACTACACTTCAAAAATACTTCATTGGTGGTAAAGCGCTTTGGAAAGTCGCTAGGTTACGAAAGGCACTAAAGAAATGCAAGATTTTTTCTATCTTTTTCCTTTTTCTTTCACACTCTGACTGAACGGAAGTAGTTTTTTTCTTTCCCCCCTCTGAAAATATTTCTCACATTGAAATGAGACCAGAGAGTCACTTTCAAAATGAATTGTAACAAAATCCCATTCTAGCTGAGAAGTAAGGTGTTGAGGGTTTTTTGGTGACTGCAGCTTTGCCTGTTAAATCCCCTGAGGCTGTTGTCACTGTTCCTTTCCCCGTGGTTGATTCCATTCCATCGTGCCCCGGTTCCATTGCTCCCAGTCCCGTTCCACCCCACTGTGTCATGCTCTGCACGACCAAGAAGGCCCCTCAAAACACTTGGCTAGATTTTGAGCTTAATGTCAACGCTGTACTATTTTCGATTTGAAATTTATCATTACAATGCAGAAAAAAAATCCAGTGGCGATCTATTAAAATCAACCCCAGCGTAAGATTAATGTTCCTCCAGCATTTAAGAATTGATTCTGTGGTCAACCTTACAGTGCTAGCATGTGCCATATTAAAAGATTATTTAATTGTCGTATTTAATTTAATTACAGTATGCGTTTGTGTATATGCATATACATATATACACACACAAAATAATGTAATGCTGTAGTAATATATTTAGCAGATATCCCATGGCCTTGCTCACGGTGAGGTGCAGAATACACTGTTTTAAAACCATAGTGATGTCATGCCCTGTGTGGCATAGCATCAGGATGACTGATTTACAGTGACCGAATAAATCAAGTTCCTTTTTTGTTGCATGGTCTTTTGAGTCACCAGTGACTTAGAGTTCTAATTTCACAATTTTGTCCATTATTCTGTGAAAACTGTACTTGAGTGGCCACATATATATTTATAGCACCCTTAGCTGTGTTTTTAATTTTTATCCGACCATTTCTTTTAAAGTTGAGGATACACAGCAAGGTGGCATACAGGAGATATCAACTGGAGTAGCTACCCAGTATTGGGGAGGGGGTGGGGTTAAGAAGCACTTGGTATGGTCCTGGGCATTGGTAACTTGGGGGAGGGGGCAATGGCCCTGGTGTTTGGCAGTGCTGAGGTGGAGCGTTCTGGTATTTGGCAGTATAGGGAGCTGCTGTGGTCTGACACAGGTGTAGAGGAGTAACCGATGGCCTGGCAGCACAGGGTGGCGGAATATGGGGTTTGGATTCCTGAGATCTGTTGACAGTGAAAGAAGGGCACGGGCCTAACAGAACTGAGGTGGGGGGTGGGAGGGGCTGAATCTGGCAGCCCAGGTTTGTGAGTTTCCAAGAGATCTCTGCAATCATTGAATTCAATGTTTTGTGATTGGTTCCCAAATGTGTGTCCATCTGTCTCCCTTACTTTTTCTCCCTGTCTGTCCCTCTCTCTAACAGCTGCCAATAATTTGAATGTTTTGTATTTTTCAAAAAAATCTGATGGTAATTAGAGCATTTTTGTTGGCCTGAGAAGCTTTCAAAATTAATTCAATTTACTTGAATTAGGATGAGGAAAGGTTCTCTTCTCTTTCCGACCTGTTTTTTGAAATAAGTAATGAATAGCTTTTACTTAATGGTTTAATTCTGTTAAGGACAGAAACAGAAGTTGATTTTTCTACTGAGAAAAATAAATAATAGATTGTTTGCAATTAAAACATAAACGCTTCAACAACTTTGCAATTACTGCAGCCTATCATTTTGAAGTGGATCTTTGTTTTCTCTTGCCTCACGCATGCACCTTCCTGAAAGACACTTAACATAAACTTTATCTGAAAAAAATGGAAAATTGTGCACTGTACTTGCTCAAACTGCAGGGCCTGCCTTCAGCTCACAAAGTCAGGTCTCCGGGCAAAAATATCAAGTCCAGACCAGGCTTTTGGTAGAGGCTGAGGCCTTCAAATACAAACTTTAATAAAGATATTAAAATACACTTCAGTGGATAAATATAATCGTGTTATAGTGAAATATGTATTCTTTATGGTTTTCATTTAAAACTTTATTTCGGACAATAGAAATTTCAGTTACTAAGAAAAAATGGTGGACAAAAAGTTTCAAAAAGCGCTTTGAATGATTTGGCTGGTTCACATTTATTTTTTGGTAGTTTCTCCTGACTGGCCATTTGAGATTGATTGTTTTCATTAGGCCTCAGTAGGTTACTACTGGATGATTTTTAGTTGCGTTCCTCATTTTTGATTTGTACATACTTTATCTCTTCTGTTCCAATGTGCTACTTTTTGTTTTACTTTTAAGCCGTTCAAAGTGCAATGGTAAAAATGTAACTGACAGAAAAATTGTGACAGAAAAGTGTCATGGGCTGTAAGTGTCATGATTAAATCTGCAAAGCTGAGTAATGTGTTAATGTATATGTTTGCTGGGTTTCATTACAAATCTACTTGTACACGTTAATGCATAAACAGTACCTTAGAGAGGACAAAGAGCTAAGTTGTGAATCGCAGCATCTTACACACAACAATCATCTTTAAGAAGTCACACAACACCAGGTTATAGTCCAACAGCTTTATTTGAAATCACAAGCTTTCGGAGCGCTGCTCCTTCGTCAGGTGAAGGAAGATTCGTCAGGTCAGACGAAGGAGCAGCGCTCCGAAAGCTTGTGATTTCAAATAAAGCTGTTGGACTATAACCTGGTGTTGTGTGACTTCTTACATTTGTCCACCCCAGTCCAACTCCGGCATCTCCAAACAATCATCTTAGCAGTTTAAAAAAAAATATTAGCGACAACTAAATAATTCTTGGGGAACAAACATATTTACTCTTCCAGTTAACTCTGGTTCTGCTGATGATGCCCATTTCTGCGACTAAGGGTACATTAGTTATAGCTTTGTATAGGTCAATGAAGTCAGTTTGTAAATTTAGTTTTATTCATTGAAATACAATGAAAGCATTATTAGGCCACAATTACGGTCCCAAGACTTTACAGAATCATTTTTGTTCCTGCTTTGCTTGAGAGAGGGAGGGTGTGTAAGAGAATCTGTCTTCTGTTACTGGGTGTAAAATGTTGCTGGGACTGAATACCGTCGAGCCAGCTTTCAAAGGGACGAGTTTCCTCCCTCGCAGTCCAAAGTTGACCTGCTGTTGGAAACGAATATGTCTCTTCCAGTCAAAATTCTGGCTTCGCGCTCTTGAATTTGAAGGAGTTGTACTGATTAATTTTGAAATATTGCACGCCACAGACTAGGGATGCCAACCCTCCAGGATTGCCCTGGAGTCTCCAGGAATTGAAGATTAATCTCTGGGACACTGCTGTGAGCAACACCCAGGAGAAAAATCATAGAGGCTTTACATTTTTTTTTTCATTTTAATAGAAAATTAGTACAGCACAGAAGGAGGCCATTCAACCCAGCGAATCTGCACAGGCTCTTTCGAAGAGCAATCCAGTTATCTTTCCCCATATCCCTGCAATTTTTTCTCCTTCAAGTATTTATCTAATTCTCTTTTGAAGGCTACTATTGAATCTGTTTCCACCACCAATAGATCTCCATTTTGGTCCCTAATTGGCCCCACTGCTCCTCTGACAACCCTTTTGTGTGCAAGAAGCGCATCCAGCTGCTGCTACTGGCAGAGCGCATTGCAGCACTGGAGCTGCGATTTGGATACATACTGGAGCATTCGCGATGCTGAGGACGTCATGGAAAGCACGTTTAGGGAGTTGGTCACACCGCAGGTAAAGGTTGCATAGGCAGAAAGGGAATGCGTGATCACCAGGCAGAGTAGTAGGTGCAGGCAGGTAGTGCAGGGGTCCCCTGTGGTCATCCCCCTCTCAAACAGATATACCATTTTGGATACTGTTGAGGGGATGGCTTATCAGGGAAAAGCAGCAGCAGCCAACTTCCTGGCACCAGGGGTGGTTCTGCTGCACAGGACGGGAGGAAAAAGAGGGGTAGAGCTATAGTAATAGGGGATTCGATTGTAAGGGGAATAGATAGGCATTTCTGCGGCCGCAAATGAGACTCCAGGATGGTGTGTTGCCTCCCTGGTGCAAGGGTCAAGGATGTCTCAGAGCGGCTGCAGAACATTTTGGAAGGGGAGGGTGAGCAGCCAGTTGTCGTGGTGCATATAGGTACCAACGATATAGGTAAAAAATGGGATGAGGTCCTAAAAGCTGAATATAGGGAGTTGGGAGGTAAATTAAAAAATAGGACCTCAAAGGTAGTAATCTCAGGATTACCACCAGTGCCATGTGCTCGTCAGAGTAGAAATAGAAGGATATTTCAGATGAATACGTGGCTAGAGGAATGGTGCAAGGGGGAGGGATTCAAATTCCTGGGACATTGGAACCGGTTCTGGGGGAGGTGGGACCAGTACAAACCGGACGGTTTGCACCTGGGCAGGGCCAGGACCGATGTCCTAGGGGCAGTGTTTGCTAGTGCTCTGGGGGAGGGTTTAAACTAAAATGACAGGGGGTTGGGAACCTGAGCAGGGAGACAGAGGAAAGGGAAACAAGGATAAAAGCAAAAGACAGGAAGGAGAAAAACAAAAGTGGCAGTCAGAGAAATCAAGGGTTTAAATCAAACATGGCCACAGTAAATAATAATTCTAAAAGGTCTAAGAGCATTAAAAAAACAAGCCTGAAGGCTTTGTGTCTTAATGCAAGGAGCATTTGTAATAAGGTGGATGAATTAGCTGCGCAAATAGAGGTAAACGAATATGATATGATTGGGATTATGGAAACATGGCTCCAGGGTGGCCAAGGCTGGGAACTCAACATCCAGGGGTATTCAATGTTCAGGAAAGATAGGCAAAAAGGAAAAGGAGGTGGGGTAGCATTGCTGGTTAAAGAGGGGATTAACACAATTGTAAGGAAGGATATTAGCTCTGATGATGTGGAATCTGTATGGGTAGAACTGAGAAATACCAAGGGGCAGAAAATGTTAGTTGGAGTGGTATATAGACCTCCAAACAGTAATGCTGAGGTTGGGGATGGCATTAAAAGGGAAATTAGAGAAGCGTGCAATAAGGGCACAGCAGTTATCATGGGTGACTTTTATCCACATATAGATTGGGCTAACCAAATTAGTAATAATACTGTGGAGGAGGAATTCCTGGACCAATATGTCGAGGAACCAACTAGAGATCAGGCCATCTTGGACTGGGTATTATGTAATGAGAAAGGATTAATTAGCAATCTTGTTGTGCGAGGCCCATTGGGTCGGAGCGATCGTAATATGATAGAATTCTTCCTTAAGATGGAGAGTGAAGTAGTTGACTCAGAGACTAGGGTCCTAAATTTAAATAAAGGAAACTACGATGGTATGAGGCGCGAATTGGGTAGGATTGATTGGGGAATGTCACTCAAAGGGTTGACGGTGGATAGGCAATGGCAAACATTCAAAGATCGCATGGATGAACTACAGAATTTGTTCATCCCAGTTTGGCATAAAATAAAACAAAAAAGGTGACTCAACTGTGGCTAACAAGGGAAATTAGGGATAGCATAAGATCCAAGGAAAGGACATATAAATTGGCCAGAAAAAGCAGTAAACCTGAGGATTGGGAGCAGTTTAGGATTCAACAAAGGAGGACAAAGGGATTAGTTAAGAGGGGGGAAATAGAGTATGAGAGTAAGCTTGCAGGGAACATAAAAACTGACTGTAAAAGCTTTTATAGATATGTGAAGAGAAAAAGATTGGTGAAGTCAAGCGTAGGTCCCTTGCAGTCAGAATCAGGGGAATTTATAATGGGGAACAAAGAAATGGCAGACCAATTAAATACATACTTTGGTTCTGTCTTCACAAAGGAGGACACAGATAACCTCCCAAAGATGCCGGGGAACATAGGGTCTAATGAAAGGGAGGAACTGAAAGAAATCAGTATTTGTAGGGAAATGGTGTTAGGGAAATTGACGGGATTGAAGGCCGATAAATCCCCAGGGCCTGATAATCTACATCCTAGGGTACGGTGGCATAGTGGTTAGCACTGTTGCCTCACAGCGCCAGGGACCCGGGTTTGAATCCGGCCTCGGGTGACTGTCTGTGTGGAGTTTGCACATTCTCCCCGTGTTTGCGTGGGTTTCCTCCGGGTGCTCCGGTTTCCTCCCACAGTCCAAAGATGTGCAGGTTAGGTTGATTGGCTATGATAAATTGACCCTTAGTGTTAGGGGGATTAAAATGTGTGGGGTTACGGAGATAGGGTGGGATATGTGTTGGTGTAGGGGTTACGGGGATCGGGTGGGATATGTGTTGGTGTAGGGGTTACGGGGATCGGGTGGGATATGTGTCGGTGCAGGCTCGATGGGCCGAAATGACCTCTATCTGCACTGTGGGGTTTCTGTGATTCTGTGATTAAGGAAGTGGCCCTAGAAATAGTAGATGCATTGCTGGTCATCTTTCAAAATTCGATAGACTCTGGAACAGTACCCATGGATTGGAGGGTAGCTAATGTTACCCCACTATTCAAAAAAGGTGGTAGAGAGAAAACAGGGAATTACAGACTGGTAAGCCTGACATCAGTAGTGGGGAAAATGCTAGAGTCCATTATAAAAGATGTAATAGCAGAGCACTTGGAAAACAGTGACCGGATTGGACAAAGTCAACATGGATTTACAAAGGGTAAATCATGCTTGACTAATCTACTGGAATTTTTTGAGGGTGTACCTGGTAAAATAGATAAGGGAGAACCAGTGGATGTGGTGTATTTGGACTTTCAAAAGGCGTTCGATAAGGTCCCGCATAAGAGATTAGCGTGTAAAGTTAAGGCACATGGGATTGGGGGCAAGGTATTGACTTGGATAGAGAACTGGTTGGCAGACAGAAAGCAAAGAGTTGGAATAAATGGGTCTTTTTCCGAGTGGCCGGCAGTGACTAGCGGGGTACTGCAGGGATCGGTCCTTCGACCCCAGCTATTCACAATATCTATGAATGATCTAGACGAGGGAACTAGATGTAATATCTCCAAGTTTGCAGATGACACAAAGCTGGGTAAGCGTGTGTGCCGAGGATGCTGAGAAACTCCAGTATGATTTGGACAGGTTGGGTGATTGGGCAGAAGCATGGCAGATGCAATATAACGTGGATAAATGCGAGGTTATCCACTTTGGTGTCAAAAACAGGAAGGCAGATTATTATCTGAATGGCAATAGATTGGGAGAAGGGGAAGTGCAACAAGACCTGGGTGTCCTTGTGCACCAGTCGCTGAAGGTAAGCATGCAGGTGCAGCAGGCGGTTAAGAAGACAAATGGTATGTTGCCCTTTGTAGCGAGAGGGTTTGAGTACAGGAACAAGGATGTCTTGCTGCAGTTGTACAGGGCCTTGGTGAGACCACACCTTGAGTATTGTGTGCAGTTTTGATAGCCTTATCTGAGGAAGGATGTTCTTGCCATGGAGGGAGTGCAGCGAAGATTCACCAGACTGATACCTGGGATGGCAGGAATGACGTATGAGGAGAGATTGGGTCGATTGGGCTTATACTCGCTGGAGTTTAGAAGAATGAGAGGGGATCTCATTGAAACTTATAAAATTCTAAATGGACTAGACAGACTAGATGCGGGAAGGATGTTCCTGATGGTCGGGGAGTCCAGAACCAGGGGTCACAGTCTAAGGGTAAGGGGTAAGCCATTTAGGACAGAGATGAGGAGGAATTTCTTCACCCAGAGAGTGGTGAACCTGAGAAATTCTCTACCACAGAAGGCAGTAGAGGCCAATTCATTAAATATATTCAAGAAGGAGTTAGATATATTTCTTAAGGCTAAAGGGATCAAGGGATATGGAGCGAAGGCAGGAACAGGGTATTGAATTTTGATGATCAGCCATGATCTGATTGAATGGCGGAGCAGGCTCAAGGGGCCGAATGGCCTACTCCTGCTCCTATCTTCTATGTTTCTATGTTTACTGTTAATATGCCTATCGAAGACCTTTGGATTCCCTTTTATGTTAGCCGCCAATCTATTCTCATACTGTCTCTTTTCCCCTCGTTTCCTTTTTCACTTCTTCTCTGTACTTTTTATAGTCAGCCTGATTTCCCCCCCTTGTATTATCAAGCTGACATCTGTCATACGCCCCCTTTTCCTGCTTCATCCTGCTCACTAACTCCTTCATCATCCAGGGAGCTCTGGCTTCGGTTGCCCTCCCTTTCCTCCTTGTGGGAATGTACCTAGACTGTACCCGAACCATCTCCTCTGTAAAGGCTGCCCATTACATTTCTGCCTGCCAGTCTTTGACTCCAATTTACCCAGGCCAGATCCCTCCACAATTCGCTGAAATTAGCCCTCCTCCAGTCAAGTATTTTTATTCTAGATTGTTCCTTGTCCTTCTCCAACTTTGAATACTTTCATGTATTAGTTATAAAAATATTGGAAATGGGGAGAAAAGGCTATTTGATAGTCAAGAATCATCCATTCGGGTAATGAAGCATGTTCGCTTTTCAATTGGCGGGAGAAGGTGGGGCACCGTGCTAATGGGCGTGTCAGGTGATTAATGACAGGAGAGGTGGGCCTGGGGTGGCTGGAAGTTTGAGGGTCATATAACGATACCTCAGAATCCGTGCAACCAGAGTTGGCAACCCTACTGCTGCACCATCGGGGAAAACATTGCAATCACTGCTTCCTCGAACCCTGCCATTTGTGGTGGTCGCACTCCGAACCCTGCCAACCATTGAAACAGGTGTCCACTGCAGGTTGCTCCACAGAAGCTGTAGCTCTGCCGTATTTGTCTTTACCTGGTGCGTGGTATGTTTTTAATTCAACAATCAAACGATCATGGGTATGCACAACGCAATGGCTCATTTTTTTCATTGCATTCCTAAAATACTCCAAGCGGTCAATCAGGAGTATGAAAAGTAAACAATGCTTCACCAGCCAAGGCACATTTAAGTGGTCCTTTGGATTTCTTCCAAGTTGAATTATTGTGCCTCACTCAGTTTGGGCTGCATTCCAATGTCTTTTTTACCCCAGATTGATTGTGGAGTAAATATTTAATTGCGAAAAGTAAATCTATTTTAGTGTACTGCAGAGTACATTTTCTCTATGCATATTACAGTTGATTTGGGACATAGGGGATGAAATTCGGCTTGGATGGTAGTGCAGTACAGGCGACAGAGAATCGGCAGTTTCTCTTACACTCCACCGAGCTGGGTGTAAAGTGAGCTGCCAATTCGCGAGTGCCCGTTTTACGCTGTGCCGCCAAAAACAAAGTTCATCCCCAGAATCACTGTTTTAATCACTATTAGGCAATTACTAGTTTCAAGCAATTCACTGTGCGTTACGTTCGCCTGTCTTTCAGGAAGATGCTCAGGGCATTCCTGCCCTACATCTGTGGTCCTCAGCAAACTTGCTTTCTACATGTTTCTAGGCCTTGATTCACAGACTGCCTGGCTGTGGAATTTAGCCCAGGCTAAATAAGAGAGCTTATCCCAGCATCTATGCAGCAAGCGAGAGGGCCCGATTAGAGATTTGATCCTTTCATACTTGCGTCTACTTTTTCACTAAAAAAAAATAACGCAACTAAGAAAAATAAATATCAGATTTTTTAATATATTTGTCTGGGGGTCTGTTAGTCCTTTATTTGGCAGCTGCCTGCACTGGCATTGTTTGGAGCTCACTGTCGGCTTATTACAAGCACTGACTGAACATAGGAATTTCTCGACAAAAAAGACCTTATACACTGCTACAACGATAATGGAGTTGTTGACTAATCGGAGCAATCAATCTCTATTAATCTCTACAACAGACCCATACATGAAGCGAGGAAAGCCCCCAGTGGTGGAGAGATTTGGGAACCTCTTCCTCCCAAACATGCTACACTTACCCCGTCATATATTCATAGAATCATAGAATAGTACAGCACAGAAGAATCATAGAATAGTACAGCACAGAAGGAAGCCATTCAGCCCAGCGAGTCTGTGTCGGCTCTTTCAAAGAACAATCCAGTTAGTCCCACTCCCCACATCCCTGCAATTTTTTCTTCTTCAGGTATTTATCCAATTCCTTTTTGAAGGCAAGTGTTGAATCTGTATCCACCACCCTATCAGGCAGTGCATTCCAAATCCTAACCACTCGTGTAAAAAAGTTTTTCCTCATGTCGCCTCTGGTTCTTTTGCCAATCACTTTAAATCTGTGCCGTCTGGTTATCGACCCTTCAGCCATTGGAAACAGTTTCTCTTTATTTCTCTATCTCAACTCTTCATGATTTTAAGCCCCTCTGTCAAATCTCCTCTTAGCCTTCTCTGCTTTATGGAGAACAACCCCAGCTTCTCCAGTCTATCCACGTAACTGTAATCCCTCATCCCTGGAGCCATTCTAGTAAATCTCTTCTGTATCCTCTCCAAAACATTCACATCCTTCCTAAAGTGTGGTGCCCAGAATTGGACACAATACTCCAGCTGGGGTTGAACTAGTGTTTTATATATGTTTAACAATAACTTCCTGGCTATTGGACTCTATGGCATAGAAATTCAGTTGTTTGCACCAGCCGCTAGCGCCTTAGGAGGGGGAGAAGTGGGGTGCTAAGCGGCTAGCGCCTGGGCGCGGCGCGATCTGCGCCTCTCGTGAACTTCAGTTAAGATTTAGCGGCGGCGCAAAACCTTTGCGCGCGCTCAGCTGCGCGCGCAGATCCTGACGTCATTTCATGGTGCAACGCCCTTTGTGCACCCCGAACCGGAAATTCAGTGGCGCCGGCCTATTGTGCGCCTGGCGCCCCTAGCGACTGGTAGAGGGGAACGGTTCCCAGTTGGTGGGGGGCGCTAATTAAAGGGGACTCCTCCTGCAGTATAAATGGCAGCCATTTTGCACCACTCCTTCTTTGTGAGAGACGTATCTTTGGAGAGAGACAAAGGTAGAGAGCTTTCTGGTTTGGCTCAACACTCGCACAGGTACTCACAGCTTTGCACTTGTCTTTAACTTCAGTGTCATAGCATTGATTGGAAACATATAATGGGGGCTGCAATGGGTGGAAACGTTGGGCTTCTCCATTGCATTCAAAGGGCTCAGAGACGCCGTGAGAGAGTGCCAGTTATGGCCAGACGGAGAAGGGCCAACAGGCGTCGGCAAAGGAGGCCTTACCCACCCAGGGTATACTGCCAGCAGTTCTCATATCTGAACATGTCTGAGGAGCAGTGTGTTCGGAGGCTGCGATTCAGAAGGGCGGTGGTCACTGAGATCTGCCACCTGCTTCGCGGAGATCTGCAGCCACAGCTGAGGAGCAGGACGTCTCTGTCGGTGGCAGTGAAGGTGATGGTGGCCCTCAACTTCTATGCCACCGGCTCCTTCCAATCCGCTACTGGGGACATTTCCAACATCTCCCAGTTTGCGGTACATTGCTGCATCCGCCAGGTGACCAATGCCCTTTTCAGAAGGAGACGTCAGTTTATCTCCTTCCCCATGACCGTTGACAAGCAGCAAGAGCGTGCAATGGGCTTTGCAGCATTAGCGGGCTTCCCCATGGTGCAGGGCGCCATTGACTGCACGCGTGTGGCTTTGCGGGCACCTCTAGAGAATGCCGAGGATTACCGCAACCGGAAGGGCTACCATTCGCTCAATGTGCAGTTGGTGTGTGACCACAGGCAGCTCATCCTAGCTGTCAATGCCCGCTTTCCAGGCAACAGCCACGATGCCTTCATCCTGCGCTAGACTTCTGTGGCAGACATGTTCGAGGCCCAGCCTCACCCACGAGGATGGCTTCTCGGGGACAAAGGCTATCCTTTGTGCACCTGGCTGATGACCCTGCTCCGTGCGCCCAGCACCCCTGCTGAAGAGGGATACAATGACAGCCATCAAGCAACCAGGAACATCATTGAGCAAACAATCGGCATGCTGAAGCAACGGTTCCGCTGTCTGGATCGTTCCGGGGGAGCCCTACAGTACTCGCCTGAGCGAGTCTCCCATTTCGTTGTCGTGTGCTGCATGCTGCACAACCTGGCTATCCGCAGGACTCGGCCACTGCCAGCAGACATTGGAGGACCACCGGAGGAGGAGGAGGAGGACCAGCACAGGAGGGAGGCAGAAAGCGCAAGGGCCACCCGTCGGTGGCTTATTGCAAGTCGGTTCTAGGCCCCCTCTCAGGGAATGGCTTGTGCCAATGGCAGAAGATAAATGTAGCCGCTCCACAAGCCCTCAGCCGAGCAGGGCAACCAGGACTTCCAAAAGAAAGCATGGACAGTGCGATTTAAGATTTTTTTTTACTGTGATACCTCTGTGCCCTTCCCACATGACAAACTAATGGAGAGAAATCCCCCCCAAAAACACAAATACACCAGTCTCGGCCTTTACAAGTAAAACAAATATACCAATCTTGGCCTTTAAATATGAAACAAATACAGCAGTCTTGGCCTTTATATATGAAACAAATACACCAGTCTCGGCCTTTATAAGTAAAACAAACATACCAGTCTTGGCCTTTAAATATGAAACAAATACAGCAGTCTCGGCCTTTATATATGAAACAAAACATTTGGCCACACCTTCTACTTTTTCCCCTGCGAGGGTGATCCGTTTCGCTTCCGTGACTGGCCCCTACCCACCCTGCAGCTCCTCCTCAATGGGACCCCAGTGGCTGCAGCAAGGCTGGGGGAAGGCTGCTGAGGGTCAGATGGTGAGACGGCAGATGCCCTTGGGGGTCGGCCTGGACCAGCTCTGGGCCTGGAGGGGCCAGCTGTTGACTGCTCCAACTCTGCTTGGGCGGCAGCAGTCTGTCCAACAGCTGGTGGCAGCTGCAATGGAGGAGTGACAGTGTTGGCTGCAGGAATGCTGCCAACCTGACAGATCACAGGCACTCCCTGGTCGGCTGATACATTGGCACGCGCACGGGCCAGCACTGCAGCATGCGCAGCAATCTGCTGAGGCACAGACTGCTGGGCTGCTGCGGCACAGCGAGTGACCCAGCGATGCCTGGCCGATCCAGCGAGTGTGGCAGCAGTTAGTGCCCGTGTGGCCCTGGTCTGTGTCTGCATGACAGCAGCCAGTGAATGCATGGCACGACTGAGCACTTGGCTAGAAGCCGCCTGTGAAGCAGCGAAGTCCTGCTGACTCCTAGCCTGTGCTGCTGCGACGTCCTGCAGTCTCCTGGCCTGTGCTGCACTGAATTGTTGCAGACTCCTGGCCTGTGCTGCACTGAATTGTTGCAAACTCCTGGCCTGTGCTGCCGCGACGTCCTGCAGACTCCTGGCCTGTTCTGCCCCGAATTCCTGCACACTCCTTGCCAGTGACTCTATGGAGTCAGGCATCCTTGCCACTTCAGCCATGAGCTCAGTGTGCCTGCGCTCAGCCTGGGCGCCCATTTCCGCTAGGAGCCGCACCTCCTCTGCGCTCACCGTAACAGGACTGGAGGCCGCACTCACCCTCCGGGGAGAAGGCCGCCGAGCTTCCCCACCCCTCCCACGTTGCTGCAGCCCGCTGGTCCCCGGAGCTTCACTATCCTCCGACCCTTCCCCCCTGCTCCCCTCCAGGGAAGACGTGTCACCATCATGGCCATGGGCTGCCTCGGCTGAGGGTGTCCCTGATGGGCTGGCTTCCTCTTCCTCCTCCTCTATGTCTGACTCGGACACAGTGCCAGCTTGAGGGGCTGCCTCCTCACCTGGCGAGTCACCATCTGAAAGCAGGGAGGCACAAGAGTTGCTTTAGAGTGAGGACAGGGCGGCAGCGAGGGAGGCATGAGTGCTGCTGTGCACTGCATTGGTTCGATAGTGGCAAAGGATGCTGGTGTGAGGCGCAAGTGGAAAGGGAGAGGTCAAAAAGGTGATAACCTTACCATTGGTGCCCAGAACAGGGTCAGCATCTCCAGTGGCGACGGAGCCTCTCAGCTGGCCTGCCATGATCCGCTCCACTCGCTGCTCGAGGTCGCTCAGCTGTTTCAGGTCAGGACGGCCTCCCCCGGTCTGTCGCTGCTGTCTTCTGTTATGCGCCAGCTTGGCCTGCAAGAGAAAGGACAGCTTCTAAGTACAGTGTCAAGCCCTGATCTTGCCCGCACTGCCTCCCATGGTCGATTAGCCCTGACAGTGTCAAGCCCTGATCTTGCCCGCACTGCCTCCCATGGTCGAATAGCCCTGACAGTGTCTAAAGTCCTGAATGCGCAAGTGCTTTTCATGACAGTCCCATAGCTGCTGGATGAGGGCTGCCCATTAGGGCTTTCAGACCCGTTTGGCCATAAAGTGAGGTGCACATGCAGGGATGAGGAGGATACTGGAAAGGGTACTCACCCTGACAACCCGAGTGAGGTCGTTGAATTTTTTCCGGCACTGGGTTGGTGTCCTGCCAATCACATTGTTGGACGTGACCCTGTTTGCCACATCCCTCCATGCTTTCCGATATTCGGTGGGCAGCGGCCTCCTGCCACCCTCAGGGAAGAGGATATGGCGCCTACGGTCCACTGCGCCAACCAGCAGCCTCAGGTCACCCTCGCCGAAGCACTGCGCTCTCTCCCTGGCCTTCTCCATTCTCCTGGGCGTGGAGCTGTTCCAGAAGCAGTGTTCAGGCCTTGCCTTAGGGCTGCAGTGTGCAGGGCGTGGCAGCCAAGCAATTCCACCCTCCCCTTTTAAGTGCTGACCGGCGCCTGACTGTCTGCCCTCAATGAGCAACTCGCCGCGCCTGCGCTGCGCCCGCCTTCGGTGTTTGCGCCCCTGATCGGCGGCTTAGCACCTAATGATAGTCGTGCATTGCCTGCTTTAGCGCAGCAGCAACCTCTTGGGGCGATGCAACTGAATATCGGTGAAGGTGGCGCTAAGTTGCGCCGGGCGCAAAAGTTAGCAAACGCCATGCTGTAGCGCCCAAAACGTGGCTATACTGAATTTCTAGGCCTATGCCTCTATTTATAAAGCCCAGGATCCCATATGCTTTATTAACTGGAAAAACTCAGCAGGCCAGGCAACATCCGTGGAGAGAAATTAGAGTCGACGTTTCGGGTCTAACCCTTTTTCAGCATCTGCAGTATTTGCTATCGTGCTTTACAGGAAACTTTGTGCTATCCGGCACCGACGGGACCGAGCTGCTGCCGTACACTCCAAACTGCCATACACTCCAGAGCTAATGTTGAAACATACGGAGATTTTCATCTCCGTATGAATCAACAAACCCTGTTGCTTAGCAACAGCCTCTAAACAGTTGGCAAGCATCTCTGTAGCGTCTCTAGCTGAAGCTGTTGCTTAGCTACAGACCTTGCACAGCTTGACTGTTCAAAAAAAGAAAAGAAAAGAAACGAAAAGAATAAAAAATGGCTCTTGATTTTTGCCGGTGGCTCCAGCTTGCCAGACGGTTCGCCTCCGGATAACTCAAAGTTTCCTGTATTAACTGCTTTGTTAACCTGTCAAAGATTTGTGCACAAACACCCCCAGGTCTCTCTCTTCTTGCACCCCCTTTATAATTGTACCATTTAACATGAATTGTCTCTCCTCATTCTTCTTACTAAAATATATCAAATTACTCATATGCTGTATCCCAAAATATTATTTTCTGAAAGAAATCTATCTTATTTACATTTGAATGAATCAACACTTTCCGCTTCCACCATCCCCGTGGGGAGTCAGTTCCATAAATTTACCATTCGCTCACTGAAATAATGTTTCTGCAGATTAGTTTTGAATTTACCCCCTTGAAGTGCAGGCCGAGCCCTCTGGTTCTGCTGTTCGGGACAAGGTGAAACAGCTTGCCATGGCCAGCATTATCTTGTCATCACCTCTCAACCTTCTCTTTTCCAGTGGGAACATGACCAATTTGCATAATCACTCCTCATAATCCAATCCCTTCATCCCCCTCAATCATTCCGGTAGCTCCGATACGATAGCAAAATACTGCAGATGCTGGAAATCTGAAATAACAACAGAAAACGCTGGAAAAACTCAGTAGGCCAGGCAACATCCGTGGAGAGAGAAACAGAGTCAATGTTTCGGTCGAAACCCTTCTACAGAACTGTTCTACAGAAGGGTTTCGACCTGAAACGTTGACTCTTGTGTTTGTACCGCTATACACAACTACATAAAATAATAAAGCAGCAGAGACTGAGAGTAACTTCAAGTGATCTTTACTGGGTAACTGGAACTTCGGCACTGACTGTACAAATCGATACGTGTCTGTTATATACGCTCGCAACTAAGGATGTACATCCGCAAAACAAAGTAGTCCCTTCAATGTTGTATACATTACACTTCCTCCCCCTTTAGTTTAATAGTATATTAACGCAAAATTTCTATAATTAACACACAGAGCCTGTCTTTACAGTAACAAAATTCAAATTCCAACATAACATTTTATTTTGTCAACAGCCCTTTTAAAAGTCAAGTCTCTGGGGAGGCCTCCTCTGCCTCTCTGGGTAACGTCTCTCCAGACTCTCCTGCTTTGGGGAATGAGACTGTACAGGTACAGTTGCATCAGATGAGCTATCAGCACAGGTAGAGCTCTCAGCTGAGGATGAGGCTGGTGCTGATGCTAATGAATCAGGAGTGTCTGTTTCCATGTCAGGTGAGTCTGGGCGAGGTATAGGGGTGTTTTCCACCTGAACGTCCAGAATTTGGTCCACATGACGTCTCAAAACGTTCTCTCCCACATCCACAGTATACATCAGTGGTCCCTCTCTTGTGGATATTGTACCTGGTTGCCACTTTTCCATCCGGAAATCACAAGCAAGAACTGACTGTCCCACACTGAAGCTTCTTGTTGGCTTAGCATTCAAATGTTTGAACTGTTTGTTCTCTACATCACGACGTACATTCGGTTTAAGAAGGTCCATGCGAGATCTCAGGTTCCTGTTCAGAAACATCATCGCTGGAGTCTGATTAGTGGCTGCGTGTACTGCGTTCCGATAAGCAAAGAGGAATTTGTCCATCTTGTGTTGTAGTGGTAGATTCTCGCTGTACATTGCTTTGATGGCCTTCTTGAAAGTCTGTACGAATCTTTCTGCCAAGCCATTTGTAGCTGGATGGTACGGGGCAGATGTGTAGTGCTTGATTCCATTTTTCCTCGTGAACCTTTGGAATTCGTCAGAGACAAATTGTCGTCCATTGTCTGTGCAGATTTGTTCTGGTAGTCCATTTCTAGCGAACATGGTCCTCAGAACTGAAATGATCTTTTCAGATGTGGTTAATTTCATTTTAATGACCTCGGGCCATTTGGAATGTGCATCGACTGCAATCAAGAACATGGAGTCCATGAACGGTCCAGCAAAGTCGATGTGCACACGTTGCCATGATGATGAGGGCCATTCCCATGGATGGAGAGGGGCTTGTGGTGGTGTGTTCTGGACCTTTTGACATCCTGAGCAGCTCTTTGTCAGGTCCTCGATCTGCTTGTCAATTCCCGGCCACCACACGTAACCACGGGCAAGACTTTTCATCTTTACCGTACCTAAGTGGCCTTCATGCAGTTCATCTAGCACTCGGTTACGAAGCTTGGGAGGAATCACAACTCGTGAGCCACACATCAGTGTTCCCCGACACACTGATAACTGCTCCCTCCTAGCTGAGAATGCTGGAAACAATGAGTCACCATGCGCTGGCCATCCCTTCACAGTGATGTCATAAACTTTTGACAATGTAGGGTCATTGCGTGTTTCTCTTTCAATGAGGGAGTTTGTCACTGGTAGCTGCTCAACTATTGTTGTGTGAAATACCTCTGCTGAGTCAACTGTTGTAGTTCTCTCTGAGGTCGGCAGTGGTAAATGTGACAAACCATCGGCGTTGCCATGTTGCTTGGTCCCCTTGTATTCAATATCATACAGGTGAGCCCCTAGGAAGAGTGACCATCGCTGCAACCGTTGTGCCGTTTTAAGGGGGGCATCTTTTAACTGGTGTATAGTAATTTACCTGGCCAGCAGCCTTTGCCTCTGAGCTCTGACCAATTCCAACCTTTTACCTGGTTTACGGTAATTCACCTGGCCAACAGCCTTTTGCTGCTGCACTCTAAACCAATTTACAAACAGCGGTTTCGAATCGCTACCCCTCCTTCAGTTCTGAGTGGAGGAACTTATAATTAATGATATTAAAACGGACAAGTGGTTTGGATGAGAGAAAAATCAAGTTTTATTACCTAAATAAACTACAATCAAAAGAATAAACTATGCCACACGAACACAGTAATTACAGTAAAACTATATAACAGGGGGTTGCAGACAGCGAAAACGAGGGATAAAATGGCTCCAATGTTACTTAAACAATCTTAGCAATTATCCTTAAATCACCACCCCTTAACTCCTGCTAGGTTGCCTTGCCGAGGAGTCAGAACACCCTGCTCACCTGTGGTCCAGCGAAGTAAAAAGAGAGAGAGAGATAGCTTCTCAGCAGCTATCTTATATACCTGGTGAGCTCCTGCTGTTCTGCCCTGCCAGGGCTGTGTGCAAAATTCCCACCCAAAGGTTCCAATACACAAGAGAAAGCTGTGGTTGGACTGGGTTAATGTGTCTTCCGGAGCTCCCTGGGCTGAAACAAAAGGGAAATACAACTGCTCTATTGTCCAGAATGCTAGGTGATTTAAGCCCATTCAGTTCTTAAACGGTTCCCATTCAAGATCCAAAAGTCTCTTCTGCAGTTTAGATGTATCCACTCGATATACAAACAAATGCTAATAGCATTCAATTGCCATTTTTATCCCTGGAAATTTAAAAGCACAATGCCCAGGGATTCTTTAATCAAAAAAATTAATCTTCAGAACTGTAAATTATTGCGAATTCTTACACCGTCATCACTGGAACGCCCTTCCTTGGGTTGAAGATTGAAACGAGAGGCTGATGGTCAGTTAACAGTGTAAACTGTTGACCATACAAGTAGTGATTGAATTTCTTGACTCCCACACAAGGCTGAGGGCCTCTCGGTCAATCTGTGCATAATTGCGTTCAGCTGTCGTCAATGATCTTGAAGCAAAGGCTATTGGTCTCTCTGAGCCGTCTGGGAACTTATGTGACAACACGGCACCAATGCCATAGGGTGAAGCATCACATGCCAGTCGAATAGGTAAGGATGGGTCAAAGTGAGCTAGCACCTCTTCTGAAGTAATGAGTCTTTTACTCTCTTGAAAATCTTGTTCACAGCTGTCACTCCACTTCCATTGTGACCCTGTCTGTAGCAGTGCATTTAGTGGATGTAACACTGTGGATAGGTTGGGCAAGAACTTGTGATAGTAGTTCACCAGTCCAAGATATGATCTCAACTGAGACACATTTTCAGGTGTTGGTGCATTAATCACAGCCTCAATCTTGTCTGGAGACTTGTGTAAATCGTCCTTGTCAATCACATGTCCACAGTATGAGATTTCCTTTTTGAAAAACTCACACTTGTCTCGGTTCGCTCGGAGCCCATACTCCCGTAACCTGATGAGCACCTGTTCAAGGTTGAAAAGGTGGTCATTGTCATTCTTGCCAGTAATGATGATGTCATCAAGATAACACTGAGTACCTGGAATCCCCTGCAGGACTTGGTCCATTGCCCTTTGTCAGATTGCAGGAGCTGATGCTATTCCGAATACCAGCCGATTGTACTGGTAAAGGCCTTTGTGCGTATTTATTGTCAGGTACTTCTTTGATGCATCATTAATTTCCATTTGGAGATAGGCCTGGGCCAAGTCAATCTTTGTGAAGCGTTCCCCTCTTGACAGGGAAGCAAAGATGTCCTCAATGCAAGGCAATGGGTACTGTACTGTGTGGAGGACTGGGTTAACAGTCACTTTAAAGTCTCTGCAGATGCACACTTTTCTTGGCTTTCCTGGTTTTGTGCTGGAGGTTTTCTTCATCACTGGAACTATAAGTGAGGCCCATTCACTCCAATCCACCTTGGACAAGACCCCTAACTGCTCCAAGTTCTCCAGCTCTGCTTCTACTGATGGGCGAATTGCATAAGGCACTGGTCTGGCCTTATGGAACTTTGGATTTGCGTTCTCCTCAATCTTAATTTTTGCTTTCATGCCATTAAGTGTTCCTATTCCCTTCTTGAACACTTCCTGAGAGTCAGAGAGTATTTGTGACAGTCTCTCAGGAGTGGCGTTGCTGTCCTCCTTTGCTGACACAAACAGTGCTTGGATGGTGTGCCAATCCAACTGTATTTTCCTGAGCCATTCGCATCCCAGCAATGGTGGTCCTCCATTTTCCACTACATAGAGGTTCAATTGCGGTATTTTTTTTTCTTTGTATGTCACTGTCACTTTTATTTTACCTTTGGGGCACACTCTTTGTCTTTAACAGTACTTTAGTTGGCCTTAGCGGTATGTGTGAGATCACTGTTAAAGCTGAGCCTATGTCCAACTCCATTTTCAGCCTAACTCCTGCCACTTCTGGAGTAACCCATATTATTCTGTGATCCTCTGTTTCTTTCACACTGTGTAGTTTTAGACAAGCCAGATCCTCTTCCTCTAAGTCTGTGTCACTTTTTTCTTTATCTGAACTGTCTCCAGTCACGTAGTGTACCTTCTTGTATCTATCTTTGAAAGGTTTCTTGTTTTCAGTCACTTGGTGTGCCTTTGTATCAGTTTTCTGCTTCTTTACTTTGCAGACCCTTTCAATGTGCCCTCGTTTGCCACATTGTCTGCAATCTTTGTCTTTAAACCAACAGTCATTGTGGTCATGTGATATTTTACCACAGCGATAGCACTTCTTTTCTTGTTTCAGCGACATTTTGTTAGTGGAATATTCCAGGGATTTTTGTTGAATTTCTAAAGTGCCACGTGCTGCTGCTTCCATTGAAATTGCAATACTTAGAGCCTTCTCCAAGGTGAGATCTTTTTCAGACAAGAGCTTCTTTTGTGTGCTTTCATTTTGCATGCCACACACAAATCTGTCTCTCAATGCGTCTGATAAGCCCACTCCAAATTGGCAGTGTTCTGATAATTTGTGCAACTTTGCCAAATATTCAGAAATGCTTTCATTTTTGCTCTGGTTCCGTTTATGGAATTTAAATCTTTCGGCTATGAGCAGTGGTCTGGGCTTAAATGGTCTTGGAGTGTGTCCACTATTTGTTTGAATGTTTTGTTTGCTGGCTTTTCAGGGGTTAATAAACTACGTAGTAGCCCGTGCCTTCGCGCCCATAACACTCAGCAAAACAGTGGCTTTCTTTTCTACCTCCACTCCGTTAGCCTCACAGTACAACTCCACTCTTTCAATGTAAGTTGCCCAGTCTTCAATGCTGCTATCAAATGCTGCAATCATGCCAATCATTGCCATTTTTTTTTTCCAAACCCGTTTTTCTTTCTTTACTAGATAGCTAGCGTCATGCAAGTCCTGTGCACTTTTCACTTGACTTACGTATCCCCTGCCTAGCTTAGCAAGCGTACTCTGTTTTCTCTGCCTTCTCGCTCCTTTCTTCCAAGTTTCGGTGTCCTCTGGATGCGATGCCAGAATAGGAAGACGTAGGTTCATAATTCTCATCGCCAATTTGTTGTGTTTGTACCGCTATACACAACTACATAAAATAATAAAGTAGCAGAGACTGAGAGTAACTTCAAGTGATCTTTACTGGGTAACTGGAACTTCGGCACTGCCTGTACAAATCGATATGCGTCTGTTATATACGCTTGCAACTAAGGATATACATCCGCAATACAAAGTAGTCCCTTCAATGCTGTATACATTACAACTCTGTTTCTCTCTCCACGGATGTTGCCTGGCCTGCTGAGTTTTTCCAGCGTTTTCTGTTGTTATTCCGGTAGCTCCCTTCTGTATCCTTTCGATAGCTGCAGTATCCTTTTCAAACTGCAGCAACCGGACCTGTACATGACATTCTAAATGCAGTCACACCAATGATTTATAAAGTGGCAGGGTTACCTCACTATTTCAGCTCAATTGAGAACTTTTAATACATCCCAGCATCTGATTTGATTTACTCACTGCCAGTGAGTGTTATTGCAAGAGCTTCAATTTATTGTCAATCAGGCTCGAGGGGCTGAATGGCCTACTCCTGTTCCTAAGTTCCTATGTAGAGCACTGCAACACCGATTCTCCCACATGGGCTCCCTTCAAGTGTGCCACACTGTTAGGAATCTGGGATTGATGGATTCACCCTCACTACTTTACAGAGGCTCCAGTTACCTGCTGTAGATTTCCACTCTACTGTTCTGGCTGTGTCGCTCTTCTGTCTCTCACTGTGCTAATTTTATTCCCTTCGTTGTCTCCTTACATTGCTCATTATTTCTTCCGCTTTGCAGTAGTTTGCATTTCTCAGTATTTTCCCAATCGCATAAGAGATCTAAATCCTTCTGCAAACCTGAACTGCATCCTCCGTCCCGACTGCACCCCCCGCCCCTCCTTATTTTAGAGCCATCTGCAAATTTAACAGGCTTGCAATTTCTTTCCACCTCCAGGCCATTACTGTATGTAAGAAGCAGCTTGAGTCTAAGCATTGACCTCTGTGGTCCCACACTCAGCACCTGCCCCCACAAAATTAGGTGCCAAGATTATGAAACAGATGTGGCACGAGGGAACCTGACTTTATCACTAGCCAGCAATCTGTTTGACCTGTTGATAACACCTGAAAATAAGGCAGACGTTTACTGCTGGTTGAACAATGCTGGGAGAACATTTCCTGGTGACCCTCAGAATTACTTCAGGGCTGTTGAGGTTAGTCATTTGGAAATGACAACGCCGCAAGTGGAGCAATTGGAATTTGCAAAGCACAGACCATGCCAGTGGCCTGTGTGGCTGATTACACTCAACATGAATGAGTTGCCCCCCCCCCCCACTCCACGCCCCATGTAGCACTCGTGTATTAAATGGGAATTCTTTTGTCATTGTTGCTCTACTTTGACCATCAGAATTTGTGACAAAGCAAAAAGGGAGGTCTAAACAGCGAACAAATATCAGTAGGAGTTGCCAAGTGGCCTGGATCACTGGGTTAGAAGCTCAAGTATCCACTGGGCCATTGGTTCAAATCCTCATAGATTCTTGCCCCGGAATTGTGAGACTCCACTCCCAATTATCCAGCCATTAAAACCAATGGCCTTGTACTCATTTGGACAGGGTGCAGAACTTCCCAGCTAGGTTCGATGGATGTGTGCCCATCACATAATGATTTATTGCCTCAGTTATCTCTAGAATCTGCTGGATGTAATAGGACTCTGTATTATCCATTACCGGTCCAACAGAATTGATTGGCAAAGGTAGTAATTGTTGAATGTTCTGAAGACTTGTTCCATTCAATATCAATTTCCATATTATTGATTGATAGAAAATAGGTAGGCACTGAATGGACAAGGGACATCAGAATTAATAACAACAATCTTTCCAACCGTGTTCCTCGTAGGCCGCGCGCGTACCACCAGTGGCAATACTATCCCTGGGCAATAGTCTGCCTAGCCTGGAGCCACTGAGGCCAGTAACTCCCTCCCCATCACAGCTTGAACATTGAGCCTGGCTTCATATCCTCTTGTGAATTTGTTCTTTTATTCCATTTATGATAGACGTGGTGTCGATTCCCTCTATTGCCATTTTAATTTTGCACTTGTGGTTCCTCACAATTAAATCCATTTTTGAGTATGTACTGCTCTGCTAGCCAGCAGTCTAAGCAATAAGAAGTTAGGATTTGGAATGGGCCTGCTGGGATTGAAACCTTGGCCTGATATCAGTTGGTTACTCCGTTCAGACAAAGCAGACATGATTGGCTGTGTGTTATTTGTTGAACAGAAAAGGTAGATTGCAGGACAGCCAGTTGCATTTACGTTGTGCCTTCAACACAGAAAAGGCTCTTATCTAGTACCTTTGATCCAAGGGACTTCACAATGGGGATTGGAGACTGAAGGCAGGTCAAAGAAAGAAAGAAAGACTTGCACTTATATAGCATCTTTCATGCTCTCAAGACATCCCAAAGCACTTTACAGCCCGCTAAATATTTTTGAAGTGTAGTCACTGCTGTAATGTAGGAAATACGGCAGCCAATTTGCGCACAGCAAGGTCCCACAAACAGCAATGTGATAACGACCAGATAATCTGTTTTAATGATGTTGGTTGAGGGATAAATATTTGTCAGGATACCAGGCAGAACTCTCCTGCTCTTTGAAATAGTGCCATGGATTCTTTTACATCCTCCTGAGAGGGCATGCGGGGCCTCCATTTAACGTCTCATCCGAAAGACAGCACCTTCGACAGTGCAGCACTCCCCCAGTACTGCACTGGAGTGTCAGCCTAGATTTTGTGCTCAAGTCTTTGGAATGGGACTTTGAATCAACAATCGTCTGACTCATAGGCGAGAGTGCTACTAACGAACTACAACTAAAGAGGTAGGTTTTGAGGATTTTTGTTTTAAGGTGGGAGAAATGGAGCAAAGTGGATGGGTTTAGGAAGTAAATTCCAGAGTGTAGGGTTTGATGGTGATATGGGGTCTGTGGTAGTCCAGAGTTGGAAGACCAGAGGGTGCTTGCTGGGATACAGAACTGGAGGAGAGGGGATTGAGGGATTTATAAATGATGATTTTCAAGCAATATAATGGGAATCTGGCAGCCTGTGGAAGTCGTTGATGATGGATGAGCTGAGTGTGTAAAAGGATACAGGCACCATAGTTCCAAATGAACTGGTATTTGTATTGATGTTCTGGAAGCCAGCAAGGAAGTCCTTGGAGAACCTGAACTTGGGGGAGATAAAGGCATAGATGAAGGTTTTGGTTAGTGTGATAAGGGCAGATGCAGGTGAAAATAGGTGGTCTTGCTTCAGTTCTGTGGAGAGGTGGGCAGAGGAAACGCTTCAAGGACACCCTCAAAGTCTCCTTGAAAAAGTGCAACATTCCCACTGACAACTGGGAATCCCTGGCCCAAGACCGCACAAAGTGGAGGAGAAGCATCCGAGAAGGCGCCGAACACCTCGAGTCTCTTCGCTGGGAGCAAGCGGAAGCCAAGCACAAGGAGCGCACCCCACCCACCCGCCCCTTCAACCACCATCTGCCCCACCTGTGACAGAGACTGTAGGTCCCGCATTGGACTCATCAATCACCTGAGAACTCATTTTTAACATCATCCTCGATTCCAAGGGACTGCCTAAGAAGAAGTAAGAAGAAGATGTGGAGAGACTAGAGAAGCTGACATTTTTCTCCTTAGAGCAGAGAAGGTTAAAGAGCAATTTAATAGAGGTGTTCAAAACTATGAGGGGTTTTAATAGAGCAGAATAAGCAGAGACTGTTTCCACTGGCAGGAGGGTTGGCAATCAGAAGACACAGATTTAAAATAATTGGCAAAAGAACCAGAGGTGAGATGAGGAGAATTTTTTTTCACGCAGCAAGTTATGATCTGGAAAGCACAGCCTGGAAGCAGATTCAATAGTAACTTTCAAGAGGGGATTGAAAAGAAAAATTTGCAGGGCTATAGGGAAAGAGTGGGGGAGTGGGACTAATTGGAGAGCTCTTTCAAAGACCTGGCAAAAGCACAAAGGGCCAAAAGGCCTCCTCCTGTGCTGTAAGATTCTATGATCCTAGTCCAAAACTAGGGACCATAAATACAAGACAGTCACCAATAAATCCAATAGGGAAATAAGGCAAAATTTCTTTACTCAGAGAGTGGATAGAATGTGGAACTCGCTACCAGAGGAAGGGGTTGAGGCAAACAGCTTAGATGCTTTCAAAAGGAAACTAGACGAGTACACGAGAGAAAATGGAATGGAAAGATATGCTGAAAGGCTGAGATGAGGTAGATGGAATGGGAGGAGACTCGTGTGGCGTATAAACACCAGCACAGACTAGTTGGGCTGAATGGCCTGTTTCTGTGCTGTATCTTCTATGTAATTTTATGATTCTACGGTGATGAAAATGGGATGAGATACTTAGGCTGTGAACCATCAGAGCAATGGAATAGAGGGCTATGATGCAAAGATTGTAGTAGGAGCTGAACAGGATGTCTTTGGTTTTGCCAGCGTTGAGCTGGCGAGAGCTGTGGCTCAATCCATGACTTGGTATTGGACAGGTAGTCAGCTAATACAGCATCAGTGCTGAAGTGAAGGGTAGTGGCAGCTGGATGTAAGTGGCACACAGCTGAAAGTTGACCCCATGCTTTTGGATAATGTTGTCGGGAGGGAGCATGTAGATGAGGAATTGAAAGGATATACTTGCCTTAGAGTGAGTGCAACGCAGGTTCACTAGATAGATTCCTGGGATGGGGGGATTGTCCTATGAGGATTGAGTAGACTAGGCCTATATTCCCTGGAGTTTAGAAGAATGAGAGATGATCTCATTGAAACGTATAAAATTCTTAAAGGGCGTGACAGGGCAGTCTAGAACTAGGGAGTCACAGTCTCAGAATAAGGGATTAGCCATTTAGGACTGAGATGAGGAGAAATTTCTTCACTCAAAGGGTTGTGAATCTTTGGAATTCTCTACCCCACAGGGCAATAGATGCTCAGTCATTGAGTATTTTCAAGACAGAATTAGATAGATTTTTGGATACTAAGGGAATTAAGGGATATGGGGATATTGCAGGAAGGTGGAGTTGAGGTAGAAGATCAGCCATGATCTTATTCAATAGCGGAGCAGACTTGAAGGGCCAAGTGGCCTATTCCAGCTCCTATTTCTTATGTTTTTATGGTCTTATGAAGGGGTTAAGGATAAGCGTGCCAGCGGTGACCGTGAGAGCAGGAGAGGGGAAGCCATTGCAGGAGATGTGCTAGTTTTACTGTGACGGGTAGCAGTTCAGCAAGGGATGATGGTACACTGAACTTGCAAGTTAAGAGCTTCTTCCATCTACATTTGAGGGGCAGAAATTTTACAGTTCCACTGTCATAACACAGAGCCTTGCAAGACATGAGGGGGAAAGGGCCTACAAATAAATTCCTTCCCTGATCAATTTCCAACTCTGTATTTTAATTAATTTACCAAAGATAGATCAGATTGATGACATTTCCTAACATGAATTCTTCAAAAGATACCTGGAGGTTCCATCAGTCACAGCCTCTCCCTCAGGCCTCAGTTCTCACAGGCATTTTGATAATCCCTGAGGATTCTTCCACACACCTGGTGTATCGTTTTCCATGTTTTCAGTCAGCCTAATTAGACAAAATATTTGCCAACAGCTGCTATTCCTCACTTGGGACTCTTTAGCGAAGGTGTTTCTCTTTCCTTCAATATCATTTCATTCCAATGACCTGAAAAACATATCTCCTGGGTCCAGGTGCAGGTGATGTGCTCGCCATTCTGTGCCACAATTTCAATTGGCCTGGGGGAAATAATCTAAAAAAGACCTCAGTACAGCCGTACTATTGCAGAGAAATCGGACATCACAAAGCACTTTACAGCCAATGAAGTACTTTTGAATGTAGTTACTGTTGTAATGTAGGAAACGCTGCACCCAATTTGAGCACAGCAAGGTGATAATGACCAGATAATCTGTTTTTTAGTGATGTTGGTTGAGGGATAAAAATTGGCCAGGATACTGGGGTGAACGCCCCTGTTCTTCTTCAAAATAGTTCCACGGGAAATTTACGTCCACCTGAGAGAGCAGACAGGGCCTCGGTTTAACGTCTCCTCTGAAAGACGGCACCTCTGACAGAGCAGCACCCCCTCAGCACTGCACTGGAGTGTCAGCCCGGATTATGTGGTCAAGTCTCTAAGAGTGGAACAACCTTCTGACTAGGAGGCGAGAGCGCTACATAATGAGCCAAGGCTGACACTGGAAAGGAAGTGAGGACAGGGCCCTCACAAACTCAATGGCCTAGAAATTCACTATAGCCCCATTTGGGGCACCAGCCTCGCCAGGGCGCTAAAAGTAGCGCCCCGGAAGCAGTCGCGACCGCCCGCCGGAAATTCAGTTGGCGCAGCGCTACTGGAGGCGTCCCGCATCCCTCTTGGGGCGCTGCAACTGAATATCGCTGCGCAACGTGCCGCAGCGCCACACGTTGCGGCATGGCATGCTGCGGTACCGCAGGCCTTCCTCCCCTTCTTAAAGGGGAGGGGCCTTGTGCAGCGCGATCGAGGATCGCGAGTGCCGGCAAAAGAGCCCGGCGCTGAGGAGAAGCGCCGGGCTCTTGGAACGCAGTCGGCACTCCGCGGGGGGGGTGGGGGGTGCTCAGGAGGCCGGGGACGGCAGCGCGGAGAGGTGCTGGCAGGCGACCAGCAACAAAAATGGCCACCCCGCACCTCCTTTAATTAGCGCCTCTTCCGCCACAGGTAGCCCCCCTGAACCGGTCACACATAGCGTCCGGCGTTAAAGCAGGGGGCGCATCTAAATATCATGATCGGGGCGTTAGCGGGGCGCTGCGCACACTGATGACGTCATCGGTAGCGGCACAGCACTAATGGCTAGCGCCGCCATTAGCGTCCCGCTGAATGTAGCGGGAGGCGTGGCCAGTGACTTCCGACCCACTTGGTGCCCTCTTAAGGCGCTAATGGGTGGCGCAGCCCACTGAATTTCTAGGCCAATGTTTCTTATTTTGATTTGGCATAAATCAAACTTGCTTCTGAAATCACAGCATCTAATGCTCTGAGCAGTTGGTATCGTGCAAGCTCCACCCTGGGTGAATTTCATATAAACCCTGGATCAGTCTCCCTCAACTCACATAAACGTTGCAGCCATTTGAGTCTGTGCCTCCACTATCAGTGATATTGTAAGTCACCCATTCAACCAAGAAAAACTTTAATTTGGACAGACCTGCTCCTGTGCAGGGAGACATCTCAAAGTGCTTTACAATAAGTAGGGAAAAGCAAAAGGGCAAATGTGAAGTTTTGGGATTGTGGGGAGGAGGGGGCGAGAAGCGAAGGCACAGTTGAGGTTTTGAGGAAGCAAGAACAAACACAGAGCAGTGTTTTGAAGATGTTTATTGTAAGCAGAGTGGGAAGTCAGCAGGCTGAGGGGAAGCTAGGGAAAGGTGCTGATCGAGCAGCCAGCAATGATAGAACGGAAGGGGCCAGGTTTCCCAGGACTCGAGGCTGAAGGAGACCTCTAAGGTAGAGTGGGCCAAGGCCGTGGACAGATTTGAAAGTGAGGAGGAGAATTTTGAAGTAAATTCTCTGGGGCACAGGAAACATAGAAATAGAAGATAGGAGCAGGAGTAGGCCATTCGGCCCCTCGAGCCTGCTCCGCCATTTAATGAAATCATGGCTGATCATCCAAACTCAGTACCCTGTCCCTGCTTTCTCCCCATATCCCTTGATCCCTTTAGCCTTAAGAAATATATCCAACTCCTTCTTGAATATATTTAATGAATTGGCCTCTACTGCCTTCTGTGGTAGAGAATTCCACAGGTTCACCACTCTGGGTGAAGAAATTCCTCCTCATCTCTGTCCTAAATGGCTTACCCCTTATCCTTAGACTGTGACCTCTGGTTCTAGACTCCCCCGTCATCGGCAACATCCTTCCTGCATCTAGTCTGTCTAGTCCTGTTAGAATTTTATAAGTTTCAATGAGATCCCCTCTCATTCTTCTAAACTCCAGTAATTGTAAGCCCAGTCGACCCAATCTCTCCTTATACGTCATTCCTGCCATCCCAGGTATCAGTCTGGTGAATCTTCGCTGCACTCCCTCCATGGCAAGAACATCCTTCCTCAGATAAGGCTATCAAAACTGCACACAATACTCAAGGTGTGGTCTCACCAAGGCCCTGTACAACTGCAGCAAGACATCCTTGCTCCTGTACTCGAATCCTCTTGCTACGAAGGCCAACATACCATTTGCCTTCTTAACCGCCTGCTGCAGCTGCATGCTTACCTTCAGCGACTGGTGCACAAGGACACCCAGGTCTCGTTGCACTTCCCCTTCTCCCAACCTATTGCCATTTAGATAATAATCTGCCTTCCTGTTTTTGCAACCAAGGTGGATAACCTCGCATTTATCCACATTATACTGCATCTGCCATGCATCTGCCCAATCACCCAACCAGTCCAAATCATACTGGAGTTTCTATGCATCCTCCTCACAGCACACACGCCCACCCAGCTTTGTGTCGTCTGCAAACTTGGAAACATTACTTCTAGTTCCCTCGTCTAGATCATTAATGTATATTGTGAATAGCTAGGGTCCTAGCACCGATCCCTGTGGTACCCCACTAGTCACTGCCTGCCACTCGGAAAAAGACCCGTTTATTCCAACTCTTTGCTTCCTGTCTGCCAACCAGTTCTCTATCCAAGACAATACCTTACCCCCAATCCCATGTGCTTTAACTTTGCACGCTCACAACTTATGCGGGACCTTATCGAAAGCCTTCTGAAAGTCCAAATACACCACATCTACTGGTTTTCCCTTATCTATTCTACCAGTTACATCCTCAAAAAATTCCAGTAGATTAGTCAAGCACGATTTACTTTTTGTAAATCCATGTTGTCTTTGTCCGATCCTGTCACTGTTTTCCAAGTGCTCTGCTATTACATCTTTTATAATGGACTCTAGCATTTTCCCTACTACCGATGTCAGGCTTACCGGTCTATAATTCCCTGTTTTCTCTCTATCACCTTTTTTAAATAGTGGGGTTACATTATCTACCCTCCAATCCATGGGAGCTGTGCCAGAGTCTATAGAACTTTGGAAGATGACCAGCAATGCATCTACTATTTCTAGGGCCACTTCGTTAAGTACCCTAGGATGTAGATTATCAGGCCCTGGGGAATTATCAGCCTTCAATCCTGTCAATTTCCCAAACGCCATTTCCCTACAAATACTGATTTCATTCAGTTCCTCCCTCTCATTAGACCCTATGTTCCCCGACATCTCTGGGAGGTTATTTGTGTCCTTTTTGAAGACAGAACCAAAGTATGTATTTAATTGGTCAACCATTCCTTTGTTCCCTATTATAAATTCTCCTGATTCTGACTGCAAGGGACCTACACTTGACTTCACCAATCTTTTTCTCTTCACATATCTATAGAAGGTTTTACAGTCAGTTTTTATGTTCCCTGCAAGGAAACCACTGAAGCATAAAGAGGCGGAGCGTGACTGGAGTGAGGGGCTTTTTGTCGGTGATGCCATGGCTGTGACATTAATCTCCAGTCCTTGCAGCAGACTGCCCACCGGTGACTGGCAGTGGCTTCACTGGCACCACCAAACTAGGTTGTGTACGAAATTTTAAGGGGGAAAAATTCAGTATTGCCCCGTATGGGGTGCCATTATCGGCCGTGCGCAAAGTTTAGCGCCTGGCGCTAATTATCGCCTCCGACGGCAAACTTGGCTTTTATCGCCCCGGAGGTGATTGGAGCGCTAAATCAGGCGCTTCACACCTGTCTTAAGGCGGCAAGGCCGAGGAGCGATGCGCTACCTCAGAGCGCTGGCGAAGCAAGGAAGGGCAAATCAAAATAAACCTGCAAAGTGCTGCTCAGTGCTCGAAACTCCTTCACACAGCGTTGAATCTCTCCAGAAGTCTCTCTCTCTCTCAGAATGCGTGGTGCAAAAATGTCACCGACAAAAAAAGGCAGGAAGCGGTCGCCTTTAAATAGCGCTTCCCCAGTCCTTTCTGACAGCAAAACGCTCCCCTCAACCTGTCGTTGCTAGCGGCAGGCGGTATGGTAAGGCAGGGGGCGCCACTCAATATCCAGTCCGGGGTGCTAACGGGGCGTTGGGCACTCGACTGATGTCACGATCTGCCAGCGCAGGAGATCGTTGTAATGATATCAGCAAATAGTGATGATATTTGTCTGTGTTTGATTACTTATGCCTTACAGCATATTTGTCTGTGTTTTTGATTACTTGTGCCTGACCAGCAGAGGTCATGTGAGAGACAAGCAGTCCAGAGGAGTTTTACTTTCAGTTTCATTCTAGATGCATCACAGCATAGTGTGTTCTGTAAAAAGCTGTAGAAAGTCTTGAACAAGACTTTAGATTAAACAACATTCTCTTTCAGAAATGAGTCTTTATTGAACCCAAAAAGAAAACAAAACAATCGTGACGGTAGTTAATTTCGCGAGCGGCGCAAACATCGTCGCACCCGAGCGGTAGATGCTTTACGCCCCATTAGCGCCCTCTTAAGGTGCTAACGGGAGGCGCAAACAACTGAATTTTTCCCCCTAAGTGTTTCCAGTTTGCAACACCAGAATTAATTTCTAAGACTGGCATCATTGGAGTCAGGGATTGTGATTGTCAGGAATTGGTATCCTAAATCCACCACTGCTCGGCCTGTCTCTCTCTCTCTCTCTCTCCTAAATCCACCACTGCTCGGCCTGTCTCTCTCTCTCTCTCTCCTAAATCCACTACTGCTCGACCTGTCTCTCTCTCTCTCTCTCTCCTAAATCCACTACTGCTCGGCCTGTCTCTCTCTCTCTCTCTCCTAAATCCACCACTGCTCGGCCTGTCTCTCTCTCTCTCTCTCTCCTAAATCCACCACTGCTCTCTCTCTCTCTCTCTCTCTCTCTCTATCTCTATCTCTTCTAAATCCACCACTGCTCGGCCTCTCTCTCTCTCTCTCTCTCCTAAATCCACTACTGCTCGACCTCTCTCTCTCTCTCTCTCTCTCTATCTCTCCTAAATCCACCACTGCTCGGCCTGTCCCTCTCTCTCTCTCTCTATCTCTCCTAAATCCACCACTGCTCGGCCTGTCCCTCTCTCTCTCAGTTCAGTTCAAATGCTTTATTGGCATGAAAGTTTACAGAGAACCATATTGCCAAAGCTTACATTGCAAAAAGGTACAGTTTTCCAACATTCTGTAGGTGTCAATCGATTTGACATTTGTTGGGTATATACAATATTACTTTTAAACAATATTAATTTTAAACAGTCTTTCTACTTCATTTGGTACGTTCAATATTAATTTTAAACAGTCTTACTTTTAAACAGTCCTCAGGTTGTGACATGTTGTTACATATTTAGCCCCAAGGTATGGTCTGTCTCCTTCTCCTAGGACTAATCTCAATTTTGACAGATCATCCAATTCCTTGAAATCTGGGGTTGTTTGGCTTAGCTTGTTGAATAATATGTTTCTTGATGTGTTGAATTTTTCGCATTTTAGGAGGAAATGCATTTCTGTTTCAACCTCGCCAGCCAGACATTGATCGCATATTCTATTCTCTCTAGGCTGCCAGGATTTCTTGTATCTGCCTTTTTCAATTTCCAGTTGGTGGTCGCTTAGTCTGTACCTGGTGAGGGTCTGTCTCTGTTTTGTGTCTCTGATGGTCGTGAGGTAGTCTGCCAGTTTATATTCTCTTTTTAGGGCCCGGTAACATTCTAATCTGCTTTGGCTTTCGGTTATTTTGTTCCAATGTTCCAGGTAGGTTTCTTTGCATTTTTTAATGATTTGGTTCACTCTCTCTCTCTCTCTCCTAAATCCACTACTGCTCGACCTCTCTCTCTCTCTCTCTATCTCCTAAATCCACCACTGCTCGGCCTGTCCCTCTCTCTCTCTCTCTCTCTCTCTCTCCTAAATCCACCACTGCTCGGCCTGTCTCTCTCTCTCCTAAAGCCACCACTGCTCGGCCTGTCTCTCTCTCTTTCTCTCTCTCTCCCTCTCTCCTAAATCCACCACTGCTCGGCCTGTCTCTTTCTCTCTCTCTCCTAAATCCACCACTGCTCGGCCTGTCTCTCTCTCTCTCTCCTAAATCCACCACTGCTCAGCCTGTCTCTCTCTGTCTCTCTCTTGTTAAATCCGTGAATCTTAAGGTATGGTGTTCTTCAATAAATAGACGGAGACTGCAGATGAACAATCAACAGGTGTTTACTGGATGAGGGTATTCTAAAAACTAACAGTACAGATCCCTACTCAGGGTTTATATACAGGTATGGTCACTGCCGGTACTACAGTATACAGGAGCTGTAAAAGTAGTTCTCCTCTTAAAGGTACATACACTACAATTCCTCCCCTTTTAGATTAACAGTACCATTACATTCAATTAACAGTTAACACTTTTAACATGCACATTAACTGAAATAGTCCATTTATAGATTCAGTCTTTGGGGCGGCTTCCTGATCCTTTCTGGATAGCACCTTTCCTGAGTGTCTTGCTCTTGGTGCGGAGGCGATTCTGGCCCCCTGTCGTCGGGTAGTTCATCAGCTTCCGATGCTACTGTTTCTGGGGTAGATGCTACCGGTATGTCGGGTTCATCACCAGGTACGCGAGGCATGGGGTTGACTCGTTCCTGTGACGCTAGGATCTGGTTGACATGGCGTCTCACAATGTTCTCCCCAACATCCACTGTGTACATTAGTGGCCCCTGCCGTGTGCATATTGTTCCTGGTTGCCATTTCTCTGTTCGGTAGTCGCGGGCCAAGACTGGTTGTCCTACATTGAAGCTCCTTGTCGGCTTCTCATTGATGTGCTGGAATTGCTTATTCTCAACATTTCTTCGTACATTTGGTCTGAGCAAATCCAGACGAGATCTCAGCCTTCGGTTAAAGAACATCATGGCCGGGGTCTGGTTGGTAACTGCATGTGTCGCATTTATGTAGGCTAACAGGAAATTGTCCACCTTATGCTGCAGTGGAATGTCGTCATCGCACATGGCCCTTACTGCCTTTTTAAAGGTTTGTACGAACCTCTCAGCCAATCCATTTGTGGCTGGATGATACGTTCCTGGCAAATATGTTCCGTAGGACTGCAATCGTTTTCTCCGTAGTGGTGGAGGACATCTTGATCACCTCAGGCCATTTCAAGTGCGCATCCACTGCTATTAAGAACATTGAGTCCATGAATGGACCAGCAAAATCAATATGCACCCGTTGCCATGGAGAGGAGGGCCACTCCCATGGGTGTAGAGGGGCATGTGGTGGTGCATTTTGGACCTTCTGGCATCCTGAGCAGCTCTTAGTTAGGTCCTCGATTTGTTGATCGATCCCCGGCCACCACACATAAGCCCTAGCAAGGCTTTTCATTTTCACCCCTCCCAGATGGCCTTCGTGAAGCTTATTGAGCATTCTCTCCCTTAACTTGGGTGGAATTACCACTCGGGATCCACACATCAAGGTCCCCTGGCATACTGACAGCTGTTCTCTTCTGGATGAGAATGCCGGCAACAGTGAGTCGCCATGTGTTGGCCATCCCTTCACCGTCAAATCATATACCCGAGACAGTGTCGGATCATTTTGGGTCTCCTTCTCTATATCCGCGTTAATTACTGGCAATCGTTCAATTATAGTTGAATAAAATATTTCGACAGGGTCCACTGCTGGTACTTCATCTGCAGTAGGCAGTGGCAGGCGTGATAGCCCATCAGCGTTTCCATGCTGTTTCGTGCCCTTATACTCTATTTCATATTGGTTCACCCCTAGAAAAAGGGACCATCTTTGTAGCTGTTGCGCAGTCATCACCGGAACGCCCTTCTTTGGATTAAAGATGGAGACAAGTTGTTGGTGGTCAGTCAGCAAGGTGAACTTCTGCCCGTGCAGATAGTGGTTGAACTTCTTCACTCCCCACACTAGGCTGAGGGCCTCCCTGTCAATCTGGGCGTAGTTGCGCTCGGCTGAGGTTAGTGACCGAGACGCAAAGGCTACTGGCCTCTCCAACCCGTCTGGGAATTTGTGCGACAGCACCGCTCCAATACCATAGGGTGATGCATCACACGCCAACCGAATTGGTAGTGCTGGGTTGAAATGAGCCAACACCTCTTTTGATGTGATCAATTCTTTGCACTTCTGGAAAGCTCGTTTACATTCGTCATTCCACTTCCATGGTACCCCCGTTTGCAGTAGGGTGTTCAGTGGGTGTAATACTGTAGACAAATTTGGTAAGAACTTATGGTAGTAGTTCACCAGCCCGAGGAACGACCTCAGTTGTGACCCATTTTCCGGTGCTGGAGCCTTGACTACTGCCTCAATCTTTTCAGGGGACTTATGTAACCCCTCTTCATCAATAACGTGGCCACGAGATCTGCTTCTGGAAAAACTCGTATTTGTGGCGATTAGCTCGTAGCCCACATTCCTTCAATCTAGTGAGCACCTGCTCCAGGTTGGCGAGGTGATCACTGTCATTTTCGCCCGTGACCAGGATGTCGTCCAAATAACACTGGGTCCCTGGAATCCCTTGCAGGACCTGATCCATTGCCCTTTGCCAAATAGCCAGAGCTGATGCTACCCCGAACACCAGCTGGTTGTATTGGTAGAGACCTTTGTGAGTGTTGATCGTGAGGTATTGTTTCGAGGCTTCTTCTACCTCCATTTGCAGGTACGCCTGGGCCAGATCAATCTTAGTGAAGCGTTTTCCTCCAGATAGTGAGGCGAAAATATCTTTAATCCGCGGAAGCGGATATTGTACCGTGTGAAGGACTGGGTTCACTGTCACCTTAAAGTCCCCACAGATGCGAACCTTCTTTGGTTCCCCAGGCGTATTACTCAACGACCTCTTCATTACAGGAACGATGGGTGTAGCCCACTCGCTCCAGTCCACTTTGGACAGTACTCCTGAACGTTCCAAACCTTCCAGCTCTGCTTCGACGGCTGGGCGGATCGCATCTGGCCTTAAAAAACTTTGGGCTTGCATTTTCCTCTATTTTGATCGTCGCTGTTATGCCTTTCAGTGTTCCGAGTCCCTCCTGGAACACTTCTTGTGCGTCAGTTAGCATTTTTGTCAGTCGTCCAGGTGTGACGTCGTCATCCTTTTTGGCCTCTACCGTCAGTGCCTGTATGGAATGCCAATATAACTGTATCTTCCGGATCCATTCACGTCCTAGTAGTGGTGGTCCTCCATCTGGCAATACATATAGGTCCATTTTTGGTGTTTCCTTGCCGTTGTATATCACGTTCACCCTTATTTTTCCTTTGGGGTAGACTTTTTGCCCCATGTACGTCTTCAAGACAATCTCTGTATCTCTCAAGGGTATATGTGAGAATAGCCGCTTGTAGTCCCTTCGGTTTATGACTGTTAGGGCTGATCCTGTGTCCAATTCCATTTTCACTTGGACTCCGTCTATCTTGAGCGTGACCCAGATAGTTTGGTGATCCTCCATTTTGATTACATTATGTAGTTTCAGACAACCCAGCCCCTTGCTTCCGGAGTCTGTATCACTTTTCTGTTCGTCTGAACTACTCTCCGTCACCTTATGTACCTTTTTGTACTTCTCCTGTGGAGATTTCTTGTTGCTGGTTTTCTTTTCCGACCTGCAGACTCTTGCTATGTGTCCTGCTTTTCCACACTGTCTGCACACTTGGTCCTTGATCCAACAATCCTTCTGGTCGTGTGTTGTTCTGCCGCAGCGGTAACACTTCGCTGCTCCATATGACATTTCATTGGTGCCATATTCTTGCGGTCTCCGTTGTATCTCTGCCGCGCCCCGTGCGGCTGCTTCGTGTGATACTGCCATGCTGAAAGCCTTGTCCAGCGTAAGATCCTTTTCTGATAGAAGCCGTTTCTTGGTTCCTTCACTTTGAAGCCCACACACAAACTTGTCCCTTAACGTATCTGCTAGTCCCATTCCAAACTGGCAGTGTTTCGATAGCTTGCGCAGTTCCGTTAAATACTCAGCATTACTTTCGTCTTTATGCTGGTTCCTTTTGTGAAACTTAAATCTTTCTGCTATCAGCAGCAGTGTGGGGTTTATGTGGTCCTGTAGGATTGCCACTATGCTTTCAAAATCCTTATCCACTGGCTTCTCTGGGGTTACTAGGTTTCGCAGTAAGCCATACGTTTTTGCACCCATGGAATTCAACAATACCAGTGCTTTCCTGGCATCTGGCACTTCATTCGCCTTGCAGTACACTTCAATGCGTTCTACATATGTCGCCCAATCTTCGACTTCATTGTCGAACGCTGTGACACTGCCACTCTTCGGCATCCCTGGGTGTGGTTAGACTGGCTAAAATGGCGTCTCCCACTTTCTCCCTTCTTCTCCGCTGGTTCAAAATAGCGTCTCCCGCGCTTCCCTTTCTTCCCTCGCTCGCCCTTCTTCTCCGTTGCGGCTTCAAAAATGGCGTCTCCCGCGCTCTCACTTCTTCTCCGCTGCGGCTCAAATGGCATCTCCCACGCTTCCTTTCTTCCCCCGCGGACGCTGCTCAGCCCTTGAGCACTGGCTGCGCTCTGCGTGTTTTCCTGCGCGCCTCTCTCGTTGACGCCGCTCGGTCCTGAACCCCAGCTGTGCTTTACCCACTCTTTTTGTTTTCCATCGACGCCGCTCGGTCTTCAACCCCCGGCTGTGCCCTGTGCGCTTTACCCTCTCTCTTACCCCGTCGACGCTGCTCGGCCTTTTCTGTGCCGTCGGTTGGCTCCCGCCGCCGCTGTCCGGGAAGGGTCTGCGCCGTACCTGTTGCCAGCCTGTTGCGCTGGATCGTCGTGACTGGAGAACCAAGCCCAGCTCTCAACAGCCTCCCCTGTGATGCTCAATCTCTGCTGGCTGACTGGGCGGTTGCTCGTGGTCGACGCCCGTGCTTCTGGCCTCGACTTTCTTCTACTGTCCTCCAGGAGCGAACCCCTGGGAGGAAATGCAGAGTTGCAGGTAGGTTCGAATCGGCCTCGCCGCCACTGTTAAATCCGTGAATCTTAAGGTATGGTGTTCTGCAGTCTCCGTCTATTTATTGAAGATGAACAATCAACAGGTGTTTACTGGATGAGGGTATTCTAAAAACTAACAGTACAGATCCCTACTCAGGGTTTATATACAGGTGTGGTCACTGCTGGTACTACAGTATACAGGAGCTGTAAAAGTAGTTCTCCTCTTAAAGGTACATACACTACATCTCTCTCTCCTAAATCCACGACTGCTCGGCCTGTCTCTCTCTCTCTCTCTCTCTCTCTCCTAAATCCACCACTGCTCGGCCTGCCTGTCTCTCTCTCTCTCCTAAATCCACCACTGCTCGGCCTGTCTCTCTCTCTCTCTCTCTCTCTCTCTCTCTCTCCTAAATCCACCACTGCTCGGCCTGTCTCTTTCTCTCTCTCTCTCTCTCCTAAAGCCACCACTGCTTGGCCTGTCTCTCTCTCTCTCTCTCCTAAATCCACCACTGCTCGGCCTGTCTCTCACTCTCTCTCTCTCTCTCTCTCCGAAATCCACCACTGCTCGGCCTGTCTCTCTCGCTCTCTCTCTCTCTCTCTCCTAAATCCACCACTGCTCGGCCTGTCTCTCTCTCTCTCTCTCTCTCTCTCCTAAATCCACCACTGCTCGGCCTGTCTCTCTCTCTCCTAAATCCACCACTGCTCGGCCTGTCTCTCTCTCTCTCTCTCTCTCTCTCTCCTAAATCCACCACTGCTCGGTCTGTCTCTCTCTCTCCTAAATCCACCATTGCTCGGCCTGTCTCTCTCTCTCTCTCTCTCTCCTAATGCCACCACTGCTCGGCCTGTCTCTCTCACTCTCTCTCTCTCTCTCTCTCCTAATGCCACCACTGCTCGGCCTGTCTCTCTCTCTCTCTCTCTCTCCTAATGCCACCACTGCTCGGTCTGTCTCTCTCTCTCCTAAATCCACCACTGCTCGGCCTATCTCAATTCAATTCAATTCAAATTGCTTTATTGGCATGACAAGATACATCTTATGTTGCCTAAGCACAGAAAAAGAACATATATAATTGAACACATAAACGCAGATCTAGCCATACAGTGTATAGACAAATATACCCATGTATACACACATATAACATACATATAATCTTTTCTTAGATTCAATGGTCACTGGTTGTCCCTCTGCTTATGGCAAGCTGTAACATAGTTTGCCGCTAAAGTTACACATTTTCTCTGTTCCCCTAATAGATATGGGAGTTTTTGGTGGTCATTCAAATTTTTGAATTCAGGGCATAATTTTATGAAGTTTGGGTAGAAATTCCCCCTTATGTCCTGATAGTTTCCACAAGTTGTGAGGAAGTGCATCTCTGTCTCCACCACTCCCTGACTGCAGTGAGAGCATAGCCTGTCCTCTCTGGGCAGCCAGGTCTGCCTGTGTCTGCCTTTTTCGATGGCCAGGCTATGCTCACTAAGTCTGTACATTGTCAAGGTTTTTCTCAGTTTGCTATCTTTCACCTTGGTCAGGTAATCAGCCATGGTGTATTGTCTGTTTAGGGCCAAATAGCAATCAAGTTTGTTTTGGGTTTTTGTCGTTTCTGTCCAATAGGTCAAATATTTTTCTTTTTGTTTAGTAATAATTGTGTTGGGTCGAATTCTCTGTGCTAGGATGTCACTGTCCTGGGGCTGATTATTACTAGTAGTGTTAGTAGTTACTTCACAGAGTCCCAGGACCAGTTGACTGAGGGGACTCTTCTCTATGATCATCTCTTGGCATTTCAGGGCTTTGTAATGATAGCAGTGGGGGTTGCTCATTTTTAGGTGTTTCCAAAATTTGATGGCTCTTTTTTGGATATTGATTAGTAGTGGATATTGGCCTAATTCTGCCCTGCATGCATTGTTTGCGGTTTTCCTCTGAGTCCGGAGGATACTTTTACAGAATTCTGCATGTAGGATCTCAATTGGATGTTTGTCCCATTTTGCAAATTCTTGTTGTGTTAGCGGACCCCACACCTCACTGCCATAAAGTGCAATTGGTTCAATTACAGATTTAAAAATTTTGAGCCAAATGCCAATTGGAATTTCTATTTGGATTGACTTTTTAAATGGCATAGAAAGCCCTTTTTGCTTTCTCTTTCGGTTCATTCACAGCCAAATGAAAATTTCCCGTAGAACTGATTTTTAAGCCTAAGTATGTGTAATTTGTAGTTTGTTTAATTTTAGTTGCTCCTAATGTGAAGTTTATTCTGGGTCCCTGATGTCTGGATCTTTGCTGGAACACAAGAACTTAGGTTTTTTGGGGGTTTATTGTCAGGGCCCAGGTCTGACAGAACAACTCTAGCAGATCCAAGTTCTGCTGTAGACCCTCCTCTGTTGGTGAGAGCAGAACCAGGTCATCTGCATAGAGGAGGAATTTAACCTTGGAGTCATATAGGGCGAGGCCAGGTGCTGTAGATTGTTCAAGTCGTTTTGCCAATTCATTTATATAAATATTAAAGAGTGTCGGTGAGATAGACGAGCCCTGCGCCACGCCCCTGTGAGAAATATTTTTTGTTTGTTTGTCTCCAATTTTAACTGCACATTTATTGTTTGTATACATTGATTTAATTACATCATATGTTTTTCCCCCTACACCACTTGCAATAAGTTTTAAGAATAGACCGTCGTGCCAAATAGAATCGAAGGCCTTCTGGAAATCTATAAAGCAGGCAAAAATTTTGCTTTTGTTTTGGTGAACATGTTTGTCAATTAGGGTGTGTAGGGTGAAAATATGATCCGATGTTCTATAATTTGGTAAGAATCCAATTTGGCTTTTACTCAAGACATTGTGCTCCTTAAGGAAGTTTATAAGTCTTTGGTTTATGATACTACAGAATACCTTCCCTAGATTACTGCTCACACAGATGCCTCGGTAGTTATTTGGGTCGACTTTGTCTCCACTTTTGTATATGGGCGTTATGGGTCCTTTGTTCCAGA